>NC_090265.1:363380893-364013601 GCF_040414725.1 Anabrus simplex
TAAACGAAGAGCAACCCTAGTAGCCGAATGGGATAGTGCTAGGTCAGGACTGACCCTCTCTTTTGGAGATTAAGTTCCCTTACTCGTGTTGGGAAAAGCCCGTGATTGATGAGAACATGTGTAATGTTCCAAATTTGTATATTGACATTGATGGTGATATCAAGTTAAGGAAACTCACGTATATTACACCCAGATACAGGCATCATTGTATATTTTGAACCTCAACTCCCGTGACTTTTTTGTATATTCTCCAAAGAAAAGTGTGAAAGTGGGTGTCTCCAGAAAAGAAGAATTCCTTTCAGATATTATTCTCACGGCACGGAGGTTTTATTTCGAACATTACATTCCGCTAATTTTCAAGCGTTATGCATAGTGTTACGTTGTTACCATACTCATGCATAGATTTTACCACTATTCAGACATTTCAAACATGATGTAATTTCTACTTGAGTTAGAAGTAAAAAAAAAAACAAAACAGTGAACTAAATTGATGGAATCGTGTACAATTCAATAATTATATAATCATGTTTAAGTTTAGGCCTTTACCTAAAAGATACTAGTCGTCTGCTTTAATGATCGGAGGACTGAAGTTCACTGAAACGCTTATGATACGAGCAATTTTGTCTAAATGAGTTAGGTGCCAATTGTGTGCTTATTGTTTGGGAATACGAAGAATTTCGTTCCAGGAGGACAATTTCTATAGGAATAGTTACATCCAACCACAGAACAATTTGTTCTACTCTTTGTAGAACTTTCTTCCATCTCGAACTTGATTTCGTATCTCAACAAACTCAGCCTGATAATCGCGTTGCTTCACTTCACTGACGAGACCCCCTGTGGGTGGGGGCGGCAGAATAACACCCACGGTATCCTCTGCCCGTCGTAAGAGGCGACTAAAAGAGGCTCCAGGGGCTCCGAACTTTGGAGCGTGGGTTGGCGACCACGGGGCCCTTAGCTGAGTCCTGGCATTGCTTCCACTTACTTGTGCCAGGCTCCTCACTTTCATCTATCCTATCCGACCTCCCTTGGTCAACTCTTGTTCCTTTCCGACCCCGACGCTATTAGGTTTGCGAGGGCTAGGGAGTCTTTCATTTTCACGCCCTTCGTGGCCCTTCTCTTCCTTTGGCCGATAGCTTCATTTTTTCGAAGTGTCGGATCCCTTCCATTTTTTCCCTCTGATTATTGTTAAATAGAGGATGGTTGCCTAGTTGTACTTCCTCTTAAAACAATAATCACCACCACCACCACCACTGACGAGAGCAAGTCACATGAACTATTCGAGCAACTTGCCGCCAGAGCGCAGCAACATCCATGCGCACGAGGTCTGAGCCCTGCTAGTAGATTCTTGTCGCTACATTAACTTAACATTTTGGCGTGCGTTTTTAAGTTGTTCGTACCGTACGTAAAACAACGGCTGATCTTCGCTCTAGTTTCAGGAAATATTTTTTTGTGGGGGGGGGGGGGCAGCCCCACTGGGCCCCCCCTTGGCTACGCCAGTGTCCTGAAGTCATAGGTTCGGGCGTTGTCAGGATATAGCCACGTGTTACCATAGCGTGGGGAATCTCTAGCTCGTGATTTGACATATCGAAGATGGCTTTCCGTGGTTTCTCATTATCACACCAGGCACCAGGGAATCGAATACAAAGTTTTAAGTAGTGACATGTCAGAAGGAACTCAAATCCTGAACCACAATTACAAGTACGATGACTTCATCCCCTGTGTTACATGGGAGAGCTAACTACCGTAGTATTATAACATCTTTTAGGTTCCTTATTGCAGTTAGTTTTAAGGCGGTATTTATCTACATGAGTCTTTCGAAGACAGCGAAATATCCCAATGTCGGCAGCCCTGAAGACGGTTTTCTGTGGTTTTCCATTTTCACACCAGGCTTTACCTTAAATAAGGCCATGGTCGCTTCTTTCCCACTCCTAGCCCTTTCCTATAAACCCAAGAAAGGAAAAGAACAGTAAAATTAACGTCTCGTTGTTTGTAATAATTCACCCCATCTTTCACTAGTGTCTAGGTAGACACAGTGGCATCTTGGCTGTAATAACCCTTCCAGTCTTTACCAAACCTCCAGGCAGTGTTTCATTAGCCACTGTTCTGTCACACATACACCGAGCGAATTGGCTGCGTGATTTGGTCCATTTATTTGTATAGATGGTGGGTTCCAACCCCACTATGGGCAGATCTAAAGATGGTTTTCCGTAGTTTCCCCATTTTTACACTTGGAAAATGCTGGGCCTGTAACTCAATTAAGGGCACGTTTGCTTCCTTCCCTGTCGCCAAAATCTTGTCTGAGTTGGTGCGACGGTAGAGCAGGGTTGGGAAAATCAGAAAGAGGACTAGGAGCCAGCAAACATTTCTTAGGAGATTCATGAAGAAAAGAAATTAACTTGCTTACCTTCGTAGCATTAACCGGTTTGAGCTCTCGTCTCAAATCACATTCATTGCTTCACTTAATGGTCATAAATCTGATCTTGAAAAAGAAACCCGTACTAAATCCAGAAGAATACTACATAAAGGACTACATAAATAATATAACGGAGAAAATCTAACGCCAAGACTGACCGCTTAGCGTCTCGATGTAATAATTGCGACAGATCAAGGGGCATTCTGTTGTCCGGCTCCAGGGCCCCGTGTTCGATTCCCGGCAGGGTCGGGAATTTTAACCATCATTGGTTAATTTCGCTGACACGGGGGCTGGGTGTATGTCATCTTCACACCTTCATCACGAAGCGCAGGTCACCTACGGGAGTCAAATCAAAAGACCTGCATCTGACGAGCCGATCATGCCCTTGGACACTTCCGGCACTAAAAGCCATACGCGATTTGATTTTTACCATTGTGTTGTATCAGACAATTGTAACCACTTTTAGGTACACTAGGGAGAGGGCAGTAGCAAAATAAAAGACTTTAAAAATGATTTTTTCTTGCTATTTGCTTTACGTTGAGTTGAAATAGCGTGTCTGTCTCTTACCTGGAAGCCCTAGGTTTGATTCCCGGCCAAGTCAGGGATTTTTACCTCGACCTGAGGGCTGGTTCGAGGTCCACTCAGCCTACGTGATTAGAATTGAGGAGCTATCTGACGGTGAGATAGCGGCCCCGGTCTCGAGAGCCAAGAATAACGGCCGAGAGGATTTATCGTGCTGACCACACGACACCTCGCAAACTGTAGGCCTTCGGGCTGAGCAGTGGTCGCTTGGTAGGTCAAGGCCCTTCAAGGGCTGTAGTGCCATGGGGTTTGGTTTGGTTTGGTTTACTTGCTTTACGTCGCACCGACACAGATAGGTCTTATGGCGATGGAGGGACAGGAAAGGCCTAGGAATGGGAATTAAGGTACAGCCCCAGCATTTTCCCGGTGTGAAAATGGGAAACCACGAAAAACCATCTTCAGGGCTGCCGACAGTGGGATTCGAACCCATTATCTTTCGGATGCGAGCTCACAGCTACGCGCACCTAACCACATGGCCAAGTCGCCCGGTAAGAAAAAAAGAATTTTACCGACGGAATTTTCAAAACGCCAGCAAATTACGTTAAATGTTATTTGGTATATTTCTAGAGTGGAAAGAAATCTAGAAAACATTGTGTTTTCATACTGAAATTAGAAGACACAGAAAAAAATTGGTGCCTGAATGTTTTTTCTAGAGGACATCTGGATATTTTTTCAGCCCTGCGTTAAGCCACGGGCAAAAACTGGTTCTGACACAGTACAAGCAACCCTTCCTGTCTTAGGCCGGCCAGGAGGTAATGTTCTAGTGTCTCCTGAGTTTAGCTTGTTACGACGTACCGGGTTGAGACACAGCATGATCACGTTGGTTAGAATTATCCTTTCCATTTTACTTACAATTGTTTCTTTCTGGTTTAAGTATTTCAAAGGAATAATATTCCATGTCAAAAATCTTTAATTCTCTGGAGATCTGCACATTTCTAATAAAATAACCAAGCAATGCAAACGCTGTGAAGAGGTGAGTGCTAGGTGCATCTTTAACGCCACGGGAAACTCCAGAACGGTATTTACGTACGTCTGTAATACGTCTTTTGCAATGAATGTTTGTCTTGTTAACCTATGCATTTATCTCTGCACATCCTCCTGCTGCAGTATACTTATGTACTTGACGGCGATTTTATTACATATTTCAAGTTGCCGAGTTTACACATAGTAAAACGATCACTTCCAATAATAATATACTCTTACTCAATTTTTTTACTGCTAAAGGCAGCAAAAACTTTGAAGTCGAATATTTGGGAGTGAACTACGGTAGTCGAACTCGCGTGATGTGCTGTAGATAATCATGGCCCTACTATATTACTTAGCAAAACGTTTCCAACAGGGCTTCCCATCGTTATGTGGAGAACCTGGTTGTTGAGGAGAGAAAAAGTTGCCGTGGTGAAAATAATTACCGCAACATTTATCTCAAATTAAGATGAAAGGCTCTTTGAGGTCGCATTAGGCGTGAAAGCTCGTTAGGTGCTCTGGTGTAAGAAGGCGGCGAACACATTTCTACTTGGTAGTTACCCTTCGGCATCAGTTTAATAACAGCAGGGCTACAATGGTGCCTTAAGCAATGATGGACCTGCTTGTGATGTCGGATACTTAACTTTTTCATTTCAAATCACGGAACCAGTTTCGTACTTAAACTGTGCAATAACGACTTGAGAATTTCATTTCCGTTCATTTATTACCCTAGCTGATTCGCTTTCATGAATCGTGTTCTAAAGGCAATAATTTCTTCTGTTTAAGCCTCGTTTTTAATGATAAAATGCTGTTGTCGCGGAGAAATTAAATAATATTTTTATAATAATAATAATAATAATAATAATAATAATAATAATAATAATAATAATAATAATAATAATAATAATAATAATAATAATAATAATAATAATAATAATAATAATAATAATAATAATAATTTGTATTGCTGTTTGCTTTACGTCGCGCCGACACAGATATGTCTTATGGCGACGATGGGATATGAAAGGCCTAGGAAGTGGAAGGAAGCGGCCCTGGCCTTAATTAAGGTACAGCCCCGGCATTTTCTTGGTGTGAAAATGGGAAACCACGGAAAACCTTCTTCAGGGCTGCCGACAGTGGGGCTCGAACACACTATCTCCCGATTACTGGATACTGGCCGCACTTAATAATAATAATAATAATAATAATAATAATAATAATAATAATAATAATAATAATAATAATAATAATAATAATAATAATAATAATAATATATACAGGGTTTCCGTGGGTTAGAGGGATAGAATCGGCGGAACAGGTACTGGACAAAAGCACACTAAGAAAATTTAAATTTAGAATGTATTTTCACACTTAACTTTTCTTTTCGTTGCCGGGCTGAGCGGCTCAGACGGTTGAGGCGCTGGCCTTCTGACCCCAACTTGGCAGGTTCGATCCTGGCTCCGTCCGGTGCTATTTGAAGGTGCTCAAATACGTCAGCCTCGTGTCGGTAGATTTACTGGCACGTAAAAGAACTCCTGCGGGACCAAATTCCTGCACCTCGGCGTCTCCGAAAACCGTAAGAGTAGTTCGTGGGACGTAAAGCAAATAACATTATTATTATTATTATTATTATTATTATTATTATTATTATTATTATTATTATTATTATTGCTTTTCCTTTGGAAATCTTTTCAAAACAACAACAATTTAACAAATAGTAACGACCTTTAACAAGTAGAATTTAGAAGGATAGTTACAGTATCATAAGCACTGACCAGGGATAAGATGTTCTCAATTAACAGCACGCGATTTTAAGTACCGAGCGAGTTGGCCTTGCGGTTAGGGTAGCGCAGCTGTGAACTTGCATTCGGGATGTAATGGATTCAAACCCCACTGTTGGCAGCCCTGAAGATGGCTTTCCGTGGTTTCTCATTATCACACAAGTCACCAGGCAATCGAACCCAAAGTTTTAAGTAATGACATGCCAGAAGGAACTCAAACCCTGAACCACAATTACAAGTTTCAGTGGTCGAGTGGGTCAGACATTTACATTAGGTACCCGAAATAATTTCTAAGAGATCACATCAGAAGACCTCTCATTATGATATTTAAAAGCTAATCAGGTTTTACACTCGCTACCCTTACTTAATAGGGGAGCTTCGCACACAATGCGGATCGAAAAAGTGCCGAAGCTCAAACTAGACGGCCAAGAAATAAAAACAAAATGTTAATCGAAAGGCCGAGAACATAATGAAAGCAATCCAGTGACATGACTTGTCAGAAAACCAAGGAGAGCAGAAGGCCTTGTGACACAGAAGATAAGCCATAATACAATATGACTAAGACCAGAAAGAAAGTTAAAATCCAAAACACAGAGTGGAAATTTAGAATTAAAACTTAGTTACCAAAAAGCAAAGTGAATAAGGGAAACGAGGGTATACACTCGTACGTACTTAAAATTACATAGTCCTCATAAGGGGTTTACACCATATCCATAGACCCTAGAAAATCTACATGATATGAACTAATAGATAACAAGGGAAACCCTACATTAAAAGTAAAATAAACGCAGCACGCCCTGATTGTTACATATTAGAGAGGAACGCTGGTATCTTCCTATCACCGCACGCAGATAAGTTTACATGTTATTTTAAATAGCTACCTTACCGATGCCCCAGCCTCGTCGCCGTCTCCTGGGAGAAGAACCTCACTTAGTGTTACACAGTCCCAGATCAGATCATGATAGATACAAAAGATTTAAACTCTCAGTATTTATAGGAACGAGCTGGGCGCAGATTGGTTGATAATGACGTAAATAGGCGGTAGGCTGATTGGTTGAAAATGACATAATCAGGCAGTAAGCTGATTGGTTGATAGTGCCATCACCGGACAGTAGTGGCAAGTTAGAAACAAAAGACTCTAGCCCAAAATGTGTCACTCCAATACAGAAACTATTCTCGACTAAGTTAAACACAAAAGTAGTTGTGACACAGAGTCCAGCTTGTTTCTGTGAGACTTCACACTTTCAGGCGTTAGAAGATTTGCCTACAACTAGGGTGATACCGTACTTCTGTCACAGACCTCCCCCTCCTAAGATTTACGATTCTGAAACAACCTGTAAATATTAGATACTTTTTCTTCAAATTTTGAAATGTTCATAATTTCTTGATGTTAGGTCCCTAAAAATTGCGGATAGGTTGAATGCAGAGTGATGCATGATGTAGAATGTTGTTGCATATTCTGGGATGTTGTGCCCGAGGTTGACGGCGAGGACAGCCGTCGTGACCGGGGTCCGCATCCAAAGTGTCGGACCCTCAAGATACCCTGAGATATCGGATCCCCGGTATAGTGAGAGAAATGGCGGTGCGTTGCCCTTGTCATCAACCTAGCACCTAGGCACTACACAGCATACGAGGCGGCATGCGGATGTTGTGTACCCAGACACTGCTCATTACAGTATAAGTTTCCGTGACACAGAGACCCGGGTCACGAGTTCATGACACAGAAGCTGGCTCCACTTGGGCCCAGACAGGAGCTGTACCGCACGACTCCAGATGAAAACACCTCTCAGGTATTATTTGGGATACTGAAACATGGTTCCATTTGGCGACAGAAAATATGTAATGCTTTATTTTCCTTACAGTTGAACGTGGTTGCGGTAGAAGGGGAGTGAGACATCAAACAGTGATTGATTGACCTTTCAAAGAAGGTAGGCAGCTAGCAGAAATTAAGTGACTCGGCGAGATTTTACAAAAAAAAAAAAAAAAAAAAAAAAAAAAAAAAAAAAACTAGAGAAAGACTTACAATTTTGATTAAAATTGGGTGCACCCTAACTAATTTACTGGAAAAAAGGCAGAAAAACTATAAGAATATTGCACAAGATATGAGGGAGGAAATTCTAAACAGGCCTTTAAAATATTTTTTACCAGGAGGCATACTTAACACTAATCGCAGCCACATTTAACTTCTAAAACATTCAATACTAAGTTTACATCTATACTAATCAAGTATAAGTACATTAAATGAGGAAAAGAAAACCGGGCGAGTTGGCCATGCGGTTAGGGGCACGAAGCTGTGAGCTTGCATCCGGGAGATAGTGCGTTCAAATCCCACTGTCGCTAGCCCTGGAGATGGTTTTCCGTGGTTTCCCATGAATTCCATCAGAATCAATTAAACAACTTAAGTCCGTTAAGCGGGCTTGACTTGTGACAGGTGAACCCTGAAGATCTGTTGCGACTCTGGGTTGCTAACCAACAAAGTAACCGGAGTGAGAAAATCCACAATGGTACAAGGGTCACGAAAACTGGGAGCAAGCTTACCAGACGCCACAAAATTCTTAACAAATACCCTGTCTCCAACCTTCAAATGAGTGTGTCGGCGTCCACGATCGTATCTTTCTTACAATATTAATAATCTTGACCATAATGGCCAGTATTGGGTCCGTATTGACTTAATAACAAAAAATATAGAGATGGATGATCCGCCTAGTCAATACAATGTGTTAACATTTTCTATATTTACCTTTCAAATTTACATTATATCTAGTACATGTTTCGAGAATATGTACATTCTCTTCTTCAGGTAGTTAAGTTAAAATTCGTGTATACAATAAGACCTAGTGAAAATGTGGGGCCCCTTGAAGAAATCTAAAACTATGTAACATGTTAAAAATTGATGGATGGTGGCATGGAATTAACGGAGGGTATCGGCTTGACAACAAGGTTTTATATCATTTTATATTATTCTTAATATCACCCTACTTGAATTTTACAAGAAAGTATTGGAACACTAAGGATACAGTGACGTCACATCACAACAGGATTCAGTGCTCAACATTTTATTCATATAGACATCATACTACTCTGTGTTATTGTATATGACGAGATGAAATTTGATTCCATTCCACCATCCATCAATTTTTAACATGTTACATTGTACTTGTCATAGTTTCAGATTTCTTAAAGGGGGCCCCCATTTTCACTAGGTCTTATTGTATACACGAATTTTAACTTAACTAGCTGAAGAAGAGAATGTGCATATTCTCAAAACATGTACTAGATATAATGTAAATTTGAAAGGTAAATATAGAAAATGTTAACACATTGTATTGACTAGGCGGATCATCCATCTACCGGGGGAGTTGCCCTTGCGGTCAGGGGCATGCGGCTGTGACCTTGCATCTGGGAGAGAGTGGGTTCGAATCCCACTGTCGGCAGCCCTGAAGATGGTTTTCCATGATTTCCCATTTTCACACCAGGAAAATGCTGGGGCTGTACCTTAATTAAGGCCACGGCCGCTTCCTTCCAACTCCTAGGCCTTTCCTATCCCATCGTCGCCATAAGACCTATCTGTGTCGGTGCGACGTAAAGCAACTAGCAAGAAGAAGAAGAAGAAGAAGAAGAAGAAGATTATTCATCTCTATATTTACTGTCTTTCTTACAGTCTTCCTTTGAGAGGACCTAAGATTATTCCGAGCCTTTCTCCATAGATCACGGATGTTAACCGGATCTATTGTCACTGGGATGAAGCTTGTGAGAGAATGGACAGGCGTACATACACATTGATTAAAACTAGTTTTGGATATTATATTTAATCAGAAAAGGGGCTGAATAAACAATTAATTTGTGCTCAATCCACTCGGAGGAACGAGGGTTCGCTTCTAGGTCAGGAAGTAGAAACGTTTACGAATGAGATTTCCACTTTGGGAGAGGCAAGTGACCCTAAGGTTCACTCCTCCCACACCAGGGTAAAGACGCTCGGAGCTTAGACCTAACTACTGCAGCTGTTCCATTTAGCGTGGATGCCTCTACCTTCCAGCCATCCAAGAGGTCTCCATGGCCTGTACAGAGATGGCTTTGATTTTTGGTTTTACCTCATCAGGAAAGCCTTAATAGAAGTTAAAGGCGAAATACTTCGAGGGATATAAGTAACTAGACTCCAGTACTTAACTTTTGTAGTTGCTGGATATAACTACGCCGGCCCCGTGTTGTAGAGGTAGTGTTGTGCGTGCCTCTTACCCGGAGGCTTCGAATTCGATTCCCAGCCAGGTCAGGGATTTTTATCTGGATCTAAGGGTTGGTTCGAGGTCCACTCATCCTACGTGGTTAAAATTGAGGAGCCATCTGACGGTGAGATGGCGGCCCCGATCAAGAAAGCCAAGAATAGCGGTCGAGAGGATTCGTAGTGCAGACCACATGACACCTCATAAACTGCAGTCCTTCGGGCTGAACAGCGGTCGCTTGGTAGGCCATGACCCTTCGGGGCTGTTGCGCCTTGTGGTTAGTGTTTGGATATAGCGACAAAATCGCGATGTTTTCAGCATTATATTTATTGCATAGCTTTAATAACAGACAATGTAGTTTAGAGGCGTATTCTGTTTAGAGATTACAGGGTCCATCCACAGTGAAGTTACACTCCATTACAATTTTCTTCTATACTCACTTCTGAAAATTGCTAGGTATGGAAAGCCATTTTACTGGGCAGCAGCCGTATTGTCGGACCAAGTCTCTTAATAGGCTATATGCCCGTGGGTTCTTTTTGAGAGAGTGGTATGGAGTGTATTCTGTGTTACGTAACATAATTTATTGTGCAGAGAATCTCAGTATTTCCATAGTTACCCATTTCTATTACGGGCGAATGCGAGGTTGGAATCTAACTTAGAAACCATGATCGTTCCCTTCCCACTAGATTCATTACAAATACACCAGTAGAGACATCACATCCACACAGCTCATTACACAAAATCTTTGAGTAAATTAAGTCTAACAAAATGTCCAAAGAGACAGCCTTAATAGTTTCAGGTGTAATATCTATGAGCTTGGAAAGAGATACGACGAATATGAAGAAAATCAGCGTTTTCAAGAGTAAAATGATGTCAGGGAAGAGACTTAACAGGACCGAATGCCAGGTCGGGAATACAAAGCTAAACAGGTCGTTCATTTCAGGTATTTAGGATGTGTTGTTATTCTCTCAGAATGGTAATGTACTAAGTGAAACTGAATCAAAGTACAGCAAGGCTAATGGCTAGGCTGAGTGGCTCAGACGGTTGAGGTGGTGGCTTTCTGAGTCGAAGTTGGCAGGCTCGATTCTGGCTCAGTCCCATGGTATTTGAAGGTGCTGAAATACATCAGCCCCGTGTTGGTAGTTTTATCGGTACATAAAATAACACCTGCGGGATACAATTCCGGCACCCCGGCGTTTCCTAAAACCGTAAATGTAGTTAATGGGACTTAAAACTAATACCATTAACATTATTAGAAAACCTAATGCAGTAAACTCGCAGTTGCGATCAACTTTTGGACGAAATTATCCTACATCGGTCTGTCTTCAGACCGACTTTGCTCTTCGGGAATGGAGCTGGGTAGAGTCAGGATATGTTATTCACAAGTGGTGGTGGTGATTATTGTTTTAAGAGGAAGTAAAGCTAAGCAATCATCCTCTATTAACATTAATCAGAGGAAAAAATTTAAGGAATCCGACACTTCGAAAAAATGAAGGTACCGGTCAAAGAAAGACAAGGACCACGAAGGGCGTGAAAATGAAAGACTCCCTAGGCCTCTCAACCTAATACCGTAGGGGTAGGAAAAGAACAAGAGTCGAGCAAGGAACGACAGATGAAAGGGAGGAGCCTGACACAAGTAAGTGAAAGAAGTGCCAAGACTCACCTAAGAGTCCCGTGGTCGCCAACTCACGCTCCAAATTTCAGAGCCCCTGGAGCTCCTTTTGGTTGCTTCTTACGACAGTCAAGGAATACCGTGGGTTGTTATTCATATTGGAAGTAATAGACATGAAGGTAGCAAGAATGATTGTTAGTACAAACAGATGTGAGCAATGGTAGGAGAGTACTCTCTATTAGGAGATCAAGGCTAAGTTAGGAATAAGCTCTATGAACGAAACTGTACGTATACACCGACTTCGGTGGTGGGGTCATGTAAGGTGAATGAAATACTAGGAGAATTATGAACTTGCCCATGAAGGGTAAAAGAAGTAGAGGAAGATCAAAGTGACGATGGTTAGACTAGATTTAATGATGAGAGTTGTGGGTATAAACGAGACCACAGAACTAGTTGCAAATAGAGGATTGTGCAGACGCTTAATTAATTCACAGAGGTTTCCAGACTGAACGACGTAACAGTCTATAATGCAGGTGTATGTATATATGCTTTTTTTAAACTTTACATGAGTCAATCATTGTTTGTGTATTGTTAAGATGTCAAGAGCTAAACACCATGTGTCCGACTGCTATGTCCTAAAATATTTAATTACGTTACATCTTCTACCTGGATGAATATCCCATTTGAATGCGGACGGAGTGTGCCGTCTACTTCAGGCTACGGGATTTGAATGCACTTGTGAGCTTCATTTGGGAAAGCTTTTTGAAACTGAAACACAAGCAATACATTCTGCCCATCTCAAGGAATTGAAACATGAATCAACTTAAATAGCCCATTATTCTTATGTTCGACATTCAGACTTGATAGATGGTAGTTAATGTGTATAATCGAGGATCCATATATCAGTCCGTACTTGTGAATGTTACTGCTGATCTAGCACTTCAAATATTGAATCACTTGTAATGTGAATGTATAAGATTCATAGAACTCTAATTCTGCAATAGTTAGAACGTGAAGATGACGGGGTACGGTCCAACCGAACTTGGACAGGAGGTTCAAAAACAATGAAATAGTTTATGGGATGTCTATCTACAACCTGTAGCGTGTGAGTCGTTTTTCCTCTTCACGCAGAAATGAGTTAGGCATTATTTATAGCTTGCGTGCATTCATTTTGATTTTATTCTCTTACTGCAACGTATTTTAAAGATATATTCTTAATTGGCAGCCCCTCAGATAAATATAACATAACTTGTACTACTTAGAAGTGTAAATAATGTTTCTTTCTCAACATTTCCCCTAATTTTATAGGGTGACAATATGATCTACAGACAAGTTCATGCTGAACCTCTGGCTCGTAATAAAACTTAACTGTTGTTTATTTTATTTTACAGATTAGGGACTACAGAACAGCGCCCGGCACCTTAGTCGAGGCAGTAAATCCGTACTCGGTTCACCTGATAGAACGTCAGTTCAATTTCCCGACAGGAAGCCGAAACATTTTGAAACGAGGTTTTCTCTTCTGGAGGAGCACATGGCCTCGAGGTTCACTCAGTCTACACCAAAATGAGTACCTGGTTAATTTCTGGGAGCAAGGACGGCCGGGCGCAGAGGTAACCACTCTATCTCAATTTTTGCCGAGGTTATTGGTCGTAGAAACCTTTGCCTTCCACTCCTCCATGGGATTTTATGGCATGCACTGTACGGAGAAAGCTTTACTTCATTTTTTTTTTTTGAAAGTGAAGAGTGTTCCACCTGGTATACTTATTTTCCTACACTCACGGACTACAATTTGTAAGAGAGGTGCATGACAGTTGATGAGCCCAGACTAAATCTGGTATAAAACAGCCGGGCTAAGAGACTCAGACGGTTAGAGCGCTGGCTTTCTGAGCCCAAGCGGGCGGGTTCGATCTCGGCTCATTCCGTTAGCTTCATATGGGTATAACTACTGACATATAAAATAAGTTTTGCCGAACAAAATTCCGGCAGTTTGGCGTCTTTGAAAATCGTGCAGCCAATAACGTGATATTATTATTATTATTATTATTATTATTATTATTATTATTATTATTATTATTATTATTATTATTATTATTATTACCGAGTGAATGAGTGCTGGATTTGGGACACGTAGCTGTCAGTTTGCATTCTGGGGATAATGGGTTAGAACCCCACTGTCGGCAGCCCTGAACATGGTATTCCGAGGTCTGGTAATCACTATTGCATGTTTCTGTGGAGTTTGGAAATGTAGTGTGTTGTCTGAATATGAAGAAAAAGTGTTGGAACACACACAAACACCCAGTCTCCGAACCATAAGAATGAATTGGACGCGATTAAAATCTCCGATCCCGCCGGGAATCGAATCCGTGACCTTCTGAAGAGAAGGCCGTAACGCTGAGCATTCAGCCAAGAATTCGGACAAAACGAAATCATTATTTAGTTGAATTATTTCTATCAATTTGAACATGCAACTTGTGTAGTTTCAATCTTACCACCTGATGTTTAAGGTCGGGCCGCCAGGTGCGCTACTGTCAACATGTCTTGCAGTTTAGTATGGGAGAATGCGGAAGTGTCCAGTATTGTCTATAGTATATTTTGTACTACTTCATGGATTTCCCATCCTAACGATCTCAGGGATGAGGATAAAGCACTTGTCACTTTGTAAAGTCTTCCGGCCGGATGCCGGTCGTGAAGCTAACCTTATGTCGAGGGATTTATTCACTACTGTATGCTTGTGTGGAGAATGGTAGGGGATGCGGTGTGTGTAAATAAAGAAATCGAAGAAATCTGTTTACTCTCCAGGGTCGGTTTTTCCCTCTGACTCAGTGAGGGATCCCACCTCTACCGCCTCAAGGGCAGTGTCCTGGAGCTTCAGACTTTGGGTCGGGGGATACAACTGGGGAGAATGACCAGTACCTCGCCCAGGTGGTCTCACCTGCTATGCTCAAGAGGGGCCTTGCGGGGGGTATGGGAAGATTAGATGGGACAGGCAAGGAAGAGGGAAGGAAGCGGCCGTGGCCTTAAGTTAGGTACCATCCTGGCATTTGCCTGGAGGAGAAGTGGGAAACCACGGAAAACCACTTCTAGAATGGCTGAGGTGGGAATCGAACCCACCTCTACTCAGTTGACCTCCCGAGGTTGAGTGGACCCCGTTCCAGCCCTCGTACCACTTTTCAAATTTCGTGGCAGAGCCGGGAATCGAACCCGGACCTCTGAGGGTGGCAGCTAATCACACTAATCACTACACCACAGAGGCGGACCCAAGAGCAATGCTACAATAGAAAAAGTGTCTGAACTCTCACAGGGATTACTTTTAGATTAATAACACTCATATGAAGTGGGCTGTTGTCAACTGTCTGAACTTAAAAAAAAAACTTTTTAACACACTCTTTTCAGACAGATTGAGTTATTTCGCTATAATCTGTCTTTACTAGCCATTCTGTCTTCTATGTTTTGTGACCGTTTTAAGACTTTACAACCTGTGACTTGGCCTTGAGAAAATCCTCCTGATATCTTCTCCCAGATCTGCATGAGTTCATCATGCGCGCACATTGGTATGCAGAGAGCGACATTTCAAAGTGTTGAAGTATAATTATATAGCCATTCAGCTTATAGTGCAATATTCCCAGCTGTTGGGTAGATCTTAATCCTGGCAAGGCGATTTGATCAGATTGAAATCTCAATGGAATTTTTATGGAGATTATGCCACGATGGCAGCATTTTAGCAATGTCATTTGTATAATGGGGGCATATATTGTGCTGTGTGTTTAATTATTGCAGGAACCTAGTAGTTTGCCTGTCCACGCTCTGCTACGTAATTTAGAAAATAGTTTACCAGTTCGAAGAACCACCATTAGAAGTCGCTTTCAGAAGCAGTTGCATATCGTTCCTGCTGAATGATGGTGGCAAGTACTTTACCTTACCTCTGGTAATAAATTGCAGCATCGAAATAATAACACCGAGACATTTACACATGTTCATTCTTTATTTACTCCATGATAGTTTATATAAACTAAAAAATGTATTATAACATACCATATCCGGTGTAAAAGAGTAAAAGGAAGCTCATTGTTTTCACCCTAGGCCACCGTCATATTCGTCTTCAAAGCAGGTTGTTACTCTGTAGGTTATGAAAACCAACAGGGCTAATACACGCATTTATAATTAACAGCAGTTTCTATTTACATATTTCAACTTAGATGTCATGCTAAGAATGACAATGCGGTTTTTTGAAATAATAATAATAATAATAATAATAATAATAATAATAATAATAATAATAATAATAATAATAATAATAATAATAATAATGATATTTGCTTTACGTTCCACTAACTACTATTACGGTTTTCGGAAACTCATGAGTTGCCGGAATTTAGTCCCGCAGGAGTTGTTTTACGTGCCAGTATATCTACCGACACGAGGCTGACGTATTTGAGCACCTTAAAATACCACCGGACTGAGCCAGGATCGAACGTGCCAAGTTGGGGTCAGAAGGCCAGCGCCTCATCCGTCTGAGCCACTCAGCCCAGCTGGTTTGTTGAAATGTGTTACTGTAAATACTGAATATTTGTACTGAAGAGTGGATTGATTGTATTCATTGTTTCTATTCATTTTCATTGCCAGTGATAATATAACTAAAATGTGAAGAACATGTCTATTAATTACACTAACAGTTTTACGAATAGTGAGAAAATTTATCAACTAATCATATCCTTAAAAATACAAAGACTGGATTTTAACGACATTTCAAGTACAAAATATCGAGGACGTTGCTTATTTCACGCCCAGACCTTTCTGCGGATGGTAAAAACTATTGAGCGTCCCAAAAATGTGGGTGGGTGGCTGTAACTCAGTGCCTGTTTTGTTCCTTTTTGTTTTCAAACAGCTGGATTGGGTAAAGAAGTTGTTTTCTCTCGAACTCACACTAAATGACCTTCTGATTATTGTGGGGAAGTAACTGAAAGATTTTTCGCGATTTCACACGAAGTGGTTCGTAGCGTTATTGAATTCATTAGTCCGCCTTGCAAGCTCTGTCTCAATAAACCATCATGAAGGTTAATGGATAAAGACAATTTCATACCCACATTAAATACACAGAGATGTTGACTACTATCTCAACAACATCATCATCATCAACAACAACAACAACAACAACAACAACAACGACGACGACGACGACGACAACAACAACAAATTTTAGCATATTGGCTAGAGTTTTAAATTCCAACCAATCTTGCAATTTTAAGTTAAGTCACAACATCCACATTTTACGTTTATTCCGAACTGCTGACATTTGCCCGACTGGGATTCTAACTGCAGCCTTCTTACTAGAAGTTAACTGTGTTTACTGTTTTTCATTAAACAGTATTTTTCATTTTAGCGCGAACCGGCTTCGGCAGCGTACCTGTAATGTAGTCGCGATGAAGTTGAAACAGCACAGTGAAAGTTACCTGAAGGCTAAACCTCCTAGACCTAGTTATAGTGTTGTAAGACTCCTAGACCAGCTAGTTGGAGCTTGTACTTGCTCCTAGGTACACGGCAGTGTTTTGTAGAGTCAGTGATCGAAACTACGATCTGTATCTCGAGGAGAGATCGCCGCTCGACGCGTTTTCCACAGTGATATAGAAGTGAAGTGATTTTGTTCTGTTAGAGCATTCTTCAAGTCAGTCAAGGAATAGGTCGTTCAGATATTGTTAGTGTTTGCAGGAGAGTGAATAATTGAAGCGAATGAAATTCTACACTTTTCTTATCTACACATGCTTAACAATATGAAGCAGATAATATCATGAAATTCTCCCCCTGGTTAGTATCCCGAAAAATAAGAACACATAAGTAGTAGTATGTTCTATTCTATTATTATTTGAAGCAATCCATTCTCTACTACACATTCATAGCAGGGACGTAGAGTTGTTCTTATTCTCGATCAATGTGGTTGCATGGTGTAGGCCATGTAGCCGTGAGCTTGCCTTCGGGAGATGGTGGGTTCGAACCCACTGTCGGCAGCCCTGAAGATGGTTTTCCATGTTTACAAATTTTCACACCAGGCAAATCTGGTGCTGCACCTTAATCAAGGCAATGGTCACTTCACTCACAGTCCTCGCCCTTTCGTATCCCATCGTTGCCAGAAAACCTGTCTGAGTCGGCGCGATGTAAAAGCAATATCAAGCATTATTATTATTATTATTATTATTATTATTATTATTATTATTATTATTATTATTATTATTATTATTATTATTATCGTTTTGCTAGGGGTTTTAACGACGCATAACGCTTCAGATTTTCAGCGGCGATGGAATAGGAAAGGGCTAGGACTGTTAAGGAAACGGCCATGACCTTAGGCACGGCCCTAGCATTTTCCTGGTGCGATCTCCGGTGCTGCTGTCCGTGGTGTTCGAATCCACCATCCCGAATGCAAGCCTACAGCTACCCGACCCTTACTACGCAGCCAACTCCCTTGGTATATTATTATTCGTCTCCTTATTCTTTCATCTATGCAAGGGATACTGTAGATTTGAATTTGAAGTTCATGGAGGGCCGAGGTTGCTTTCATGGCTCCTGCATTGGTTGATTCTGCTACCCTCACTGGCTTAATGCGAATCTTTGGGTAGAACACTATATCAAGTTCCGGTTTATCTAGTCTATCACAATCCTATGAGGCATGACAGTTAAATGATATTAGTACTGTCCCAAGAAGGTAATTGCAGTTTGAATCCCGCCCAGCGCAGATGAGATTTACGGTATAAAATTGGAAGCACATTCTTATGGTTCGGATTCTGCATAATGGGTTCCTTCCGTTGCATATGATAATAAGATCAGCTCAAACCTGGAAGTTTGGTCTCTAAATTGCAATTCTCGATGCTATTTTCTGGATTTCCTCTTCATTCACTACAGCCTAATGCTGTAACTATTGAAAGAATCTTTCCTAATACTAGCTCCAGGGAAGTAACAGATGCATCCTACATTATAGCAGGAAGTTTCAGGGAACAAACTAAAAGTATAATGAATAACAAGGCTTTCTGTGTCAGTTATATACAGTAAATATTCAAGCCCGCGCAGTGCGTAGGCCTATTAAAGAAACAGGGACTGTAGGCATGTTGAGCCCCTATTTCTAGAATCACAGAATGATCATGGCTGGATGAAATGGTGTAGAATGTTTAACTAGAATTGACGTGTTAAGTGAAGGATAGTGATAGAGAAAGGGAAATGATAAGTGACGTGATCTTCTTCTTTCTTCTTTTCCTACCGCTTTTCCCACACCTGTGGGGTCGCGGGTGCGATCTGTGTCGCACATGTGGATTTGGCCCTGTTTTACGGCCGGATGCCCTTCCTGTAGCCAACCCTATGTGGAGGGATGTAATCACTATTGCGTGTTTCTGTGGTGGTTGGTAGTGTAGTGTGTTGTGTGAATATGAGGAGGAGAGTGTTGGGACGGACACAAACACCCAGTCCCCAAGCCAGAAGAATTAATCAGAAGCGATTAAAATCCCCGACCCGGCCGAGAATCGAACCCGGGACCCTCTGAACCGAAGGTCAGTACGCTGACCATTCAGCCAACGAGTCGGACAAATGATAAGTGACGTGATGCGAAGTTTAAAATGTGTAGTGTGGTGTATTGTAGAGTAGTGCTAAGAAGTCGAAATACGATGAAGAAAAATGTTGATTTTCCAGACACGGAATAATTCACATAAAAGGTACAGTGCTTTTTACTCTGAAATTTATACTACTACTACTACTACTACTACTACTACTAAAATACGGTAAGCTACTGCAATAAAATTGAATATTTCGGAGGCACTGTTCAAGTTTAACAGGGGAAAAAGAAGTTACTTCACACCAGTGTCACCAGATAGTCCGTGATTTTAGAAGATACTCAGATTTTGTAAGAAATATGGGGCATGATAGCCGAGTGGCTATGCCACTGATTTTTCACCAAGCCGGCCGTTGTCTGAATCCTAGTTAACGCATGTGGGATTTGATTAAGGCTTTATTGCTCTGTACTTGAAATTCGCACTAGAACGACAGCTCCTTGGATAGCTGGTTAGAGACTAACCTACTATGCTTAATATTAAAGAATTAAATCTTTGTGATCATTACCGTAACAGAGGTGTAAATGAAGGGAACACTGCAAGTTACAGATGTATCGCACACATGCATTCGGGTCGGCGGGTGCAGAGTAGGTCTCGGCCCACAAGTGGCCACGGCTTGAGCGTGGTCCGACAACTCTGCACTCCGACCGGCCAACCGAGCAACACGGCTCTACCGTGGCTATACTATTCTGTATTCGAGAGACGGATAGGTGCTGGTCCTAACCGTCGGTTGCCCTGAGAATGGTTTTCCGTGGTTTTCCATTCTCTTGCACTACGGCGAATGCCGGGACAGTTCCTAGTATAGGCCACGGCCGCCAACTCTCTCTCCTTCTCCGACACAAATCTTCTGGCCTGAGAGACGGCGTCGCCATCTAGGAGGCCCACCTCCCCTTCAAGAGAGTAATGAAAACATTTAGTAGTAGTACATGCATTCTGGCCTCGTTGCAGTCATTTTCTGAACCTATTCCAACGTCCCTGTAGGCCCTATACATACATACTTCATCATTATAGACCGCTCAATCTGCAAGCCTCTGTGAATTTACTAAACGTCGCCACAATCCTCTATTTGCAACTAGTGCTGTGACCTCATTTAGTTCTATACCTCTTATCCTTAAATTGTTAGAAATTGAGTCTAACCATCGTCGTCTTGGTCTCCGTCTACTTCCCTTACCCTCCATAACAAGAGTCCATTATTCTCCTAGGTAACCTGTCCCCCTCCTGCAAACAGTGTCAAAATAATCAAAGTGAAACAATACCAGCGTTTAGAACATAATTCTCTTTAATTTCTCTGGAAGCACACATTTCAATCTTTTTAAAGATGGAAGGAAAAAACCGCTCGCTTCATTATGCTTGGAAAATGCGCAGTCCAGGACAAATTTTTATCTAAAGTAAAGCCGAGGAATTTCATTGTGGAAAGGAGAGCTATCTGAGTGTTACAAAGAGGTGTAAGGAAACGTTTCGCTCGATTTGTTTCCGACAGGAGGTTCAAGTTACCGGGAGGAATAGCTTAAGATTTTCAGGGGTTGGTTTTGAGACCGTACAGAGAAGACTATGTCACAATAGGAAGGTAATCTCCGTTAATTTCATCTATAATTAAGGAATGCCCATGTGGTAAGCATGTAAATAGATTTGTAGATCATCCGAATGCATACATTGCCTCAAGTCCTGGGAGATATTGTTAAAAATAGGCAAATTAGAAGGGGATTTAGCACTGACTCGTGCAGACACAACTCTTTCAAGGGCCGCCATTATACATTTTCGCCATTAATACAATACTATCGTTGATCATAAAGATAAGAGACAGTCAAGAATAGAACATTTTCAGAGCAAGAAGAAGTTGAAGAAGAAGAAGAAGAAGAAGGAAATAGGAATAAAATGTTGTAGTACCCTTTAGGGCCAGATAACGACACAACTTCTAGTAACGAATGATGTTCTACGATGTACTGGAGATATAGTTCAGTTGAATTTGTTTTACTCGTCACAGAAGATACCTGCTGCAAAAGGGAAGAGTGCCAATCTAGGGCATAACCTTTTCCTTCTAGAGGACGTCCATTGCGAATGCGGAAGTCACGAGTCCAAAAATAATTGTAGCGTATTGTTCCGGGCGGGGCTTTGAGTGTCTTAGCAGATGCCTGGGCGAAGTCGTATAACCTTCATTCATGTGGGAAGATTAAAAGTGCTTGCTTCGGACCCACTTCGTTTGCATTATTAGCGGTTTTCCTTATTGGGTCTGTCTCACCATCCTAAATAGCGCTAACTGCTAAATAGTTAAAATGTTTTCTTGAGGAGATATGGTTCTACTATCAACATCTGACAACTTCCAAATTATTTTCCTAAAAATGAGTACGTTTAATAGGCATTTAGAAGGAAGTTACATTTTTTTGCTAGTTGCTTTACGTCTCAGGGGCTGCCTGGCCGAGGGGGTTAAGGCGTACACGGTTCGCCAGGAACGTCGTGGGTTCGAATCCCCGTCAGGAAGTAACATTTAAGAAACGATATTTCCACTTCCGGAGGTGCATATGGCCCTGAGGTTCACTAAGCCTACACCAAAAATGAGTAGGCCCCTACCAGGTTAATTCCTGGCGACAAAGGTGGCCGGGCGTAGAGCTAACCACTCTAGCCCATCACGTGCCGAGGTTAACAATGGTGGAAGCCTTTACCTTCCACTCCTCCAAGGGCCTTCATGGCCTGTACGGAGGTGATTTTGCTTTGCTTGCTTTACGTCGCACCTACACAGGCAGATCTAATGGTGACGATGGGACAGTAAAGGGCTAGGAGTGGAGAAGGAAGCGAGCGGCCGTGGCCTTAATTACGGCATTTGCCTGGTGTGAAAATGGGAAACCACGGAAAATTTTCAGGGCTGCCGACAGTGGGGTTTGAACCCACTAGCTCCCGGATGCAACCTCACAGCTGCGCAGCCCTAACCGCACGGCCAACTCGCCCCGTAAACGTTACATTTTATAATGCGGTCTATAGATACTGCATTTCCAACCAAACTTTTTTCAAGTGAAACGTTAGTTACTTTCTTCATTATTGTCTAGTTTATTACAGTCATTATAATTTATTCATGTATTTTCCTGGAAAATAAATATGCAAATGCCACTTTTATGTAACTTTTCATAAGAATAAAATGGCGAAACTGTGCGTAAAGAATTAAAAGCTAGGGACTTTGTATATTTCATCAACATATGTAAGACAAAAACTTTCTAGTAGTACTGTAATTGTAGTTTGCTCTCACTGTGGCAAGTCGTCGTAAACGGACATATAGCTCGTGCGTACCCAGAGACCTACTGTATTGTTATTTGGCGTACTAAGAACTATTACAAACTTTTGTGGCAACTTTTTCCTTCATTTAGGCATTACTAATGATCTTGAGAACATATCTTTAAACATTTGAAGACACTCGCTGCAGATTGTCAATCACCATTTATATTCTGTAGTACAATTATGACAAATGAATTGCTTCTTTCGGGGATATCTGCTACTGCAGGATATCAGTTAAAAAATAAATATACCGAGCTCGATAGCTGCAGTCGCTTAAATGCGGCCAGTATCCAGTAATCGGGAGGTAGTGGGTTCGAGCCCCACTGTCGGCAGCCCTGAAGATGGTTTTCCGTGGTTTCCCATTTTCAAACCAGGCAAATGCCGAGGCTGTACCTTCATTAAGGCCACGGCCGCTTCCTTCCAATTCCTAGGCCTTTCCTATCCCATCGTCGCCATAAGACCTATCTGTATCGGTGCGACATAAAAAAAAGCAAAAAATATATACAGGGTGCATCAAAATTGTACGGAGAAAAAATCAGGGATGCTGTTTGTGTTGTGTAAAGAACGATGGTGCAATCGGATTGGCAGAGAACATTCTTCGTTTCTAGAATAATAATAATAATTTCGTGTGGCTCAGCCACATTTTCTGCCGTATACCTAGAGAAACTTCTAATAATCCAGGCACCAAGAAACGGTAGTATTCCTCACTGTTCAGGCGAGGAGGAAGGACATACGGCCCAAGTACATAGTCACCAACAATGCTTTTCGGCACCGCAAGGATGGGAAATGGCTAGGATTGGAAGGTAGCAGCCGTGGCCTTAATTAAAGTACAGCCTGGTATGAAAATGACAAACCACGGAAAACTATCTTCTGCTGAAATCTGCTCACTAATGTCACATGAGGGTTTCTTCCGCCCCAATATACCGATTTCTGGAGTTCGCCACGCATTCTCTCGTGGAAAGAAGTGTGGACTATTCCCGCAGCTGTTTAACACCCACCTTGCAGAGGTTAGGCGTTGTGGGTAACCCAGAGGTGTTGTCCGGCCCCGGGGACAATGTGTCCGCCTGTCACGCGGCGGCCCCGGGTTCGATTCCCGGCCAGGTCAGGGGTATTTAATTGTAATTAATTAATATCTCTGGCCTGGGGACTGGGTGTTTGTGTCTCCCTTAACCTTCCTTGCTTCACATTCAATACTCTAGACTTCCGCAATTCCACTTACACGCAGGTTCCTCTCAAATGATGTAAGTAGTGGCAAAAGGTCTTCATAGGTAAACGCCACGAACAAATATCATTTTTAAAATAAAAAAGAACAGAGGTGTTAGTTCTTGTACCGATTGCTATCGATAAGTGTGCAAAATTTGTTCGTTCTTTCACACCCTCATATGAGAAGCGCCAACATTCCTCGCGGCGGACCTCCTACTGGTTGATAGATTATCATATTTCTCCTAAAGCAGCCCCTTCAAACTCTGAGTTCCGTACCGATGGCGCTCTGCGAGTGTTGAGGATCTGAGGCATGCATTCACCTGTCAATAGACATCAAGGTCGAATGACAGGGTTTTAGGGTGCCGGACGCCATAAATCCGTGAAGTATTTCTCCCGTTGCCATTTGCTGCGCCATAGGATAGGTGCATATCAGCCATTTCATCGTTGGTGTACCGAAACGGAGCCATTCTCACCAATTTCTGCCGCAAACTTAGTAGCCAATATGGACAGAACAACCTGTACGCTGCTCACCGGAACTGGGAAGCGACTGTGCGAACTGAACGAGAAACTTGTTCATTCGCACCGAGCATTATTTCTGTCTCCGTCTATCATACGCCCAACTTCCCCTCCCTTTCCTTTCCTTCCCTCCTCTGAAACTCTGATGCATAGCAGCGCTCAGCAGCTTGCGCTCTGGCACAGAAAATACAGCGAGTTCGTCAATTTGAATCACGCGCGCCCGGAAGTAACCTCATTTTCTAGAAACGAAAAATTTTCTCTGCCAATCTGATTGTGCCATCATTCTTTACATAACACGAAGAGCATTCCTGATGTTTTTGTCGGTATAGTTAAATTACAATATTAGAATTAGAATATTAGAAATTAAAATATTAGACCGGGCGAGTTGGCCGTGCGCGTAGAGGCGCGCGGCTGTGAGCTTGCATCCGGGAGATAGTAGGTTTGAATCCCACTATCGGCAGCCCTGAAGATGGTTTTCCGTGGTTTCCCATTTTCACACCAGGCAAATGCTGGGGCTGTACCTTAATTAAGGCCACGGCCGATTCCTTCCAACTCCTAGGCCTTTCCTATCCCATCGTCGCCATAAGACCTATCTGTGTCGGTGCGACGTAAAGCCGCTAGCAAAAAAAAAATATTAGAAGATGAAATGTTTTAGTAATACTTAAATATTGTTTTCTTTAAATTTATAGCGCTGCCATTACCATACAGTAATTACAGGGTAGCTATCCCTGTTGAATAGGGATGTACTGAAACACTACTGATAGATGTCTCACGTGTAGTACCCGGTATGCGCTTGTCGATCGTCATTTGTTTGTATGTGTTTTTTATGGAAGTTACCTAGTTAAATGCTGAAATTAAAGATTTAATATATCGTTACGACAAGAAAGATGGCAAGACAATTGTGATGCCTGACTATTGCTGTGTCCCAATGTCCCAAAATCAAGGTCGGCCGTATTCATACCATCAATTTCCTAAGCAAGATGCTTTCCGTAAAAAGTGGTTGCATGCGATTCGTAGGCAGGACCTACGAATTAAAAATATGACTCCTAATATCAAAGTCTGCACGAAGCATTTTACAGTTGAAGATTATGTCATTACTGAAACTGGTAAGTAAGCTAATTAGTACTAATTAAGAAATAATTTTATAATAAGGTAGTACATTCTGAAAAGTTAATATGACCTATTTCAATAATTTTACGAGAAAGACGAAGACTTAAGGATAACGCTGTACCTTCGATATTGTCATGGTATGGCACCGATACCTTGGAAATAACTCCGAGAGCAAGAAGGTATAGAAGTAGAAAAACAGCCATAACACCGTTTGAGGTACGGTACCCTGAATCACACAGTGGCCTATAATTTGACACTGGAGTACCATCATTTTCAGACTTCCTGAACATTACTTCCAAATTTGAAATTTTTATATCGGTATTTGTCTTATGATCCGAAACAATATACTGAAACTCGTGCGCTACACGGAAATGAAGTTCAGTCGTACTGGATGTAGCCCCAGGTACTGCTGTCACACCAATGTCGTGCCTTATGTACACCTATAACCGGCAAAGAAAAGACAAAATACCGTATTAGGAATGTTTTCAAAATGCTATTTGTACTTTAAGAATTCAATCTTAACAAAAACGCTAAAATAAGGAGTTGCTGCATTTATTCCTTACTGGTACCCTTCAATCAACTCTTGCATTTTTCCGGATATTTTTTAGGCCCTTTTCTTCAATTCGGCTTCCAAATCCGCAATCGTCATTGCACCTATACCATTTCCCGTCTTGTTGAAAACATTAGCAGAATATGGTAACTCCATTTTAATGCATTTAAAGCAAAAGTTTCGTTTCGATGATCGCAAATGTAGGAATACTCCATATAAGTCTCATGTAAAACAATCGAGCAGCGGAAAGCGCATACCGGGTAATACCCATTACGCTACCTAGCGGACAAGTTTTGCGTGATACATCCCTATTTCTTTCTCGCTAATATCAGAGTAAAACTTTTAATACTATAGAAGTCATTCTGTAATGGAATGCACAATCATTTGAAATTTTTGAGAACTGCTGCAAACTTATTACTTTCTACATATGATTCTTTTTAACATGCAACGCATTTCCGTTCACTTTTTCGGTCCGAAATCCACTGTTAACAATCCGCTCAAAGTTATGGAATGCAAGTTATCTCTACTGTGTTTGTAGATAGTCTTGTAAGAAATTCGATGTAGGTTTTGTTCAAATTATAAGAGGCCACAGGAAAAATAAACTAACAATAGGGAAATTCTAGGTTCTTATCCATCACTTCAAAAAACACTTTCAACTACAAAGGAGCAACATTTTATCATGGTAATGTTAACAGCTTTAAGATATTGAAAGAGAGAGAGAGAGAGGAAGAGAAAGAAAGACAGAGAAAGGCTACAAATGTTTTTCCATGTGGACAAAGACAATTGAGATGGGAGAAAGCAATTGAATATTGCAAGTAAATCAACTACATCTAACCCCATGCGACAGGAGTAACTTCTGTCCCTTACCTGGAGAAATTAGCTGCGATTCTAAGCTCATACAAGGATAATAATCCTGTACAGAGGGCTCTACTTAGTCTGTTGAGTTCAGCTGGAAGACTTCTGACATGAGAGGCAGCGGACAGAGGAAAAACGCCAAGATATACGACTGAGATATTGTCACACTGACTACGTTAGACTCCAATACCTACAAGCCGCTGGCAGGGCAGCACACTTAATTCTCTTGATGTCCAACAGGCTTTGTTTTTTGAAATTACTTTCCATAAACAGTCTAATGCTACTTCTCAAGACTTAACAAGGATACGTTCAGTCCCATGTTACTGAGCTCGATATCTGCAGTCGCTTAAGTGCGGCCAGTATCCAGTATTCGGGAGATAGTAGGTTCGAACCCCACTGTCGGCGGCCTTGAAGATGGTTTTCCGTGGTTTCCCATGTTCACACCAGGCAAATGCTGGGGTTGTACCTTAATTAAGGCCACGGCCGCTTCCTTCCAACTCCTAGGCCTTTCCCATCCCATCGTCGCCATAAGACCTATCTGTGTCGGTGCGACGTAAAGCCCCTAGCAAAAAAAAAAGTACCACGAGTGTTTGACGACATCCTCAGTTGTTTTGCTTTTGGCTTTCATGAGCGGGTCTACTGCATCTCATACTAGGTTCAAAATTAAAATTCTTGGACTGGCCGATGGTCCCTAATATGTTAGAGGAGAGATTCACATTGGGACTCTGTGAAATTTGCACGCTCAGAAAGTTTTAAGCCAGCTTCGGATCCATGGGAGTGACGGAGGAGTTCCACTTCCATCTGACAGGCAAGGGATTCCTTGGAAACAACATGGCTAACGAAATGGAAATCGATGGGGAGCTTTCAGTATTAACGGGGCTTATGGAAGAAAGAAAGTAGAACTGGCTGAGTCAGCACAGAAGATGCGTCTATAGATGTGTTAGGACTTAATGATATTCGGGTAAGGGGTGAGAACGAGGAAGAGATAGGATATTTATAAAGTGTTCTTAACAAGTATTAAAAAGGAATGGGCATAGTATGGGGTAGGACTGTTAATCAGGAATGGTCTTGGTGGAATGATGAAGCTTGTAAAAAAAAAAAAAAAAAAAAAAAAAAAGACGTATTTGAATTGGCTCCAAACGAGGACTGATGCAGACGGGGAACTGTACATAGATGAAAGAAACAGAGCGGAACGAATAATTATTGTATCCAAAAGGAAGTCATGGGAAGATTTCGGTAATAACCTGGAAAGGCTAGATCAAGCTCCAGGGGAATCTTTCTGGTCGGTAATAAAGAATCTTAGAAAGGGAGGGAAAAAGGAAATCTCAGGGTATCACTGGGTAGGTGGAAGGAATATTTTGAAAATATTCTCAGCGTAAAAGGAAATCTTTCTGTTAACGTCGGGAACAACCGACCTCATCCGGATGAGGACAATGATGTCAGTGAAATTAGACCTGAAATGGTGAAAGTGGGAAGGCTGGGATGTAATGGCTTCATAGAGTAACACGAATAGTACGGAATGCTGGTAAAGTACCTTCTGTTTGGGCGAAAGCAGCAATTGCACCTATCTATGGACAAGGGAACAGGAAGGATTGCGACAACTATCGAGGTATTTCATTGAACAAGGTTCACTGGCATTTTGGAAGGGATGGTGCGATCAGTGGTTGAGGGTAAATTGAATGAAAACCAGTGTGTTTTCAAACCACTGACGGGCTACCAGGATTGCATTTTCTGTATGAGCCAGGTTATTAAAAAATGCTACGAGAGGAATAGATGTTTATGTTTCGTAGACCTAGAGAAGGCATATAAGAGAGTAAGTTATTGAGGGAAAATATGTTAGCCGTACTGGTGGATTATGGAACTAAGGGTAGATTATTAAGTGTAATGAAAGGCATTTATATTGACAATTTGGTTGCAATGAGAATTGATGGTAGAATGAGTTCTTGGTTCAAGGCATTTATAGGCGTTAGAGAAAGCTGCAATCTTCCATCTTTGTTGCTCATAGTTTACAAGGATAATCTACTGAAAGGTTCAAAGTGGCAGGGAGGGATTAAGTTAGGTAGATTTGTAGTAAGCAGGTCACTCAGCCTACGTGTAAACATTCTTTTTCTTTACGATTTGCAGTTTGCTCTACGTTGCAACGGCACAGATAGGTGTTATGACGCGATGGGATAGGAAAACGCTAGGAGCGGGAAGTAACCGACCGTGGCCTTAATTAAGGTACAGCTCCAGCATTAGCCTGGTGTGAAAATATGAAACCACGGAAAATCACTCTTCAGGCTGTCGACAGTGGAGCTCGGACTCACTTTCTCCCGAATGCAAGCTGATAGCTATGTGAGTCCAACAACTGAGGGGCTGTTTGATCATGAGGATGCGGTCCTTATTTAGAAAGCCAAGAATAACGGCCGTGACGCTGACCAGGCATCATCTCGCAATCAGCACTCCATTGAGTTGAGCAGTGGCCACTTGGTAGGCCAAGGTTCATCAGGGTTGTAGCGCCATGGGCTTTGGTGTGATCAGTGCAGGGATTCCTTCTTCATTCGCTACTCGTGGTGCAAGTAAACAATCTGCTTTAATTTTTCTGTCAACTCTAACGGTGACCACATTGTGGAATGTAATGCATCTACTATCCTCCATGGACCATCTTTCTACTTGGAGGAAGATGCTTCTCAGACGACCAAAAGGTGAACTTTTCATGGTTATCCAATGGAGATAAAATTGTCCATGCGAGATATATGATTTCCGGCGCCTTCAACAATATCAACAATAGGCCTATTGTGTTCCTCCAACCTCGAAGTGGGATGGATTATTCGTCATAAGGGATCTCATCTGCCTACTTTTCATGTTTTGGTAGTTCGCTAATCAGTATAAAACAATGCAGTTGCAAGTCCGACATTGTACTATTGCTGCCATAGTTCATTGCAAAGACTAGAGGCGGAAAACTATCGATAGTGCTATCGACAGTTATCGATAGCGACCGCTATTGTCTAACATCGATAGTCAGTTGCCTATTATCAATAGTCAACGATAGTTCTTTTTTTCACCCTCATTGGCTTATTTTTCGCGCTAACAGAATTTGTAAAGCTGTTTGCAGTTAACTGGTGAGGAGTTCTTTCCAATTCAAATGTGTGCATTTAAGTATCTCTGTGCACCTGCGACTTCAGTGCCGGCAGAAAGACTATTTAGCGTTTTGGAAGATGGGATTCTCCATTCAACCTAACCTTAGCAACTGAAAGCCCTCCTGCCATCTGTTGAGAATGCTGTAAAACATTTTTCCAAAGATATTACGATACCCGAAAAAATGTCGGGCGATCGCAAAATGAACACTGCAGCTGAACGAGAATTTCTCGGACGGCCACGTTATGGGCAAGCGCGTGCAGCCCGAGAATGTCTCGGACGTGCCACTGAAGAAATTTATGAGTGATTCCGATTTGAATTTCAGAAATTACATAGCATGAAATAGTTGTGCTTTCTACTGATATTTTGTGGATTGTGCTCAATAATTTTTCTATTTTCTGGCGTAATGATATGATTTGTTCCACTTTTTGAAAACGATCGATTACTATCGATAGTAGAGCTCATAATATCGGAAAATATCGATTGTGATTACTATCGATAGTTTGTCGCCTCTAGCAAAGACATTTGAAAAATGAGGTTTTGAGCTGTAAACAATGACGTGCAGCATAGTTCTTGCTATATCTGGTTCTATACTAAGGTACGATATATTTAATTTCAACTTTGTTAACACTAGTGAACGTTATCAGCGTTTCCTTAATGCCTACTTCTCCTGAATTATTGCAGCATAAAAACTAAATAAAATGTTCTTCAAAATAGTCATATTTAAAATGTCTTAGTATTGGGTATCGGAAGAGGAGTGAGACAGTGATGTTGCATGTCACCAGCTCTGTTTATATATGCCGAAAAAGTGGTACAGGAGGCCCTGGAAAAAGCAAGAGGCGTTGTATTGGGAGGAGAACCAATAAAGACAATAAAATACGCAGATGATGTGGCGGTATTAGCGGAATTAGAAAAAAACATCTACAAGTCATGTTGGAAAATATTGAGAGAGTGGGCAAAGTTAGTTTGGAATGAAGATAAACATTGGGAAGACTAAGGTGATGAGAATAGTAAAAGAGGAGATTGCTGTTAATATAACACTAGCGGGAAAGAAATTGGAACAAGTAAAGTCATTCAGTTACTTGGGAAGTTTGTTGACATGGAATGGAAGCTGTACAGAAAAGAAGCAGAATATATATGGGAAATAAGCCTTCGGAAAGGTGAGAGGGCTTTTGACATCTAAGGCATTCCCTACTGATTTAAGAAAGAGGTTGGCAAAGTGTTTTCTGTGGAGTGTAGTATCGTATGGAGCTGAAATATGGACGTTAAGAAAGAAAGAAAGAAAGAAACAAAGAAAGAAACAAACAAACAAACAAAGCACCTATTTGGAAAGGTTTGAAATATGGTTGTGGAGAAGAATGGAAAGAGTGAAGTGGACAGATAAAGTGAGAAATGATGAAGTACTAAGAAAAGTAGGAGAGAAGAGACACCTGATGAAAACGATAAGGAACAGGAAAATATCCTGGTTGGGTCACATACTGCGTAGAAATTGTCTTCAACAGAGGGTGATGGAGGGAAACTTAGATGGAAGAAAAGTAAGAGGAAGAAGAAGGTTTGGAATGTTAGCAGATGTCAAACAAGGGAGAAGCTATGAACAACTGAAGCAAGATGCTTAGGACAAAGAATCATGGAGGATGTCCAGTTGATACCTGTCTCAAGACAGATTCACAGAAGAAGAAGAATAATAATATTGAACTAGAGTAGCGATGTATGGCGAGGAAATCAATAATAGAACTTGCCACGGATAAATGCAAACCGTCACCCTTTGCAATTGCAGCGAGTCCGCAAGGAGGATGTTTGTTAGCTGTATGGAACAAAGCCGACTCCAAGCGGCTGATCTTATCAGTTTATATCGATAATTATGAAGGAGGTTTATATAGAGACCATGCTGACAATTACATCTTCCATATCCGTCCTTGAATGTAAACATGATTACCACTCTGACGGTGATAATTACTGTTATCTGTAATTGAATGTTCTGCTTCAATAGACTGCTGGACTGCCGATTTTGTGATAATCACATGAATTGCAGTGTAAGACAATCCAGCAGCTGCTCTCAGTGCAATTGCTCTGGGAGAGCACTTTATCCCGCGGTGCAATATCGTGGTTATTACTGATCTCAGCCTTGAGAAATAATACCCTAAGGTAGACTGCGAATTCGTAGTAACCGAGGTAGTTATCAGTTTATGCCTCTGGTTGGGTACGGATGGATTAGAGCCATTAACAATATCACGAGCATCATAAAATTGCAATCCCAATTTTCAGAGAGTGCTTTTGTGAGCTTTATGCGAGAAGTTCACTTTTGTTGCTCCTCACGAAGAACACACTAAATCACTTTGTTGGTATGATAATGCAGAAGGAAACAGAACTATCCATACACCTGGAACGTGGTGCATATGGAGAATGAAAAGAAGCGAAACATCCATCTTAAAGAGAGAAAGTTTTAAATTTGGAATACATTAATGTAAATTGTTTCATTGCGTTAATAACATCATGCTTTTCAAGAAGTGGCAAAGGATTTCGTGAAGGAGGAAGGTTAAATCCTCATGACACCTCCGCTATGAAACGTATGGCGGACGTCAAAGCTAGATACTATGCTAGACATAATTAAGTTAATGGATTCCCGGAAGGCCAATACAAATTGAACCAGGAATATACGTGTCATCCAGTATTCAAACTGAGATGATCGATATAGAATTCTGAACTTCGAAAATACGATGAGTTCAGCATCCCCGTCCTATGATTTAAAAAGTAGTAGCTCACTGAGTTTCAAAGGTGAGTATACACGAAAATTAAAGCTTGTTACCTCCATTATTTTTTTAAGGGTTGAAGGTTAGTGACTCGACTAACCATAATTTGAGATCTGTACATCTTACTCATTAGTTTATAATGGTCACTGCCTTTGAAGGAAAGTTTCATGGAGAGTATCTTGACATCCCAGGCACTTGATCCTAGATTTGTGGCCAAGGAGAAGAGCACCGCACTAATTGGAGTGGATTGATATTGACGGTAATCCAAGGTAGGAGCCGCAAAGGAGCCATGATTTACTGGGACTGTCCCGATATTTCTTGGTTGTAGTCACGTACGGTGCCGGAGCATACATCAAGTTCAAAACGGACAGCGCTGCACGCAAGGCCCTGGAGAATGGAGGAGGAGGAGGATGAGGAGGAGGAGGGTGTGTTTGTGTGTGGCTAATGGGCTCATAAACAAAACCAACCTCAACGTGTACGGAAGGCTAATAATAATAATAATAATAATAATAATAATAATAATAATAATAATAATAATAATAATAATAATAATAAATGTATTGGAATAATCGCAACTATGTTTACGAACACCTTAAGAACGTGTCAAAATTAGAAACTTCAGTAAATATGACAAGTAAAAAAGAGCTGGTTTTATTGATGTGAGATTCCAATATGGAAAATACTTGCAGAGGAAACACGTGGATAAACACTGACCACGCTTATGATAAACAGTTTAACGTACGTCTTACGATCTCATGATTGTGGTTTGCACTTGCTCCGTTCTTCAGCAATTACCAACTTCTCTGGTCTCAAGCAAGGATAATGAGAGGTGAGAAACATGAGATAGGATGTGTGATTCGAAATTTGGGAGTAGACAATTTATAAAGATGATTTTAATTGATGGGCTGAGGAGTTCCACATAAAAACGATCTATTCTTGGAACTCGAAGGAGGATTACTGCATCATTAAGTTTACTTGTGTCTCTTAAAATGGGATGTTGTTAACTGATTGTGTAACTAGCTTCTACTCCTCCCCTGAAATATCTCTAACGACATAATAATTGAACTACCTTAAGTGATGACGCGTTCAATTAATCAAACATCTCTTACGGAAGATATAAACACCTCGTTCTTTTTCAGAGGTGGCCAAGGAGAAGGGTTTGCTCAGAGCGCTATTCGCACCGTGCGTGGTTTGAATAAGAAACAGCTGGTGTGTATTCAAGTTTATGAGACTGTGTGTTTGTAAGTTTGTTTGTAGAACGAAGTATTTTAATACATTAAGTATACCACATATCAAAATAGAAACTGGAACATTATTGAGTATTTTCCTACCACTTTTCCCACACCAGTGAGGCGCAGGTACGAACTGCGTGGCACATATGAATTTGGCTCTGTTTTACGGACGGATGACCTTCCTGACGCCAACCCTATATGGAGGTATTTAATCACAATTGCGTGTTTCTGTGGTGGTTGGTAGCGTGGTGTGTTGTCGGAATATGAAGAGGAGAGTGTTGGGACATACACAAACGCTCTGTCTCCGAGCCAGAAGAATTAATCAGAAGCGTTAAAATCTTCGACCCGACCAGGGATCGAACCTGGAACCCTTTGATCCGAATGGCAGTACGCTGACCATCCAGTCAACGACTCGGACGTTATTGAGTAAGAGTGTGTGCTAATATATTCATATCTCCTAGACTGGACAGCCTGGGAACAGAATAGTAAATTAATGTTTACAAGAAGTCCGCCTCTGTGGTGCAGTGGTTAGCGTGATTAGCTGCCACCCCCGGAGGCCCGAGTTCGATTCCCGGCTCTGCCACGAAATTTGAAAAGTGGAACGAGGGCTGGAACGGGATCCACTCAGCCTCGGGAGGTCAACTGAGTAGAGGTGAGTCTGATTCCCACCTCAGCCATACTGGAGGTGCTTTTCCGTGGTTTCCCACTTCTCCTCCAGGCAAATGCCGGGATGGTGCCTAACTTAAGGCCACGGCCGCTTCCTTCTCTCTTCCTTGCCTATCCTTTCCAATCTTCCCATCCCCCTACAAGGCCCCTGTTCAGCATAGAAGGTGAGGCCGCCTGGGCGAGGTATTGGTCATCGTCCCCAGTTGTATCCCCCGACCCAGAGTCTGAAGCTCCAGGACACTGCCCTTGAGGCGGTAGAGGTGTGATCCCTCGCTGAGTCCGAGGGAAAAAACCGACCCTGTAGGGTAAACAGAAGAAGAAGAAGAAGAAGAAGAAGAAGAAGAAGAAGAAGAAGAAGAAGAAGGCGATGTTGGGAGTTTAGAAATTTTATTTATATTTTCCAAATATTTATACTTCACAGTATTTCTTGTTGTGATATAACAATAAGGAAAATAGAGGCAAGTGTTTAATTGTTATCAATACATGCATATTGCCAGATAACAAAAAATGCATATTTCTATGGAAAGGTTTAAACATATATTTAATATTGATGAGTAGATCTTATTTTTATTGCTTGATGAATAAATATGTGATAGAAATAACGGCCTAAATAAACATCTTCTGCTTTTGATTAGCATATGACAGTGATCTCTAGCGAAAAACTCTTCACTGAAATGAAGTTCTGTTCAAAAACTGATGACAAATATAATCTTCCACTTTTGATTTGAAATCAGCAGTTTCGCTCTTATGAGGTTCTGTTAAAAGATGTAACCAAACCAAAAAACAATCATGGCGCAACACGCCCGAAGGGCCATGGCATACCAAGCGACCGCTGCTCAGCCCGAAGGCCTGCAGATTATGAGGTGCCATGTGGTCAGCACTACGAATCCTCTCGACCGTTATTCTTGGCTTTCTAGACCGGGGCCACCATTTCAACGTCAGATGGCTCCTCAATTTCAATTACGTAGGCTGAGTGGACCTCGAACCAGCCCTCAGATCCAGGTAAATATCCCTGTCCTGACCGGGAAACGAATCTGGGGTCTCCGGGTAAGAGGCAGGCACGCTACTCCCACACAACGGGGCCGGAAAAAGGGAAAAAGATGTAAATTTAAGACAAAATAATATAAGTATAGCCTAACTCTAAAATAATGGGACATTTTTCATCCTGGATGTATGCTCGTCGAGGTAGGAGTCCGAGGGGAAAACCAAGTCTGGAGGGTAAACAGATTAAGAAAGGACAATAATAATAATAATAATAATAATAATAATAATAATAATAATAATAATAATATGGCCTCAGCTACCTTATGCAGACATTTTTTAATATGATGTTATCCTGCAGTCTGCTCGTAGTCTCGTTTTATTCGAGGCCTTCTAGACGGCAGAGTAAACCGCCTTTCTGCTGGGGCGAGGTTTAATTAATTTTTCCGGGTAAACACCAAATGCGTCACCAGAGATCTTTCATCGTTAGACATGGCCTGTCGAATGGACTTTCTCCGCCCTTAAAAAGTTCGACTATCTCTGCCGGGTTCGAACGCGGTATCTTGGGATCTGGAGGCCGATAGTCTACCACTGATACGAAGTGTAATGGACGGCCGCCACACTGGTCTTGACGCTTGGCTCCTAAATTGAGTTTCTCCGGTTCATATTCTGGCGATATCTATTAGGACCAGCAAGTAGCTACAGGAGGGTAATTGGTAATAAATACCGGCCCTGTCTTACATTTGGCCTCGGTGCTCTAATATCCCCATACAAACACGGGAAAGTAGTGTTGGAAAACAAATCAGTTCTCTCAGCTATGGGCAGTTGGTGAACAAGTGTCAGAACTACGAAAGTTTAGATTTCAGCCTTATCAAAAGAAACAGTCCGCCTCTGTGGTGTAGTGGTTAGTGTGATAACTGCCATCCCCGGAGGCCCGCGTTCGATTTCCGGCTCTGCCACGAAATTTGAAAAGTGGCACAAGGGCTGGAACGGGTTCCACTCAGTCTCGGGAGGTCAACGGAATAGAGGGGATACGATTCCCTCCTCAGCCATCCTCGAAGTGGTTTTCCGTGGTTTTCCACTTCTCCTCCAGGCAAATGCCGGGATGGTACCGAACTTAAGGCCACGGCCACTTCCTACCCTCTTCCTTGTCTCTCCCTTCTAATCTTCCCATCCCCCCACAAGGCCCCTGTTCAGCATAGCAGGTGAGGACGCCAGGGCGAGGTACTGGTCCTCTTTCCCAATTATATCCCCGACCCAATGTCTCACGCTCCAGGACACCGCCCTTGAGGCGATAGAGGTAGGATCCCTCGCTGAGTCCGAGGGAAAAGTCAACCCTGGGGGGTTAACGAATTAAGAAGGAAAGAAAAGAAATAACAAATGAAACAAACTAATCAGCATAAAGACATTCTCCACTGTATTGTTTAGCTTTTTTGACGGCGTCCGTTACCTCTCGGATCAGATAACTCCTCAGTTGATCTCACGTGACTGAGTGAATTCGTTTCAGCCCTCTTTGGTATTGAATTCAGCGTTACTTTCTCTTCTACTCTCTACGCTTATACTTACTGTACCGGCTGGTACACCTCTACGCCGCACATTTGAATTTTCCACCGTAAAGTACTCCTCTACAGGAGAAACTCTGAACTTTAACAACTGTATCAACTTATAAGTTTTCTCAGAAGATGTCACTACCGGAAATTTTGTGATTACGAAGTTGTCAGTACTGTGTGGATTTCAACGTATTTTGTTTTCTATTGATCAAGAAGTGTGGATATTCTCTCATAGATGTCTCTACTGTAAAACTGGGATCATGCACCCTGGTGCGAAGTGAATTAACTTTCTTGAAGAAATTTTGTATTCAGAAGTTTTTGTCTTTACTAAATTTTGTTCTTTCATTTGTGGGTTGGCAATATTAATCTTTCTTTCCGCCAGTTTTGAACTTAGCCAATCCCGAATTTCTTTAATTAATTTTCGACCAATCATGTCTTTCTTCTTCGATTTTGATGTGTAACTCTAAGGTACCCAATAAAGTTGAGTGGGTGTGTCTTAATTATTCATGAAAGGTCTCGAATCTTCCCTGAGTGTATAAAAACTGCTGATTTTCACGGCTCCTCGCCACTCGAACAACATCTAGCCTAGTGTATGGAAGTGTAGCAGGGGGCGGGTAGCGCCTCTTCCTTCGGGCAGCAGCTCTTCAAAAGGTAATGGCCGTTTAACATCTTTATTTTCTTGCTAGCTCAGCAGTTTAATCCTCGGGGAAGGTCCGAAACCTGTAATAGATAACCTATCTCTTGAAACATGTAAATTCTTTCAGTTTTTGTAAAACTTCATATATCTTTAACTGTGATTCGGGGGTAGAGAGTACTTTACCCTCTCGAGCTCCCCTTCATGTTGATTTGAGGTGACTACGTTTTCGTAACCGATTTTCTACTCTTCCTTAATGTGTAAACATTTTTCTTATACGAGTCACCTCCCTAGTTTGGGAATAGCCCCTGTGTCATCGGCCTAGTGCCTCTTAGGTTTTAAAATGTGTATTGGGGAGCGCTAATTCACGCCTCCATTCATTTTTGCATTTAGGGCCATTTAAATTAACCTATTATTTTTCTATGAAGGCCCTGTAGGCTGGGTACGAGATACCCCTGTGTAATTCTTGTATGTTGTGCCTTGATGGCAATTTATTGTAAGGTATGGTATTGCCTTCAATAGGCTTGATAAAATTGAGAGCGGGTCAACTCTTTCTGACTTGGTAAAAGTGCCTCTAGGAGGCCTGATATGTTTTTATTGGAGCTAATGCTCCTTGTATGAAAAGGTTTTCTGCCCTTTGAAAAAAAAGGTGTGCCTTGGTAAAGTTGGGCTAGTAGTTCAAGGATTGTAAAATTGGGGCTCGAATTCCAGAACATGTAAGGATCCCAAAAACTGTGCTCTCGTGCTCACCTTGTACCTGATTAGTGGATAGTTGTTGAGTTGTTGTTATTTGTTGAAATTCTATGTGAAATTTGTTAAGTTTTTCTATTTTTGAAAATATAACCTTTATTGAAATTTTAATTCATCTTTCGGCCTTGTAGTTAGACCCATTCCAGCCCGCACCTTCTTTCACCTGTGCAGTCTACGGGTAACCCTGTGACACTTACCTTGGCGAAAAGGTCTACTTTTCATTGTGTATTCTCGAGTTCTGCGGTGTAGGAGTAGCTTGTCTGCCTCTTACGCGGATGCCTCGGGTTCGATTCCCGGCCAGGTCAGGGATTTCACCTGGACCTGAGGGCTGGTTCGAGTTCCACTCAGCCTACGTGATTACATTTGAGGAGCTATCTGACTGTGAGATGACGGCCCCGGTCTAGAAAGCCAAGAATAACGGCCGCGAGGATTCGTCGTGCTGATCACACGACATCTCTTAATCCGCAGGCCTTCTGGCGGAGCAGCGGTCGCTTGGTAGGCCTCGGCCTTTCGAGGCTGTTGCGCCACAGTGTGTGTGTGTGTGTGTGTGTGTGTGTGTGTGTATGCGTGTGTGTGTTTTGATGACAGGTTTTTCGAGCTGCCCTTCATGGGTGGTGAAATCTAGAGAAATCCATTTTAGGCCCCACCTAGAGCACTAGGTGAACGGATTATTGGTTAAATGTGCGCAGAACTAAAAAGGAAGGTAGTATAACTTTGAATGATGAGTGGGGTAAAGGGGAGTTCTGCCTGGGGGAATTACGTGTTTCGCCGCAAGCACTTGTTGTCAGCCGACCGTGGAGATACTTTCCACATCCCATAAACCCTTCACGTGCACTGGTTTCACAGATAATTCGTTCACCTCTATAACATCGTTTATAGATGTAAAAATTTAAAAACCTTAATAAAAAAGTTCATAGTATTAAACAGCCAAGGAATTAGGACTGTATTTACGAACAACGGCGGAACATTTAAATTATAACCACACTCACATTTTAAACGAAAGAATAGGGGAATCGAATCGATTTAAACACTTTACTACCATCATTTACATTCAAATGCAATTTTCGTCATATTTTGTTACCGCTGTGATAAGTAATCGTTCTTCTGTGTTGACAAAAAGTCATGAACGATGTAGTCTTTAAGCTTCTAGACTGGTGATGTTAATACCCAGTAGTTAATATTCAGTCCTCGAAGCAGGATAAAGATAAGAGAAAATACACTGTCTATATGAATAATAAGTAAATACCGAGAGGCATTCTTCGTGTTCAATGAGAGACGGTCGTCTTTCTTTCCTGTCACATGGTCTGAATCTCCAGGCTAAGAGGATTTGTGAATTTGAACAAAATGGTTAATGAAGTACTGTATAGTCATCATAAAACAGCAGTTAGTGATTTGAAGGCAGTATCATTGTTGCTGTCCAAGCTGCTTGTCTTATCCTTATACTTTCACAAATTAAAGGATTGCTTGTTATGATAATAAGTTAAAATAATGAATAAGCTTACTGCAATTAAAAGAAAGTAAACTCGTGTCCTCATCCCGAGGTGGTGCACCTCTTTTTAGGCACACCCCCAATGGAGGTGAGCTGCATGTACCATTTGAATCACATACCAGCCCTCCTGATATTCTTAAATTTCTGGCAGTACCGGGAAGCGAACCCGGGCCTCCGAGGACGGCAGCTAACAACACTAACCGTTACGCTACGGAGGCGGACACTGCAATGAGTATGTGCAGTTTCTGAGCTGTATTGGTTTGGAGGGTCTCGGGTTAGCTTCCCGGTCGGGGCGATGATGTTTTAAATTGGGAAAATGCTAGGAAGGAGAAGATTGAATATGAAAAATTGGAGTCTGCTGCCATAAAAACCTTTTTTCTTTTCTAACATTTTCCCAACTACTCGGGGTCGCCACTGCATGTGAATCTGGCCAGGTTTTGCTGTTGGATACTCTTCCTCACGCCAAACCTATATGGAGGGATGTATTTAATATTGCGTCTTTCTGTAGTGGTTTGTACTGTGGTCTTTTGTATATAAATGACGATGTGTGTATTAAGACGAACATAAATACTCAGTACTCGAGCTACAGGAATAAAATCCTCATCTTTGAAGAGAATTAAAACCGTGCCTTTCTGAACCGGAGGTTGCCATGCTGACAGTTCTGTCAAGGTGTATCCTGATGAATACTGCAAGTTGAATTTCACACGACAAGTTCATTTGCCAGAATTCAGATGTGTAATATAGACATGTGAGAAAATGCCCTAACAATGACTTGACTTGTTCCTGTCTGCGAGGTACAAATCGTTAATAGTAATTAAGCTCATTGTTAGAATTTGCTTCTTAGATTTTAATTAAATTAAATGCTGCTTTCTATTGAATGGACGCCCTTAATTACCTGGGCTAAGATTCCTTTATTTTGAACACGCGTGTTCCTTTTGATCTGATTTTGCAAGACTCTGGTCATGAAAGAATATTTTGATTTATGCATGCTACTACGTGTATTGGCTGCCTGAAATCTCTGTACCTACTTAATTAAATCTTGATTGGTTTACTGATTAATGCGAAGTGAGGACAAAGAGAATGAACACTGGCATAGCATCCAGAGGAAGAAATTGGGAGTAGCGAAATAGAAATAACCAGATCCTGGGTCTGGGTGAATTTCTAACGCTATTATGATTGTGTTGGTTTCCAAAAGGTAGTTACAAGTCCCAGCCAATCTGTTCCAAACTTTGCCCAAAATATTTATAATAAATCATATAATTATTTATTTTAATCACTTATTAAAAAATCTCTAATAGCAATTTCAATTTTCTGTGTACATAAAATCATAATTTTGCCTGTACACTTCAAATTATTGCCTCATAGTCCGTTTCTGTCTCGGGTTAGATAACTAAAGTAGAACATAGGTTTAATTCAATTTTTATCACGGGAAATCAGCTGAAGAGCATTTCTTAAAACAGGGATGGCCAGGTTGTACAATACGCAATATATTATTTGATATGTGTATAGTAGCGCAGCAATATGAAAGGGCTGAAAACAGATATGTCCAATTTCTCCGGGGCCGATAACCTCGATGTTAGGCCCCTTTAAACAACAAGTTCCATCCAATTTCTCTGTTGATATTGTCTATATTTCAAAAGATTTTCCGCATATCTCGAAAAATATTAGTTCTATCTAAAATATGTTTCTTCCTTTTTACCTTTCTTAATCTGTTTACCCTCCAGGGTTGGTTTTTACGTAAGACTCAGCGAGGGATCCCACCTCTACCGCCTCAAGGGCAGTGTCCTGGAGCGTGAGACATTTGGTCGGTGGATACAACTGGGGAGAATGACCAGTACCTCGCCCAGGCGGCCGCACCTGCTATGCAGAACAAGGGCCTTGGTGGGGGATGGGAAGATTGGAAGGGATAGACAAGGTAGAGAGAAAGAATCCCCCGTGGCGTTAAGTTAGGTACCATCCCGGCATTTGCCTGGAGGAGAAGTGGGAAACCACGGAAAACCACTCCCAGGATGGCTGAGGTGGGAATCGAACCCACATCTACTCAGTTGACCTCCCGAGGCTAAGTGGACCCCGTTCCAGCTCTCGTACCACTTTTCAAATTTCGTGGCAGAGCCGGGAATCGAACCCGTGCCTCCGGGGGTGGCAGTTAATCACACTAATCACTACACCACAGAGGCGGGATCTAAAATATATACATAAAACAAATGGTAGAAAATCGAATTTCCTGTCTTCTGTTTCCATACATTTTTACCAATCGAGCTGTAACCATTCAGAAATTTAGACTTATTTCGAAGTCCATCAACGCCGAGAATCGCTGACGTGGAAACATTGTTTATCCTTGATGATAACAAAATAACTGGCAATGGTGGTGGTTGTAGACATGATACGAGCTGCAAAACAGCATAATCTAATACCATTGGGGTTGGAAAAGAACAAGAGTTGACCAACAGAAGTCGGATAGGATAGATGAAAGTGAGGAAAGATCTTCATTGGTTTCATCACATGAACGGGATTGTAAATAAAGGTTATGGGGTATTTATTGGTTGTAGTACAGTTCAGCTTGAGCCACTGGCGAGTGCGGGCGTATTGAGTGGAGGGTCCCTGGAGTGGGAGAAGGTAGTGTAAGTGCGGAGTGCAGGAAGGCAGTGAGGTGCTTACAGGCAATGATTAGTGTGGAGCAGTACAGGGCGAGCATAGGAGGATGGGAGGGAAGAAAGAAGAAAAAAGAAGTGAAGACAAGAGGATGTAAAATAGAATTGGAAAAATAGGAGAATTAATGCTATCTGCGGCGGTGATTATGATATTGCTTTGGATTGTTGGGGTAGAACTGAACCCAGGTCCGACTTCCAGGGTAAATATGAGCTGGTAGGACATGGAAGCAATTAGAAAAATCGTAAAGGAGGTGGTCGCGGAGGCCTGTCCCTTTGAGCAAATCAAAAACATGATCCGGGAACAAACGAGGGAGTTTGAAAAAATGAAGGGGTGGTTCCAAGAAAAGGCAGAAGACACAGCTGCGCAGGTGAGGAAAAATGGCGCAGAAATTTCAGCATTAAGAGAGAAAATAGGGCGATTAGAAGAGGAGATGGCGAAACTGAAAGCCGCAGTAGTTACTAACACTCGAAATCGTAGAAATAAATGACTATTTATATACGGCGTGCAAGAGGAGAAGAAGGAAGATAAGACGAGTATAATTTATAAAGTAGTGGACCCAATTCAAGGGAAAATGAAAATAAATTTCAGTCAAGTGGACATAGATGATGTGCAGAGAGTGGGAAGATTTAGAGGTAATAGGCCTATCAATGTGCAACTATTTTCTACATTGATGGCTGATATAGTGGTTGGTAATGCAGATAACTTGCGGAGGGAAAAAATATGGATAAAGAGCGACATGGGAACTGAAGCGAGGAAGAACGAAAGAATCCTTAGAAAACATAGGATACGAGCCAGGCAGCAGGGGTTGAGAGCAATCATCAGAGGACAGGAACTAGTGGTGTCAGGCAACAACTGGAGTAAAATCAGGTCGGTGGATAAACTGATGGACCTAGAAATGAGGATGAAACAAGACGAAGAGGCAAATAGAAGTGTAGAGAATAGTGGGGAAGATAGACAAGTGAAAGATATTAGGCAAGTGAAAGATATTGAAAATGGAGAAGAGGAGGATGGTAGAAGTGTAATTATCGAAAGTATTAGTGAAAAGTGCGAAGAGAGACAGGGAGAGGTGCTAAGTGGAAGTGAGTGTATGAACACCGACAAGGAAGGAACAGAGGACGGACAGTGCCGTGTGGAGATAGAAGAGCAAGCGAGTGAAGGGGGCAGGGAGAGTGAGCAGCAAGAAACTGTGAGTGCAGAGTGTAGTGGTGTAGTGAGCAACAAAGGTTCCGAGAAGACTGATCAGCAGGAAGGTAAAGCAATTATGAGTAAAGGAAGAAGTAAGAGTTTAAAAGACATCTGGGGAATAAATACAAGGAGCAAGAATAGAGGGGGAGACTTAGAAGGGAGGGAGGGAAAGTTATAACTATATTGTAAAATAGGATGTGTGAATATTGAGGGAGTAATGAATAAATTAGGGAATAAGAAAGTCCGGGAAGTAATAGAAAGTTTCGATGTTGTGGCACTCTTGGAGACGTGGCTGGATACAGGGAGGGAGATTTCATGGAAGGCGTTTGTGATAAAATATAAATATAGAAGAAAGGAGAGGAATAAGGGCTGCTCCCCAGGAGGGATGATCGTTTTAATAAGGGAAGAAATTAGTGATCTGGTAGAGGATATAGGGACGGATATGAAAGAAACTATATGGTTGAGATTGAATATGGGAGGGGTTGAGGGAAAGGGGAAGATAATAAATCTAGCTTTCGTTTACTGCCATCCTAGTAGTTCAGCATATGCAAACAAATATTTTTTGATGAGTTATTGGTGGACATTAGTAGGATAAGAGGAAAGTTTCCAGGAGAAGAGGATATGTTGTTATTCAGGGATTGGAATGCGAGAATAGGGGAACAGAGCCCAGTATATAGTAGGGAGGATGGATTGTGTATGTGGAAGAGTAGAAGGAGTGAGGATAAAATTATAAACAGTTATGGGGAAAAGCTCCTAGAGATGTGCGTTGTGGGGAATTTGTATATCCTGAATGGATGGATGGAGGGTGACAGTAAGGGGAAATTGACATATGTTACTGAGAAGGGTGATAGTGTGGTAGATATGATCTTAAGTTCGGAAGGAGTGACTGAGGATATTGTAAGAATGGAAGTAGGAGACTGGATTGAATCACACCATTTCCCAGTGTGGGTTATGTTGAGAAGAGGGGAAGAGAAGGGTACAAGGAAGAAAGCTGAGACGAAGGATAAACACGGGAGTAGATATAATAAGTATAAATAAGTGGGAAGGGTTTGGAATAGGGTAGTAAAAGAGGAAGTACAACTTCTGAAATATGGGGGGAAGGTGCGTTGGAGGAGAATAATATTGATAAAGCCTTGGAATTGCTGCTACATCCTATAAAGATGATAGCGCAGAAGGCGGAATGTGGAAAGATAAATAAGAAAGAGGGAGAAGCATGGTTTAACAGATAGTGTGAAGAAATGCGGAGAAAAGTGCTGGGTGCGTTAGGAGAACACAGAACGAAAGGTGGGGGCCAAGAAAGGGAGATTTTCTGCAATTTGAGGAAGGAGTATAAAAAGAAAATTTGTGAGGTAAAAAAGGCGTGGTTAGAGGAACAAATTGAAACCATAAATAAGGATTGTAAGTCTAACAACTTTGAGAGAGTATGGGATAAGATTAATAGAATAATTAAAGGTGGAAGGAATATAGAGGGAGCGAGTATTGAGGAAGTTCAATGGGTGAGGTACTTTGATGAATTACTGGGGTAGAAGGGGGAAGAAAGATGGAGAAGGGCGGGGGATGAAGTAATTTCGAGGAATAGGTGAGTGGTAATTTATGAACTGGACAAGGAAATTACAAGGGAGGAAATCCTGTGAGTGATAAGCAGAGTTAGAGGAAAGTCGGCCGGGGGATGTAATGGGATAAATAACAAGTTTTGGAAAGAAATTAGCAAAAATGAGACTATGATAGAGGGCATAGTTAAATTATTTAATAAGATCTATGAGGGAGGTAAGTACCCGAAGGAATGGGAAATAGGAATTGTATGTCCAATATATAAAGGGTAGTAGGAACAGTGTGAACAATTATAGAGGAATATCTCTGTTAGACACCTTAAGTAAAATATACACTGGGGTGCGAACAGATTAAGCGGGTGGGCGGAAGAAAATGAAATATTGACAGATTTTCACGGGGGATTTAGGAAAAAGAAGAGAACAGTGGATAATATAATGATAGTGAAGACTGTTTTAGAAAAGTACAAGAGTATGGCTAGAAGTACGGTTTATGTGGCAGCAATAGATTTTGAGAAAGCGTTTGATAAGGTGAATAGAGAGGCCCTATTAGAGAAATTAGGTAGGCTGGGGATGTCAGACAAGATGTTGAGGGCAGTAGAGGGAATATATAGGGTTGTCAGGTTTTGTGTAAAATTGGGAGATGAGAGACTGAGTAGACCCTTAAAGTCCAGGGTGGGTTTAAAACAAGGGTGCAAGTTATCGCCAATATTGTATATTTTATTTATTAACGATATTCTGGACGGGCATGGGGCAAACAACTGGGCTGTGCCGGTAATTAATGGCCTGGAGGTACCGGGACTGATATTTGCTGATGACGTGATATTGATGACTCTAACTTCAGGGGGATGAATAGAGCTTTAAATGCAGTGTCGCTGTTTGCGAAGAAATGGGGCTTGATAATTAATGGTAATAAATCTAAAATATTAGTAGTTCAGGGAAACAAAGGAAGAAAGATGGAAGGGAAATGGATACTCCAGGGAGAAAGATTGGAACAAGTAAGGAAGTTGGAATATTTAGGAGTTATTTTTAACAGTAAAGGAACGTGGAAAGATCAGATTAGAAGGATGAAAAACAGAGGATTGGCAGCCCTAGCCTCAGTCAGAAACTTGATAGCCAAATACCCGGGTATTAGTTATAACACCTTGAGGCTAGTGTTAAGATCGGTTATTTTTGGGAGGGTATTGTACGGCGCAGAAGTTTGGGGGTTGGATGAGAGAAGAGGGGAATTAAGAAGTATTATTAGTAGTTTTGGTGTCCGACTCGTTGGCTGAATGGTCAGCGTACTGGCCTTCGGTTCAGAGGGTCCCGGGTTCGATTCCCGGCCGGGTCGGGGATTTTAACCTACATTGGTTAATTCCATAGGCTCGGGGACTGGGCGTTTGTGCTGTCCCCAACATCCCTGCTACTCACACACCACACATAACACTATCCTCCACCACAATAACACGCAGTTACCTACAAATGGCAGATGCCGCCCACCCTCATCGGAGGGTCTGCCTTACAAGGGCTGCACCCGGCTAGAAATAGCCACACGAAATTAATTTTGGTAGTTTTGGTAAAATATTAATGGGTTTGCCGAGGTGCACAGCAAATGCAGGGGCGTAATTAATGTGTGGGGAGGATTTAGAATCAGAGGGTATGAAAAGAATAGTTAGATACTGGATGAATTTAAAAAGACAGGAAGATAGGAGGGTTTTACAGGCAGCGTATGAACAGCAAAGTAAGAGCATGTATAAGGGCGGATGGCTAGAAAAAATTAAGGGATATTTGGAGATGATAGGATTAGGACACCTGTGGGGGGAGGTATGGACGAAGACAGTAGTTAGAGGGATGAAGATCCTTGGATTAGAGATATTAATAGGCAGAACTTATTGGGGGAAAGTAGACTGAGAAATTCGCTGAATGCTTTGACGAAAATAGAGGAGATAGCAGGGATGAATATTAGATTCATTGACAGGTCTAAAAGGTATGGGATGATTTGGTGGCTCTTAGGATTGCATAGGAATAAGGGGTGGCTGCAAGGGAGGGACAAGACTGTGTGTATACTTTGCGGGGCAGTAAATGATGAGTTTCACTTATTAAGTGACTGTGAAGAAATGAGTAAGATAAGGCAAAGATTATTGAGTGCCGAGCATAAGAAACTATTGGGAAGAGGGGACGAGCAATCAATTCTGAGATGGATTATTAAGCAGTGGGAAAGCGGGGGTGAGTTGAACAGGTATTTATGTGCGGTAAAAAAAGTCCTGTGAGAGCAGAATGAATGAGGGTGAGTTAGAGGGTGGACAAGAGGGTAGGTGATTGGAATAGGCATGTAGATTGAGGGGAAGAGTGAGTAATAAGCAGTGCTTAGGCAATGGAATGAGAGAGTATGATAAAATTGAATGGGAAGGAGAGTATAGGTGTGGAGTACATTGTGAAGCACGTGGAGTTGGGTAATTGATATGTGATTTCATAAAGGCAGGGTCTCCTTGTTTATGTTATGGCGGGTTGGAATGGAAATGCTGAATGTTGCTGTTTTGGTATCGATCGGGAGTAGGTCAGGGAACAATGATTGTGACGAAAGTGCTGAGTACATAAGGACACGTGAAGAGTATGCTAAGAACCTTGAGACAGTGACTGATACAGCTAACAGTTTTACTCCTATTATTATTATAGTATTGTTATTGTCATTAGTATTATTATTAGTATTGATATTATGATTATTATTATTATTGTTTGTGTTATTATTATTGTTAATACTATGAATATGTTGGTATTATTATTACATAAATTGTTATTATTAATATTATTATTACTATGATTAATATTATGGATAGTGGGTTGTATACAGTAGAGCAGGTGCTTCTGTCTCACTATTCAAGCATAGTGGGAGCTGGTAAGGAAGGATGGGAAAGGGAGGGCAGGACATGCCCGTAAAAAGACGGGGTGGGACGGGCCCACTCCAAATAAGTCAAAGAAGGGAGATATGAGATAGACCGGAGGAGAGCGGCTCCAGTTTCACGGGGATGGCCGCAACGGAATGGTGAGAAAAAAAAGCATTGTCATCTGGTAGGGTTGGTGAGGCCTTCATTAGGACCTCACGGGTAGGGCCGGTCGTCATCATCGGGAGGGCGGCCTTCTTCTCACCAGGGGTGATGACGCGGCCGGACAGTAGTAGGAGTATTTAGGGGAGACGATGGACGTGGCATGAAGGTACCGATGATGACTACTGTGGTGACCTTATCTTTAGGGGCCGCGTTTCCGGGGTATCCGACGGGCTTCATGGCATGTCTAAGGAGTACGTTTGGGATGATCACTACTATTATCATTTATTGCGGGTAGTATTATTTTTATTGGTAGTTTGTTTTGTCTATTTCTGTTTATTATTATTTATTTATGGTATTATTATTTTATTAGTAGTGTGTTTTGTCAATTTCTGTTTGTGGAGTTGGTGGCTTAGGTTGAACATTGTTATTTTTCTCATTCAATGGATCGAATGGGTATTTGGTTACTGTGATCTGGAGAAAAATAATAATAAAGAATAAAGAATATTGGTTGTAGTAAGTATGTTGTTGGTCCGGCCCCACGATGTAGAGGGCAACGGGTCCGCCTGTCTCCCGACGGCCCCAGGTTCGATTCGCGGCCGGGTCAGGGGTTTTTAATTGTAAATAATTAATATCCCTGGCCTGGGGACTACGTGTTTGTGTCGTCCTTAATATTCCTTCCCTCACACGCAACATTCTACACTTCCGCAATTCCAATTATACGCAGGTTCATATCATATGGTGCAAGTAGTGGCAAAAGATCTCTAGAGGTCGACGCCACGAACAAATATCATTAATAAAAATAACAAAGAAATATGTTGTTGAATCGTGTTGAAAGAGGGAATGAACATAGCGTCAGTGATTTCAATATACGTCCATTTAACTATTCACTAACACACATTATATAGCATAAACAATACCTAGCCATTTTGTATTTCAGAATTAAGGAAACTACATATACCGTATGATTCAGTCGCCCCTTCCAGTGTAGTTTTAAGCAACCCGCAATATTAATTATGTCCGGAAAACCTCTGCCCTGCTGGTATGCTTAGACAATACAACAGGATATCTTGGTTTTTACCGCCTCACCGTGACAGGACGCCATAATATTATACTCGCATTAAACACTGGAAGGCATGCGTGTGCCTTCTAGATCATATGAACCTGACACGCCGGCGAAACACTAAATTGATATTGTGACCACAGTGAATGCTATATAAGTTAAGCTGCAGGGTGAACCGTACGGAGCTGTAGCGTAGTGGGTAAAGGCGCGGCGAAGTGGGTTAGGTAGGGGGGGTTCGATCCCGGGACGAATAGTCCATATTTTTGAAATATTTGTTTAATACGTACCACACGTAATGTAAGTTAGATACCCGCTTTCATGCAAATTGTGCGTGAATGAATCTGTTTGTGTCCCTAAGAAGCGCCGATTGGTTAGCAGGCCGGACGCATATGTACGGAAAATAATTGCCCTGCTAATGTTTTATCGCAGCAGATGCTCAGTGTGTCCGCCTCTGTGGTGTAGTGGTTCGTGTGATTAGCTGCCACCCCTGGAGGCCATGGTTCAATTCCCGGCTCTGCCACGAAATTTGAAAAGTGGTACGAGGGCTGGAACGGGGTTCACTCAGCCTTGGGAGGTCAACTGAGGAGAGGGGGTTCGCTTCCCTCCTCAGCCATCCTCGAAGTGGTTTTCCGTGGTCTCCCACTTCTCCTCCAGACAGATGCCGGGATGGTACCTAACTTAAGACCACGGCCGCTTCCTTCCCTCTTCATTGTTTATCCCTTCCAATCTTCCCATCCCCTTACGAGGCCCCTGTTCAGAATAGCAGGTGAGGCCGCCTGGGCGAGGTACTGGTCATACTCCCCAGTTTTATTCCCCGAACCAATGTCTCACGCTCCAGGACACTGCCCTTGAGGCGGTAGAGGTGGGATCTCTCACTGAGTCTGAGGGAAAAGCTAACCCTTGAGGGTAAACAGATTAAGAAAGAAAGAAATAATGGACGTATACTGTTCGCAGTCAATATAAATACAAATTGAGGCATCGTATGATATACCTTTTGAACCCTTTAGAATTCATTGCTTTCGCATGGTAGAGTATACTCAGATATGAGTAAAAGAAACATTGCTTTTATACCATATTTATACCGTCAGCAACACATACACAACAGCTAGTGTATGACACAACTCGCTTAATAACAGTACAGCTTTATCAAACAAATTGACGTAACTAATATAGCTTCTTCAGGGAATATTGCAATTTTTGTGACATCGATATTGGAATCCCTGAGTTCGCTGACGACAACTTCATGACTGTCTCTTGCTAACAAGCTTGTTGCCCGAAGCGAGCATGTTCTCGGTACAAATCCGGTTTTACAATTCGTGTTAAAGGTAATCATGTCGTACGGAGGTTGTCGCACGCACATGACCGCATGCAAATAATGAATTATTCACGGAAGACTGAGCTGTCAGAGATGCTATGGAGAACATTTCTATCGCAAACGAGTTATTTATGGTCGGTAATTGGTCTGATTGCTCCCGTCGGTAACCTGCGTAATAAGAGAACTGATGGAGTCGTATACATCACAACGAGCTGGAATGTGGATTCAGATACAGCAGGAGGAGGGATGAGAGAAACTTTGTTTTAACTTATTTAACCTCTTCTTTATTGCGTCCTCCTTCTGAATCTGCAATCAAGATCTAGGTTTTACTATTTGTACCTATAAGATCTATTCTCTGACAAAGTCTGACATCTACAACTCGTTCTGCATGGCGAACACAAAAAGCCAACCATAAACATATAAAATGATTTTACACGAGCAATCGCAATTTGTTTGAGCTCTCCTGATAAAATAACAATTTGGATTTTCGTTAGATTCCCAGATTTGCAGTTTAAGGTAACTTATTGCTGAAACACGTGTTTCTTGCAGAAACGGAATAATGGAAATGCCGTACTTCCATAGAGTTAATCATTAGGGCTCGGATGTTTAAGACCTAACAATAGCTCAAATAAGCAAGCAAACATGACATCAAAAGTGACGAATTATGACCTGAAAAGTGACTAAATATGACCTCAAAAGTGGAGAAATATGACGTAAAAATTACAAAATATCACCCGAAAATGATTAATCTAAAAATGGACATTTTTATAAATTATAAATCGAAAAGGCAGTTCCTTCGATGCATGTTCGTTAACTAAATTCTTTATTCTTACTTTCACATTAATTTTCTGAATATACATGTTTAGCAGTTATTCATAGTCTATTGTCCTTGATTCACTTATCGGTACTAGGTTCGATAAGATAATCATATCACACCATATTTTAAAAGTCAAACAAAAAGTACAGGAAAACTAGAATTCAATCTATTTTTTAAATATTTTGGAATGTTTAAGCCCAGATTTCATTAATATTATTAAATGGATTCAAGTTTAAATTGAGCACCACGAAACGAACTAAGTAGATGCCTTTCAATACATTATAGTAGGGCGGCAGGGCCCACAGTGCAAACTAACATATCTGTTTCATTCTTCTCCGTGGGTGGAGTTGAAATGTACGACAAGATTCATCTTCAAATCATCAGGCGCGAAAGAACTCCGATTATCACTTAACACATTCTTGTAAGAAGATAAGCTCGTTTCTACGTCACAAGCTTCTTGGTTCATATTTAAATCACGTAAAAAGTGCAATGAAGTCTGTGGCCTTCATTCTATACAAACGGTATTCCACTTGTATTAACTGCAGATGTGATACCGAGAAGCAGTTTTGTGAACACTAGTTCGCATTTGATGAGTTGATTTTGCACAGCTGCAGCTGTCGTCAGACCGCCGAAATATGACAGAAATATGACGTTTATACGAAAATAGCTCAAAATATAACCTTAAGACAAAAATATCCAAAATATGCATTTATATGTCAAATAAAAATCGCTTAATTGTGACGATAATCACCTGATTTGAACCAAAATACAATCAGGCACGAAAATAGAAACAAAGAAAAAATATGACTTTTCCTTAAACATCCGAGCCCTATTAATCATTCTTAAGTCATGAACTCAAGAAGGAGTCGTTTGGTTTCTAATCTGGAATGCAATTTTCCAAGTCACTTTCCTATGTATGTATGCCTGCCCCGTTGTGTAGGGGTAGCGTGCCTGCCTCTTACCCGAAGGCCCCGGGTTCGATTCTTGATCAGATCAGGGATTTGTACCTGGACCTGAAGGCTGGTTCGAGGTCCACTCAGCCTACGTGATTACAATTGAAGAGCTATCTGACGGTGAGATGGCGGCCCCGGTCTAGAACGTCCGGGAGGATTCGTTGTGCTGACCAAACCACACCACACCTCATAATCTGCAGGCCTTCTGGCTGGACAGCGAATGCTTGCTAGGCCATGGCCCTTCGGGGCTCTTGCACCGTGTATTCATGTATTAGGTTGACAGAACACCCAGAACACGGTAGCCGAGAGACGTCGTCCTTGGCTTCTTGCCAAGGGGGCGCAATTAGACTCCCCATAAATACATGCGAAATTTTTGAAATGAACTCTTACTTCCCCGTGCGGTTCAAATTTTACTGAAAACGAGAAATTATATGTGACCATGCAGGATCAACTTTGTGTTTTTTAAAATAATAGCAATAATAATAATGTTATTGGCTTAACGCTCCACTAACTACTTTTAAGGTTTTCGGAGATGCCGAGGTGCCGAAATTTAGTCACGCAGGGATTCTTTTAAGTACCAGTAAATCTATCGACACGGGGCTGACGTATTTGAGCACATTCAAATACCACCGAACTGAGCCTGGATCGAACTTGCCAAGTTGTTGTCAATAGGCCAGCGCCTCAAACGACCGATCCATTCAGCCAGCTTAATTTTTTTTTTTTACAAATCCCTTTACGTTGCACCAACGCAGATAGGTCTTATGGCGACGATGGGATAGGAGAGGGGTAGGAGTGGCCTTAATTTAGGTATAGGCCGAGCATTTCCAGGTGTGAAAATGGGAAACCATCTTCAGGACTGCCGGCTGTGGGGTTCGAACCCACTATCTCCCGATTGCAAGCTCACAGATACGTGCCCCTAAGCGCATGGCCAACTCGCTCGGTCATCTTTGTGTATTATTTTTAATATTAACCGGCTAATGGTGATGCTCTGTTCAGCCTTTACGAAGAGGCAGTAACTTTGAGTAGGCTGAGGATAAGTCACGGAAGATTTACGCACTCTTACCTGCTAAAGTTGGAAGACACCCCTAGCCCTAGTGTGTTCTTGTGATGCCGATTTGACCGTGGCCCACATCCTCACAGTATACGCGGATCTCTTTGGTCTAAGACAGAACAGAACCTCGGCCTACAGGAGTCACTCGAACTCTACTAACCGATGTCGAGAATGCCGCTGATCTCATCAGTCGCTTTATATGTAACAGTGGATTAATCATGTAAGTTTCAAATGTTTCGTTCCGTTTTGATATGTTTGTGTTCAATTACGGATTAACAAAACAAATTCTTTCTTTCTTTCTTTCTTTCTTTCTTTCTTTCTTTCTTTCTTTCTTTCTTTCTTATAGAAGAAAGAAAGTAGAACTGGCTGAGTCAGCAAAGAGGATGCATCTGAATGTGCTAGGAGTAAGTGATATTCGGGTAAGGGGAGATAACGAGGAAGATATAGGAGATTATAAAGTGTACTTGACGGGTGTTAGAAAGGGAAGGGCAGAGTCTGGGGTAGGGCTCTTTATCAGGAATGCCATTGCACGGAACATAGTTTCTGTTAGGCACGTAAATGAGCGAATGATGTGGGTAGATTTGTCAGTTGGAGGAATTAGGACTAGAATTGTGTCCGTGTATTCACCATGTGAGGGTGCGAATGAGGATGAAGTTGACAAGTTTTATGAAGCATTGAGTGACTCCAGGGTTGGCTCTTCCCTCAGACTCAGCGAGAATTTCCACCTCTACCGCCTCAAGGTCAGTGTCCTGGAGCTTCCGACTCTGGGTCGGGGATACAACTGGGGAGAACGACTAGTACCTCGCCCAGGCGGCCTCACCTGCTATGCTGAACAGGGGGCCTTGTCGGGGGATGGGAAGTTTGGAAGGGATGGGCAAGGAAGAGGGAAGGAAGCGGCCGTGGCCTTAAGTTAGGTACCATACCGGCATTTGCCTGGAAGAGAAGTGGGAAACCCCGGGAAACCACTTCCAGGATGGCTGAGGTGGGAATCGAACCCACCTCTACTCATTTGACCTTCCGAGGCTGAGTGGACCCCGTTCCAGCCCTCGTACCACTTTTCAAATTTTCATGGCGGAGCCGGAAATCGAACCCGGGCCTCCGGGGGTGGCAGCTAATTACACTAACCCCTACACCACAGATGCGGTCATAATTAATTAATTAACTAAATAATTTCGTTTTTCCCCGGGCTCTGCGGGGGATTCCATCCCTACCACCTCAAGGGCAGTGTTCTGGATGGTGAGACATTTGATTGGGGTTAAAGCTGGGGAGGAAGACCAGTACCTCGCCCAGGTGGCCTCACCTGCTATGCTGAACAGGGGCCTTGTGAAGGATTGGAAGATTGACAAGGAGCAGGGACCATCCAGGCAAAGAAAAAGTGGGAAACCACGAAAAACCACTTCGAGGATGGCTGAGGTGGGAATCAAACACCTCTCTACTCAGTTGACTTCCCGATGCTGAGTGGACCTTGTCCCAGTCCTCGTACCACTTTTTAAACTTTGTGAAGAGTCAGGAATTGAACCCGAGGCCCTCAGGGAGTGGCAGCTAATCACTACACCACTGAGGCGAAAACATTAATTATTTTAGTTTCTTCTAGAACCTCCGATCAATGATTTTCGTGTCTTCGGTTATCTTCATGGAGGTAATTCATCTGCACAGGCATACTGACATTCGTGGTTAATATGCGTGTGCATCTAAGGCATTTTCATGACTGAAAGTTTCCAGAAAGAAAGTTTCGACTGCTTGTAAAATAAAGTTAATATTCGAAATATTTTATATTCATTAGATTCTTTACTCAAAGACTACTTTTTCATGATTACATTTGTCATTTACAGGGGTCAGTTAACTGATAGCAAGAGACCGAATTATTAGGCCGTATGCGTGGGCAGCTTTTCGCCCTGATCGTATCAATTGGGCTCGTCAGCTGGACTGGCACGCCTTTCCAAGACGCTACTTAGCAGTGGCAGACTGTCTTACAATCTCACCGTGTTAGCAAGTAAGGATTGCTAACCTCCATTATAAAAATTTGTCCTCCTTAGTTTCATATTCCTACCTCTTAGAAAGGGAACTTTCCTACCGAAAACCATAGTTTTCCAAATTCTTTGACACTATAATAGATAAAACGTCGACCAACGAAGAATCCCTTCAAATTTAGAACATTATTAGTTTGGACAGTAGGGAAGATAATCAATGTACTCCCGGTCAATTTAAGGGATTGCTGAAATAATTATTGAGAACGATGTTATTTTTCCTTTGAAAGATTTGAAAATAGTTGATCGTTCCTCGTTGAGATGTTATGATGTGTAGAAAATCTTGAAAATTTCTACAATTTTCATGGATAGTTACTTTATTTCTGAACTAAAGGTAAATATTACATTTTTATTAATATAATGGACTTTAGAAAGAGCCTCAGTGGCTCAGGCGGCAGCGTGCCGGCCTCTCCCCGCTGGGTTCCGTGGTTCAAATCCCTGTCACTCCATGTGAGATTTGTGCTGGACAAAGCGGAGGTGAGATAGGTTTTTTCTCTGAGTACTCCGGTTTTCCCTGTCATATTTCATTCCAACAACATTCTCCAATATCGTTTCATTTCATCTATCATTCATTAATCATTGCCCATAGGAGTGCGACAGGTTTCGGCAGCCGACACAATTCCTATCCTTGCCGCTAGATGGGGCTTCATTCATTCCATTCCTGACCCGGTCGAATGACTGGAAACGGGCTGTGGATTTTCATTTCTTAATGAACTTTAGAACTTTTCTTCACAATAATTACTGCTGTCGTCACTGGACATGTTCGATCCAACTTTTCAAAATATTTAGGTGCCAGAACTTCTCATAGAATAATCACCTGTTTCCTACTCCCGTAGGTGGAAGTGGTATCCCCTCCCTGTCGTAAGAGGCAACTAAAGGGGGTAACCCCAGGGGCTGTAAACTATGAACACGCGATAGTGACTACGCGGCCTCTAGCTGAGGCTGACATTTGCTTGCACCAGGATCCTCACTTCCGTTTAGCCATTCCACTCGTTTAAAAACCCTTTTATTTTCTTCCCACCCCGGTGTTATTAAGGGTATAGTTGTTGTTGTTTGAGTCATCAGTCCATTGACTGGTTTGATGCAGCCCTCCATGTGACCCTATCCTTGCTAACCTTTACATTTCTACGTAACTACAGCATCCTACATCTGCTCTAATCTGCTTGTCATATTCATACCTTGGTCTACCCCTACCGTTCTTACCACCTACACTTCCTTCAAAACCCAACTGACCGAGCTCGATAGCTCCAGTCGTTTAAGTGGGCCCAGTATCCAGTATTCGGGAGATAGTAGGTTCGAACCCCACTGTCGGGAGCCCTGAAAATGGTTTTCCGCGGTTTCCCATTTCCACACCAGGCAAATGCTGGGGTTGTACCTTAATTAAGGCCACGGCCGATTCCTTTCCACTCCTAGCCCATTCCTGTCCCATCGTCGCCGTAAGACCTATCTGTGTCGGTGCGACGTAAAAAAACTAGCAAAAAAAAAAAAAAACTGAACAAGTCCTGGGCGTCTTAAGATGTGTCCTATCATTCTATCTCTTCTCGTCAAATTTAGCCAAATCGATCTCTTCTCGCCAATTCGATTCGATATCTCTTCATTTGCGATTCGATCTATCAATCTCACCTTCAGCATTCTTCTGTAACACCACATTTCAAAACCTTCTACTCTCTTTCTTTCTGAGCTAGTTATCGTCCATGTTTTACTTCCATAAAATGCAACACTCCACACGAAAGTCTTCCAAAACATATTTCTAATTCCTATATCAATGTTTGAAGTGAGCAAATTTCTTTTCTTAAGAAAGCTCTTCCTTGCTTGTGCTAATCTGCATTTTATGTCCTCCTTATTTCTGCCATCGTTAGTTTACTACCCAAGTAACAATATTCATCTACTTCCTATAAGACTTCATTTCCTAATTTAATATTTCCTGCATCACCTGCCTTCGTTCGACTGCACTCCATTACTTTTGTTTTGGACTTATTTATTTTCATCTTGTACTCCTTACCCAAGACTTCGTCCATACCATTCAGCAGGCTTCTCGAGATCTTCTGCAGTCTCAGATAAAATAATATTAACGGCAAATCTCTGGGTTTTGATTTCCTCTCCTTGGATTGTGATTCCCTTTCCAAATTCCTCTTTGATTTCCTTTACTGCCTGTTCTATGTGAACATTGAAAAGGAGGGGGGACAAACTGCAGCCTTGCCTCACTCCTTTCTGGATTGCTGCTTCTCTTTCAAAGCCCTCGATTCTTATCACTGCAGACTGATTTTTATACAGATTGTAGATAATTCTTCGTTCTCGGTATCTGATCCCAATCACCTTCAGAATCTTAAATTGCTTGGTCCAATCAACATTATCGAATGCCTTTTCTAGATCTACGAATGCCACGTACGTGGGCTTGTCCTTCTTGATTCGATCCTCTAAGATCAGACGTAAAGTCAGAATTGCTTCAAGTGTTCCTACATTTCTTCTGAAGCCAAATTTATCTTCTCTCAACTCAGCTTCAACTTGTTTTTCCATTATTCTGTAAACAATACGTGTTAAAATTTTAGCAGGCATGAGATACTAAACTAATGATGCGATAGTTTTCACACCTGTCAGCACTGGCTTTTTTGGGAATAGGTAAAACAACATTCTGCCGAAAATCGGATGGGACTTCTCCTATCTCATACATCTTACACAATAAATGGAATAACTTTGCCATGCTGGTTTCTCCTAAGGCAGTCAGTAATTCAGAGGGAATATCATCAATTCTAGGTACCTTGTTCCTATTTAGGTCACTCACAGCTCTGTCAAACTCTGACCTCAAAGTTGGGTCTCCCATTTCATCAGCATCAACAGCCTCTTCTTGTTCCAGAACCAAATTATCTACATCTTCACCTTGATACAACTGTTGGATATGTTCCTGCCATCTTTCTGCTTTGCCTTCTTTCCCTAGAAGTGGCTTTCCATCTGAGCTCTTAATATTCATACACCTAGATTTCCTTTCTCCAAAGGTTTCCTTGATTTTCCTGTATGCAATATCTACATTTCCCAGGACCATACAACCTTCGACATCCTTGCACTTCTCCTTCAGCCATTCTTCCTTAGCTACCTTGCACTTTCTGTTCACTTCATTCTTTAATCACCTGTATTCTTTTCTACCTGCTTCATTTCTAGCATTCTTGTATTTTCGTTGTTCATCAATCAGGTCTAGTATCTTGTGAGTTATCCACTGATTCTTAGTTGATCTTTTCTTCCTTCCTAACATTCCTTCTACGCCCTGCTGACTTCATTTTTCTTGACTATCCACTCTTCCTCTATTGTGTTTCCTTCAGCCTTTTCATTTAGACCTTTTGTAACATGTTCCTTGAAAAAATCCCCCACAGTCTTTTCTTTCAACTTGTCTAGATCCCATCTTTTTGCATTCTTTCCTTTCTTCAATTTCTTCAGCTTCAGATGGCATTTCATGACCAACAAGTTGTGGTCAGAGTCCACGTCTGCTCCTGGGAAAGTTTTGCAATCCAACACGTGGTGTCTGAATCTCTGCCTAATCATAATGAAGTCTATTTGATACCTTGCAGTGTCTCCAGGTCTCATCCACGTATAAAGCCGTCGTTTGTGGTGTTTGAGCCAAGTATTGGCAAGGACTAAATTATGATCAGTGCATAATTCAACCAGCCGACTTCCTCTTTCGTTCCTTTGTCCCAATCCGAATTCTCATACTGTATTACCTTCCCTTCCTTGGCCTACCACTGCATTCCAGTCTCCCACCACAATTAGATTCTCGTTACCTTTTACATATTGTATTAAATCTTCTGTCTCTTCACATGTTCTTTCAATTTCCTCATCTTCCGCTGAGCTAGTAGGCATATAGACCTCCACTGTTGTGGTGGGCATTGGTTTGGTGTCTATATTGACGACAATAATTCTTTCATTATGCTGGTCATAGTAGCTTACCCGCTGCCCTATTTTCTTATTCATTATTAAATCAACTCCTGCATTTCCTCTGACTTTGTGTTGATAATTCGGTAGTCGTCTGACCAGAAATCCTGTTCTTCCTGCCAACGTACTTCACTTATACCAACTACATCTAACTTTAGTGTATCCATCTCCCTTTTCAGATTCTCTAATCTACCACAGCGATTCAAACTTCTAACATTCCACGCTCCGACTCGCAGAATGTCAGTATCCATCTCCCTGATGATCGCCCCCTCTCGTGTAGTCCCCACCCGGAGATCCGGAATGGGGACTAGTTTACCTCCGGAATATTTTACCCGGGAGGAAGCCATCATCAGTACCTTATTCATACAGAGAGAGCTGCATGTCCTCGGGAGTTAGTTACGGCTGTAATTTCCCGTTGTTTTCAGCCGTGTAGCAGTATCAACACAGCCAAGCCATGTTGAGTATTATTACAAGGCCATATCAGTCAATCATCCAGACTGACGCCCTTGCAACTTCCGAAAGGCTGCTACCGCCCTTTCGATGAACCATTCCTTAGTCTGGTCTCTCAACAGTTACCCATCCGATATGGTTGCACCTGCGGCTCGGCTACCTGCTTCATTGGGACACGCAAGCCTCCCCACCGCGGGAAGGTCACATGGTTCGCAGGGGGGAAGGGTGTAGTATGGAGATAAAAATGTACATTTCGGTCATTTCGATGAAATATATCGTTCTGGAAACGTTTAAGTAACGATTCAGCAGAGAAAACTACATATAACTTCGTTTTGTTTTTTCTCAAATTTCCAATTTTACGTACTGAATTTGGTTTTTTCCTACATTATTTCGTTTAACATTACAATATATTCCACTTTTCTCCTGTAAATTTCCATTAAACTTTACAAAACTGTTATTGTATGGGCCTATGTACCATAGTCGTTTTGGAAGCTATATGTAAGGAATTTTTGACCGCAGAAATTTTGCAGGTATTGATCATTATATCCTAATCTGTGGTACCGGTACCAAAGAAATTTCATTCTTTTAAATATAATATGTCTCTGAATATAAATGACATACAGAAGAATCAATACACATTTATGACCATCTATTATATAATAAATTCCAAGTTTTCAGCAAAATTGCAGTGAAAATGAAAAATTTGAAAATTTCAAAAACTCTTTTCTGTTTTACAAGTTGATTCACGTTGCACCGACGCAGATAGGTCTTACGGCGACGAGGGGATAGGAAAGGGCTAGGCGTGGGAAGGAAGCGGCCGTGGCCTTATTTAAGGTTCTGCCCCAGTATTTGCCTGGTGTGAAAATGGGAAACCACGGAAAACCATCTTCAGGACTACCGACAGTGGGGTTTCAACCCACTATTTCCCAAATCTAAGCTCACAGCTGTGCGGTGACTCATTTTTTCGCGGACTATTTACAATGTCAAGTTTCCACGTTTTATAATAACTTTTCTATTATTTAAAAGATATTCCTTGAAATTGTCATGACAATCCGTACATTAAGTAGAAATATCTGTTGATCTCCAGACTGTTCCCTTAAATTTGCGGGCCTGGGTAATGTTTCATTCTCACACCCTTCGCGGGCCTTGGATTCGTTTTGTAGATGCCCTCATTCTTCGAGCCAACGGTCGTAGCCGTGTTGAAACACCGGATCCCGTGAGATCTCCGAAGTTAAGGAACATTGGGCGTGGTCAGGAGTTGGATGGGTTGCCACGCGCTGTTGGTGGGGGGTAAGGGAATGGAGGAGCGGAAAGGAACTGGCCACCCTACCGCACGTAAACTCCGGCTCAGGAACACCTCTGCGGAGGTTCGGACCTGCCTTCGGGCAGAATAACCCTTACCCACCTCATTCTTCGAGGAGCCAACTCTCTTTCATCTTTTCCTCTGAGTAGTGATAGGAGAGGAAGTTTTCCCGGTTGTACTCTCTCATAAAGCAATCATCACAACCACCTGCTTTTGCAGTCCTATGAAACAGGTTTATTTTCTGTGGTCTTTCATCATCGTATCTAAGCTCCCTTTCAAATATGTTACTGAGGTTGTGAAGTTGTAGTGGCAAAGCAACACCACCTAGTTCATTAGCCACGACTAAGGAAGTATTCTGTTTCGATCATGCGTAAAACCTCTCTTGCGTAATTGTAATTTATTTATTTGCATTTGTACGATGTAAGAACTGGTACATAGGCCCTACTAGTCAAATAATAATAATAATAATAATAATAATAATAATAATAATAATCCCATCGTCGCCATAAGACCTATCTGTGTCGGTGCGACGTAAAGCCCCTAGCAATAATAATAATAATAATAATAATAATAATAATAATAATAATAATAATAATAATAATAATAATAATAATAATAATAATTTTACATCCTAGTAATAACATTTACTGTTTTCGAAGACGCTGAGGTGTCGGAATTTTGTCCCATAGGACTTCCTTTACGTGCAAATAAATGTATCAACGAGGATAGTGTATTTGACCACTTCCAAATACCAGCGGACTGATCCGGGTTCGAACCCGCCAACTTGAGTGAGCCACTCATCCCGCCAAATGCTAATAGACATTTATCTGCAAAATGTGTGTGTAATTACGTGAATGAACCACACACGGGCTATTGTGATTTGATATATTCAGGATGTTGATTATGAACTGCAAGATATTCACATAAGAAGTGCCACCTGCCGCATGAGCATTTTCACATGAACCTTGAGTGGCGTGTGCGGGATCTCTAATTCTTCTTCCCCTACAGCTGTCCTGCATAAAGCACGTCCAGTCGAGGTCTTCGGCTCTGTAAATAAGCCGCTCGAACACTCAGACTAGTCGATAAACTAAGTTATCTTCTTGATGTGTCCAACTACAGATCCACTTCTTTTAAGAATGCAGCTCAACACTCTTTTCGGCAGAATGATGTACAGCAGTTCAGGAAAGGGAACTATGTGAGATCTTGGAATCCAGTAAAACTTGATAACTAGCAAAACGCTCAACGAAGACACCATGTTACGTCACGTTTATTGCCAACTAAGGAGTTCCCACTTATCGTTCTCAGATTCTGTAAACTATCCAATGAGAATTCTAAGAAGGTAAGAGATGGAGTTTAATTAAATGAACATTTTACTGCAAATTATGTTTGATTTTGTTATGTAATCTAGCACTTTGAAACTAGAAACGGAATGGAACGAGTATAAAATGAAAATAAGAATTTCCCGAAATGAGTGATGAAAAATAGATAATAGCAAATTGAAGGAGGTGGTAATCGAGTCATACGAGGTATAGATTACCTAAAAGGTGAATGGAATCATTGTAGAAGGTACACCTCTTTATAATCAAACGCTATTGTTAATAAGAATTCGAATCTTTATTTTTCTTTTGGAATAATGTATGGTGAACGTTCAGAACCTATTCCATTACAAACAATAATTTTGAATAATATTTGAATATCACTTTCAAGATCTAAAATATAGCAATATGCAACATTAATAAACATTAAACTACTTTTAAAAATCATTAAATTACACATTTGGATTTATGCTAAGTGTTGATTATCATTATTACGCGATCGTGTAAAAAATATGTTTTACAGAGCACATAATTATTGCGTAAGGAGGAACACACTTCGTGCTGTGTAACCTCTATGTATAACAGGCTAACTCCAACTGGCTGTAATCAAAGCCCAGTCAAAACTACGCGATATAAGGAAGTGAAATTTTGGGGATACGTTTATATTAAAGTGTAAGTGTTCACTAAGGGAGGATTTTTTGATATTCCGTCACTAAGGGGGATGAACTGTTTAAATGAGTACATCTATACCTGTATAACTTAAAAGTTTACAGATGTAAATATTGGTATTTTACATCTACTTTAAAAATAAAAAAAATACTTACTTTTTCGGAATATTCCCTTACGGAGGTTGAAAAATGGTGAAAAAGGGGTTGAATACCTTTTATGAGGATATATATCTCAAAAACTGAATATGTTACAGACATGAAAATTGGTATTTGGAGTCTCTTATAAAAATAAACGCGTATTTCTTTTGCTTTCGGAAAATCCACTTGAGGGGTGAATTTTTAAAGTGAGTATATCTACAGTATATCTCACAAACTTAACATGTTACAGGCGTGAAAACTGGTAATATTAATCTCTTTTAAAAATAAAGAAACACGTATTTTTCCGGAAAAACCACTTAAGGTAATAATAATAATAATTTCGTGTGGCTATTACTAGCCGATTGCAGCCCTTGTAAGGCAGACCCTCCGATGAGGGTGGGCGGCATCTGCCATATTTAGGTAACTGCGTGTTATTGTGGTGGAGGATAGTGTTATGTGTGGTGTGTGAGTTGCAGGGATGTTGGGGACAGCACAAACACCCAGCCCCCGGGCCAATGGAATTAACTAATTAAGGTTAAAATCCCCGGCCCGGCCGGGAATCGAACCCGGGACCCTCTGAACCGAAGGCCAGTACGCTGACCATTCAGCCAACGAGTCGGACACTTAAGGGGGTAAAAAGTACTGAAAATGGGGTTGAATTATTTTTATTAGGATACTGATATCTCAAAACAGAATATGTTACAGACGTGAAAACTGGTATTTGGAATCTTCATTAAAAAAACATTTTTTTTCTGAAAGTACACTTAAGGGGGTTTGAAAAGTTGTGAAATAGGGATTGAAATATTTTTATTATGATACTTATCTATGTAACTAAATTTGTAACCACCGTGTGTCTTTACATTGCCTATTTTGGCGAAATTTTTGTAGAGTTATCCGTTTTAGATGTAATACTAACCATCTGCATCTATTTTAACTTTGGTTTCCTGAAAGTCCTCATTTTTACCCCTCTCCCCAAAATCAAGATGGCCGCACAGTCTGCCAGACGAGGTAGAAGATTGAAATTTCGCAAAATTAACGGTTTTTAGTCTATAACCGACGAAAAAATTCCAAGATGTACGAATTTCTCACCTTTTACCCACGGAAAATATTGAAATATGGGGGCAATTTTAATGGCGGTGTAGACCTCCGTTTCGATGTATTTCGTGGATAAACGGTAAGTCGTATCACAAAACGGATGGCACAATCTCAGTTCAATTTGGATTGATCTACAACTTTTTTCCTATGATATTTTGACGTATCTATATCCCTTAAGTGTTAGATTTGGCTTTGTTTCTCGATTGAACGTAAATTTTGCTGTAGTTTGACTCACTTATAGGAAAGATAGAGTCATCAAATTCGGCACAAACATTGACCCTCCCAGTAGCCATATGTGAGCCATATTCTATGTTTCTAGCTGTTACGTAAGTATCCGAAAAGTAATGCAGTGTGTGCAAACCTGACCCAGTTTTCTTCCTATTCAAAGTTTCTAACTCAATCTAACCCAAATATAGATGAGATGTCGTAGGATCAAACATTTAGACGCTAAAAGATGCGTTGAAGAATGTAATATTCCTTAAATGTGACCAATTTTGTATACAATTTTCAGTTTGCATTCAAAATTTGAGACATTGTATTTTGTAAAGTTGAATCAAAATTAAGTATAATTTTAAATTCTATGAAGTCTGTAATTATTGAAGAAGGCTCTAGAATTCTGAAATTGATAATAAAAGCTCTATATAATGTTTTGACTAGTACTACATCATTTCCAAATGGCCTGATATAAACTACTAGCAAATTTACCCGTACTTCGCTACGGTATTCTACATTGTATATGGATATCGAAGTAAACTACTGCACACGCAGTGAGTAAGATTTTTTAAATTGCATGTCTATTAGTGTTGTCCAAGAAACAGCATGAAGAGGCCCCCATACGTTGTTTCCAAAGTAAAGTGCGAGTTGTGGAGTTGTGATGATAACGGCAGGCTCACTTGACTACTGACATTCAAAATCGAGTTGGGAAGTTTTTATTACAATAGAAGGCCCCCTTGTCTATTGTGCGGTCACAATCGATTTGAGGAGCTTTCGTTGCAATGGCAGGCCCCCTTTCCTACTTCCAGACACAATCGCGTAGGGGAGTTTTGAAGAAAATAGCATGCTCTCTTGCCTTCACCATCCATCTCACTGACCGACTGACTGAGAGTCTTCTCCCATCTGACCGCTCACTACCATCTGACTGAGACTCTCCATCCAACTGACTGCTTCTTCACCATCCAACTGACTGGCCGACTGAGGCCTCACCATCCATATGACTAACCGCTACAGGATACCAGCCCTTTTATAGATTCTAATTGTCACATGGTTTATGCCTACATTATGGTTTAAAAAAACCATAACCTCACTCAAACCAAGCTCCAAAGTATTGCACATTGTGTGGCAACCGCCTCAGGCAGGCTTAAAACTCCCTCCGAGCACCTCCTGTTTCCCAATGAACGCAGTGACGTATGGGGTAGAACCATGACTCGACATAAAATGTAACAGTATTACACCACCTAATGCAACTTCTTAAACGTTGGTTCACATAATAAATTCATATCTTACATTAAGCAGCAAATCTCATAGTATACACATTCCCTTAATGCTAACATACACACATATATATGGTACATAACAGATTAAATAAAATGGAGCGAGTGATAAATAATTAATAAACAGCGAAATCAGATGATAGAATTGAATACAAATAATAATAATAATAATAATAATAATAATAATAATAATAATAATAATAATAATAATAATAATAATAATAATAATAATAATAATAATAAAAATCCGTGCCCGGTCAGCTTGCGTGGGGGTCTAGCTCTGAACTAAGTAGGAGTTAGGCATAACTCTATGTAAGACACTGGGGTGGGGGCCCTCAACCCCGACACGGCGCGTCCCAATGGCTGATAGGGAAAGTTCCTGTAGATATGCAGGACAGGTGCGAATAAGGCATAGCCAAATAAGCACCCGCGGATCAACTGAGGGAACAAGGAAAATGGACAACGGCCTCGACGGCATAAGAGGATTCATCCCGATGGCGGAGAGGGCGGAAGAACTGACTGAAATCCACTTCGCGTCTGACTTGCAGCAAGCGGCAAAGTGGTCAGCGTCTGTTCACCAGAGGTGCGGCTGGAAATGTATGTTCTGGAACTATCCACTCCAGTCCTATGAAACTGGACTACGGTCCAATACTTGGATAATCAAGTACCATGAGGCATGGCAGAAAACAAATTTGTACCCCAGGTGGTAACCAATCCACTGCTGACATTAGCAGCACAACCAGACTATCGGATTCTGGGGAGTCTGGCTGGACACGCAAACAGAGGGAGTCGGAGACCTCTGGCCAACTTCGCCCAAACAGCAAAACATTTTTCGGAACACTGAACATAAATTCTCTCTTGCGGGCAGGGAAGTTGTACGAACTAGAGCAAACCCTAAATGATCAAAAAATAGAAATACTGGTACTCCAAGAAACGAGGCTGACTGACGAACACGCAATGGATTTCGGGAACTACAGACTCTTCAAAAGTAAAACAGACAAACGGATTCTCAAAAACACACCCCATTTAGGAGTTGCATTTGCAGTCAAGAAGAGCATACTTAACTCAGTAATAGGTGTGAAATGTGTAAACAATAGGCTAATGACAATCACCCTAAAGTGTGCAAACAAATCATACACACTGATCAATGCACATATGCCAGTCAATGAAGACAATAAAACAGATCGCGAGAAGGTAGACAAATCCTGGGAAATACTAGAAGAAACAGCATCAAAAATTCCTCAAAACCACGTCAAAATTCTGTTAGGAGATTTCAACGCTCAGCTAGGCAAGGAAAGGAAATACAGGAAAACAGTTGGAAAATTCCCAGCACATAAATGGACGAACCAAAATGGACGGAGATTAGTCGAATTCTGCAGGGCATTCAACCTTAAAGTCATGTCGACTCACTTCAGGAAGAAACCTTCAAAACAAATGACATGGAGATCACCCAACTCCCTCTTGGGCGAGTTTCAAATTGACCACGTGGCAATTTCGTACCCAAACCACAGAGAAATTATGAATGTCCAAGTAAGGAAGGGTGCAAACATAGACTCAGACCACTATCTGACAAGAGTCAAACTACAGTTGATACCCCAAAGGTTCAGAAGAAGGAAGCAAATAATTCCGAAATTTGATACCAGTCGGATCCAGCCATCTCTCACCGAAGAATTAGAGAAAAAGCAGTCCAACAATTGGCAGCAACTCAAGACCAAACTAATTGAAACAGCACAAACACTGATTCCTCTGCAGAAAAGAAAAAAACACCCTTGGTGGAACGCAGACTGTGAACAAGCCATCCAATCCCGGCAGAATGCATACAATAAGTGGAACAGCAAAAAGACCGATAAGAATCACAAAATGTTTTTGGCAGTCAGGAAAGAGGCAGCGAAATTAATCCGACAGACCAAAAGGAAATTCGAGAAAGATCAACTACTGGAAATTGAAAAGGACTTCGGAAAAAACCACACACGAAATTTCTACAAGAACTTCAAAACAAAGCTAACAGGGTATCAGCCACAAAACCTTTGCTTTAAGAAAGTAAATGGGCAATTTGCACTGAACAATCAAGAAAACTGCACCGAACTTGCAAGGTATTTTGAAGAACTGCTTAACTGCCCAGAGCCAACCTCCGGAGGGGGTGGGGGTGTGGGCAGCTAATTACACTAACCACTACACCACAGAGGCCGACGTTATCTATTTTTAACAGCATATACCCATATACAAGAATTTGAAATTTATCTTTCATATTATACTGTTCTGTCCGCCTCTGTGGTGTAGTGGTTAGTGTGATTAGCTGCCACCCCCGGAGGTCCGGGTTCGATTCCCGGCTCTGCCACGAAATTTGAAAAGTGGTACGAGGGCTGGAACGGGGTCCACTCAGCCTCGGGAGGTCAACTGAGTAGAGGTGGGTTCGATTCCCGCCTCAGCCATCCTGGAAGTGGTTTTCCGTGGTTTCCCACTTCTCTTCCAGGCGAATGCCGGGATGGTACCTAACTTAAGGCCACGGCCGCTTCCTTCCCTCTTCCTTGCCTATCCCTTCCAAACTTCCCATCCCTCCACAAGGCCCCTGTTCAGCATAGCAGGTGAGGCAGCCTGGGCGAGGTACTGGTCATTCTCCCCAGTTGTATCCCCGACCAAGAGTCTGAAGCTCCAGGACACTGCCCTTGAGGCGGTAGAGGTGGGATCCCTCGCTGAGTCCGAGGGAAAAGCCGAACCTGGAGGGTAAACAGATGATGATGATTATACTGTTCTACAGTAGCATTTCGCTTTTCCTATTTACATTAGAAACAGTTGGCCAATGTTATGTCCCATTTTTGTTTATAGTGTTGATCTATGATTTATGGTAAATGTTACTCCAAGTTTTAAAATTTAACATCTGAAGATGCTCTCAACAAAGAAGACCAAAAGTATGCTACTCTTAACGACAATACGCGATGTAATTAATATCGTTGTATTACTGATTTCTCATTTGCTGGACTAATGGTGAACTTGATCTATAACGTACGGTATCATATCAAAAGGAACTTATTTAGATTATACTATGAAAATAGAGATATTTCAAACCGAGACGGTAAAGTGTTGATTGGTTCAACTGGAAGGATGTGGATTCGATTCACGCCACGAAGTCGAAAAATTGGGAATGTTTCATCTACTTCTCAAGAGACACGTGGCCCTGGAGTTCACTCATTCTACAGCTCAAATAAATACCAGGTTAAACTCCTGGGGTAAGGCACCCAGCATATGGCTAACCATTCTATTTTATGTAAGCGTTCAAGATATTTATGGTTTTTCAATCGTTAAGTTACCAGAGTTTCATCCCGGTGTGGTAGCGGACTCTTCAGTTGGACTGCCACACCTCCAAGACGCTGGTGGCTAGTACGCCGTTGAGACACCACTGCAAGCCTCCTATTCTCCTATGTGCCACAGTTACAAAAACTGAGAGACTTTACCTTCCACTCTCCAAGGATTATCATGGGCTATGGAGAGGCTCTGCTTTGAAATCTATGTTGATCATATTTGCTAAGAGGTACTTGCTGTACAGCATTCGAGTATTAAACTTCTCAGAATGCTTCTCTTCCGAAGAAAGAACATATATGCAAAGACTGTTACGCATTTCAGTGTTCACTCTGCAAGTTTCTGCGAATTTACTAAACGCCGCCATAATCCTTTATTTGTAAATCCTCTATGTGTAAGTAGGGCAACATCCTGCTTCACAGCATTTATCGACCTCAGAACATTTTAAGCAAGCCGAAGAAAGAAATATTTTGAAATTTAGTTTGTGTTCCCTAAGAATAATCGTAGGTGTAAGATGTCAGTAATAGATACCCAATGGTCGGTTGCCCAGTTTTGCGTGTGGCGTGGTCCTAGCTCCCAGCGACCCACTCATAAACCACTTTAAATTAGGATCGTGAGCCCATTCTCCAGTGTGGAGAATAGAGTTATTAGCGGCGTGTCCCCTAACATGTATATTTGTACAAATGGTTTAATTGCATGGGTCGTTATTTCTGACGTTGCAGGAGATTATCCATGACATGGCCCACGCTTTATGGGACTACAAGTTCGTTAACAACGGCCAGTGAATAAACTAAGGAGAAGCTATTGTCCTACACCTGCTCTTGCTGAGGACGACACCGTCAAAACTAATGCTGAACGGACGAAAGATATTACTGGTTTGGAGTTTTCCGGCCTGAATACTGGGCAAGAGTCGCTGCACCCTGATTTGCTCGGTTCGAGAGATGTCAAGAATACAGCTTGTGGAACTCTTGAAAATCTGCTTGAGGTCTACTATTACGTCGTCCCAAACTGCTGGCGTATAGAAAGAAATAGAACACTACCACGCAGTAGATTACCGCTTCTCAACTGAAATATTCCAGGCGACTTTAGTAGGCAATTAGTTGTTGGCTGTCTGTTTCCGTGATAATAAGTTCGTTTCCTGCTGAGGTTGGTGGTCTTTGAGGGCATTAACGAAGTGTAGTTCATTTGCGGCATGTCAGAGATCTCCTATAGAGAAAAAATCGAGAACCCTGGTGTCCCTGACGTCTGTGAAGATTATTGGCAGTTATCAGTTACATAACTGATATTATTATCATCATCGAAATGTTCCAGTAAACTTAATGGAAATGTTCACCTCAGTCAAACTGTTGAATACACCACCATGTTGTTTAAACTGTTATATATTTTGAGGTTGGTTAGAAATTGGTTTCAAAGTGGCACAAGAACTCTCTTCTATACAAAATGGTTTAAGTAAAGATATATGTCATTCATTTGAGAACTGGACTGGAATGAGCATTTTCATTAAGTTTACTAGAACACTTAGATGAGTATGATCTTGATGACGATAATAAAAGTATAATTTATTATTATTACTACAAGGATGGGAAAGGGTTACGATTGGCTAGGGGCTTTACGTCGCACCGACACAGATAGGTCTTATGAAGGGTTACGATTGGGAAGGTAGCTAGTTGCTTTACGTCGCACCGACACAGACAGGTCTTACGGCGACGATGGGATAGGAAAGGCCTAGGAGTTGGAAGGAAGAGGCCGTGGCCTTAATTAAGGTACATCCTCAACATTTGCCTGTTGTAAAGATGGGAAACTATGGAAAAACCATGTTCAGGGGTGCCGACGGTGGAATTCAAACCCACCATCTCTCTAATGCAATAATTATAATAATACCATTATACTCTATACTGGACAGAGAACGCGGAGTTCTATTGGGCAGACACCAATTCTGTGACCAGAGATCTTTTACGTGTCAAAATCTCACGACATGTAATGCTGAACGGTCGTCAAAAAGACGACAACCTCTGATGAAATTTAACCACGATTTTGGGATACGGAGGCAGACGCCGCTGATCCGTAGAAGGATCTTGCAACTCATAGAAGGGCACTGGCAAAGAAATGGTAGACTTATACAAAAAGTGATGCATTAATATTATGGATGTCCTACAAGTGGTATCATCTGCAACATATCAGGGGCGTAGAAAATATCATTGTGATTCCCGCACCCTCTGGTTCTATACATCAGATTCCGCCTTCTTTATCTTCCATTCAGTGCTTACTCCACCCCTTTAAAATGCATTACTTATGACTCTCATACCACTACAAACTATTCTGCAAAGATTAATTTGGTTAGTATGTCAAAACTTTATGGTGTTTGAACTGGCAACCACTAGCCCTATCACGTACTATCTAAAGACGGAGAATGTTTTTTGTTCGCTTCGTAATTTGTTTGTATGTTATTAACTATTTAAATTTTACAACTTGTTGACAATTCCAGTTTAATACCACTTATTTAAACAAACAGAATCAATGTTATTAATTAAGTAACACATTCTTTCTCTGTTTAATTATATAGACTTGTAAAAAGTAGCTGGACTCCGGGTGAGGAAGCTGGGCTGTGAAGTTCCCAGATCACCGTGATAAAGTCACTTGTCTTCCACAAAAGTCCGGCCCTTAACTCTTAAATTAACAGATACACGTGTGTGTATAATTAACACTCAGATCGTAAACTGTGTGGCCACTTTAATTATTCAGGTCGTGTCTTTGTAAATGTTTTTTTGTTGAGTGCCTCCTTCTTGCTTGCTAGGCGGGGAGTCATGGCCCTCCCTATATCCGGGTGTCTTCGGATAGCACGGGTTATGATGTAAATGCTAAATATATCGCTCAAATGTTGCTGAAGCGTGTCCCATAAAAATTAAGAAAATGTAAGCTCTCGGTTATTCATATTCTGGTTTTCGGGTTATCGTGTAACTTAAAATTAATAAAAAATCAACAACATAAAGATTAACTAAGTAAATAAAATTCTATATAAAAATGAAATGGCGTCTGTCTGTCTGCCTTTCGAAATGACTTCAAGTCTAAACCGCTGGCCGAAATTCCATGAAATTTTGCACAAACATTCTTTGGGGGATCTTTCACATGACTGAATTAGGAAGATATATTATTTGAGAATTGTTTGAAAAAAATCACGTAATAGCTCACTCCTAGACCAGGTACTATGGTAACGTGAAAATAGAAATAACATAAATTTATTGAGATGACTGCGATAGCCTACATATCGATAGTTTGTTGTCTGCCAAGCGTAGCGAAAGAACGGTGACCTGCGTAGCGGATTTCTACAGAAAAAAGATTTTTAGTACATTGTCTTTCCTATTTGACCTCAGATTTCTAAAAGTGCAACTTCAAGAGCGCTGAAAGCTCCAAAGCTACTGAAAAGCCTGCGAGAAATGAATTTAAAATTTACGCCTTACTTTATTTTAGCTTGTCATTTTAAGAAGCAATAGGAATTTGAAATTCGAACCGTAGTACTTTAAACCTGGGTAAATTTGGAAAATAATGATACACAACTGTAGAATTTAAAATGAACCCGATTTAAAGCGTTAGAAAAACGTGACATAATGTACCCTACCCGTACTGACATCAGGACCCTAGGACTAAAGGCATTCTTATATCATAAAAATAAGACTCAGAATCAAACGGAAGGCCCACCGCTATAACGGTTAGCTCTAGGACCGAGATCACGAAGGCAGCCAGGCAGAGCGAGCTGGAGAAGACAACACATTCCCAGACAAGAGAGAGAAGGATATATTTTGAAAATTTAAACCATTCAACCTTCGTGGGCAAGGGAGCATCGAAAGGTATCTGTTACCAAATTGATGGCTACTTTACAGGCTGTAACATCTTATCCTGCTCTAGAAAAGTTTGTCAGCAGTGGACCTGACTACACGACTTGACAAAACTACACGCCCAAATAGCTGATAATTCCTGACGTGTTCATTAAACAATGATGAATTATGTACGAGTTTGATGTGAAGTTATCTCCGTATGTGAATAGAACAAACGTAAGAGAAACCGTTTCTCGAGCCACTGTGTCTGGTTGAAGGTGGTAGAGCTCGCTTTGTTTCTCATGTCTTGAAACAATAGAGTGTTCACTTGAGCAATTGTTTATGATGAGGGGTTAGCAGCGTTATGGAGAATTTATTTTCTAAGTCATAATCTTCGCTAACATCTTCGCCCGAGCATTAGTGGCCCTCCTTACCATAAAGTAAGAACTTAATTTAGTTTTCGAAAGTAATGGGCTGTGTTCTATCGACGGTGGTATCTTACTCTACTCATATCTGTCAACTTGGGTTATATTTACAAGGTTGCGGGATTATGTTATCTGCGAGTCAACGAACAAACGTGCAATATCGTAAATAAGTTGTGTGTTCACGTTGCCAGTTTGAAATAAAGAGATAAAAATAATTTATTAAAATTGGTTGTATGAGATACAACCATCAGTTCCGTTCTACACCGAACTCGTGCACACCTAATAATAGTACTGCACTCATATGAGGAAACGTCCATTTTGGAAATGGCACGATGAAGTACAAAGACTTCACTCGTGAGTTAGAGCTAAGAGAGAAGTTAGATATAAATCAGGGTCGGGGAGTAATTGAGTTAAAGTAATCGAATTACTTAAACGGATACATTTTTCTTAAACATTTTTACTTGTAATCGTTACTTTTTACAGAATGCAATTTTTACTCATAATTTATTTCTTGAAATAAAATTGTGATGGTTACTTTATGTTCCTTTCAACAAAGAGATATTTTTTTATTTAATAAATGCTATTTGTTCGGGGCGTCGACCTATAGAGATCTTTTGCCCCTACTTGCACCATGTGATATGAACCTGCGTGTAATTGGAATGGAGGAAGTGTAGAGTGTTGAATGTGAGGAAAGGAACGTTAAGGATGACACAAACGCCCAGTCCCCAGGCCAGAGATATTAATCATTTACAATTAAAAACCCCTGACCCAGCCGGGAATTGAACCCGGGGCCGCCGGGAGTAAGGCGGACGCGTTGCCCCCTACACCGCGGGGCCAGACAAAGAGATATTAAATCATCACTAAATGATGTCCGGCTCCATGGCTAAATGGTTAGCATGCTGGCCTTTGGTTACAGGATTTCACTACATTACTGATTTCAAATCCCGTTATCACGTTTGCCCTAACGTCATTTTTAAAGTTCTAAATACCAGATTTAAAGGCTAGCGGCACTGTTAGAGCAAGCATATGTCCCTTTCTTTCACGTTGTCCGACAATATTGGTTTCAAAGTTCTTTCGGATTACGATTTCAGTAATCCCGGTGGAATATACTTATCTTGCAGTAGACCTAGGTTGTGCGTAAGAGGAGACAGAAATCTGAGGGAGTAACTTACAGTCCACAGTAGTTTCAATGCAAGTATGTTTCTTAAAACTTTCAATTGCATTTTTCTACCTTAAAGTATTATCAGCTCATTGCCATGTACAAAATGCTCCTTGCGACAAATTCACCTGAAATTTTCTGTTTCAATATGTGCAGGAATTGAAAGCACTTCTGCATTTTATTATCAGTTTAATATTACCTTCATATTTTTCGCACCTAAATTAGCACCAAAGTAGAGTTTTACCTATTGTCTGTCCGTCTGTTAGGTCATCAGCGCAGAGGCTGGTTGGATCCTCAAATAGCACCACTAAAGGTTATGCGGTTATAAGGAAACGGCAAAAGCTAATGGCAGCACCAAAATGAGGCGTACTAGGCAAGATGAGAAGTGAGGTAGTTTGCCATTGCTTTCCTCACTGGGTCAGAAAGTGCTATTGCAGCATGACTGACCCTATGAGCAACACCTTTCGTAACATTCACATGTACTAGTCGTGCTCTGAATGCCATTACTCAGCACCACCCATACCCCAGCAGCTTCCATATTGTCACAGCCATGGATGAGACTGGGACTTCGGTGAAAGCTACGCTGTATCCATCAAGAAATGGCAGCATTGCCTATTGTATGAATAATGAAAAATTGAAAAACTTATATCTCCAATAGTTTATACCTGACTGCAAATCCCAGAGTTATTATTAATTATATGGTTATTTTTAACAAGTAACTTCAAATTATAACCCAAAAATAATAAAAAAAACTGTGCTACAAGGAGAATTTTCCATGCAACATATAAAAAATAAATATAATTTGTTAATAACTTTGCAACAAATTAACTAATCAACTTCAAATTTTGTGTGGTGCTCTATCTTATTAATACAATATATGTTTGTGTTTTAACATTTGGTTGTGATAAGTGGTAATTTGTAGACGTTCCAAATTTAAGTCATGACTCCCCTTAACTCTACCACACCAGAACCAGTAGCTCCATCCGATAACTCTACAATAGTTCAAAAGACATCAAACAATAACTGCACTGCTCGGAATGTTATTAAAATTAAACACAGTTATTCCTTCAAGTGCCCTTGTAGAGCGTCTTTCAGAAAATGTAAAGATGTACTTTTCCCTAAGATGTCGAGGCTTAGCGATGACAATTTTAAGAATTTTATTAAGTAAATGGCAGATTATCGAAAATTCTGAAAGTCGCAGAGTCACTAACTAAAATAAAAATTATGGGAAGACGTAATTTTGAAAGTTCCAATGCATCACTCAGTGATTATAGCCGAATTTAATATCTCTTTGATAAAAGAAGCACAAAATGAACTAATACATTTCTCCTTGTATACTGCGGTACCATTCCTGCCCCCTACGAAAAGAAAAGTCAGTGATTTCCCTTGGACTGGCATTCTGTGAAGTAATTGTAATTTTACTTATTACTTGCTGCAAAAAGTAATTTGTAACTGAGTAAAATATTTCTCAAGTAACTAAGCCCGGTTACCTTTTCCCTTATAATTTCCCCATCACTGGATATGGTAGATCGATTATATCTTAACATTCTTTAATGAATTAGTTATTTGTACATAATAATAATAATAATAATAATAATAATAATAATAATAATAATAATAATAATAATAATAATAATAATAATAATAATAACACCCGTGTGGGGATTTACCGGTTACCTCCATCGGGCGCGTCCCGTTGGAATTGGGGAAGCTCGCTGGCTCTGCCGCCAGCAGAGTCAGAGGGTAGTAGGGAAATAAAATACCACCGTGAAAAAAAACTGGTCCCTTGCCAGGGTTACGGCGAAGACTGGTAAATGACCAGAAGCCAGAAAACATCTTGAGGCAACCTCTAGGGCTAACAACCCTAGTTGTAAAAGGATGGGTACCCGTCCAAAGCAAAGTAAAGTCAAAAAGCATGATGGCACAACATTTCAAGAAACATACCCCAGGGGGTAAATCTTCGGATAAATCCCTCGTCGTGAATGCCACGGCGCACGAGTCTCGTTCGGATTCTGGGGGAGACTCGACATCATGCAAGAGACGAGTCGGAGCGTCTCGGTGTACCCCGAAGAGTAAAAAACTCAGGCCAAAATCTAAAACCTTTCTAGCAACTTTCAACATAAATTCACTTACACAAACTGGCAAGCTGAAAACCCTCACCAAAGCTCTTCACGAAAATCAGATATCCATAATGGCCCTACAGGAAACAAGGTACCCAGATGAAGAGATTTTTGAATCCGAAGGCTACCGATTTTTCAAGAGCAAATAGCAAAGAGGAACCCTCAATGGAGCTGTGATGCTTGGAACCGCGTTTACTGTTAGGACCAAGATCCTTAAATCGGTTGCAAATTTCGAACCTGTGAATGACAGATTGTCTATACTCACAATTAAATGCGCGAACAAAACCTACGCCCTAGTTAACGCACATGCTCCTACAAACGATAAGAACAAGTCTGATCCAGACGAAGTTGATAATTCCTGGGACCTACTGGATGAAAAATTAAACAAAATCCCCAAACACCATGTCAAGCTTCTTTTGGGTGACTTCAATGCCCAACTAGGTCGTGAACAGAAGTACAAGAAAGTTATAGGAAATTACCCTGCTCACAAAAGAACCAATCCCAACGGCAAAAGACTGGTGTCCATTTGCGAAAATCACAACCTGCAGGTCATGTCGACCCACTTTCGCCATCTACCCAGAAAGCAAATGACTTGGCGTTCTCCCGTCCAAGCTCTCAGAGAGTTCCAAATTGATCACGTTGCAATCTCCAGGAGAAACAGCCCTGAGATTATGAATGTGAAGGTAAAGAAAGGCATCAATGTAGCCTCAGATCATTATATGTCTCTTATCAAATTCAAAGCAATTCCCGCAAACACAAGGAAGACAACCAAACAGATCACACGCTTCGACAATGATAAACTTCGGCAAAGGGTCGAGGAGTTCCAGGAGAAGGCTAGACCAAATGACTGTGACTTTAACAACGCCAAAAGTCTCCTTGTTGAGGCCGCCAAAGACGTTGCAGAAATCAAGAGAAGCAAAAAGCATGCCTGGTGGAATGGTACCTGCGAATCAGTCCTCCAAGAAAGACTCAATGCATGGAAACAGTACTACTCTACGAAATCAGAAAATGATTGGGAAACCTACAAAATCCAACGTGACCAAGCAGCTAGGGTGTTCAGAACTGAGAAACGTAAATACGAAAAATCTCTCATTGAAAAGATAGAACAAAACTTTAGGAAGAATGAAAGCAGAGAGTACTACAGAGCCTTCAAACGCAAACTCACTGGCTATAAACCACCATCTCTATGCTTTGAGCGAAAGGACGGCACACTGGCAACGTCAAATGAAGAAAATTGCAGCATTCTGGCAGATTACTTCAAGAATTTACTTAATTGCTCTAAACCGCAAAGCGCCATTGAGACCAAGGAACCCTTACTCAGGTACCCAGATTCCAGACCACCCGACAGAGATGAAATCAAGTGCCACATTGCCCGTCTCAAAAATAACAAAGCGCCGGGTGAAGACTCAGTAGTAGCAGAACTACGGAAATATGCCCCAGTGGAATCACTTGATATCTTGCAAAAGCAAATAGAAGAAATTTGGAACAACGAGACCCTATCCGAAGTTTGGAAAATAGCTTTGATCCATCCACTACACAAAAAAGGCAGCATGAAGAACATCAACAACTACGGAGGAATATCTTTGCTACCCGTGACTACAAAATTCTATCACTTGCCATCCTGGAGCGTTTGGAAGCACAAGTCGAACATCAAATAGGTGAATACCAAGGAGGGTTCAGAAAATGTCGCTCAACAGCTGAACAGATCCAAAATCTCAAAACGATCATCAGATATTGTACACTAAGGTCCAAGCAGTATGTGTCTGTCTTTGTGGACTTTAAGAAAGCGTACGACTCCATTGACCGGGAAGTCCTGCTAAACATCTTAAATGAATTTGGAGTTGATTTGAAACTGCTGGCATTAATTAGAGCCACCCTGACCGGTACAAAATCCAAGGTGAAGTTCCACGGATGTCTCTCGCATTCCTTTGACATCAAAACAGGAGTCCGACAAGGTGATGGGCTATCCCCGATACTCTTCAACTGTGTTCTTGAAAAGATCATCAGAACTTGGCGGGTGAGATTACAGGAAACCAACTACAGTTCATTGAGAATAGGAACCAAATCCAAGGGGATCGCAACAGACTGCTTAGCATTTGCCGATGATATTGCTGTTCTCTCAAACGACATAGAAACCGCTAGAGCTCAAGTTGAAATTTTAAAGGAAATTGCCGAACAAACTGGTTTGCAGATATCGTTTGAGAAAACAGAAGTAATGACTAACATCAAAGAGGCTCCACCAAAACTCCATACAAAATACGGGGACATCACCCGAGTAGACAAATTCAAATACCTGGGTGAGATCATCATGAAAAATGGACTGGACAAAGAAGCACTTCAGGAGCGAGTACGCAAACTGGAAATAGCCCAGCAAACATCCCGCACATTCTACAACAAAAAATGCCTTTCCCAAAACACCAAGATACGTCATTATGAAACAGTTCTGAAGCCAGTAGTTCTATATGCAGCCGAAACCCTGTCTCTAAATGCCAACAAAGGACTCCTTGAAGAACTGGAGAAAAAAGAACGAAAAATTGTGAGCGGAATCTTGGGATCAAAGTACAAAAATGGAATCCATCAAAAGAGATCCAACAAGGAAGTCTACAGCAAAATAGAGAAAATTATCGACTCAATCAGAAAAAGACGGGCACGATTTTACGGTCATCTGAAAAGAATGGACGGAAGAAAGTTAACTAAAGAAATCTTTCACACTTTTGATTCAAACCCCAAAACCATAATTTCCTGGTTTAGAAATACCAAAGAAGACCTGCAAATGCTACATATCTCAGCTGAAGACGCCCTTAACAGAGATCTCTTCCGCAAGAAAATATTGACGAACGGGCTAAACCGAGACGAGCAACCGAAGAGAAGACACGGTGCCCCTTGGACAGAGGAGCGTAAGCAGGCCCACTCACAAAGAATGAGGGAAATTTGGGCTCTAAAGAAGGCCAAGTTCAGTGTCAAATGCAACAAGACTTAACGTAGTCCTTGATGGCCCCAGCGAATTATATAATAATAATAATAATAATAATAATAATAATAATAATAATAATAATAATAATAATAATAATAATAATAATATATTACGAATATTCTACAATTGAGTAGTTTTTCTACAACTTTACTCTTCTACAATTCCCTATTTTATGCATTATTTCTCACTATAACTTCTTTTAGTCATATTCCTTTGTACACTGTTCCCTATACAGTTAAAATATAACAATCAGGCTTTTGCTTTTGATATATCAACGAAAATATCTCACTATTTTCACTAGGAGTCTTCTAATCGTTTAAACAATGGTAATATTTACAAAGTGCAGAGGAAACTCCTTGTCAGCAGGGATCGAACCCATAAATTTGTTGCAATGAGTCAAACACTCGAACACCACTTGAAGACCAAGCTCAAATATCACGAAATGTCACCTACAGTCTAATTTTTGCCACAATAACTGTGTGAACGTTTCTGAGGTTTTATATCTAATAAACCGTAGCCTATATACTTCAACAAATTTCATGAAGTTTGGCAAACTTTAATATTGTACCAGTTGTGAAGGTTTAAGTGTCAGCCACTATGTAAATCGTCATGTTTTAGGAATTTAACATGTTGTGTGCCGAACGCTGTAGCATGCATTATCACCAGTACTATGTCGCAAGTTCAATTAGACGAGGGTTATCGTGATAAAAAAATAAATGCTGCAAAACGCGATAATATTTTTTCTTTGTATGTCTATAATTCTACTAAACCATGCAATTTTCCGCCGATTTTTCATGTTTGGTCGTTGGGTGAACTATTAAAGCCGATCTCTTGCCTGTAGGTAGTTCCACTTTTATTCCACTGATTACATACTCGATCGCGTTCCTGTAGCATAGGTTAATTTCAGGTGGTAATGAATGGTAAAGAACCACTACATCATAACAGAGAAACAGGTTAAGGAGGCGCAGGTTAGAAATAAACAGTATTAGGAATGGTTGTGGAAATAAAGAGAGTCTGAAATTTGAAGAAATTTACTTGAAAGTGAATGAGCAGAAATGCCAACTAAGGATGACACGATGACAAACATAATTGACAGTCATAAGAGTTTTTATGCAAAATGAAAGGGTATGAACAGGTACATTTCATGATGATGCTTGTTGTTTAAAGGGGCCTAACATCTAATAAGGTCATCGGCCCCAAGGGCATTTCAGGAATCATTAATGAACAAGAGCAGTGTGAGGATTTACAGGAGGTAGAAGTACAGTATTTAGTTTGTAGTATTTAAAGATAGTTGCACATAGGGATAATGTCAGGATATAGAAGTGACTAGTACTAGCGAAGTACTGGATTAATTTGTATATTTGTTTATTTATCTATCTATTTATTTATTTATTTATTAATCGTATGGATTTTAGTGCTGGGAGTGTCCCGAGGACATGATCGGCTCGCCTGGTGCAGGTCTTTCTATATGACACCCATGGACTTTCTGCACGTCTGCAAATGGGTTCATGATAATGAGTCAGGGAGAGAGTGAAACTCGGTGTGGGCACTTAACCTACTCCTGTCGAATAACAAAAAGGGGTCCGCCCAATGGTCCGTGGTCATAGCGTACGTGCTCGAGGCGTACAGACGATTTTCGTGCTTGAGGCGCACATTATTCGTAAGAACACGACGGACCGTGCTTGAGGCGTACTGTGTTTTTCAAGTTCAGATAGGGAGCAGATAACGGGAGAAACCAGACGCAGTGTTTCTCAAGGAGGCAATTACAGAAAATATAGAGAACGATCCTTCGGTATCAGTGTTAAATGAATCTATCCAGTAGTATGAACGTAAGATAAAGTACAGTTAAATTAATATCTTCAGGAGGGGCTTATGATCTAGATCATCACTTTAAACAACATCATCATCATAATCATCATCAATAATAATTGAAGAGACGCAAAAATATCATCTTTATATTATTCCTATATACCGTAATAATAATAATAATAATAATAATAATAATAATAATAATAATAATAATAATAATAATAATAATAATGTTTATCTAAAAATCTTAAAATAAAGCACTACAACACAGTTGTGAAACCAGAATGCTTATATGCCAGTGAATGCTTAGTACTTAATTATATATATGAAAGATTGGAAGTACGAGAAAGAAGAAATATAAGAAAAATATTAGGCCCTCTAAAAACTACAGAATTTTGGAAATTAGGAAGGAAAAATGAAATTTATTAGAACACGGAAAATATATCTATAACAGTACGGAAGAGGAGACTGCTATATTTTGGACATATTTACAGAATGGACGACAGCAGACTAACCAAAATGATCTTCACGTATCTTTGGAAGAAAAAGTCAACAACCACCTGGATTCAAGTGATCAAAAAAGACTTGGAAAGAAACAATATCAGAGAAGAAGAAGTAATGGAAAGAGAATTTTTCAGGAAGAAATTTTTAAAGATGGAAGAATTCCAAGGGAGGGAGGCAAAGAAAACCGGCACAAAGTGGTCTGAAGAAAGAAATAAGAAACATAGTGAAACAATGAAGGAATATTGGAAGAAAAGGCAGGAACAACAACAAAGGATGAAGAATTGGAATTGGAACGTGGTCCCTAGTAGGCCGTAACGCAAGGATAATAATAATAATAATAATAATAATAATAATAATAATAATAATAATAATAATAATAATAATAATAATAATAATAATAATAATGAGCCTCCGTGGCTCAGACGGCAGCGCGTTGGCCTCTCACCGCTGGATACCGTGGTTCAAATCCCGGTCACTCCATGTGAGATTTGTGTTGGACAAAGTGGAGGCGGGACAGGTTTTTCTCCGGGTACTCCGGTTTTCCCTGTCATCTTTCATTCCAGCAACACTCTCCATTCTCATTTTCATAGCATCTATCAGTCATTAATAAATCACTTTGGGAGTGGCGACCCCATCGTACTAATAGCCTATATCTGCTTCATTCATTCCATCCCGGACCCGGTCAATGACTGGAAAACAGGTTGTATGTTTTCATTTTCCAACAACAACAACAACAACAACAATAATAATAATAATAATAATAAATAATAATAATACAGTAGTTTCAGAATTTCTGAGTGGTGCAATCTAGACGACGTGAATATAGACTTCTTGTTTTTAATTATAATTTTTTTACGTCGCACCTAACAGATAGGTCTTATGGCGACGGTGGGATAGGAAAGGTCTAGCAGTGGCAAGGAAGAAATCATGGCCTTAATTATGGTTCGGTCCCAGCATTCGCCTGGTATGAAAATGGGGAAACCACGGAAAACCATCTCCAGAGCTGCTGACGGTGGGATCTCACCCACTATCTCCCGAATGCAAGCTGACAGCTACCTGACCCAAACCGCCCAGCCACTCATTAGTTAGGATATAGGCTTAAGGCGCAAGTTTTGATATGGCAAAATGAGTGTTTTCTCAAAACAACTTCTCTTCACATTTTATCCAGGCTTGGAACTGGCTATGTTCCTTAAAACATAGACATGTTTAAAAGTTGCTGAGTAACTCCTTGTCAGTACGGCTACAATATTTACAGATACAACCAATCGGCTCATTCAAATCTCTGTTTGTAGGCCAGTGCTCTCAAACATACCCTGAGGTGACCGGTTTCTTTCAATTTTTGCAGCACTCTTTTCAGCCTTTTATCATACCTTATGTACATCTTTTTCCTCTTGTTGCCAGACTCTCCTGTCTCGCTCCGTTTAATTAAGAAACTTGTGCGAACTGCTTCATCTTTCAGAAATTTGATCAAGAAATAGATAGATATTGGTGTCTTTTCTCCCAATTATATTGTTTAGCTTCCTGCGCCAGCCTTCAGCAGCATTATTTGTTCGATGTTGCTGCCCAGAAACATTCCACCGTTCTACAAGTACCTTTACATTATCGAGCCACTGAGTAACAAAATAGTCTGAAAATGCGGCAACTTTATCTGAGTGTGGAGCGTTTGACGCGATTATCAGCCGGCCTTCATCAATGGCATCCGGTGGTATTAACGCCAATGCTGCACGCATTTTACAAAACCGTTGAACCTCCATGTTTTCCTTGTTCTCTAGTGTCAGATCTTCCTCAAAAGGCATTGATTAAAATGAAAATTGCAGCTGGATAATGCCGCAGTCGGAAAGACGCTTTGTAAAGCGTTGATCTCGACAGATTCAAAATCTATTTTGATTGTCTCGGATTTCCATCGACCAGACCAATTACTGATACCTGTAAAGAGGCGTTTGTATGTCTCCTCTGACTTATCCGGAAGTAAAGCGAAAAGTAGGGGGTATATATGTATCTCATCTTCGGTTGTGCCGATGTCCACATGGATGCTATATAGTCGAGTGAACTGTCTTGGATAGCTATCGAACATTCCGTCCATGAAAATGTTAATGCCGTTATTTAGTAAATTGCGACCTTCTTCCACGCCAAATACCACCAGCCTGCGGTCGGTAACAGAAGAATCGTCCACTTTCAGAAAGCTACTGCCAGGAAAAGTTAATAGTTCGTTTCAGAGCTGTGTCTTGGATTCTGATCGGCACCTAGTGCGATTCTCCTTTCTTTGCACAGTGCCGCTTTTACTTTTTCACAACGAGGAAACTTGGCAGCAAATTCATATTCTGTGTTCTGCAGTTTCTGGAAATAAAATACAAAGTGCAGCACAACGTTTATAAAACACTAGAATGGAGGTCATTTATAAATGTAATCCTCTTCTTCCTCTTATGCTTTTTCGCATACCTGTGTGGTCGCGAGTGAGAATTGTTTAACAATGGGGATTTGGCCATGTTTTACGGCCGGATGTCTTTCCTGATGCCAACCCTATATAGAGGGATGTAATCACTATTGCGTGTTCCTGTGGTGGTTGGTAGTGTGGTATGTTGTCTGAATATGAAGAGGAAAGTGTTGGGATACACACAAACACAAAATCTCCGACCCGGCCGGGAATCAAACGCCTGACCCTCTGAATCGAAGGCCTCAACGCTGACCATTCAGTCAAGGAGTCGGACAATTTATAACTATAATGATTAAGATATGTAGATACAAACCTGAAACTCCTGCCGAAACACCTGATGAACAGGAACTGGCACGTCCTCCCTCGCACGCTTTCTGCATACCTCCATTCTTTTCCTTATTTCGATATCTGCAACATTTGGAACACAAGTATGTTCTCTGTAGCTTCCTTCGATGACATAATGATCTCCAGTGGTTTTTAATGCTTCAGAACAGCGGAACTTCTCCTGTTGTACACAGAGCCACAAAACAAGTCCTTCCCTTTTCCTGTGTGTCCTCTATCGATATCCGTTTAACACCAAGGATGGTTGTCCCATTCGCGTCTTATTTCTACCCCGCAGTCGCTAATTTTATTCTGAACTGATTGGCAAGACAGACGAACGAAGAATGCTGTTTACGAAATGTAAATACCTGCGTGAAATGAGTCTAAATATTCCCTTTACACTGAGAAGAGTTGGAATTTCCCAATTAGCTGACTTCGACCCAGAGAAGTAATTATCAAAATTATCCATCCGTACGCCTCGCGCACGTACACCTCGAGCGCGGAGCCCTGCCCAAACCTTTACGTTCCCATCCGTCGGACGAATCGCCATCAACGGCGTCATATGCCCTCACTCGTTATGAACACCACGAAGAGGTTTAAAATTGAATCTAGGATTTAGGCACGCAATGTAGTGATTAGAAATTCTATACCATCACCTCTTCTACCCTGCCGTCCAACATTCTGATGGTCAAAATATTTTCGACCAAGGGGATTCGAACCGGCTAACCGACTACCCGGCCGAAGTACTGGAATTTATCTGTGGCAATACAGATATTTACAAAAAACAAAAAAATCGAATGCAAGGAAAACAGCTGGAACTGATAAGATTTCTGGTGATATACTAAAGGCAATGGTGGTGATTGATTGGACTGAGATTAGTTTTGTTGTTAGGAGTGGCTAATAGTTGGAGAGTAATACTTTTTGTATATCAATTATTATTATTGTCATCTGTAGTACTGTATAGATTACAGTTTGCATGAAGAAGCTATACCAAATGTACGGAGCGTTGCTATAATAGCTCCAGTTTACAAAGGAAAGGAGTGATAAGTATAAAGTGGTGCTACGTCGCCATAAGACCTATCTGTGTCGGTGCGACGTAAAAAAAAAAAAAAAAAGCATAAAGTGGATAATTAAAGGCCAGTCAGCTTGGCATGCGTTGTATGTAGGCTCTAGGAAAGGATTATTTCTTACTGTACCGACAACTTTACCAAATTACTAACTGGTTGGATAGAAGGTAGTTGAGGTTTGTAAAAGGTTATTGCAGTGAGGATCTACTTGCAGGATTTCAACAAAATATAGCAGTTACTTTAGATTTAGGAGGTCAAATGGACTGTGTCCCTATCTATCAATCAATCAATCAATCAATCAATCAATCAATCAATCAATCAATCAATCAATCAATCAATCAATCAATCAATCAATCAATCAATCAATCAATCAATCAATCAATCAATCAATCAATCAATCAATCAATCAATCAATCAATCAATCAATCAATCAATCAATCAATCAATCAATCAATCAATCAATCAATCAATCAATCAATCAATCAATCAATCAATCAATCAATCAATCAATCAATCAATCAATCAATCAATCAATCAATCAATCAATCAATCAATCAATCAATCAATCAATCAATCAATCAATCAATCAATCAATCAATCAATCAATCAATCAATCAACATTGATCTGCATTTAGAGCAGTCGCCCAGGTGGCAGATTTTCTATCGGCTGCTTTTTTCTTAAATGATTGCAAAGAATTTTGAAATTTATTGAACATCTTCCTTGGTAAATTATTCCAATCCCTAACTCACCTACCCATAAACGAATATTTGCCCCAGTTTGTTCTCTTGAATTTCAAATTTCATATTGTGATCTTTCTTACTTTTAAAAACACCACCCATATTAATGGCATTCCACGCCATCTCTCCACTGGCATCTCGGAACATACCACTTAGTCAAGCAGTCAAGCAGCTCATCTCTTTTCTCCCAAGTCTTCCCCATAGTGTTAGTAAATAATACACTAGAGGTAGCACTGGCGCTGCTGTCGCGTGCGAAGTTGAACGAGCGCGCTGTTTGGCAAAAACTAGATTGTTTGGCACTGTCACTACTGGAGCTTCCCGATAAATTGAAGTACATACAGTACTTCTCTGAAGGAAAATGCCAGTCTCCTGTGCAGCTTATGGCTGCATAGAGAGGTTCATAAAGGGCAATGGCGTATCATTTCACAGGTATTTTCCTTGAAATTCATTTCCGTGCGTATAAAATAATACTCTGTGTGACACTTATTGTCATATGAATTGGCCTACTTGGGCTGACTTCGCGAATGATTCCCCTGTTGGCGTGAATGAGATTCCTTTGGATCTTACCTTGAAGACTGAAATTAATGTTTTACGAAATATAAGGGATGACATTTTCCTTTCACTGAATGGCCATGTGCATGATACCGAACAAGTGGCTGCAGGCTTTAAGTCACGTAGCTGTCAGCTTGAATTCAAGAGATATTGGGTTTGAATCCCATTGTCGGCATCACTGAAGATGGTATGGTTTCCAATTTTTACACCAAGAAAATGCTGGGACTGTACTTTAATTAAGGCCACAGTCTTTTCCTTCCCACTCCTAGCCTTTTCCTGTCCCATAGTCGCCGTAAGACCTATCTATACCGGTGCGATAAAGCAAATTGGTACAAGAAATAAAATAAGAAAAGATGTGCTTGATAGCCTGGAATTGGGCTCCGTTTTTCACATTTGTGTATATTTATAGTATTAAAAGCTATTGAATATATTTTCTGTATATACAGTTTGTTGCTTTCCCTTCGTACAATACGTGTAGCAGTCCACGTTCATACCTTACCAGTTTTTACAATTTAGAGGCTAAATGTGCAACACCGTGTGAACATCTGAGTCGTTTACTTTTGTCAATATTATTACTTCTTTAAATGTCATATAGGACTATATACAAGCATAATAAGTTATTGACCGAGCGAGTTGGCCGTCCGGTTAGGACCACGTAACTGTAAGTTTGCTTTCGGGAAATAGTGGGTTTAAACAACACTGTCGGCAGCCTCGAAGATGGTTTTCCATGGTTTTCCATTTTCACACCAGGAAAATGCTGGGGTTGTACCTTAATTAAGCCCACGGGTGCTTCCTTCCCACTCATAGTCCTTTCTATCCCATCATCGCCATAAGGCCTATCTGTGTCGGTGCGATGTGAAGCAAATTGTAAAAAGATATGGTATTTTTTTCAGTTTTCTTCAGTCATATAATTTAACACTCTCCCTTTCCAATAACGGAAATCATTTTATAAGTTAAAGTCTTAAAGCAAATCATACATTTCAGGAAAAGCTAAATTTAAAAAAATCATTCGCTGAAACCACAACCGAGTGTCATATTTCCACTTGTAATCGCGTTTATAAACATCGACAATAATAATAATAATAATAATAATAATAATAATAATAATAATAATAATAATAATAATAATAATAATAATAATAATAATAATAATAATAATAATAATAATAATTGTTACGGAGTTATCAACAAATGACAACAAATAACAAAGATGTAACAGGTACCAAGTAGCAGATTAACAATTTAAGAATTTACAGAGCCCCAAGATTAATTTATGACCTCTCAGCTCACCACCACAATAGTTACAGGGCAGAAAACCCCTAAGATGAAAAGAGCAGACCCGCTCTCAATTTTACCAGCCTGTCAAAGGCTACAACAACCTTTATTCCTAACTGCCTTTAAGGCACACATACCGTGAAACAGGGGTATCTTGTACCCAACCTACAGGGCCTTCACACGAAGACAACAAACACTGGGTTAATTAAATGGCCCAAAAAACAAATTGACTGGAGGCGTAGCTTGCACTCCTACATGAAACTTCTTAAAACCTAGGTGGCACTCGGCCAGTTATACAGGGGCTAATCCCATACTAGGGAGGTGACTAGTTGGCAAATAAGTTTAAGACTTTAAGAAGGAAGAGAAAAATGGTTACGAAAACATAGTCACCTCAAATTCAAAATGAAGGGGAGTTCGAGAGGGTTAAGCACTCTCTATCCCAACTTGCGGCTAATTTACACGAATACAGTAAGGTTTACATTAAAAAGGATTCGAACCTTCCCCCGCGGGTTAAAACTGCTGAGCTAGCAAGACATAAAGATGTTAACAGGCCATTACCATGTAGATGAACCGCTGCTTGGAGAAAGAGGCGCTTCCCGCCCCCCTGCTATATATGTTCACACACTGCGAAAGATGTTACCGAAGTGGCCCCGTGACCAAAAAATCAGCAGTTTTTATACCCTCGTGGAAAATTCGAGACCTTTCAAGAATGAAAATGACACACCCCTTTAACTTTATTGGTAGACAAGGAATTACACATGAAAACCTGAAGAAGAAAGCTATGATTGGAGAAAAATTAATTACAGAAATTACCGATTGGTTAAATTCAAAACTGGCGGAAAGAGAAGGGTTATACTGCCAACCCAAAAAAATGACTGAAAGAAATTTAACAAAGAACAAACTTATGAATACCAAATTTCTTCAAAAAAAAAAAAAAAAATACAGTTCCTTCACTTCGCACTAGGGTGCACAATTATAGTTCTTAAGTAGTGCCATCTAGAAGAGAATGTTCACACTTCTTACTACAGAGCAAACAAATACAAATCGAAACAGACATAGTTCAGAACACTTCAAAATTTACAGTAGAGACATCTTCCGAGAAACTTTTGATTTCATACAGATTGTTAAAGTTCAGGCTTCCTCCTGTAGAGGGATTTCAACTGGCGCAATATTTGAATTCGCGGCGTGGAGGTGTACCGCTCGGTACAACAACAACAACAACAGTAATAATAATAATAATAATAATAATAATAATAATAATAATAATAATAATAATAATAATAATAATAATAATAATAATAATAATAATAATAATATTGGCTTTACGTCCCACTAATTACTTTCACAGTGTTCGGAGACGCTGAGGTGTCGGAATTCTTTTCCACTGGAGTTCTTTCATGTGTCGCTAAATCTATCTACAAGAGGCTGACATATTTGAGCACCTGCAAGTTTCATCGGACTGAGCCAGGCTCGAACCTGCCAACTTGGGCTCAGAAAGCTAGGGTCTAAACCGGCGATGATAATATTTTTGTAGGGGCCGATGACCTTCGATGTTGGGCCCCTTAAAACAACAAGCATCATCATCATCGTCATATTTTGTCTACTTTACCCGAAAATCTCTCCAACGTTTTTAGGCCTAAAAACTCGCTCGTCTGCTTCGTACGAGAGAGGACATTTTCGGTCGTTAGGCAGAATTATACCAAATTCCTGGTCATTTACACAAAATATAGCGAAATATTGTGCCCTCCTTCAAAACGTATGTTATTAGGAGGCTTAATATGAACAGTAAATTGATTTTGTGTTACTTAACTGCACCTGAACACCGTCCTGTTTTACCACGCATTTAGTTCTGTACTCTTTGGGGTTTATTTTTTACTGGAGAGAAGTGTCGAAAGTATACTGTAGTATCTGAGAATATTTACATGCAAGCTTTTTAAACCGTGTCTATATCTACATAGTTATAAAAGTGAGCTTTTTGCCAAACAGCTGCGATTTCAACATGCTCCGCTAGCTACATTGAAAATAGATTAGGGTTTATTATCTGATAGTGTTCTACTATATATTCAAGTTTCAGCTGCACATTCAATCCCTCTTACAACACAAGAAGAATACATTCTTTTAGCCTGCTGAAACATGAAGCTGAGTTCAAGTATTCATACAGGGTGAAAACTGCAAGGGTTGTCGTCCTTCCTGCAGGCCATGCATCGGTAAGCGAGAGCGTAGTCACCTTGATACCGGTCTCATACGCACGTGGAGAACCCATTAACCTCAATGAATGGATAATAACATTGAAAAGCAGGTAGTAAACTTACCACATTAGTTTAAGTGTTTAAAATGCTCTCCCTCAGCCTGTAGACAAGTGTTGTAACGTGTGGCGATAAGGGAGAGGATCTAGAGGCACTAAAATGTTTAAAATAGGCGGTCAAAAGGTACTAAACATTTAAGAAACAGATACTTAGTCAGCAAAGTACGAGAAGTAAATGCTTCAAACTGCACTAACGTTCAAGAAATAGTCACAAAACAATAATAAAATTTAGCTTAGGTATTCAACTTTGCGATATTTCTCTTTTAATACATAATCTACTTACACTACTTCAGGCAAGAATTTGCGTTGCGATGGTTTATCATATATTTCTCAAGATTTTCGGGAATTAACCTTTTCTATTATTACGCAGAATATTTTAATACCAAGATAAACTTCTTTGTACTTTACACTAAATACTAGGGCAAAAAAGAAGAATAATTTCGGTCAGGGGCGCGCGGCTGTGAGCTTGCATCCGGGAGATAGTGGGTTCGAATCTCACTGTCGGCAGCCCTGAAGATGGTTTTCCGTGGTTTTCTCTTTTCACACCAGGCAAATGCTGGGGCTGTACCTTAATTAAGGCCACGGCCGCTTCCTTCCAACTCCTAGGCCTTTCCTATTCCATCGTCGCCATAAGATCTATCTGTGTCGGAACGACGTAAAGCCACTAGTAATAGTAGAAATAATAAAAAGAATTTCAGCAATTTCATGCGGTTCAAGAATAAAATTCCTTGTGGCAAAGTTTCTGTATTATCCTAAAATATATCGACAATCATTGCAATGGTTTCCCTTGCTGAATTAAACTGAAGCACACGCCCCTTTTCGGTATTGTCCGCCATAGCAGCATAACTGCCGTCCTCGGTGCTCCGGGCTCGATTTCCGGTACTGCCAGAGATGACAGGTGGCCTGGTATGTGATTGGAAGGGCACACACGGCTCATCTCCACTTGTGGTGTGCCTGAAAAGAGCTGCACCACCTCGGGACGAGGAAACGGGTTTACTTTTAGTTCGGTATTCACCGCTTGACCTACGCTGCCTGGTGCTTCCCTCATGATTTTCGAAAATCTGCCAAACAATATCAAGTTTTTACTTAACCCTTTGATCCATATTGAGGGATACCTACCTTTCTTACCTATCAGCAAAGTTCATGAGATCTGTCTCTTGGGTCGTATCGGGTTCTTCGTCACTTGCTGAGGTAAAGGTAGGGTTCAGTAATTCTAATCTATCTACTGGAATGAAAGGTCTATTTAAAAGATTCCTATTTATTCAGGAAAATTCTGAAACATTCTATGTCAATGGTATCATAGAAGTCAATTGTGTCCACTGGACACCACAATCATTTTTACATAAACGTCAGAACACTGGTGTGAGACTTTAACGTAACTGCCTGATGGGCATTCTTACTAGAAACCATTGTCTCAATTATTGATTATTTAAGAAAGGAAAGTCTGGAAATCCTTAAATTCGGCTTCCATGTGAGACCACATGTACCATCATAGTGATTCGTTATGGTCCAGCCCTCGTAACACGAACTCTGGACTCTGGGTATAATTAAGGCCGTCCAATCGGTGTGTGCCACACAGTGGTTCTACGGCATGGACCCTTAATTGAATCGATGTGACCTGCGTCTATGTCATGGACCGACATCTAATCTTCTAAGTTACTTTAAAGTCATTGTGGATGATGACCGCAAGGAAATGATGCTACAATGGCATATGGCCCTAATCTAAGTCACCATCCAAGTTTCTAGGCTGAAGGCTAAACACAATTAAGTTACATCGGTTGATGACCAAAGTTTCCACTTTACTATCCCCAGCACATTCACTGCTCAATCAATCAAAGTTCAATAATTACAACAATAGCAATGCTCACAAACTTTGTGGCAGTAAAATCCATTTCCTTCGGATATGTACCCTTAATCGTTACTTTACATTTAAATATTCCCCAGAAAACAAACTAAAATTTCCAGAATGCATCTCCAAGTTATTCGCTTGATTAAAGTTATTTCAAAATGCGGTTTCACTGAATTTAATAATTAAATAAATTTAAATGATTTAACGAAATGTTAAAGAACAGTAAATTTTATCTCCGCGGACTCTGGTTTCTTCACAAATTCCTACGCAGCTGTGATGTGAATTCAATCTTGTGATATTTATCTGGCTGGAAAAGAATTGTTACATAATTCATGTCTATTTATATATCTTGTCTCATGATCTCACACTTTAAAATCTAATATAGTCCTAACCGTTATTAACACTTGGATATCCTAATAATCTACGTACAAACCAAACAACTCGCCATATCATTACGATGTCATATCTCGTCATACCATTTATGAATTTTGCAAACCCCGCACAGACAAACCAATCATCACAACCATCGCTCTATATTTTGGACAACCCTGAATTTGGTTACTCTGTTCCTTATACTCGAAGTTCATGGTTTCAAATGTTCATTACGTCCCCAATTAAACAAATTTTACAGTATCTCACAATACTCAGATTATTACCGGCTATCAATTTCAACTAAATCCAGCATTTTAACGTTCTCCCCGGAATTGAGAATACAATCTCAATTCCACGCCTGTCCCGTTATTATATGGTGTTCTCAACTGAGGCCTCTCGTCCCCAAGTTCGCTTGGCAGTAACATGAAACACCTGGTTTGTTCCAGTTGACTGGCTTCCCAAAATGCTCTCTTTAAACTCTGCCGACATAATTAAACAAATACGATATTCTAACCAACAAAATGCACAGATTATGCTTCAAGATGCCCACACTAATAATACGCGTCGCCAATTAATACCGCTATGGATTTCTATGAATTTCTTTCCATTCCCAACATTATAAAATATACCTCGGGCTATCGTGTCCCGGCTTCAATGACAGGTCCAACCTGATTCACAAATCTCATATCAACAAACTAACCTCTGTTTCCCAGCTCCACAATTATCATCGACAAAGAACTGGAATAAAATCCTTACTAGAAATCTCGACGTCTAATATCGCACAATGCATTAATCATGAATAACTTCGCATAAATGATATCGTATTTAATAGCTTGATTTTCACAAAAAAAATGACTGAAACATTCTACTAGATCTTTTATTGTCAGTCAGACACAGTTTAAAATGGGCCTAGAAAAACGTTTCTCTCCGTGACCAAATTCATCACCCTAGATTCTCACCCGACAGCGCGTTTCCACTCGATTGGAAATGAGTAACCATGGATTCCTACATTATTAACGTCAAATTGCAGACAGAAAAATTTACGTCGAATGAACATCTTAATTTGACATCACAAAATATAGGCAGTACACTCACACGGATAACGATCTACATTGGACGTGATATCACTTCGAAACTCTATTCAATAACTTTTACAACATTATACGGCACTCGCAAGACTTCAAATTTTTTATCCAGGTGGAAAATAAAACAAATGACTCTTTTAGTCGTATTCTCACATTTACAAAACTTAGTAGGGGTGACCACTGCGTCGTATATCCCCATTCACTTTCAGAGATCATGAAGCAGGATATAATAGGTAGTAAGATGGAAAGTCACCTACCTCATGTAGTCACACCATTGTTCATCATAGGGCTCACCTGCGACCCTGGCATTTTATTTATCCATTTTTACATTCATGGCTTTACAAGCCATTATTATATTTCTTCAGGTTTCCTGGAATAAAGCATAAAAAAGAAAGAAAATACCCTTCACTTGTTTGCTGAGGGCACACGATGGACTATAATTATTTCCGCACACGAATTACTTAATCACATTAGAATTTACTCAGTACTTTGACCGTCCTATCTGGTACAATTATTTCACTCAAGAAAACTATCTCCTCGTGGAGTCAAGACCTAGCCACAATGGCTAAAATCTGCAGTTGAACTCAGTCTACTTTTGTTGTTTAATTTCGCAGAGCAGCTCAACAATTTTTCGTCCGCTTTGTATCACAAATGCCGGAGAAGGAGACTTCGCCATGGCGTCCCTTCATATTTATAGCAGTTACCCCCTCTCTTCGGATATCTCCCTTTGCCGCCAAGAAAATTTTCTGTAAATTTTCTGACTTAACTAAACTGTAATTTCAAGAGTTTTGAAAGTGACTACATGCTTGCTACATTTCTGGCGGTAGTGTTCATGGACATTTAAAATTTTTACGGGTTCGATTTGTGAGATGATTGACCCTCTTTGATAGGCACTATATTTTTTGGACTTGGCTTGGGTCACGCCATGTACACGCGCTTTGAAATAGTTCACAAAAATGACTTGAGATTCTTCCGCCGTCAACACGTGTGGCTGACGTCACGTACCCCAGAGCTTGGGACCGAAGGTAATCACCCCCTCGTCACGTGTCAAATCCATGCTATCAAGAATCCAACTTTTAGTTTAATTGTTAATTTATGCATAATGTTCTTAGGGCACAAAGGTCATGGGTTCATAACCAATGGTTTGTTTCTTGTCTCAAGTCTTGTTATCGCGTCTGAGATTCCATAGAAGTGGCACTTGTTGTACGCCAGGTCAGCATTCAGGCCTTTATAAATGTCCTGAATGGCAAAAATGGGTCATAATATTCGGCTAGCATTACATGAACCCGTTCCAAAACTACCAACACAACAACTGTACCAAAACAAGTATATATTCTTGTGTTTGGAGGACTGCTCAGGGCATCATCCATTGTCGACCTCTACCAGCTATCCAGGTAACGAATATGACTAGGTATTAAAAACAGCTGGGACGATGGTAATGGTAATATAAAATATGTTAAAGCCAGCGCTTCTGAAACACCAACGATGTCGTTATTTTGTATAATAATGCAAAGCCATTGATGGTTAGAGTTATCCATGACATTATTGAATGAAAACCTACAACCGGTTTTCCAGTCAGTGACCGGGCCAGGGATGGATGAATGAAGTGTACTTACATCAAATGAAAACAATTATTGTTGAGCTGTATGTAAAATGCCTACTTAGGAATTTTACGTTACAGGAAATTTCATGGAATAAATTCAAAATAAATGTAAGGGAACAAAAATTGTATGGTAAGAAGAATATGATTAGGATAGGCAGGAAGCTGAATCCTAAGTAAATGAGCAAGATTTCATAGCGTTTTAGCGGAAGCGAAACTTGGATGATTTAATATATTTGGGGATATTCGACGTGAATAATTGCTGGAAGTAATCTGTAGAACTAAGGGATCTACGTTGGAGGAATAATGATAAGTAAACGTGGGCTCTGCTCTTCCTCTGAGAGTTACATGAATTGTTTCATTATTTTTAAAGATATTATTAGTTTGAAATTAGGATATTTACTGCTGTAGCATTTTTCTTTCACCTTCCTTTGTACAAACATGGACTATTTGTTTGAAACACAAATAGGTTAAATGATGTTCAGTTACGGAAAACCCCGTGAGCAGTTTCGCTTATACAAGTGACTTCTTCGGAATGACAAAATATAATGGGCATTTACAGTCTATGGTACTATATTACGTACTGAAGAGAAGTACAGTATAGACGTATGATGTGGAGGTGGTTAAGTCAAAAGTAAGCTGAGCAAAGAGAAGCAGTAAGAATGTGAAATATCAGATTGGGGAAATATTCAGCGGATGGAATTATCAATTTTGAGCGAGTTTATTGGTTTGATAATTTAGTTTAAGTGGTACTAACACAATTTTAAGACTAAGTAAGAAAGGATGAAACTTGATAGGTCTTGAGAAATAATAGAATCGAGAAGAACAAAAATAGAGAATTATTTGCTTGGGCTTGAAACCAAACGTTTGGAGAAAAATAAGGGTTGTAACAAAGCTGAAGCTATGAGTTATGTACTAGTTATCTACACTTACCTGAAAAATAGAAGTTATGTCGCAAGCTCAACATTTTCTACTCCACTTAGCGTTCAGATCAACTCTGCTTTGAAGGAATGAAGTTTGGAGAGACACGAAGAGAAATACATTTTATTTTCATCTATCTGGAATTTCAGGTAACTACACCGATATAGAATACCAAAGTATGTACTACATGGGGTTAAAACAATGTAAAATGCTTATTTTGAAATGAGATAATCTTGAAATGCCCATAACTATTCTTGAGTAAAAAGAACTGATGGGATGAATTGAGAGCTAGAAGTAGAGATACTGATGAAGAATGTTTAAGAAGTCTTTTGATACACCTAAGATGATGCTGCTGAGATCATTTATAGGGAGGCTTATTTTCGTCACTATCTTGTGGACGAACTTAGGTAGCTAATAGAGATAATATCTGGCTCCATGAACTTTCCATTTGTTTAGTGGAATGTAGTAGTGTTGGCTAAGGTATGACAGGCAGGGCTCTCATATCTCCTTTTCTTCTGAGATGCCGTCTTTGCTTGGCCTGTGCTCATCTCACTGGACTTTCGGGTATATCATGTGGCAAGGATTTAAATATGTTTAAGAAAGTATATTTACATAATGTTTTATTAAAAAATTGTAGTAAGTTAATAAAGCAAAACTTACTTGATGAAGGCAAGAAACCCAACAAATAATTAAAAAAAACGATGGTGAAGATTGCTAATAAGTAATAAATTGAGATTGGTGTTTAATGTGATTTACACCTCTCAGTTAGCAAATATTCTTCTAAACCTTAAGTTTGTTTATTTTTTATCCTTCTTCTATATACAGTTAAAGCAGAAATATTAAAATATTTACAGTTAATTACAGGTAAGAAGGGGAAACGGTAATCGAAGTGGGCCTAAGTAACGAGGGCACAGAAGCAGAAGGCTGTGGTGTGATAACTGACTGATTGCAATAATATCATCTCTCCTGTTTGAGCCAGTTTCTGAAACTCAATGCACTTCCTCATGAAATGACTCCACAACTGTAAAAGTAGAGGGGATTTTTATTATTGTCGTGCTAGAAACATGTGTAGACAGTAACATCAATATTAAAGTGCTAATTTTTTCAGAACTTGACCTCATTCAGTGCATTCTCACTGGATTGAAGTAGTGAATTTTGAACTTGTGTTTGACGATTTGGGCACTCTCAACCATGTTGATGTTAAAATAACCCCACCTATCCAAATCGATCTTAGAACTGCGCACTTCAGACTTCGGCCTGTTCAGAAATTTGTATAATACACAATTTTGACCAGTTAGTAACTTTTCGGCTTCCATCTAGATTGGTAGAGAATCTGTGCTGAGGAGGATGGTGGAGATAACGTTTAGACTTAAAAGATTGGAGGCATTTTGTAATATTAGAGATGCTTTATTTTACAATACAGGTTTCGAGACCAAACGTTGAAAGACACTGAGTGGGTGAATTATTTATTGATGATATATGAATTATAACACTAATGTGTAAAGATCTTCTATCAACCATGATGATGCTTCTTCATGGACAGAGTGGGATGAGCTCTTATGTGTACTGTAGCCAGAGTACTGCGTGGGGGCTCGCCATTGTCCTGAAACAAACCGATATCAATTAGCTGTAGGCAATATACAGATTGTCTCAGAAGTAAATATATATTCAAATACTCCAACATCAGTAATTTATAAAAGACTGAAGTGTTTGAGAATAAGTTCCATGTTTGAATGGTGAAGATGTTAGAAACTATCATATTTCTCTCACAGTTAAATGGATAACAATGAATAAATATCATACCGGTTAGCTCACAAAACTAATTAAGAATCTAACCAACCAACAATACGTTTCGGAAATGTTATGAGAATGTACAGGGTGTTTCTGTGATGATGATGATGAAGATGATGATGATGATGATGAAGATAATGATCCAGACTCTCTGGGATGCTGGAGAAGGGCATATGCATCAATTTGAAACAGGGAACCCAAGTCTCGAAACGCCTCAGTTGTACCTCATACGCCAAAGCTGTTTTTCGTAAGTTGCAGGTTCGTCAATGCATATGAGTACAATGTGGAAAGGGCCCCCTCCTCACTTTTCACATGCTGCTCTTGAATAACCTAATTATCCCTAACACCGTAAGATTTATGCCGTTGAGATTAATTCCTGCCACAGTGTTCTTGTCTTTCACTCGGCGTTCAGTAATCCATAAAGTCCGGTCAATAATAATAATAATAATAATAATAATAATAATAATAATAATAATAATAATAATAATAATAAATTGGATATCTAATATGGCTTCAGATTCATAAGCCCATGTCAGATTAATGTTCAGTCATTTGATGATTTATTCAGTAATTTTTATTAATGGCGGGACCTAGTGTTTACAGTGCACTATGTCTTCTGGTATAGGCTAAAGCAATTTTGTTACTTTCATTGATCTATCTCTGTCTTATCCTTGGCTTTGACAATGTGAAAGTGACTAAGGTATGAGCGATGCTAGTAATGCCAATCCTTATGCAGCCAGTCCCTGCTATGAATGGTGTGAAAATGTTGCTCATAGGGTCAGTGCATTTCAGTGGGCTTGGCAGACTGATATGTAATAGCAAGTTTGGCTCGGCGAGGAAAGCAACGGGAAACTACCTCACTCCTCATTTCCCTAGTACGCCTTTTCAGTGATGCCTAGACCATCTATGACAGCTGATGGCAGAGCTGTTGAGGATCCCACCAGCGGAATCGCTGACGGACTGAACATACATACATCACCTATCCCTGTATCCAAAGACGATCGTTTGACGATCGAAACATTTAATGCCCTCCTCCACTTTTACAGTGTATATTGTCTAATATATCCTCTCATATCTCTCATTTTAGTTTGTTGTAAGTTATTTAAACAACCGACTTAATTAACGTTTTGTTTTATTGTATTTCTGTCTGAGGAGTACTTTTACATAGTTTAAATTGATCGCCTAGCTAAAAAATCTTCATCTTCTACCACTTTTTTCACATCTTGGTGAACTTGACATATTTAGCGGCCGTATGCCCCTTCTGACAGCAACCCTATGAAAGGGATTATTAATCATTACGTGTTTCTATAGTGTTCGTAGTGTGGTAATAGTAAATAAATATCATACCATGACGGTTAGTTCATAAAACTAATTGAAAATCTAACCAACCAACGATACGTTTCATTTGATTTGATCTGTTGTGTGTGTTTGGAGAGGTGTGTGTTGGGACAAGCACAAATATACAGTCTCCGAGTCAGAGGAAATGACCAGACGCAATTAACATTTCCGACCTGGGCGGGTATCGAACTGGGAAGCTGGGAATCAACCTTGACTCCGTCTGGTCGAGGTACTAGACCTCCTCCCCATTTGTATCCCCCTACCCAGAGTTTCACGCTGTAGGACACTGTCCTTCAGACAGTAGAGGTGGGGTCCCTTGCTGAGTCCGAGAAAAACCAACCCTGGAGGGTAAACGGATTAAGAAAGAAAGAAAGAAAGAAAGAAAGAAAGAAAGAAAGAAAGAAAGAAAGAAAGAAAGAAAGAAAGAAAGAAAGAAAGAAAATTACAATTTCTAATTAAATTCTTCTATCGTTTTTCGTTTCTGTTAGTTACTTCAAACATAAATAAATAAATAAATAAATAAATAAATAAATAAATAAATAAATAAATAAATAAATAAATAAATAAATAAATAAATAAATAAATAAATAAATAAATAAATAAATAAAATGGTTACTGATACTGAAGACAGTAGTAAGCCTTACCGTGACTTTGAGAGTGATGTCAGCCTCTTCAGTGATATAGCTGTTTGTAGTGATGTTAGGATAGTAAGTGCGTCCTGCACGCCATGCTCCCGTCACGATCAGTCCATGATCCTCTACGAACGAGAAATAGAGGGCGGATGTACTGAAGTCCACGTCGGTGGCAGCCACCACTATCCCAGTGGTACAGCTGAGTGGTATTCCCGGCGGGAATGGTAGAGGTAGCGTAAACGTGAAGTTCTCTGACGCTCCAATCACGAACTTGGGATTGTGGTTGTTGGTGTCCTCTACATTCCAATGCATCAGCTGCAACAAGCACCTCAAATATACATAACGGAACAGAAACATAAAGTCTCAACTATGAAGAGAATGCATTTTGCCCTGGGGAAAGTGCTCTTTAACGTGCCAGTATATCTATAGATATGAGCCTCTAGCACCGTCATCAACCACAGAAGCAGGAATAACAGCAATAGCATTGTCGACAACACAACGCAGAAATATTCTCCGCGGCTAGTTAAAACTTATTAAAGCTTATTATGTTTTATGAGAAGAATGTCTGCAGAAATAAATCACAATTCTTCGAAAATGTTGGGGTAATAAAAGATTCACCTAGTAGAGTTTGTCTTACTGGCTAATTACTGCAACATGATCATTTCCACGTTGAGAGACATGAGAAAACTTATTTACAGCTCTACTCTTTTCACGTTCCCTATATAGACGTATTTTGCAATCTAGTGTGAACATTATCTTAGAATTCATGCGTAAGCTGAAGCAAACGAACACTGCAATTATTTTTACCAGGATCAGCTTGAAGTACGAGTTAAATCATTCACCATTTGCCTGCACCTGAAAGCAAGTGGAATGAGATTACACTTCCTAAGTTGTGAAAGCTCATAATGCTTTGCATGACCGTCCAGTAATTTATTTCTATTAACTGTGCTGCTCTTGGTAACATAACCCATTGCATCGCTGTTGATAACAACGTAACGATTTGCCTGTATTACTCGTTAACTCTTAATATCTCATCACCGCTACATTCATTGTGAGCCGACCCCGTAAATGGTCATATACGAACAAATTGCCTCATAATATGGAAATATACTCATATTGTTAAAAAACATGATATCACTTTTCCCTTTGCGAAAATAATATGTCTCCCGGGCATGGCCATCCATCAATGGCTGCTAATTTCAGATGGCAACCAGCCATAAGACAGTCTGCACGGTTGCTAGGTAACATGGTGTGACCGTCCATCTTACATCACTGCCTTCACTGTTGCTATGGTTACACTTCCGTCACACATTTTGTCGCGTCAGGTTACACAACTTTTTGGATGACTTCCAGTCGTAAAACATATTTGGGCCAATATTTATAAAATACAATGCCTTTTGCGTGCATATGTTTTTGGGATGGGGGTCTGCCTGAAATTATCGAGAACAGTTTTGCGTGCACAAAAAGCCGACACCTTTACCAGGCAACCAGTGTACGTCATACGAATGGAAGAATGACGCCATATTCGTGGAAATAAAGACAAGTTTTTGTAAGAAGTTGATGTTGGACGTTTTAGACCTATAAAGAGGGGCGATAAACAAAGCAATGGCGAATAACGTTAACGGTAAAATCATCTCCTTGATTCGATGTTTCTCTCTGTGGGTAAGAAAATAGTAGGCCTACATTTTTACGTTATATGAAGCTTATTGATTTGAAATCAAAGATACCAACCTTAATCAAGAATAAACACTTATTCACTTAAATATTCTCTAATTTTAGTGACTGCAACGCAAGCGAAAAATTATTTGTGCCTAAGAAGCTTGACATAATATGAGAATATTCTCCTCATAACTTATTGGAAGCAATTTAACACACTGGATATAATTTCCAAAATACTGTTCTGAACTCTGTACTTACAATGCCAGCTGAACCTTCATTGCATCTGAAGTTCACGTTCAGTTTTAAAGCTGGATTTTCCTGTAAAAGGAACAAAAGAAAAAATAGATTTATCATTGCTTACCTTGGAGTATAATGTCTAAATTACAACTTTAGCGTTGGAGATAAATCTCTCAATGAATTGACGGTAGATGATGCGAAAGAGTATGTCATAATTTAGGCTATCATTTATCAAACTACAATATCCACTCCATCCTCTGCACTGTAATAATAATAATATTAATTAATAGATAATAGGAATAATAATAATCATGATAACCATATATTATTTTTGCCGTATGAAAAGGGGAAACTACTGGAAAATTTTACGTTTCGTGAATAGTGGTGTTCGATTGAGTTCTTCCTCTTTCGACGACGCGGAGCGAAGTTTTCGTGGTCAAGTTTTCCTGGAATTTGTCTCTTTCACCCGGCAAACAATCCAACAGGTATCCGGATATATTATCTATTAATCCGAGCCCTGAGAGCAATAATAATAATAATAATAATAATAATAATAATAATAATAATAATAATAATAATAATAATAATAATAATAGTAATAAGTAGAATATATCTTTATTATGGACTGTTACACCTTTCAGTGCTCAGTATTAAAGTCTCTGTAAATGAACCATGTGCCTTTAGAATCCAATATTTGCAACCAGCTCTGTGGCCTCTTTCAGTATAATTATAACAACTGCAACAAACGCACAGCCTAATAGATTAAATTATGCAGTGAAAATTTGTAAAACTTAATTTAGGTACGCTGTTCCTCCGTTATTCAAAACGGTACACACACGTTTCACTGAATCCTTCCAGGTGTCTCTACTCAGCGAACATTTTTATTTATAAATACATTTGATTTACCGTGTAGAAGCAAAACACACATTATCTGTAACTTTTCCTCAAATAAGTTACTTCAACAGTTTGACTGAAGAAGTGTAGATAATGAGGCGTGAGGAAGAAGATGGTTATTACTAGTGATCTCAGCAGCAAGCATATCAGAGTCTTGCGCTGCTAAAAAGTAAAAACAAGTGAATCAGCATGGTTAATGACAGTTAACTGTTTCATATCGAACCTATTGATTAACACTCAGAAATTTTGTTTAAAATAAATCCTACGAACAATGCTTTACTTCAAAATTTTAGATACAATTTCATAATAATAATTCCATAAAATATAGAATTACTGAGAGCCTCCGTGGCTCAGACGGCAGCGCGTCGGCCTCTCACCGCTGGATACCGTGGTTCAAATCCCGGTCACTCCATGTGAGATTTGTGCTGGACAAAGCGGAGGCGGGACAGGTTTTTCTCCGGGTACTCCGGTTTTCCCTGTCATCTTTCATTCCAGCAACACTCTCCATTCTCATTTTCATAGCATCTATCAGTCATTAATAAATCACTTTGGGAGTGGCGACCCCATCGTACTAATAGCCTATATCTGCTTCATTCATCACATCCCTGACCCGGTCAATGACTGGAAAACAGGTTGTAGGTTTTCATTTTCATAGAATTACTATAACATAATATTTTGATACATTTGATAGAAGAAAGAGATAACATGATAGGCTACATCTTAAGATACCTAGGACTCGTTCAGATGGGTTTTGAGTGAAGTGTAAGCGGTAAGAACAGTAGAAGTAGACCAAGGCATGACCTGATAAACAGATCAGAGGAGATGTAGGTTGTAGTAGTTATGTGGAAATGAAAAATTAGTACAGGATAGGGTGGCATGGAGGGCTGCACGAATCTATTCTATGGACTGTTTTGCCACCAACAACAGTTTTCATTTTACTTACCTCCATTTCTTCAAACATCGAGAAGGCTTTCTTCAAGGATAGAATAAGAGAACCATTCCGCAGTTCCACGTCAATATACTTTGAATAGTGATCTGCAAATAAAACATAATCATGTATTAAACCTGCCATGTTAGTGTGATTTGATTGACATTATCAGAAATATGGATGTGCATAAGTAAATAATTCACGGAGGCGAAGCAGTCTAATTCTAGACTTTTGTGAATGACACGCCGAGATAAATTAGGGTATATTTTAAATAATTAGTGAATTGAGGAACAAGAACTTCGTCACGTAAATTCGATTACAATTCCATAACTATGGGCATAATACATTAATAGTAATCTTATTGGTTTTACGTTCCACTAACTATTTTGGTTTTCGGAGAGACATCGAGATGTCAGAATTTTGTCCCGCAGGAGTTAATTTACGTGCATGTAAATCTACTGAAACGGGGTTGGCCTACTACCAGACTGAGCCGGGATCGAATGTACCAACTTGGGATCAGAAGGCCAGTGTTTCTACCGTCCGATCCACACAGCCCAGTGCATTAGGTACGCATCGAAGAAAGGAATCGCTTTTAATCCCAAACTGTTCATCACGAGTCATTACAGTCTTACTAGCAGCGTTTCTAGTGATCGTTCTTCGACTGGGAGAGTTGGCTACGCGTTTCGAGCTACGTAACTGTGACCTTACACTCGGAAGATTGCGGTTCGAGCCCCAACGATGGCAGGCGTTACATTGGTTTTCCGTGGTTTCCCATTTTCAAATCCGGCATATGCTTACGATGAACCATAATTAAGGGCAGGGCCGCTTTCTTCTCAGTCCTAGCCCTTTCCTATCCCATCGTCACAAGTCTTCAATGAGTCGGTGCGACGTTGAAACACTTGCAGAAATAAACGATCTTCAAAGAATATGTTATATTGCCATTTTTTAAAGTGACTTGCTGAATTAATACCCACACGTAGTAGACGTTTGTTGAAGGGAGATCGGTATGTTAGCGTATAATTTCGTCCTTCGTAAAGAATTCACTTTGATCTTCAATAAAACCCTTTTATTCTGGATGTTATGAAGTTTCCTTGTCACGATAGTCAGTGGAGTAGAGTATCAATCACTGATTGACTTCTATTAGGCGTCTGCTATAGAGAAGTGGTTCCAAAGCTATAGCGCAGACTGCTGGCGACCCTTATTCCCTCATGTCTGTCGTCAGCCCGGAGGGTGGCTGGATCCTCTTAAAGCACCACCGAATCTTATGTAGGCGTACTAGGCACGATGGGGAGTGAGTTTGCCATTGCTTTCCTCGCTGGTTAGAAAGTGCTATTACAGCACGACTGACCCTATGAATAGCACCTTTAACAGCACCCAGACGACTAGTGCTCTCTATACCAATACTAACTCATGTATCCGTGCTTCGCTACGGAATTCCACATTGTATATGTAATTCTAGGTAAAATACTATACACGTTGTTGCGAGTAAGATTTTATTAGATTGCATTACTCTTAGCGTTACCCGAGAAACACCACTGGGAGATCGCCATGCGTCGTTTTTCATGTAAAGCTCTGGTTTGGGGAGTTTTCATTATAATGGCAGGCCACATTTTCTACTGCCAGTCACAGTCAACTTAGGGAGTTTAGTTTATAATGAGAGGCCTTCTTTTCTACTTCCATTCACATTAGAGTTGGGCAGTTTTCATTATAATGACAGGCCCCTGTTTCCTACTGCCAGTCACAATTGAGCTGGGAAGATTTGATCATAATGACAGGCCCTCTTGCCTACCGCCAGTCACAATTCAGTTGGGGAATGTTCATTACAAAGGAGTCCCAATTTCTTGGTTTCAGTCATATTCGAGATGAGTTTTCATAATAATGGCAGGGCTACATTTCCTACTGCCGGTTATAATCGAGTTGGGGAGTTTTCATTATAATAGCAGGCCACCTTATCTACTGGCAGTCACAATCGAGTTGGGGTGTTTTCATTATAATGGCAGGCTCCCTTGCCTACTGGCGGTCACACTCGAATTGGTGAGTTCTCATTATAATGGCAGTTGACCTTGCCTACAGTCAGTCACAATTGAATTCTACTACTGTTCAAATATGTTGTCCAAGGTTGTTTTTGAAGTCAGGTTGTTTTATAAAACATCCTGGTGAACTACATTTTCTGTTCGTCTCTGTGGCTACAGAATCACAAGGCTATCAGGGGATCTTACACGTGAACAGGATACGTACTGTCCTGAGCTTTGTTTATTGTCATTGCGAAGCATGGTTTAACGCGAATAGGAAGTTGTGCGAATAGGAAGTGGTAGTCGGAGGGAATCAAAGGAATGCGGCGGATGAAAACGGTTTTTCCCGCACCACATCCCGTGAAGATGGTTGCTTCGATCACGTTACTATGTAAATATTTCACTTGCAGCCTGGTACCATTACAGAGCTGAGGAGATATCAGATTCCGTAGCGGTATTATAGGTGCTCCAACTTCCAGACTGAGATTGTGAGGTGGAAAACATAGTGAATTTAAAGTGTGGGGGAATAGGATAGCGGACCACGTCCTCTGTCTTCATCACGGAGGTCAGACTTATTTCTCACCATGTTAGTAAGGAGTTTGTTCAACAAATAATTATTGCTGCTTGCTACGGTGTCGTTCATAGGCGTGAGAATAGCTCTCGTCTTAAGCCAATTCGGCCAGCGAGTCGCTGCCGTACATTAAGTAAGATAGGGAATAGGAAAAGGACTCGTCTCCCTGTGTGGGTACAACACGGCGAAGTACCATTACGCTGCCAATAGCACAGGGCTCCATGCCTAACGAATCCTATTGTGGAAAATAAAAGGAAAATAGAATCAACTGTGAGAAACAGGAACTACAGTATACAGGAGCTGCAGGTAAACAAAAAAGAAAACCTGGTAGAACATCCGTAGTGTTGTGACTAAAATGTCTGAAAAGGTGAAAACTGTTAAGAATAAAAGAAGAAGTGAAGATAGGATGTGTATGACGAATGAAATTTACTTCAATGAGCTGTATGATAGAACACAGAAGCACTTCTGATCGTACTACTGTAAACGAGACAGCTGCACGCAGAAGCTCGTCTGTGCTTTTCCGGGTATAGAAGATGGAAAATAAAAGGAAAATAGAATCAGCTATGAGAAACAAGAACTACATCATACAGGAGCTCTAGGAAAGTTTCGTAGAACAACTAAAGCGTTTTAACCGAGTAAGTGCCTGCGGGGTTTGGGCCATGTAGCTATCAGCATGCATTCGGGAGATAGTGGGCTCGAAACCCCACTGTCGGCAGCCCTGACGATGATTTTCCGTGGTTTCCCCTTTTCACACGAGGTAAACGTTTGGGCTGTACGTTAACTAACGCCGCGGTTGCTTCCTTCCCACTCATAGCTCTTTCTTATCTTATCGTCGCCATAAGATCTATCTGTGTCGGTGCGAAGTAAAATAAATTGTAAAAAAATAGTGTTGTGACTAAAATGAATCTGAGAAGGTGAAAACTATTCAGTATAAAAGAAAAGAAGATGTGTATGAAGAATGAAAGGTAGTTCAATGAACAGTATAAAGTTGTCTGATAGAACGCAGAAGCAGGTCTGACGCTATTTCTGTAGCCTATATGAGACAACTGACAGTGAGAAGCGTAAAATTCTCATAGTATATCGTAATCTTCCTGCAATCTTTCTGCATGTCTTACACAATCTGACCAAGTGGAAGCTGTAATACTCACCTTGTTCATGAGTCTTTCATCATGTGCTTTCCAGCACTTAGACTGAAGAGCGGTGGCAGTGTGCTGCCAATATCTCGAAAACGGTTGGTTTTAGGGCCTTAAAACGTAGTTTTCGGTCCCGTAAGAACTTTCCTCGCGTCGGAAGACTTAAAATGAGCTTTGTGTCGTATGACAAATTCGATTTTAGCATATAGTAGACTATGCTATTAGGCAAGGGGTCTGAATCTGGGACAGGAGCTGAATTTTGAAAAATCAAAACCTTTCTCAGTGCACATTCAGGACAGAAGAAGAATCTATGTTCCTAATCTCAACTTTCTAGGTCTTTTGGATCTGGAGATCTCGTGATCAATGAGCGACATTTGGCTTTTAATAGACTAAGCAACTCTCATACCTCAGTAACTTCTATACTGACACAGCTATACATGAGACTGAGCTTTTGTTGGAAGCTACATTTTACTCTTTCTTGTGTTAAAGGACAGATACACATATACTGCATTCGTCAAGAAATAGCAGCAGGCAGTTATTCATTCATATAACTGATAATTGATAAATAATGTCTCAGAAATCGCAAGAGCAATGGTAATGCTATCTCCATATTCATCGGTGTGGTATCACGAATCTCTGTAGCTAGGACATTGCACGCACATTTCAATAATAGATCAATTTCCTGTTACAAGGTTTATGTGTATGGCAATTGATTGTATTTTATTGATAGGGACATACTATGTATATGACAATGAAAGATAGTGTAACTTCGTGGAGCAGCGTTTCTAAAGATAACATGAAACAAGAGCTCGTAAATATTCAGAAGGTTATTTAAAACATGTAATTTATCCGTGGTTAAAGATCGACCATAATGTCTTGTATGTTGTGAAAATTGGTCAGAACGTACAGTAAAGCATCTTATTACCCAATAACCATTTTCTGAAGCATAAACCTGTCGATCTCTTTTGGAGGACTCTGGACGTTGTCAGTAGTCACAGGATGGTGTTACATAGGCAAGTAAAATAAACCAGAAATACCTTTACACTTCTCAAGTTACCCTGTTTGTTCAGGAGTCACTAAATCATGTAGGACTCATATCATCACTGAAATGTAAGCTGTTACTTCCATTAGCAATCGATATTACAAATATTCAGCCCTGAAGATATAAAACAACTGTGGTCGATTAAGGCTGATTAGGACAGATTGTCCTGACCTAGTATGTGCTGCCTTTCTGCAACTCCTGATAATGTGTACAAAGATGTTCAACCAGAAGAAGAAACGATTAATAAAGAACAACTTGCTCGGTAATAGTCATATACACTTCTATGAAATTATTCTGTTCATTCAGTTTGTCCCAGAGAACCAAATAGTTACGCATAATGGGTGATAAATGTCGTATTTTCAATATTCTGTGAAAATATAACATAACCCAGTGTTTTGTTTGGGAACTGCTGGTGTCGAGAATGTTGTCACTGTCAGCTAAATTCCAAATTAACACTGAATTTTGTTCTATTTCTGTTGCTGGATCCGTAACTGTCTGTGGGTGGGATCAGAAAACATTGGTTTTTATATCTTTCCTTCATAATCTCATTAGCATACGTTCATCTATCATACTCATGCAGTCATACTTACTGACAATACCCATGATGTTTACGGCCTTGAAGATTGCTATCTCCGTATTCACCGGTGAGATATCAGCAATCGCTGGCTGTAGAAATAAGTCATATAGCCAATCTATGTATTGTAGCGGTGTTCCATTCTGGTAAAGTAATTGGCAATCTGGAAGAAATAGAAAATTAATAATAATAATAATAATAATAATAATAATAATAATAATAATAATAATAGTGGACTGGGCAGGCTGAGTTAAAAAAACGCACAGTTCGTGGGAAATATTCTCCGCAAGATGATGGGCGCGAAGGTTGTAAATGGACATTATAGATTGCGAAGAAGACTACAACTATACCAGAATAACGAACACTAGGTGAAGTCGATAAGGTAAGGAAGATATATACTGAGTGGCCAAAAGTCACGGGAAGACACTGAATGTGATGTTAATAACGAGTTGCTCCTCCGCGAGCAGCAATACGGCGAGATATCGACTCTACAAGGTGTTGGAATCGATCTGGAGGGATCTAGACCCACGCATCTTGCACTGCTACGCACAACTGGTCTTATGTAGTTCGTGCGGGGTTCATGGAGCTTACACCAGCATCGACAGCATCCCACAAATGCTCGATTGGATTAAGACCGGGGGATCTGGAGGGCCAATCCATGGTTGTAACTTCACTGGAGTGCACCTCCAACCACCTGCGTGCCACTACAGAGCGATGACATGGGGCATTGTTGTGTTGAAACATGGCATCTCCATCAGGGTACTCTAGGGACAGAAAGGGATGCAGATGCTCTGAAAGGATGTCCACATAACGTGCACCTGTCAGCGCTCCCTGCAGCCGGACAATTGGGCTTAATTGTGACCATGAGAACGCCGCCCAGACCAGAACTGAGCCACCCCCCGCCTGGACACAACCTTGTTGACACGCAGGATCCACAGCTTCATGGGGCATACGCCACACACTCACGCGCCCTTCAGCTCGATACAACTGGAACCGTGATTCATAGGACCATACCACACGCCGCCACTGTTCCATGGTCCATTGCCGATGTTCGCGGGTCCATGTACGTGGTTGAGCTCTGTGTCGAGGTGTCAGCAAAGGGACGCGAGTGTTGGTCGTCAGCTGGTGAAGCCTATGTGGTGCAGTGCCTCCATACAGTCCTGGTAGAAATGGGTTGCTGATTCCCAACATTCAACTGGGCGGTGATTTGACTCACAGTAGCCCTTCGAGCGTCCAGTATGGTTCGGCGGAGGCGACGTGATGTCAGTTCGTTAAACACTTGTGGTCTTCCCGTGCAGCGGTTTACGCGGGTGGTAACATTCTCTCTGCGATATTGAAGATTGACCCTCGCCACTGTTGACCTTGGAAACCCGAATTCACGTGTAATCTCCGAAATGCTATGACCCTGCGCCGATGATAATCCCACGTTCAAAGTCGGTCAACTTGCGACATGTTGCCGTCTTCATAATACTGGTGTCTTGACAGACTGCTCTGCTACGCGGCAGCTAGCCGCAACGCTCAGGGGTCATACACGGCACATTATCTAATGGGACACCCGTTCCCGGGACCTTTGATCACTCAGTATATTTTTAAATAGTAGAAAATAGACCCTAAAGTTAGGATATGGGTTCAAGCAAGTCAAAAAGGATCTCAAGAGGATTAGATTATCTAAACAAAATAAATTATATACGTTTACAACTTCAAGGGCTTCTATAAATAACAAGAACAGATTAGCATATGAGTGGAGGAAAGAAATAAAAGGCCCCCACACAACGAATTCCGCGATTTTGGCCTGCAATAAAGGCTTCAACATGTAGAATACTTACTTTATCTAGTATCTGATGTTCCTAAAAGATAAAATACTACTACTACAACTAATAATAATAATAATAATAGTAGTAATAATAATAATAATAATAATAATAATAATAATAATAATGAAATATGGTTGCTGAGCGAATTCTACTATCAGAGTCATAGAAAGCCCGGGCGTAAGTGAATAGGCGTACTGGGAAAATATGGATTGAGGTAGATTCCCGTTGCTTTCCTCGCCAATCCAGAACCTAGCTATGCACACCAATCGATTCTATACGCCCTTGGAGAGGACGCTTCAGGTTTGAGCCACGAGCGGATGACATGAACTCCTCACGGATTTTTAATGTTCTAAACTTATAGTATTCAAATAATGACTTTTGATATCAGGTGTTACACAAAGTATTTTAACATTGTCCATTATTCCTGTATTTTTGGCTTGAATTACATTAATACTGAAGAACATCCTGAAAAATTCATACGATGGTCCGAAAGTAGACTGCATATCAGATCTACCCAGGTATATGCTACATTTATCTATGTGCTTCATCCGATCCCTAAGGAGGATGCAAAACGGCAAGACTATTATATCAGATGGCATACCAGTAGAGGCAAGGAAGGGTCTTGGGGAAGTCGAAGTTGACCTGCTGCAAGATCTGGTGACCAAGATGTCAATGAAGAACGCATGTTGGATGATTGGAGGGAGAGTGTCCTAGTGTCCATATACAAGGAAAGGACAGATATCTAAGAATGTCAAAACTTTATAGGAATAAAGCTACAATCACACGCCGATCTTTGGGAACGGATAACAGAACGAAGACTGAGACAAGAAACAGAGATAGGAACAGAACAGTTTTGATTCATGCCAGGGAAAAGTTCAACCGATGCACTGTTTGCACTACGACAATAATTGTTAGAAACCTAAGGGGAGATACAAAAAGTGCTGCGTCTAATTTTCATAGATCTAGAGAAAGGTTACGATATTGTACTAAGAAAGAGCTACGGAGATGTATAAGAAGGAAAGGTGGACCAGAAAATTATGTGGAAGTGGGAATGGACTTGTATGTATGTATGTATGTATGTATGTATGTATGTATGTATGTAGTCGTGTTTCCTGATATGGTAATAGACATGTATGATACGCCCAGTTCAAAATAAGAACAAGTGTAGTCCCAGAAGAAGTTTCCTTGAGTCGGTCGACTTCTACCAAGATTCAACCCTAAGTCCATACCATTCAACCTTGTTCTATACTCTTTGCTTATAGAATGCTGGTAGATGAAAAAAAAAAATGGAGGAAAAGCTGGAACAACGAAGAAAGGTCCTTGAGGAAGGAGGTCTTAAGATTAGCTTAGGAAAGACTAATTACATGTAGGTCAGAGGAGATAGAGACGGAAATGCAAGGCTAGCAGGGGATAGATCATGACGAACCAGAGAGTTTAAATATCTTGGCTCGTACATTATGGAGAATGGAGGACTGGGCAGGGAAATCAGTCACTGGACTGAGGCTGGATGAAGAAATTGGAAGAAGATGACAGGTGTGCTAAGTAATCGGCGAATTGTGAAAGGAACGAAGGGAAAAAGAGTGTTCATATCTGTTGTAAGGCCATTCACAATGCATAGGGTAGTGAAACATGACGAATAAAGAAAATCCACGAGGAAAAGCTAAATGTGGTGGAAATGAGGATGTTGAGGTAGATAATGGGATACACACGCATGGATGGGATACGGATCAAGACGATGTGAGAGATGTGCAGTGTTGTGGAACTATCAAAGAAGATACTAGATACTGCTATGATTTGGACACATTATGAGACGAGGGGAGGGCTGTATGGGTAGGAGGTTATGCAGCTTGCAGGTGGTGGAAAGGTAGGTAAACGGTAGGCCGAGGAAGAGATAGAAAGAGTGTGACAGAGGACATTACGGGAAAAGGGACTGCGCGATGAAGACGCACTGGACAGGAAGAATTAAGAATAGGGAAAAGCTGAGGAAAAGAAAAAGTTGCTTTGGAGAGAAATAATGACCCTTTTCATGTAACATTTTGATAATTTTCACATATTTACAAATCGTTTTTGATGTAGATTTTAAGTGCTAACATATAAATATATGGCACGGGCATCCGAGCCCTTTACAACACAGATATTACAATCATTATCCTTTTCCTCTGGTAACATGAAGAACTATGGCATTTGATCATGTAATGCTACCCAGAAATTTATTTCTGGACAATTATTTAGACCGTTCGTCTTTATGGAGACTAGTTTCATATTATACTACCAGGACTAAAAGTGTGTTTGATTAATGCGAATAAATACGGATAAATCTATAGGAAATAGAGTAAAGAAAATGAATGCAGTTTATGTTATGACATTATAGAAGAGTGGTCGCCATGGTGAGGAGAAGCTATCACTCAGTATCACTGCCTACCTCATACGTTTACACAATAGATGAACCAGAGGATTGTGAGAGGCGGAAAGGAAGAAACCTACTGGAATCCATAAATCTTCTCGGTAGGATAAAGAAAGATTTGATCACTGTAAGAGACTGGAACAAGTCAACCCTAAATGATGCAGACAGAACTGCACCTAACAAGAATATAAATAGAGGGACTTCGCTTTTACCGAGGAAGTTTTATAATTAGAGTTGTTACTTGATGATTTAATTTGATTTTTGCACTGACAACAGATCTGATGTTGGTGGTGAATGATGTTCTGGGATTATCAACCCCACGAAACAAATCTAGGACAAATTATTTTTGAATACCATACCGACCAAATAAAATACTAATGTTTGATATAAACAGTTTTAAATTACAATAACTTATCAATTTTTCAAATTGTCCTTATTTTAGTTTCTTAAGTGCTAAAATTGAAATGTATGGTATGGTATGGTATGGTATGGTATGGTATGGTATGGTATGGTATGGTATGGTATGGTATGGTATGGTATGGATGACTATGATCGTAGTAGTTTAATACGGTTATTCTTATTAAGACAGACAACTCACTGTTATGGGATTAATCCTGTGAGACCTATTATAACCATAGATCTTTTACTTTAGATTATTTGATACATTACTGAGGGAGTTGGCTGTGTAGCACGGGAAGCGTAGTTTTTAACCTGGATTCGGGAGATAGTGAATTTGAATTCCACCAATGGCAGTCCTGAAGTTGGTTTTATGTGGTTTTCCATTTTCACGCCAGGAAAATGTTGAAATGGTACCTTAATTAAGGCCACAGCCGCTTCCTTCCCTACTTTCTACTTCATCACGCTTCCTTCCCATTCTCACCCCTTTTCTATTTCATAGTTGACGGGAACCTATCTTATTGCAAGTTTAAAACACGAGCAATAAATAAATAAATAAATAAATAAATAAATAAATAAATAAATAAATAAATAAATAAATAAATAAATAAATAAATTCCACGTGTAATCTCACTGTCTAACCTCCTTTGATGAACACGAGTTGTTGAAAGTTGCACTAAGACAGTTTTGTCGACGCCTGATTAGAAAACGTTTAAAATGGGAAAATAAATAACAGCCTTGACTTTTTCTAATGTGAAGGTTGAAACCACCATCATCATGACTGCCAACGATGGAGTTGCACTATCTCCAGAATGCATGCTTACAGCTTATAGCCAATTCGTTCGACGAAAAAAATAAGACTAGTCACTGTATAACAGCCCATAGAATACCGTTTCTGAAAGAGAATTTAAAACATGATATCTCAAGTTTACGCACTTCCTAATTTTTTCTCACGTTGCTGGAAGGTGTTAGAATAGGTAAACTCAAAATCCTGTGCATTAATTCTTACCTCCATTGATGTAGCCGGCGTGCGTGATAACAGCGAGAGATATTAGCAAAATAAATACTCGGTACAGTGCCATGCTCACAGGTGGTATGGTGCTTGCAGAATCGTTAGATTTGTTATATACTGCGTGGGGCTGCTGTTATCAGTTATCAATGCACGGATACGGCATTTCGAAACCTCCTACATTTACACACATTCTATGTAAAGTATCACTTCACATATTAAAGCAGCTTAGAAGCCGAGGCTTTGCTCAGTTCAATCGTTTCCTCATCAGGAAGGCAGGGAATTAAGAAAGAGAGTCTTTCAGTTCTGGAGAGGTACATGGCTCTGGAGCTCACTCAGCGTTCACAGTAATGAGTACCAAGTTAATACCTGGGGGTCAATGGTAGCCAGACATATACCTTATCACGCTATCCTATTTAATGTCTAGGTTAGAAAAATACTGAAGGGCGTTAGCAGCCACTTTTTCAGGGATCTTCATAGCTTGTATACAGAATGCAGAAAAAGTGAAAGGGGTTTCTAACAAGAGCAATTAACGAGCTAGATAGCTGCAGTCGCTTAAGTGAGGTCAGTATCCAGTATTCGGGAGGTAGTACGTTCGAACCCCACTGTCGGCAGCCGTGAAGATGGTTTTCCGTGGTTTCCCATTTTCACACCAAACAAATGCTGGGGCTATACCTTAATTAAGGCCACGGACGCTTCCTTTCCACTCCTAGCCCTTTTCTATCCCATCGTCGCCATGAGACCTATCTGTGTCGGTGCTACGTAAAGCAACTTGCATAAAAAAGGAGCAATTGTGTGCCCAAACCTTGATCTTACTTCTGTTAATGTTTCTGATTCATGTGAGGGAGTTGGGACATCGTGGTCAACATTTCTGTATACTTAATTTGTGACAAATCTGGCGTGAGATTAGAGCTGGGAGCAGGGGTGTAACGAATGCTATACGGGCCCGCCTGCCAAATAAAAATTCGGGCCCCCTGAAATAAAATGTAAAACTCGTGAATAACTTAATAAAAATTTGATCACACCAGGTAGAAGTAATGCAATATACCGAGCGAGTTGGCCGTGCTATTAGGGTCGCGCAGCTGTGAGCTTGCATTCGGAAGATAGTGGGTTCGAGCCTCACTGTCGGCAGCCCTCAAGATTGTTTTCCGTTTCTTTCTATTTTCATACCAGGCAGATGCCGGGGCTGTACCTTAATTTAAGCCACGGCCGCTTCCTTCACACTCCTAGGCCTTCCTGTACCATCGTCGCCATAAAACCTACCTGTGTCTGTGCTACGCAAAAGCAATCTGTAAAGAAAAAAGTAATGTAATATATTGTCAAATTATATGAAGAAAGGGATTCTTCGTTATTGTAAGATTATTGTTTTATAGGTTTTATTTGACTGCCTATGCCTCCGTGGCTCAGACGGCAGCGCGTCGGCCTCTCACCGCTGGATACCGTGGTTCAAATCCCGGCCACTCCATGTGAGATTTGTGCTGGACAAAGCGGAGGCGGGACAGGTTTTTCTCCGGGTACTCCGGTTTTTCCTGTCATCATTCATTCCAGCAACACTCTCCATTATCATTTCATAGCATTTATCAGTCATTAATAAATCACTTTGGGAGTGGCGAGCTCATCGTACGAATAGCCTATATATGCTTCATTCATTTCATCCCTAACCCGGTCAAAGCTTGGAAAGATTGGTTTTCATTCATTTTCAATTGACTGCCTCCGTGGTTTAACGGTTAAGCTGCTGGACTGCCAACCAAGCACCACTTAGTTGTTTGTACTTAACTTTAATAGGATTCATGTTACAGTAACCATGGGACTATACTCTGTAACCGATACCGATACAAAAAAAGAACTGTTCAAATAAAGTTTGTAAAATATTAAATCGCACAATAAATAACTGATAAGCTTCATGCAAAAAGAGCTCGTTCGAAAGTGAGTTGACTAATAATTGTTACTACTACTAATTGGCATTATACACTGTTGTCGAATGACTGTGTGACAAACGAAAAATGTTCTGCAAAATTTGTGGCTAATCCGATCTCAGGTAGTAACGAAATCATGATATTTTTATATCAAGTTTCAATTCTGTAATTATTTTTAAATAATTTGGTGCAGGTGTTTTTTGAAGAGCATGTCGCAGTGTAGCGAGAGACAGCAAGGCATCGTGTATAGTTGTGCTGTGTTATAATCGACACAATGAACTGCTGATGGAATCAACCGGCAAAGAAAATAACTGTTTTGACTGATTCTACAAAAACGCCCTGATTATTTCCGTACAGAGTGACATTAGGTTAGATGTATATTATTTTTATTTTTTCGCGAGGAGTCTGAGGGGCCCCTTTAAGACCCGGGCCCGCCTGCGATACAGGCCCTGAAGGCCGTAACGTTATGCCCCTGGTTGGGAAGTCTCTATGTGATGCACTATTCCGGTATTCTCCTGGGTTGGAGGTTGGAAACCATGCAACACAACTTCTATATACAGTATATTGCCATATTTTATTCATCTGTACTAAAAAAATCCATTTCGAAACACCAGGAGCAAAGTCAATATTGAGAGGTCAATTCCGAGACTAGAGTATCTTTGTATTTATTCTAAATATCACTCTGATATTCATTCAAATGTTGGAATAGTATATTAGTAAAAGTGTTCTAGGAAATATATCAGTCTTTTCTTATCTTTAGACAATATCTACATATATACAATTATTGTTTTGTCTCCACATTTCTCAATTAAAAAGAATCGCCTTTCTGCATCAGCCACAATGTCCACAGTAAAAAGGAAAAGCCATTACAAATTTTCCGTCATTACGAGAAAACGGCTGAACATAAAGTAATGAAGATCGGTATGCAAAGTCGGGCAAGAAAGCGCTACACTTTAGGTTATAAATAAATTTATTCACGCTGAGTTTAGGGGAAGGCCTGAAATTTCTTCTTCTTAATCTATTTATCTTCCAGGGTTAGTTTTTCCCTCGGACTCAGCGAGGGATCCCACCTCTATAGCCTCAAGGGCAGTGTCCTGGAGCTTCAGATTCTGGGTCGGGGGATACAACTGGGGAGGATGACCAGTACCTCGCCCAGGGGGCCTCGCCTGCTATGCTGAACAGGGGCCTTGCGGGGGGATTGGAAGATAGGAAGGGATAGACAAGGACGAGGGAAGGAAGCGGCCGTGGCCTTAAGTTAGGTACCATCCCGGCATTTGCCTTGAGGAGAAGTGGGAAACCACGGAAAACCACTTCGAGGATGGCTGAGGTGGGAATCGAATCCACCTCTACTCAGTTGACCTCCCGAGGCTGAGTGGACCCCGTTCCTGCCCTCGTACCGCTTTTCAAATTTCGTGGCAGGGCCGGGAATCGAACCCGGGCCTCCGGGGGTGGCAACTAATCACACTAACCACTACACCACAGAGGCGGACTAGGCCTTAAATTTAATTCTCAAATATCTATGTTATTAGCGGTCCTATCGATAAACATTATATAACATAAGTTATAGAAAATACTATCGTTGACCATTTATGTCTAATGCAGTTTTACGTACCGGCTATACTAACAGAGATATTCATAATTTAGGCTTTTGCTGCTTAATCCATGTCAACGCCGAGCATCGCTGACATGAAAATATTGTTCAGTCATGTTAGCTGGCGATGGTAGTGTTTTTTTGTCGTAATTGTCTTAAGGTGAAAACTACGTGGTCACCAGCCCATATCGGCAACGTAAATAGTAAGGATCATCATCATCATCATCATCATCATCATCTGTTTACCCTCCAGGTTCTGAGCTTGCATCCGGGAGATAGTAGGTTCGAATCCCACTATCGGCAGCCCTGAAAATGGTTTTCCGTGGTTTCCCATTTTCACACCAGGCAAATGCTGGGGCTGTACCTTAATTAAGGCCACGGCCGCTTCCTTCCAACTCCCAGGCCTTTCCTATCCCATCGTCGCCATAAGACCTATCTGTGTCGGTGCGACGTAAAGCCCATAGAAAAAAAAAAAAAAACCCTCCAGGTTCGGTTTTTCCCTCGGACTCAGCGAGGGATCCCACCTCTACCGCCTCAAGGGCAGTGTCCTGGAGCTTCAGATTCTTGGTCGTAGGATACAACTGGGGAGAATGACCAGTACCTCGCCTAGGCGGCCTCACCTGCTATGCGGAACAGGGGCCTTGTGGAGGGATGGGAAGATCGGATGGGATAGGCAAGGAAGAGGGAAGGAAGTGGCCGTGGCCTTAAGTTAGGGACTATCCCGGCATTCGCCTGGAGGAGAAGTGGGAAACCACGGAAAACCACTTCGAGGATGGCTGAGGTGGGAATCGAACCCACCTCTACTCAGTTGACCTCCCGAGGCTGAGTGGACCCCGTTCCAGCCCTCGTACCACTTTTCAAATTTCGTGGCAGAGCCGGGAATCGAACCCGGACCTCCGGGGGTGGCAGCTAATCACGCTAACCACTACACCACAGAGGCGGACAATAGTAAGGATAACTATCAAAATTAGAAAAAATAGTGGAGGAACGTCATAAGGAGGAAGAAGGATTTCCTCTACATTACGTACTCTTAGTATCACAGAGCCGGAAGAAACGTAAATGCGAAGGTCTACAATATCGAAAGCCGGGCTGAGTGGCTCAGACGGCTGAGGCGCTGGTCTTCTGACCCCAACTTGGCAGGTTCGATCCTGGCTCAGTCCGGTGGTATTTAAAGGTGCTCAAATACATCTGCGTCGTATCGGTAGATTTACTGGCACGTAAACGAACTCCTGCGGGACAAAATTACAGCGCCTTGGCATCTCCGTAAACTGTAAAAGTAGTTAGTGGGACGTAAATTAAAAAAACACTATTATTATTATTATTATTGTTATTATTACAATATCTTTTTGTACAAGTTGCTTTACGTCGCACGGACTCAGATAGGTCGTATGGCGACGAAGGGAGAGGAAAGGGCTAGGAGTGGGAAGGAAGCAGCCGTGGCCTGGTGTGAAAATGATAAACCACGGAAAACCATCTTCAGGGCTGCCGACCGTGGGGTTCCAATCCATTATCACCCGAATACTGGATGCTGGACGCACTTAAGCGACTGCAGCTATCAAGCTATACAATATCCAAAGCCCATAAAACTGACCAAAAATAACATAACATTGACTACTATTTTTGTTGCAACGTGCTTTATGTCTTGTGCTGCCACTCATCTCCGATAAATGGGTTTGCTGCTGCGTCCCGAGTTCACTGCACCTCATTTTTGACGCTGCTTGCGTAGTGAAACTTAAGGTGGAAATATCATTGTCAATTTAGTGCAGTCAAAGTCGAGAGTTGCACCATTCAAAGCACTAACGATGCCACAATTGGAGTTGATGGGAGCTACCATCGAAGTGAGATTATTGAAGTCAGTTCGAAATGAAACTGTTTGGAGCACTGAACCCATTAATGCGCTGAGTGATTTCAGCCCGGTGCCTGCTTGGAACCGACGAGAAAAAGAGTGATCGCTGTTTGTCATTTTTAAGGAGATAAGAACAATGACACAGGAGATTGAGTAGAAGTACATCCTTAATTCTTCGAATACTGCAGAGCTTCCTTCTAGAGGTTGGACGATTGAGTATCTCGTATCACGCTGGTGGAATGGACCCTCATGGTTGAGACAGATTGACGATTCATGACCTCAGTCTTCTTATCCGTGCGTTGAGTTAGGCATGGTAGCGAAAAGCTTAAGAAAGTAAGTCCAAGTAGTTCCAAGTAAGTAGTTCCATGGATGTTTCGGTTCAAGCACAATGCTGTTTGTCAGAGTGAGAAGAGGCATTGGCCATCGTCAGCAGAACTTAAACTCGATAAAATTCCCAGTGAATGCTCCAGTAATCCGCTGTATTAACTGGAAATATTCTTTAAAGTTATAACTTAGCCACAACTTATTCTTGTGGCATACGGCGCCAGAAAAATCTATAGCAAGTCGTTGATATTTTCCTTCGGGTTAAGATATATCCTGTTTTAATGTGAGAGGTGTTTAGAAAGCAATACACTCTATATATTTTCTGAAAGCTTGTTTTATTTCATTTTTAATGGAACGCAGAACTTTAATTTATGGCTTTGTATTATGTATTTGGAAACTTCATTAGTTTGTTGCAAAAACAGTCTTGATTTGCGTTATTACGAGTTAACCTAACCTCGAACACATGGTCACATGGTATCTGGTTCAGGTGAGGTTAAATCTGCTACTGGAATTGAACTCCCCATTCATCGGAGACGACCTGAGATTTATTAACTTCAACTGTGATCTTTTTCATTTAATTTTGTGTATATTCGGAAATCCATCTTCCTGGTGCCCAGCGTGTATTTTCCATTTCTTACAGTTACAAATTGTTGTTGGTGCGATGATTGAATAACATGTATTGTTATGTCATCTCAGTGATATGGGGTAATTAAAATTAACAGCTCCACTTCTAGTGAATTAATATTTGCAGACAGAAAATACAGGTCAGGAATAATAATCTATAATAACCAAGTGTAGAAGTTGTCTCCTAAGTGTTGAATATTTTAGGGCTAAAGCAGTTGCTTTTACGAACATTTCTGAACTATTACTTGTGAAACGATTTCAGCTGCTCTTATTCATTGCATACGAATTGGAACAAGCCCTGTAATGTGCCTAGTAGACAGCGTAGTACAAACGGGAATGATTCGTACCATATATTATAAAGGGGTCGAGATGTACCGATTACGTAGGTTATGTAGATTATTTTTATTGCTTTGGTGTTTCCTGTTTACCGATGTAGTGATAAAACATTCTTGTATAGATTTGTATACCTCAAACCAGGGTTCAGTCGAATTGGCATGGCACAGCTACTGACATTAAACATAAAAGTGAACGTCAGACATAACGTAAATTCTTTCTTTCTTTCTTAATCTGTTTACACTCCAGGGTTGGTTTTTCCCTCGGACTCAGCGAGGGATCCCACCGTTACTGCCTCAAGGGCAGTATCTGGGGGCGTGAGACTTTGGGTCGCGGGATAGAACGGGGGAAAATGACCAGTACCTCGCCCAGGTGGCCTCGCCTGCTATGCTGAACAGGGGCCTTGTGGGGGGATGGGAAGATTGGAAGGGATAGACAAGGAAGAGGGAAGGAAGCGGTCATGGCCTTAAGTTAGGTACCATCCCGGCATTTGCCTGGATGAGAAATGGGAAACCACGGGAAACCACTTCCAGGATGGCTGAGGTGGGAATAGAACCCACCTCTACTCATTTGACCTCCAGAGACTGAGTGGACCCCGTTCCAGCCCTCGTACCACTTTTCAAATTTCGTGGCAGAACTGGGAATCGAACCCGGGCTCCCGGGGATGTCAGCTAATCACACTAACCACAACACCACAGAGGCGGACCATAACGTAATTTCCGTATTGAATAATGACAGACAAATGAAGGATTGGCTACTCAAGTATACAATATTAATTTCAAGTGGTACATTTTGATATCAGCAGTTGTACACTTTCTAACGCGTTCTCTTGCAACGTAGCAAGCTTGTGTGTTTCAATGATAATAATAATAGTAATAATTTCATGTGGCTATTTCTAGCCGAGTGCAGCCCTTGTAAGGCAGACCCTCCGATGAGGGTGGGCGGCATCTGCCATTTGTAGGTAACTGCGTGTTATTGTGGTGGAGGATAGTGTTATGTGTGGTGTGTGAGTTGCATGGATGTTGGGGACAGCACAAACACACAGCCCCGGGGCATTAGAATTAACCAATGAAGGTTAAAATCCCCGACCCGGCCGGGAATCGAACCCGAGACCCTCTGAACTGAAGGCCAGTACGCTGACCATTCAGCCAACGGCTTGGTCGTTTCAAAGATGATTCTGTATAGGTCTTAAAACAGTAATCAGGGTGAAAACAAAATGCCGCACTTGGAGGTCGGCATGCGATTCCTCGTCCCATTGCAAGACAAACGTTTCTACAGCCAAATCCGATCTGGTGCTGTTGGAAAACAAGTCGAAAACGAGAAGCTGGCAACACTGTCACAGCCTGCAGCGCATCGGTATGTAATAGAGAAACGTGCATTATCCCACTCTACTGTACCCGCCGTCGCAGCTCACTGAGTAGACGGTCGGGTTATCAAACCAACATGTACCGTGGAGCTACGGCTCGAATCTACGACAGTTTGTATTTTTTTTTTTTTTGTGTGTGTGTAAGACGTCAGGTCCCTAATTTCCGTCGTGCAACTGCGTTTGTAAGCATGACATTCTGTTGTCACATGACAATAGTCGAACACATGACAGTATGATCCATTCAACTGAATGCATGAGTCGACTAATCACGCAGTGCACAACCATAACTGGTCCTGTCAAGTGCATGTAGAGCGGCTTCCTGATGGAATACACAAACGGCGAATACGTCGATATGCTTTTAGTGTTGGGTGCATCCGGTAACCAAGCTTCTGCTGCTGCTCGTGAGTATGCAGCACGGTACCCTCAAAGGTGCCACCCCGATAAGAATGTTTTTCGTCGCCTTGAGCGACGCCTGAGGGAAACCGGTAATCTTCCTCCACAAGTAGTGGACAGAGGTCGTCCAAGGACTAGACGTACTCCACAGTTCGTCATTGCCATTGGAGTACTACAGTTTGGCGAGGGAGCAATGAGTGATATATAAGTGAAATAGAAGAAGGATCGAGTGAAGACGTAATGTCTAGTTGATTAGTGAGATGCAGCTAAGTGTTCTGGTTATGAGGAGGTGGTAGCAAGTGGTAAAGTCTGGGTTAAGTGGAGTAGGAAGCGAAATTCTGGTTGCACGTGAATCTGGGCTAATAGTGAGGTTAAGTCATGTAAGTTTGCATACCGTCTAGCTGAACAAAGAGCCTGCCAAGGTCAGTCACCCCACGACCGTGATACCAGTAAATGTCTTGTCGCACAGATTGCAGCGGTGGTTTTTCTCGCCAGTATGAACGTCTGAGTGTCATTATTGCATAGGTGTCTTCCCTTACCAAAGTGAGCCAGTGCATGCAACTTGGTTATTACACGCTAACACTTAGTGCAACCGCAGTGTCTATCCCCTGGGTGAACCAAGCTGTGTGGGGTCTCGTGTGATCCTGGATAAGAGATAGAAGGAGTCTTCAATCTCAAGACTAAGTGAGTATTTGACAAGGTTAGGTGTGAACAGCATATCATGATCGGCATAGAGCAATATCGTGCGGCGATAGGTGGCTGGAGGGGCAGGCAGAAGAAGGCGTCAAAGCAAGTGACTAGACGTACTCCACAAACAGATGACGACATTCTTGAAGCCGTTCACTAATCACCTTGGCGAAGTATCCGTGATATTGCAAGGCAGTTCCAGGTATCTCAAACACTGGTTGTTGACGTGTTGCACGACGAAAAACTACATCCATATCATTACACGTTAACTCAACACCAGCAGCCAGAAGACCGCATGAAACGAGTACAGTTTTGTGAATGGCTTTTGCAACAAGTTGAAGATAACGAATATTTTTTAAAGAATGTGGTATGGAGTGACGAATGTAGCTTCAATCGGAAAGGTATTTTCAACCATCACAACAGCCATTATTGGTCCGACCACAACACACATGTCACCGTGAACGTGGCTTGTAGGCACGCTTTGGCATAAACCTGTGGGCTGGAATCGTGGGAGGAGTGCTTTCAGGCCATTACCTATTGCCGGACAAGTTGAATGCGGCCCACTATCGTATGTTTCTGGGCAATACTTTGCCTGACGCTTTAAAAAAACGTTCCATTTGGTGTTCGGCGACAGCAGCTATTTTTTCAGCATGATGGTGCACCACCATACTTTGGAATGACTTGCGTAACTGGTTAAATGAAACGTTTCCAGGGAAATGGATTGGTCGTGGAGGTCCAATGTTCTGGCCTCCACGTTCCCTGGACCTTAATCCACTAGATTTTTATTTGTGGGGACACTTAAAGGAACATGTTTATAGTACTCCACCCATGGATGTACAAGACCTAATAGCTCGCGTGCATGCTTCGTCGGCAATGGTGGATGCAGGTTTGTTGCGTAGGGTCAGGCAAAGTATGCTCCAGCGAGTGGCGAAGTGTTTGCAAATGCGAGGTGGTCGCTTTGAACATCTGCTATGAAGTGAACGTTGCTCCTAAGTGTACGTACCGGCTCAGTGAAGATAAGACTGGACGTCACACGTTCGTTCGTAATCTGTTTACCCTCCAGGGTCGGTTTTTCCCACGGACTCAGCGAGGGATCCCACCTCTACCGCCTCAAGGGCAGTGTCCTGGAGATTCAGACTTTGGGTCGGGGGATACAACTGGGGTGAATGACCAGTAACTCGCCCAGGCGGCCTCACCTGCTATGCTGAACAGGGGCCTAGTGGAGGGATGGGAAGATTGGATGGGACAGGCAAGGGAGAGGGAAGGAAGCGGCCGTGGCCTTATGTTAGGTACCATCCTGGCATTTGCCTGGAGGAGAAGTGGGAAACCACGGAAAACCACTTCGAGGATGGCTGAGGTGGGAGTCGAACCCACCTCTACTCAGTTGACCTCCCGAGGCTGAGTGGACCCCGCTCCAGCCCTCGTACCACTTTTCAAATTTCGTGGCAGAGCCGGGAATCGAACCCGGACCTCCGGGAGTGGCAGCTAATCATGCTAACCACTACACCACAGAGGTGGACGTCACACGTACACTATGTAATTATTGTGCGTAGCTTAATGGGCAACCCGTGTAGCCTACCTACTGTACTGTATTGTGTTTCCTTGTACCTCATTGGATAGAGACGATGTTACTGTATCCACTATTATGTTCTACGTATTGGCTTTATTTGTGCCGTGGACGAAACAAAGTGGACGTTTACGTCTGTAAGAAGTTTATGTTTGAATGTTTAAATAAAGGTAGGTGTAACGGTAAGACAGAACATAGTGTATTGCATAGTGGAAGTGTACACTGGATACAATTTGATACATTAACTGAAAAAAATTGGCTCGAGCGCCACTCGATCGTTCGCGCGTCCGAACAACCGGCATTCATGGCATTATCTCGTCTCACTGAGCTAATGAGACAGCTCCGGCCGGGCGCCGAGTTCATGCGACCTGTGCTTGGCCACGCTGCACGCCGTTACAGCGTTGCCAGAGCCTCGTTTCTTAACTCGCATTTCTATTAAACCTATTGGTGGGACTAAGTTTTTGAAGATAAACTTTTGTTGTGAATTTCGACGAGGAACCGCATGCTGACCTCCACGTGCGGAATTTTTTGTTCACTCTGTATAGTCTGCCAGATCAACAAAGGTTTATGTTTGTAGCACAAGAGGGTCATTATAGGCGGGCGATGTAGACAGTGCGAAGAAAGACACCGACGGTGTTTCATGCTGATCGAATGCATTCTCCTCCATGAAATGAAATGATTATGCTAGTCTTCTACAGTGGTTTGCAGTATTTTGTTCTAGCATTGATCAGCCTCGGTCCGCCTCTGTGGTGTAGTGGTTAGCGTGATTAGCTGCCACCCCCGGAGGTCTGGGTTCGATTCCCGGCTCTGCCACGAAATTTGAAAAGTGGTACGAAGGCTGGACCGGGGTCCACTCAGCCTCGGGAGGTCAACTGAGTAGAGGTGGGTTCGATTCCCACCTCAGCCATCCTGGAAGTGGTTTTCCGTGGTTTCCCACTTCTCCTCCAGGCAAATGCCGGGATGATACCTCACTTAAGGCCACGGCCGCTTCCTTTCCTCTTCCTTGCCTGTCCCATCCAATCTTCCTATCCCTCCACAAGGCCCCTGCTCAACATAGCAGGTGAGACCACCTGGGCGAGGTACTGGTCATTCTCCCCACTTGTATCCTCCGACCCAAAGTCTGAAGCCCCAGAACACTGCCCTTGAGGCGGTAGAGGTGGGATCCCTCGCTGAGTCCGAGGGAAAAGCCAACCCTGGAGGGTAAACAGATTAAGATAGATAGACTGATCAGTCTCACCATAGCCGTCGAGTGAAAACTGGTATTGTGTATATGGCTCTTACTCTGTAAGTAAACAGACGACGCCTTGTGGTCACCAGACACCCTTGGAATCACATTTTATCATGATCATCGACTGAAGATTTAGACTGGGAACGACCCATAGGAGGGAAATTCTGAACATAATAAGAATTCATATAAAGACTCCACGTCCAATCCACATCAGTTTGATTGCTCTTACATATCTAACAACATCAGGTTTTGGTGAACACGATCATATTTTGACATTATCATCCCATCATTGTCTATCTTACATATCTAACAACATCAGGTTTTGGTGAACACGATCATATTTTGACATTATCATCCCATCATTGTCTATCTTACATATCTAACAACATTAGGTTTTGGTGAACACGATCATATTTTGACATTATCATCCCATCATTGTCTATCTTACATATCTAACAACATCAGGTTTTGGTGAACACGATCATATTTTGACATTATCATCCCATCATTGTCTATCTTACATATCTAACAACATCAGGTTTTGGTGAACACGATCATATTTTGACATTATCATCCCATCATTGTCTATCTTACATATCTAACAACATCAGGTTTTGGTGAACACGATCATATTTTGACATTATCATCCCATCATTGTCTATCTTACATATCTAACAACATCAGGTTTTGGTGAACACGATCATATTTTGACATTATCATCCCATCATTGTCTATCTTACATATCTAACAACATCAGGTTTTGGTGAACACGATCATATTTTGACATTATCATCCCATCATTGTCTATCTTACATATCTAACAACATCAGGTTTTGGTGAACACGATCATATTTTGACATTATCATCCCATCATTGTCTATCTTACATATCTAACAACATCAGGTTTTGGTGAACACGATCATATTTTGACATTATCATCCCATCATTGTCTATCTTACATATCTAACAACATCAGGTTTTGGTGAACACGATCATATTTTGACATTATCATCCCATCATTGTCTATCTTACATATCTAACAACATCAGGTTTTGGTGAACACGATCATATTTTGACATCATCATCCCATCATTGTCTATCTTACATATCTAACAACATCAGGTTTTGGTGAACACGATCATATTTTGACATTATCATCCCATCATTGTCTATCTTTCATGCAGTATTCACACACACACACACACACACACACACACACACACACACACACACACACACACACACACACACACAAATGAAAAAAGAAAAGACAGCTTCCTTTCGGATGGTACGAATTCAATTGATATGATTCACATGTCTTTGATTGCTCGTAACAGATAAGACTGCATTACAGCCAATTTAATTCACTACACTTCGGATATAAAGTACCAATTCAGCACGAAGCCTGCTGAAGAATCTTATAGAGGTGATTTAAAACATCTTGTGTGAGTTTGTTTATGTGCATTTATAAATTATGTTATATATTTTGATTTTATGCGTGAAGACCCCCTGTGGTGTAATATATCTACGATGTAGCGACCACGGGACCCCTAGTTGAGTTTACAATTGTTTCCAGTTTCAGTATTATGTTAGGTTCCTTACTTTTGACCTTGCTATCTTATTTCTCATGGTCAACTCTTGTTCTCTTCCGACCCCGACTGTATTAGGTTTGCGAGGCCTCGGGAGTCTTTCATTTTCACAGTCTTCGTGCCCCCTTGCTTCACAACCTTCATCTTCGAAAGGTCGAAGCCTTTTCATTTTTAGTCTGAGTAGTGTTTGGAAGCAATCATCACGTCTTGCATATCTCGTTATAGCACCGCTATCCCTTTCTTTTTTTGCGATTACCCCATAAAGGCATAACTTTTGGTGGTAGTTATTTGAGGATCTAACCAGCCTACGGGTTGAAGACTTGACAGACAGACAGACAGACAGACAGACAGACAGACAGACAGACAGACAGACAGACAGACAGACAAGATGGTTGCCAAGTTGCACTTCCTCTTAAAAAATAATCACTACCACTACCGCTCCACTATTATGCATAAATGTTATGTTCAGGACATCCTGGTTTGTCTGTGCCTTACTCAATATGAACCTTTTATGGAATGCTTTTGGACAATAATTCTTATCGTGCCGATTCCTTGCTTACGAAGAAACCAGTGGCATTAATCCCTCCTGAAGGATAAACAAGCATTACTCTCTCAATACTGTTGGTTTTGATAACAGAAGCTAGCTTGTCCTTGATCAGACACGTCTGCTACTTTATCTTCAGACGAGCAGGGTGTGTAGAACATTATTTACTCACTTTATATCACACGGTAGAGGAATATATTTGATCAGGATAACTGACATAAATAATGTTGAAGGTGTGTTAATTGTTACACATTAACTTGAATAGGCTAATCATGTGACTATTGTCTGCCATGTAGGGGAATCTGCGTATTCATGTGGTGCAGAATATCTTCCTGTGGGTGGGACGGTAGAACAAACACCCACGGTGTCCCTTACCTGTCGTAGTAGGCGACTAAACGGGGCCCCACGGGCTATTAACTTGGGAGCGTGGGTTGGCGAGCACGGGGCCCTTAGTTGAGTCCTGACATTGCTTCCACTCGTTCATTTCCGACCCCGACTCTCTTAGGTTCCGAGGGCTAGGGAGTCTTTCATTTTCACACCTTTTGTGGCCCGTATCTTTCTTTAGCCGATAACTTCATTTTTCGAAGTGCCGGAAGTTGCACTTCCTCTTAAAACAATAACCACCACCATTATCACTGATGCAACATAGTGTTGAGCGAGTTGCAGTCATGTTGGGGACAGCACAAACACCTGTAAAACATATGCTGTTAAAATCCCTTGAACCAGCCAGGAATAGAATCTAGTCTCCAAGCATCGAAGACCAAGGCGCTGTCCGCTCAGCCGTAAAGCCGATAATAATAATAATAATAATAATAATAATAATAATAATAATAATAATTCTTTATAATTTTCCTAGGTATTTCTGGTGTCCAGGGAAGCTACACAGGCTCATTTTGTTTTTAGCCGGGGATGTATGGCCGAGTGCCCTTCCTGACGCTACGTGATTTTTGAGTTGAAAATCTCAACCCAGGATCGGTCGGGATTCAAACTTCAGCCCTCCGACTGGGAATCCAGCAGCTAAGTCACTGATCTAATCTGGATCCCCAATAATAATAATAATAATAATAATAATAATAATAATAATAATAATAATAATAATAATAATAATAATAATAATAATGCCGGGCTGAGTGGCTCAGACGGTTAAGGCGCTGGCCTTCTAACCCCAACTTGGCAGGTTCGATCCTGGCTCAGTCCGGTGGAATTTGAAGGTGCTCAAATACGACAGCCCCGTGTCGGTAGATTTACTGGCACGTAAAAGAACTCCTGTGGAACTAAATTCCGGCACCTCGGCGTCTCCGAAGACCTTAAAAAGTAGTTAGTGGGACCTAAAACAAATAACATTATTATTATTAATAATAATAAAAATAATGTTCTTAGAACAGTTTAAACAACTAGTCCTGATAATTAATTTCGCGTGCCGAGTGCAGCCCTTGTAAGGCAGACCCTCTGATGAGGGTGGGTGGCATCTGCCATGTGTAGGTAACTGCGTGTTATTGTGGTGGAGGATAGTGTTATGTGTGGTGTGTGAGTTCCAGGGATGTTGGGGAAGTAAAAACTCCCAGCTCCCGAGACAATTGAATTAACCAATGAAGGTTAAAATCCCTCTTCGGCCGGGAATCGAACCCGGGACCCTCTGAACCAAAGGCCAGTACGCTGACCATTCAGCCAACGATCCGGACACTAGTCCTGATGGCGAAAATATACTTTTCAATTGATGCTTTATGCTTTCTTTGAAACCGTTCAGTAACCATCATCTTTTGCGTATACCGTTTAGATTTCGTAGGTCCTCAGCGCCTAATCTCATCATCTAACTCACCTCCTGCACATATTCGTGACCTTAGTTCCTCTATTTCGTATATTACTCGCATTCGAGAAATAATGGGTTCGAAACACATCGCTGGTATCCGTGAAGATGATGGTTTTCCGTTTCACGCAATGCTAGGACTATTTCGTGATAATTTAAGCCACAGCTGCTTATTTGTGAGTCCTAGCCCCTTGCAGTACTAGCGCCGCAGAAAATCTGTATGTGTTTGCACGGTGTTAAAGGGCCCGAAAAGGATATGTATACCTTCCTGCGTTCGTTATTACTTGTTTATTTCTCTCTGCATGCCATTCATTTGAACCTCTCAAGCTGGTCTGAATACTGACCTATGCAGACCAGTAGTTCTCAAATAACAGGGGGCCGATGACCACGATGTTAGGCCCCTTTAAACAACAAACAAGCATCAAACAACAGGTTGTGATTCCCTGAAGAACGCGGCGAAGTGGTTGAAGGTTGCTCGGGAGTCTTGGTGACATCGTCTCATTAATTATGCTGAATAATTTATTATAATTAGAACGTGAATTATATTGAATTATAGTGATAGTGGTGATCGTGCTTTTAAGGGGAAGTGCAACTAAGCAACCCTCCCCTCTTACTACTAACCGGAATATATTTTTTTACCATTTGCTTTACGTCGCACCGACACTGATAGGTCTTATGGCGACGATGGGAGAGGAGTGGGAGGGAAGTATGTGGTGGCAGCCACTAGGCCCCTAGCTGAATCTGGCATTTTATCCATGCATTTGTGTTGGCTCTTCGCTTTAATCTTTCCCGACCTCCCTCAGTCTACTCTGGTCCTCTTCCGACTCCGACGCTAATTAGGTTTCCGAGGCCTACGATGTCTTTCATTTTCATGCCTTCTGGGCCCTTCTTTTGCAGATACCTCCATTCTTCTAAAGATCGGATATCTTTCTTCTCCTCTTCTGATTAGGATTAAGAGAGGCTTGTTGCCCGTTAAAATTGTTTCCACTATTACCTATCAAAATTGTTCGCCAATCGACATCAAGTGCGAATGTATAATCTATCTAAAGTCTTCACGCACCAGTTGCCGAACTAACCCTAACAAACTAAATATGAATCACGCTATTCCACGTGTGGTATTGCGAAAGCATAGCGTTATTTAATTCCTATGTTATGAATTGAATAAGCTAGACTTTACAACAGAAACAAGCACCGTTCATTCTAGAAGAAGGCAAAATGTATATCACGTGTTAGTATCAATTTATCGTGTCAGAATTTGGCTCATTAACGAGATTTATTGCACTCCTTCTCTGCCAGCAGGAGTTAAATTTACACTCAGTTCCTAACATTTCTTCATCGTTCAGAGGAAGGTTAAAGTTTATTTATTTGTTTAAAACTAAGCCTGAACTTAACGCATTACATATTTACTACCAAGAAAGGGGTTATAACTAAACGTGTATCAGATAAATCCTTACACTTCTTTTATTATCTTCTGATAGGAGAGAGTAAACTAGTTGCTCGATTTATTTACCTCAAGAATTCATAAAACTTACTTGATTAGTGGGACCGACTGGGGAACACCTCGAGAAAACTAGAATAAAAATTAAGTGTATTCGGACCAATAAATAATGTACAAGTTACACTCATGCAGGTGTTTCTCTCCTTGGAAACAGTTCAAAGTATTAACCGATGTTTTGAGTTATTTGTACAATTAGTATTCAAAAAATATTCGCACAAATCTTACAAGATTCTGTTAGTGGATTGTTATAAATTTAACCGGTACTTCTTGATTTAGCGCAACAACTTGCCGAATATTGTATTAAAACACTCACAGATGAATGTCTGTGATTTAACGTTGCAATTGCACACGGAAGATTCTCAGCAACGATAGCAATTAGCATTTGTCTGGCGTGATAATGATAAAGGCATTCGTCCATTGAAAATGGATTCCAGTGAACTTCAAGTTCGGACGTATCTGTGCGAAGTCTGTTCGTCCGAAATCGTACGTACGTTGTGTGTTCTTTGGCTGTGTATTCGGCCGAGTTCATAAGTATATATCTCAGATTATAGCATAAGAGGGTAGTGATCAGACGGAAAAATAGAAGGGTCGTGTTAATAGAACCACATTTTGATACTATAGATTAAAGAAGTAACATGTGGCACTGCTATAACCTATAATGTACGGTATGTAAGAGATAGTTTTGAAACTTAATCTGTAAACAATCCTCACATGTAAAAATGAAGGAACCAGGCGAGGAGGAATTTATTATGCAAATGACACTTAAAACTTGTTTTATAATAATAATATTCAGAATAAAAAATCAAGTAAAGTGATACAAAATTAATAAAAGATAAATTTACTAGTTCACCCATTTCTCTCGCCAACTAACTGCAGAACTTCTCCTGCGCATTCCGCGTTTAATAATTAGACTCTTGTTTGTCCCATAAATACTTTCTATTTTATACCAAACGATCAGCTCTTCGTCCGAAAACCCAAAAAAAATCTGGATATTTTGCAGTTCGCAAGTATTCGTGCGTTCACTGAAAACAATACCTGTTCTGACGGGCGCAGTCCAGCATAATTTCAGCTTGGATCGTTTGGCCGTTTTCGTGCGTGTTCGTATGGATTCCTCATTGCAACTTTTCGCAGGTTTCCACTTCAAATGGACGACAGCCCAAACCCACCGAAAACCATCTTCCCGGTTACCGTCGGTGGGATTCGAACCCATGCAACCTCACAGCTACGTGACTCGAAACGCGCGGCCATCTACCTTGGTTTATATGTATGATGAATAATTTTTCCACAGTCCGAAGGCCGGTTGATTCCCTATACGTTCCATCATCAGCTGTCATAGATGGCCTAGGAGTTACTAAAGAGGCGTATCAGTGATATCGCACCCCGTAGGCACTGCTTTCTCATTATTTTCGAGATAAGTGTGTAATCAGTCAGACTGAGTCATCTTGACTCTTAAACAATTTAAGGATACGGTAAGTCATTGTTCTTTAGTGTTATTAAAATATCATGTGTTTATTGTAATAATATTTTTAGGCTGAAGATGTCTCACAAGGAAGAGACAAAACATGTCCCTTTTTAAAATAAAATAAAATAGAAAAGAATAACATTGCACAGTATTGTAAAGTTGGAGTCACTCAATTATTAAGACCTTCTATCTTGCTGAGGCTGACAATACGGATTAATCATGAAATTTATTTCTTGTGGTGTAATATGCGTACAGTAACACGATCTCAAAACCAATCTCATTCCTTCAAATTACTCAATTTTGACGCTTGATATATCGTGGTTAATCTAGAAGACTGAACATAGGATTAGGAAGGAAATAATAATAATAATAATAATAATAATAATAATAATAATAATAATAATAATAATAATAATAATAATAATAATAATGTATAATAATAATAATAATAATAATAATAATAATAATAATAATAATAATAATTATTATTATTATTATTATTATACACGCTACAGCTTTTTCCACATCCTGGAGAGGTCATGGGTGTTAACTGCGGCGCACATATATATATTTGGTCTTGTTTTACGACCGGATGCCCTTCCTGATGAACATGGAGGGATGTATTCACTTTTGCGTATATCTGTGGTGGTTGGTAGTGCGATGTGTTGTGTGAACATGCATAGAAGTATGCTGGAGCAAACAAAAATACCCATTCCTCCAGTCAGAGGAATTAACTAGACTCGATTACAATCCCCGACCTGACCGGGAATCGAACCTGGGACCCTCCGAACCAAAGACCTGAACGATGTCCGATCAGCCATGGAGCTGGACAACAACAACAACAACAACAACAACAACAACAACAACAATAATAATAATATTAATAATAATAATAAAGTGATATTGCATAAATAACAATAATATTTTTAAACAATATAAGGAGAACCGGCCTCAACAATAAGATAAGCGGTGGTAAACCTACTATAAAATGACTCAGAGAACAAATAAGTGAAACGCCAAATACCTGCGTGACTACAGTCTGCATGGGATTGCAGTCCCTGTATTGTCACTAAATGTACGGAATCACAAGATTACCTGATATTAACCTACCCGGAAGGGAATTTCAGTGTCCTCGCTCAGTTAATTTGAAGAAAAGTCTGAAAGCCCCAGCTGAATAATCCTAATTGGGTATATCCATCGGATAATATTATACGTAAGTAGCCTACAAGAAAATTTACTCAAACAAGGCAAAAGACAAATTTATATATATATTTATATATATATATAAAAATTTATAAATATAAATATAAATATAAATATAATATAATATAAATATAATATAATATAATATAAATATTTATTTATATTTATATTTATTTATATATATTCTCAAGAAGCAAGGATTAAAACATTATAGAAAGTCCCATAAACGTATATGACTTTACGACATCCTGCTGGTGCACAATATTCCAATTAAACAGAGGCTAAATTAAGCAAATTCCAACATTGCACAAGAAGGTTAAATCTGGAAAAACCAAGTCGCAGTAAGTAAAAAAGTGAAGAGAATACCGAAGCAATCACATCGAACATCTCCCTGACAAAGGTAAAATACAAAGGTCTAATACCTAAGTTAAACCCCCACGACGATACTAAGAAAGGGCGTTTACATTAATACCTGGCCTGTTAGTCTCTTGAAAGTGCACAATTTTAATTTTCTCTACATTACTTTACAATAAAACAGAATATAAGTAAACGGCCGACCTTAAAATTACATTCTAGCATTTACATTAAAAGGATCTCCTTCAGCCAGGAGGACAAAGATTTGAGGTTACTTTCTAAACAGTCATTTCAGTATTTTCTACTGTCTTCGGTCAACCAGCCATGGAGCAGTTCTCCTGAGATCCACAAGAAGAATCTTCCACAGCTTTTCCTTTTCGAGGGGCTGCCGAATCCCGCTTGCCCCCACATGGCGATCAGCACAATCTGCATCGCTTCAGACGTGCTATTAATTCTAAGAAGAGAAAGCAGGGAGATTTGGGAATATGTGATCTTATGGAGTATCGACCTGTCCCCATCCCGAACATGCTACCAGACAGATTAGGTATTGGGTGGCATGGTCTGGAAACGTGCAGGTAACGATAGTTGGGATCAGGTATCATGCACAAATCATCATTAGCCCGTTCCATGTCAGTCCATTCATTCCTGGGATTAGCCCTTCTAGGCACTGCTGTGACTAGTGCGGGCCTTTCCAGTTACCAAGCCTTGCCACGAGAAGTTGTAGGGTCTGATGCACAGCTTGATCGCCTTGGGGCCCCTCGTACTTAGTCTCCGATCCCGGAGCGAGGCCACACCCGCCGGGTTGGCCCACACCGGCACCTCCGTAGGGGAGCCGCAACAAGTATGGTGGTTTTACAGCGCACTTAAAGCCCACAGTTAACCTCATACAGCTGTATGCCGCCTTCCGTCGAGGTCTTCTCCTGACTGACTCCTCGTTCGTCTGTCTTCCTGGGAGCAATACTGGGCTTATTCTTTTTGCGGGGGCGGCGTCCGCTTCTTGGAGTTGCTCTCTTCTTGGCGGGGGAGAAAGCCTCATTCTGGTAGTGGCCCTCCTCGCGGCCTGGGGACTGCGAAGGTGTGGGCAGCACCGCTGCAATACCGGTTCCACTTTCCTGTCTGGTGGCGGCGTCGGTGTCGGTGGATACTGGCATCTTAGTGTTTGCTCTCTCCTATGGGGAACACATAGATGCCTGCATTGTGGTGCTGGCGCTAGCAGGTCTGGAGACCTTGGTAGCAGCTTCAGAACGACTGGGGGCGTCCCTCTCCACTGCCGTGCTGCCGTCCGTCTACATGAGTGCCATTCTGTGTTGTGCTCTGGTGACAGGCCTTTCCTGGCTAGACCGCGCGGGTGGCTGGCGTTCCGGGGTGGCGGCCTTGGTCGTCTGCGTCCGCTTCGAGAAACAGGGCAGGACAACCTGGGTCACACCGTCGCGGCGCATCGAGGCGTCGCTGTCCACATCAGTCCTCGCAGTCATAGGCTCCAGAGTAGCCTAGGTACACACTCAGTGCGGTGTATTTTTCCAAAGCGGTGACCTATAGTTTTCACAAGAGTCCTATTTTTTACCCACCACCCAAAATCAAGATGGCGGACACAATCTGCCAGAGAGCTAGGAAAAATAAATTTGGAAAAAATATAGCTTTTAGCGTGTAACTAACGGAGAAATGTTTAACATTTTAGTTTCGAAAAATATCGAAATATTGAGGCAATTTTAATAACGGTGCACACCTTCGTTTCGAGGTAATTGGTGGCTAAACGCTAAGTTGTCACAAAGCGGAAAACACAATCGTTGCCCAATTTGGAGTGATCTGCAACTTTGGTGCTATGGGTTTTGTCCCTTATACGTCAGATAGAGCTGCATTTCTCTATTGTAGGTAGATTTTGTAATATTTACACGTATATTTCATAATTTGACGCACATATAGGAAAAATAGAATCATTAAATTCGGCACGCACATTGGCACAAACAGTGGTCATGTGCGAGCCAAATTTTATGATTCCTGCTTCCACATAAGTATGCGATAAATGAAGCAATGTGTGACAACTACCGAAATTCCACCCTATTCAAAGTTTCTAACTCAATCTAACGCATAAATAGAGGAGATACGAGAAAATGCGATAGGATCAGTCATGTGGACCAGTTAAAATGGTGTCTGAAGGCGCAATCCGTTTGTTAATATGACGTACCGTTTAGCAGCAGTTAATCTCGAAATAAAGGTCTGCAGTTATAAACGTGCATATACTTTCGTAAACCTACACTGAAATCGATTTTAAGCTATGTAGAAAGGAGGCTTCGTAATTAAAACTCCCGAATTCGATAGGGACTGCTAGTAGGAGAGGGGTCTACAATTGTAATCTAAACTCACCTCTTCCACTGTGACTGGCAGTGGGAAAGGGGCCCTGCCATTATAACGGAAATACCCAACTCCACTGTAACTAGCATTAGTAAATGGGGCCTGCCACTGTAATGAAAAATACCCTTCTCGATTTGACTGGCAGTAGGCAAGGGAGCCTGCAATTTTGATCAAAACTTCTGTACCCAATCGTATCCGTCAGTAGGCAAGGGTGTTTGCCATTAAAAACAAAATTCCTCAACTAGATTGTGCCTGACAGCAGGCAATGTGGTCTTCTATTATAATTGAAACTCCCCTACTCGATTGTGACTGGCAGTATGCAAGGAGGCTTGCCAATATAATCAAAACTCCCAATCTCGATTTTGACTGGCAGTAGGCAAGTGAGCCTGCCGTTATATTAGAAACTCCCGAACTCGATTGTGAATGGCAGTAGAAAAGTTGATCTGTCATTATTATTAAGACTCCCCAACGCGCACCTTATATCGGAAACAACGTATGAGGACTTCCCCGTGGTGTTTCTCGGATAATACAAAGGAACATGCACTTCAATAACAAACACTAGTTTTACTCATTGTCAGACTATATTTCTTTAGTGTTTTGCTTAAATTTACTTTTTGTTTATTTCTCGTTTACCATCTAAGAGACGTGGGACCACTCGAGTGCGAAGCAATGGCCCGTCGCGCACTTTACCCAGCCCTTACTGTGGCATTAACTAAAATAATCTATGTGATGCTTTCATCCCCTGACACCCTGCCTTGTGCGTATTACCTGTACCATCTAACAAATAATTCTGGTGTATTTTCCAATGATTTTTACTCTGTGTTATACACTGCATGTTGCTTGATGATTCTTTAGATAATTTGACGAGTGCGAGATGTGGGGCCTTGGTCAAGGATCAAATCAAACCAGAAGCAACTGCGCTTCGTACAGGTTAACCGATAACTGTGATAGTGGAGAAGTTAACGACCAAATGCATCTATACTAATGTCACAATTGCCATGTAAAAATCAGGCATAGGATCTCACCAATATGTTCAGTCTTCAGACCGGAGGATGGTTGGATACTCAATTAATACCACCATGAGTTTTGTTATTGTAGGGAAATAATGAGGCGTACAAGGTATGATGAGAAGTGAGGTAGTTTGCCATTGCTTTATGATAGGCTAATATTTTCCCGGGTAGAGAGAGCTGTGTGAAGAGCTGTTAAAAAGGAATTCTACGTCCCGAAGTAAACAATGTTCCCAGCCTCTAATCTGAATTTAAAAAAACAACCGTATATTAAGAAGAGTGACTCGCTTATCATTTCCGCCAAGTGATTTAGCCCTGAACTGTCGCTAGATGAATCTAGGCTTGGATGTTGACTTAACTGTCTGCAGTTCTGAAGATAAGTCCCAGAGATACGTTATCATTTATTTTCACTTTTCTCAGGGAATAAACTGAGACAACCTCAAGATGAATACTATCACTCTGTACAAGAGAAATATACTAAGAGGAGAATGATTTTGACCAGTCTTTGCTACGCTGCTAGAATCTTTGATGTGATGAAGCTGCTGATCAGAGATTCAGACCGCTTGCGATGAACGACATCAGCAGTAAGCTCCTTATTAGCCCCTTATTAGCAGGGGAGGTAATCGGAAATAGAATTATAGAATAAGCTAGCAACAAGAAAGAACCCGAAGAAGTTCTTACCAAGGCAGTGTTGGGTGGCGACCATGACGACCCTAGCCGAGATTGGCATTGCTTCCAGTTAGTTGTGCAAGGCTCTGCTTATGAAAATCACAACAACGACTACCATTCTCCGACATGTACATTACCATGACAACTGAACGATATTCTCGTGTCATTGAAGCTCACAGTTGTAGACTTGGTAAAGAAATATAAACTCCATGATTATCTCCATTTTTGTGTTTCGTACGATAACATTGTATCGTATACAGGGTGTTAGGGGTATACGTGCAGATATTAAGCTAGTCGGCAAAGAAAAATACAACCGAGCTCGATAGCTTCAGTCGCTTAAATGCGACCATTATCCAGTAATCGGGAGATAGTGGATTCGAGCCCCATTGTCGGCAGCCCTGAAGATGGTTTTCCGTGGTTTCCCATTTTCACACCAGGAAAATGCCGGGGATGTACCTTAATTAAGGCCACGGCCGCTTTCTTCCACTTGCTATGCCTTTCCTATTCCATCGTCGCTGTAAGACATATCTGTGTCGGTGCGACGTAAAGCAAATAGAAAAAAAAAGAATACATCTCACAATATATGCTGTGTAATTTTACCTTGTCCTAATGTGTTTTGAACGGCCGTTGCAGGATACTTCGGTTATGTCATTCTGTCCACGTGTATAGTAGTACAGTAGCAGAGTAGAACCTGTTTCTTATCGCAGGCCAACACATGTTGTTGTGCACTTCCCCTAAATGCTTGGCAAGTAAGGGAGGTTGATTCACGAGCCACGCCACTTGCTGTACTCGAAAACCGGTCTTGGGTACTCGGTGTGAAAAGTACACAGAATCCTTACAGTGACGTCGAAGATCCGTACCAGCACATACAAGCGAATCAAGTGTTGTGTAGTTATGTGTGATTTATAACACGTCAATGGCATTACTCAGTGATCCAAGCTGACAAAATGAAAGGAAATATTTAATAAGTAAATGAAAAATGAGCGCAACATTTCTGTGCTGTTATTGCGACGTCTACGATGAATTTCTGACAATAGACAATGCGAGTTGTCTGTGCTTATTCATAAACTTTTCAGTCAATGAAAGGACGGTGGACACTGAAAGAAAAGGCTACAAGTTTTCAGTGAAATTGTTATTAATGAGGCAAATCTCAAAAACCGTAGTTGCATCCATGCGCGAACATTGCTCGAAGGAAAAAGAGCTACTGTGGAATTGCCGCCGGGCATTTGTAATAGAAGGCTTATTCTTCTTTCTCCTAATCTGTTTACCCTCCAGGGTTGGTTTTCCCTCGGACTCAGCGAGGGATCCTACCTCTACCGCCTCAAGGGCAGTGTCCTGGAGATTCAGACATTGAGTCGGGGGATACAACTGGGGAGAATGACCAGTACCTCGCCCAGGTGGCCTCACCTACTATGCTGAAATGGGCCTTGCGGGGGAATGGGAAGATTGGAAGGGATAGACAAGGAAGAGGGAAGGAAGTGGCCGTGGCCTTAAGTTAGGTACCATCCCGGCATTTGCCTGGAGAAGTGGGAAACTACGGGAAACCACTTTCAGGATGGCTGAGCTGGGAATCGAACCACCTCTACTTATTGGACCTCCCGAGGCTTAGTAGACTCCGTTCCAGCCCTCGTACCACTTTTCAAATTTCGTGGCAGAGCTGGGAATCGAACCAGGGCCTCCGAGGGGTGGCAGCTAATCACACTAACCACTATACCACAGAGGCGGACAGAAGGCTTATTACTGGACAGTAAGTGTCGATAGGTAAAATGCTGACTGTAATGGACCCGTTTAATTAAAACTTCCGTAATAATAATGTTACTACTACTAATAAGAATAATAATGTCTTCACTTTCCACTAACTAAATTTCACGGTTTTCGGAGATGCTGAAGTGCCAGAATTTTGTACCGCAGTATCTTTTAAATGCAAGTAAATCTACAGGCACGAGACTGGCGTATTTGAGCACCTTCAAATACCACCGAACTGAGCCGCCATGGAACTTGCCAAGGTGGGATCAGAAGACCAGCGCTCTATCGTCCGAGTTACTCAGACCGGCATTAGAGCTTAGAGTAAGTTAGTCGTGCGGTTAGGGGCGCGCAGCTGTGAGCTTGCATTCTGGTGATAGTGGGTTCGGATTCAACTGTCGGCAACCGGGAAGATGGTTTTCCGTAGTTTCCCATTTTCACATCATGGAAATGCTGGGACTGTACCTTTATTAAGGCCTCGAACGCTTCCTTCCCACTTGTGTCCCTGTTCTCTCCCATCGTCACCATAAGAACTGTTTGTGTCGGTGCGACGTAAAACAATTTGTAAGTACATGTTTCGGTAATTTCGAAGGCATGTTGAAATTATAATATTAATAATTATTCGGACTTTTTAAACGTTTACTATTTTCTTTAGTATTTTCTGACAGATTATGAGCTACGAAGCTTGAGTGGGGCGATTAATTTTTATGTTCACAATAGTTAGTAATAATAGACTAACACAGTTATAATAATATTGCTAGTGGCTTTACGACGGATGCAAGCTGACAGCCGCGCGCTTCTAATCGCACGGCCAACTCGCCCAGTAATAATAATAATAATAATAATAATAATAATAATAATAATAATAATAAATGTTTACGTGCCATTGGAGACGCGCGGTGTCAGAATTTTACCCACAGGTATCCTTTAACGTGCCTGTAAATCTGCCGATCAAGCAGACGTATTTGAGCACCTTCAAATACCAGGGGACAGAGCCAGGATCGAGCCTGCTAAGTTCATGAAATCAGTGCTTGAACCGTCTGAGCCACTGAGCCTGGCAACGTTTATGTACGTTTGATACGTTTAATAGGCACTGTAAAAGCAGCAGTAAGCTAGAATGCTTTAATTTACCATTAAACGTGTTCTTTTCGTTTGGAAGCACGAATGAAAGGTACGTTTAATTTATTTTTATAACATGTATCTTATTGGTATGAAGCAAAACATTCGATGTGCTTTGACAATTCAATTCCGATTCTACTCACTTGGAAATCCTGTCCCATGCATTCTTTCGTTGACGTAAGTAACTTTATTTACGTACACGTCAACACGGGGTGTTTCTGCATACGGCGAGTTGGGCTGCCAAAAATCCAGGATACTGAAATCAACCTGTGGGAGAACATTCCACGTAAGCAGTTCGACAAAAGCACTAGACCTGTCACATGCCAGTTCGGTTGTCTGCTGTTCCTAGCGACGGGGATGTGGTTGGACCGGTGCCCGCCCCTACATGAAACCTTACTAGAGGTATGACCTGTCTGTCTGACCTTGACCTGAATAACAGGTGTCAGAGATGCGTATTATCGTCCGTACTGGTACGCGAGTTACTTCGTAGTAGTAGTAATAATATTTGAATAATGCCAGTGTATGAATACTACGAACACCATGATATGCTGCTAGTGTATCGTGTGGCAGAACAGAACACGGATTTCCCTCCATGAACCTATCGGGAAAGGCTTCCCAAGAGACGGGTGCCGAATCGAGCAACGATTCTTGCTGTACTGCAGAATATTCGCGACACAGTTTGTGTTACATCACGTTCGAAAAACGAGGGCTGAACGGCCACGTGTAATCCTAGACGCGGAAGAAGACATCCTGACAATAGTAAACGATGATCTCGGGCGCCGTACGCGTGGTGCCGTTGGTGTACCAACTTGGACCATACGTAGGACACTGCATGAAGAGCGAGTGCATCCTGATCACATTCAACGGGTGCAGTGTCTTTCACAGTTGATTACCATTTTCTTTACGAGTTGATGTACGTCGCCACGACTTAGATAGATCTCACGGCGACGACAGGACAGGAAAAGGCTGGGATCGTGAAGAAGCAACCGTGGCCTTAATTAACAGCCCCAGTATTTGCCTGGCGTGAACATGGCAAACCACGGAAAACCATCTTTAGGGCTGCCGACAGAGGGGTTCGAACCCACTATATCCCACCCATGGGCTGTGGAATATCCCCATTCCAGGACCGGTTCTGAATTAATACCTGGATGGGTGTAGTAGGAGGTCGGTTACGTGGACTATACATCTTTTTATTAATGTTACCTTCCTCCTGTAGATAGAGTACGTTACTGGAGCTTTCAGAGGACGTGTCGCTTCGACGACGTAGAACCACGTTGATGTTACACGATGAAAAGCAAAGCAGTCATCTCCGTACAGGCCATGAAGGCCCTTGGAGGGGAGGAAGGTAAACACTTCCACCGTTCGTAACCTCGGCACGTGATGGGGTAGCATGGTTAGCACTACGCCCGGACGCCTTTGCCCCCAGGAATTAACCTGGTACTCATTTATGGGGTAGGCTGAGTAAGCCTCAGGGCCATATGCACCTCCGGAAGCGGACATCTCGGTTCTTAAATTTTACGACTTCCTGACGGGTATTCGAACCCACGTCCTTCCAGGCAAACCAAGCACGCCTTTACCGCCTCGGCCAGGAAGCGCCTGGTTTTTACACGATGGTGCAGACATTTCCTCAACGGTGCACAGGACGATGTGGAACTATAAATTGGCCAGCCAGATCTCCAGACCTTATTCCGATGGATTTTTATGTCTGGGGAACATGAAACACAAAGTATATCGAACTGAAGTAACCACTTCGGATTACTTTCTTGAACGTATTGTTTAAGCAGCAGAGGATATTCTGAAGAACCCTGTTGTCTTGGCTCGAATGCGTCGCAACTGGATTCGGAGTAGTGAAGCCTGCAGAGAAGCCCAGGGTGATCACTTTGAACAATTGCTACGAGTTTTACTTTGGTATGTCAGATGTTACGCCATTTATGCAACGTAATGGCTAGGGAGTACGCTACAGAATCGATATAGTATTTTGAGTTTCGATAATTCGATATTCTTATAAATCCGAGCAGAGAAATTGATGTAGCGGTAACAAAAATTATAAATCGAGAGTTTCAGTGCGCGAGTGCCTTGTACGTGGCGAAAGCTGAACACAACACACGGAAGACGTGCTTGTTAAAACGCTAGACATTTACCTTGAACGAAGTTCGGTAGTTCCTCAATCCTACCCTGTACGTGGTTTGGGTTCTTTACGTGTGTTCGAGCAATTTATATTTTGTTTCTTATTCACTACGAGTTAAAACAGAAGACACTTTGTGTTTTTAAGGGCCGATGACCTTAAAACAGCAATCATCATCATCATCATCATCATCACATATAAAAAATTCAATACAATGCTTGTTTTATGTTCATCACTACTGAAATAGGAACTATAAGTTAACATTTAACTTAAGAAGGTTGCCTAGAGTGTTTTGTTAATTTACAAAAGAAAGATTAAAATTTATTTTAGTGTAAGGCAATCTGTATGTTTTTGTTTTGTAAACTGTTGTAAATCCGTGTTTTTCTATTCGAGATGGTCTTGTTGCCATCCACCTGGATTACGGAGCCCCTACTTCATGTTAGTTCATTCGTTTCTACAACAGAGTGTTACTAATGCGACTGTAGTTCCTACGACCATGCCACTCTTATGTCTGTGTCACTAAAGAGCGCCTTGTCCGACTCTGTCCTGCTTGAGTATGTGGCCCTCGTTACCTTTTTCTTCCTCTTCTTCTACTGCAGCCTTATGTCGTAACAGGTATACTGTATTCTACCGACATATATCTTAACACGCAGTAGCGTAATCTGCTGCGATTTGTTATTAGCACCATGATAGTAAAATGTAGGATGTAGTTGTGGTAGAATTTTCTTAGATACGTTCGACTTCTGTGAATTGTGTATAATTTGATAACTCATCTTGTATTCATGAAAGCGACCGTCGGCCTGGCGTTCAGGTTAATAGCTACATGTCTCTAACGTGTAACCTTGTTTATGTTTCTTAGATTTGTTGATGTGTATATTTGATGTGTATACACAATGTGACATTATAGCTGACTCATCCCCACGAGCTTGACCTTGTTCTCGTCTTACGCATAGTCATCTGTAGGTAACTACTGCGCCCGATGCTGCCTCACGTGACGTACATTTCATCTTGTTTCCTCTTAAACCACGTATATTTTACAATTTTCTTCCACGTATTTCAGCTTTTAATGAGCTGATAATAACAATAATAATAATAATACTAATACTAATAATAATAATAATAATAATAATAATAATAATAATAATAATAATAATAATAATAATAATAAAGTGCTTTTCGTCCCGCTAACTTCTTCTACGGTTTTCTGAGACACTAAGGTGCCCACATTTAGTTCCGCAGGAGTTCTTTTTATGTACCAGCAAATCTACCGACACGAGGCTGACGTACACTATTTGAGCACCTTCAAATACCACCGGACTGGGCCAGGTTCGAACCTGTGAAGTTGAAGTCAAAAGGCCGGCACCTCAACCGTCTGAGCCACTCAGCCCGGAAGGAGGCACGAAATATAGGCACGTTTATTTAGTTGTTTAACATGTCCATTATTCCTTTGACACTAAACGTTCGATGAGTTTCGATAATTTAATTCCGATGCTACTCATTTGGACATCCTATCCTATGACTACTTTCGTTGGCGTAAGGAACTGCCTTATTTCTTTTATCATTATGCAATGCACAACAGGGATCGTACCGTATTTCACGTCCCGGCGCGCCTATCCCAACCAATAATTATATCACACGCTCGTACAGGTCCCGCACCGACACAGGTTTTCAGGTCATTTCCATACACTAGACCACGGGCTGATGACCACAGATATCCCAATCCCCTAAAGGACGTAACAGAAAATGAACCAGTATTAACGCAGAGAATTCGATACATCTCCAGGGTCCGAAACCGATGACCAGGGTTGTCTGATGCCCCTAAGACGGAAACTAAATACTTTTTTGTGCAATTTGCTTTACGTCGCACCGACACAGATAGGTCTTATGGCGACGATGGGACAGGAAGTGGCTAGGAGTGGGAAGGAACCGGCCGTGGCCTTAATTATGGTACAGCCCCAGCATTTGCCTGGTATGAAAATGGGACACCACGGAAAACCATCTTCAGGGCTGCCGACAGTGGGGTTCGAACCCACTATCTCCCGCATACTGGATACTGGCCGCACTTAAGCGACTGCAGGTATCGAGCTCGGTAAACTAAATACTGACAACAACAAAACCTGTCCGGCGAGAATGTAACGTAACGTGGCATACACGACTGTAGTAGCCGCCTTCAGCTGTTATCGTAGTTCAGTTGCTCTTAAACGTAAAAACCAGTTTGACAAGTATGTTACGTAACATCTGGTGCAATGCATAGGTAGCGTTCAGCTGTTACGGTAGTACTTTTGCTCGTTAACATAAACAGAAACCAGTTTGGCACGGATGGCGCGTGAGTTGCCTGTTATCAAAGGGAAGCTATTCATTCACTACCTATTCTAAAACCATCGTATCTCTTTGCTCTCGAAAAAACTTCCAAGAATTACTAAAAGTTAGATATATGGTGGTTCTTCACATCGTTCTCTATTGCTAGAAGAAATATCTGCAGGTATACCCCTAACAGCCTGTGTACAAATGACGGTCATATAGAGTTCCTGTCGTCAGCATAATACGCCAGTGAATTAGTCCTTACGGGGTAGACTATTGCTGTCCAGAGAGAGCACAGTAGCACTGATACAGTGTCTGGTGGGATTCTCTTTGACTACGGATCCTGTAATGGTAGCCGTGCGCCGCAATCCTGGTGGACACGTACCGTATTGCAAAGTTTGGTTCCTTCCATTCGTTTGAATTAAAGTAGGTGTTAGGCAGAAGTCGTAATCAACGCTCGCTGGTTTCTTGTTCCTGCCTGTAACGTGAGATTCATATGCCGCTGTATTTTCTAGGCCGTTGACAAAGGGTTCGTTTTAAGTCCATAGCTTTAACTGCCTCTAGTCTTCAAATTTACAGGTGTAAGATAGATAAATATCTTACTGACTACATAATAGACAATTGGTATATATTAACATAAGAGAGGCTCAAAACTGTATCAGACATAAAAGACTGAAAAACAGATATTCTCTGATCATTGTTATGTCCTGCTAGAAATGTTCTTTCGTAAGTTATTTGGAAGTCTGTGAAAAATATAGCCTAATAATAGCAAATATCTCCGTTATTACTCCTTATGCGCTAAAAGATCATGGCATAAAGGATTGGAAGTATTGTTTTTCATAACTTTATTGTGTACAGTTTTCCTATGCATCTACGTACAGTAATATTAACGGAGAAATTTGATATTTCCTGTTTTGCTCCCCTTAATATTCTTACCTCACTGCACACTAATAAAATATATAGCCCAGTGCACACCCCGACTCTCCTTGAATTTATATAGCATTAATGCCATCTAGTGGAGGTGAGTGACAGCCGAAGAGAGAGAATCACACCCTGTGGGTGGGAGCAGTACAGTAACACCCATGATAGCCCCTGCCTATTGTAAGAGTCGACTGAAAAAGGCCCCAGCGGCTCTTAACTTGGGAGCACTCGTTGGCAACCACGGCGTCCTTAGCTGTATCTTGGCATTGCTTCCACTCACTTGTGCCAGTTTTTCCGCTTTCACATATCTTATTCCACCTTCTTTGGTTAAATCTTGTTCATTTCAGACCCCGACGGTATTAGGCCATGAGGCCTAGGGAGTCTTTCATTTTAACGCCCTTCGTGGCCTTTGTCTTCCTTTGGCCAATAACTCGATTTTTCGAAGTGTCGGGTGCTTTTCATGTTTTCACTAATTAATATTAGTAGAGGACGATTGCCTAGTTTTACTTCCTCTTAAAACAATAATCACCACCACCACCACCACCACCAGAGAGAGAGAGAGAGAGAGAGAGTCAATCAGTGATCACTGATCTGCGTTTAGGGCTGTTACGCTGGTGGTAGATCCCCTATCAGTAGTTTACCTAATAATTTCTTAAATTATTTCAGAGAATTTTAAAATTTAACGAACATTCCCCTATATAAATTATTCCAATCCCTATCTTCCTGTAAATGAATATTTGCTCCAATTTATCCTCTTGAATTTAAAATTTATCTTCACAGTGTGATCTTTTCTATCTTTAAACGTTCCGCTCAAGCTTACTCGTCTACTAATAAGCCATCTCTCCTCTGACAGCTCGGAACATCCCGCTTAGTCAAACAGCTCGTCTCCTTCTTATTCCCAAGTCTTCCTTGCCAAAAGTTAGTAACATTTTTAAATACTATTCTTTTGTCGGAAATCAGCCAGAGCAGAACGTGCTGCTTTCCTCTGAATATTTTCCAGTTCTCGTTTCAAGCATTCTGGTGGGGGTTCAATACTCAGGAGCCGTGTATATATATATGAAGATATCTGTAACATTTATTTACAAGGTCGTTGATGTGATCACCCCAATCTATACGTCATGGGGAACAATCCTGTATAAGGCAAACATTACAAACAACAAACAACAATATTGAGGGGAGAAATACTGACCTGCAGCACAAGAATTATTTAGAATGAAAATTCGTTGATATAGTCCATGTAGTATTGAACATTAATTGACAAATCCTTTCCGGTCAGAGTTCTGAGCAAAAATATTATCACATAACAGCTTTTCTAGGTGCAACTACGATATCCAGATTTTTTCAAATAGCTAATTGAGAAAAAAGTTCAGATTAAAAAGAAATGTTGACATTCCAGGGATGAATTTCCTAACTGGTTTCACTTTCACTCAATCTCACAACTTTGTCGAGGTCTTGGAGTACATCTCAGTTAACTACAGTCAATGTAATGCTATTGGTGATCAGTTTTAGGCTTAGGATATCGTAGGCCTGCGATATTTGATGTCGATAGACTCGCCACTAAAAATTTAAAGGTAAGAATATTTCCATTTCATACCGTATTTTCTCGTATGGTAAAGTTATATCAATATCTAAAAAAAAAAACAAACTATAGATTTTCTATAATAATTATTATGCACACATTTTAGATATAAATTTTGCCTGATATAGCTGTACCGTACGAGAAATACGGAATATATTCTCAAATTATTATTATTATTATTATTATTATTATTATTATTATTATTATTATTGTTCGTAAGGCAAAAGTACATTGAAACACAAAAGATCGGGAAGTATATTTTACACAACAGTTATAATTTACAGTTGTGCGATGCAGTTAATTTTATCGGAAAAATTTGATACTTCCTGTTTTGATCCCCTTAATGTTGTTACATTTACTAAGGAAATAATATATAGTCTCCAGCACTCTCCGTATATCCCTGAACTTAAACACCGATTTTCTAGCAATTCTCTGAAGACATTTTCTCGTGATGTTCAGATAAAACAGATAGACAGACAGACATTGAACTTCACTAAAATCCGAGAATAATACGAAGTGATGAACTAACGGAATAGTAAATTATACAAAAAAAATGACATTCTAAAAAAAATATTATTAGAGAAATGTGTTGGGTTTCACTCCGAAGGATGCTTTGATCCTCAGCAGATCCGCCAACAGCTTCCATAGGTGGCCCAGGCATCACTGAATCACTGAAGAGGAATATTAGGGAAATGCTGAGTGAGATAGTTTCCCGTTGCTTTCCTCACGGAGCCATAATTTTCTATTACATATCAGTCTCCAAGGTCACTGAAATGCACGCACCAACCGGCCCTAACGAGAGACATGATTGGATGCACAAGGAATAGCATTGTTAGCACCACTCGTACCTTAGTCACTTTCATATCGTGTCAAGGATGACCGAGCTCGATAGCTGGAGTCGCTTAGGCGCGGCCAGGATCTAGTATTCGGGAGGTAGTGGGTTCGAACCCCATTGTCGGCAGCCTTCAAGATGGTTTTCCGTGGTTTCCCATTTTCACACTAGGCAAATGCTGGGGCTGTAATTTAATTAAGGCCACGGCCGCTCTTTCCCACTCCTAGCCCCTTCCTGCCCCATCGTCGCCATAAGACCTATCTGTGTCGGTGCGACGTAAGCAACTTATATAAAAAATGTCAAGGATGGGACTTAAGACAGATCATGGAGGAATGTACAGTCATGTACCATTTTTGCAGACCGGATTTCATGAGTGGATGAGATGTTTTGTTGATTCTTATCCTACAGGAGTTATTTTACGTGCAGATAAATCTACCACCGCGAGGCAAATATTTTTGTTCCCCTTGAAATACCACTGGACGGAGCTGGGATCGACCCATTAACTTGAGTTGGGAAGGCTAGCTCTCTACTGTCTGAGCCCCTCACCCGATTTATACTTCACTCTGATCTGCATGACTATCATACACCTTCTGAATATCTTGAGTATTCGTAGTTCCTTTTATTTTCAGAAAACTCGCAGTGATCAGCCGCAGCGGGACTTTTGGTATCCGAAACTAGAGGCGTGACGTTTGTTAGATATGGACAGCCCTGTGAGGCGTGGCTTCCCATCCATCCACGAGACTTCACTGTAATGGCAGTCGATTCCACAGCTTGGCTATTACCCGCCTCGATGCGACATCTCAATAATGCCTGAATATTCCTTACTATAAATACAATATACGACATGCAGAACTTGGGCGGAGTAATTTGGAATTCATGAATAATTTGTAGCAAGAGACACGCTGGAGAAGTCATGTGTACACAACTCACAGTTATGTCAGTGGATGGGAAAAACTAGGATCCCTTGAAATAAAAGAATTCGCCGCCGACACTGCTCAGACATGATATGAGCTAAACAGATTGTAGTATACAGTAACGTGATTAACGCGGATAATGATAACATGTATATTAAGTACTCAACCCGAAGGCTGGTTTTATCCTCGACAGCCCCACCATCAGCCGTTATAGATGGCCTAGGCGTCACGAGGAAAATGAGGAGTGAGTTTCCTGCTGTTTTCCTCACGGAGCCAGAAGTTTGTATTACATATCAGTCTGCGAAGCCCACTGAAATGCACGCACCAGTCGACTCAATGCGTGACCTTTTTACGCCGTTCATCACAGGGACTGGCTGCATAAGGAATGGCATGACTCGTACCTCAGTCACCTTCATGTTGTCAAAGCCAAGGATGAAATTGAGACATATTAATCAAAGTAGAAAACATGCTCTAGCCAGAATACATAGTGAACTGTAGACACTTGCTGTCACCATCAAAGGCAATAATAATAATAATAATAATAATAATAATAATAATAATAATAATAATAATAATAATAATAATAATAATAATCATCATCATCATCATCATCATCATCTTCTACCACTCCTTTCACACTGGGGATGGTGGGGCCGCGGGTGCGAACTTTGTCGAACATGTTAATCGGGCCCTGTTTTACGACTGATTGTCCTTCATAACACCAAACCTGCGAGGAAGGAACTATTCAGTACTGCGTGTTTCATTGGGGGTTGGTAGTAAGATGTGCTGTATGTATGAAAAAGAGTGTGTTGGAACAAGCACAAACCTCCAGTCTCAATGTCAGAGGAATTAACCAGACGAGATTATATCCCCGATCCAGGCAGAAATCCAACCCAGTATTCTCTGAACCGAAGGTCTCTATGCAGACCATTTAGCCTAGGAGCCAGACAATAATAATAAGAATAATAAGCGAGCGAGTAGGCCATGCCTTTAGGGTCGTGTTGCATTCGGGAGATAGTAGGCTCAAATTCCACCGTCGGCAGCCCTGAAGATGGTTTCTCGTGGTTTCCCCATTTTTACACCAGGCAAATACTGGGGCTGCACTTTCATGAAGGCCATGGACGCTATCTTTCCAATCCTAATCCTTCCCCGTCCTTGCGTTCCCGAAAACCTTGGATGTGTTTGTGTGACGTTAAACCACTAGTAACAAAGCTCTTTTTCTTTCAAACCTCTTCAACTGCTATGGATATTTAAAAGGGACACCACGGAGTCGGAATTTACTCCCACAGTTCATTAATGTGCTGAAAGATTACGAAACTTGTCACGATTTAAACACACCCAGATCTCACCGATGTCAGTCGGGATTGAACCTGCTGTTTTGGGAACACAGGTACAATGACTAACACACTGCATCACAGAGATAAGCAAGAAATAAAATATCATATTAATTTATTCTTTGTTAATTAATTTCGTATGGCTATTTCTAGCCGAGTACAGCCCTTGTAAGATTGTAGGCGGCATATGCCATGTGTAGGTAACTGCGTGTTATTGTGGTGGAGGATAGTGTTGTGTGAGGTGTGTGAGTTGCAGGGATGTTGGGGACAGCACAAACATCCAGTCCCCGGGCCATTGGAATTAACCAATGAAGGTTAAAATCCCCGACCCGGCCGGGAATCGAACCCGGGACCCTCTGAACCGAAGGCCAGTACGCTGACCATTCAGCCAACGAGTCGGACATTCTTTTGTTAGTGAACTGTATTTGCCATAATTAGTACTACTCGTTTCTTTCCCCTACCACCAAACCCGTGCTGCAACAGCCCCTTATGGCGTTGGCTTGCCAAGAAGACTGCTGTTCATCCAGAAGGCCTAAGAGTTTCACGTGGGCTATGTGACAACATCCTCAGCCGTATTGCTTTGCGTTCTTGACTGGATCTGCTACCTCTCGTATCAGCCAGCTGTTCAGTTGGTTTCGCGAGGCTAAGTGAACCCCCTTCCAGCACTCAGTCCAGAATTAAAATGCCTGCACTGGCTGGGAATTTAACCCAGGTCCTCCAGGTAAGAGGCAGGCATGTTACCCATACACCTATACATAACAGTGAGATATTCTCAATTTCCATTTACGTTTTCAATAATTTTCTTTTATTATTCCTTTCTTATTTTTATTTTATTACATAGTTAATTCTACGTTGCACTAACTACGTTTACGGTTTTCGGAGACACAGAGGTGCCTGAAATTTGTCCTGCAGAGCACCTTCAAATACTACCAGACTGAACAGGGATCGAACCGGCCAAGTGCTGTTCAGTAGGCCAGAGATCTACCGTCTGAGCCATTCAATTCATCAATTGTAAGAAAATACAATTTAGAGAATTTCTTCGTACAATGGAAAGTACTGTGAAAATATTGTCTTCTTCTTTCGTGATTCAGTTTAAATATTGCCACAGGACCTGTTCAGGAAGAAAACGGGATGTCTCGTGTTGAATGACTCTGCGGATCTACACGATTCTATGGAAAATATCCCCTATTTGACAGGTATAAGATGAGAAGATTGTATAATCATTTTGCCTTGGGCGTTATGTATTCCTGTCTTGAAAAGGACTGTTACACAATTTATACAAATGTTTAAGGCTACTGTGATAAAACAGCTTTCATAAGACATGAAGCTACAGCAGGTGTTACCAGTACAAAACCTCAGGGAAGAACCAGTTCCGAAACAATGGATAGAGCAAGGAAGCTTAATGATTTATTTTCCGTGACCATTAATTAACGTGCTCCAAGATTTGTGGCTGTCAATAATGGCCAGGTCTTAACCGGAAACAATTCGTTTAATATTAAAGAGGTACTATCACTGAAATATTTAATATGTCCTGAATACCATATTTGAGATCATTTAACCCTCTAAAATCTGAATATTATCCCACAGATAAAGATTTTTAAAATGTAATTTGGCCTCCTGACAAGTGAGGATCTTTAAAAAATGCCCTTAATTTTTATTGACATGTTATATATTCATATCAGCGTTGCACATAGCAAAAATGCTATGTAATAATATTTTAGCATAGAAATCTGACCAGAAAGGTTCTGTTATCTAAGGTTCAGTATTTCAGGAACAAAATCAACTAATTTTCGTTCTAAGTAAAACACGTGCAGTGGGTCAGTATTTCTCCCCTCAACATAGTAACATAGCGGTATTTCGAGGCGTAGCGACGATATTCTTCTTTGATTGGTCAGTGTAGTGGATTTCGATTAAGAGGAATCCATATTCATTTTCTGCCTGGCAGGGCCGAGAGGATTTTGACTGTGCTTGGTTAATTCCTCTAGTTCAATGGCTGTGTGTGTGTGTGTTCTTATGAATAAATATCTTCATTGCAATTCATAACCTTACGAATCACCATACAAACACGCTATAGTGAATACATTCATCCGCATAGGGTTGGCATCAGGAAGGACATACAGCCGTAAAACTGGAATCAAGTCCCACTGTCGGCAGCCCTGAAGATAGTGTTTTCCCATTTTCACACTAGGCAAATGCTGGGGCTGTACCTTAATTAAGGCCACGGCCGCCTCATTCCCACTCCTAGCTTTTTCTTATCCCATCGTCGCTATAAGACCTATCTGCGTCAGTGCGACGTAAAGCAAATTGTTAAACAAAAAAAAAAAACCCGCGTTCGGCCAAAAGTGGAAGCAGAGAGATATATAAATTCGTTTAAGCCAACAATTCAAAAGTTTTAAACCGCGTTGAAGCGTTAGAAAAATTTCTATATACATTATGATGGACGCTGTGTCTGTGTGGGTTAAGACTTTATGTGATATTTTGCCATTAACTGATTAAATGATCATGGGAGATTTTTCCGAATTCTCTTGATAATGGTATTCAGGGTTTGGTTTTACTATGACAGCGAAGTGTGAGGAGAAAATAATTTGAACAAATGAAAAGAGTAAACGAAATACTACATAATCTAAAAATCAATACAATAAAATGATTACGTTCAGGTGATCGTGATTTACGCTAGTTTCTTACTAAAGCGATCAGGATTTGCATCTCCGATTTTCAGAATGAAATGTCATCATTCCGTGGTTCATGTTGCATATTTAACAAATATGCTACATATACTATTTAAAGCTTATCTAACAATTTTTAAATTCGATTCAATTTTACAGAATTATGGAATTCGCTATTAACTTATGACGGTTTCGCTGGGTGCCAGTAGTTTGTTTCCCGGCTAATGTGAGTGAGATTTTCAAGATGAAATGTCACTTCTTTGTAGTTAGGATTTAATGTAAAACTCCAGATGCTGTGATTTGTGACTTCAAGATTCAAGAATCACGTGATACTGATTGCTTATTCACTTGTGTTTCTCTGCTCTGTTTGTTTCTCTGTGATCCGATCAAAAGTCAAGTTGTAAGTTTCGCCAAGAGGAAAAGTCATCTTAGTTTTAATTATTGTGTTGATGGGGCTATAGTATCTCATGGGGAACAGTGAAAGTACCTAGGTGTTAATATAAGGAACGTTAACTGGGGTAATCATATTAACGAGGTTGTTAAGAAGCGAGTATTCAGGGGTTGTAGTAATTTTGTAAAGGAGGAGGCGTGTAAGTCTCTATTAAGACCGCAGTTAGAGTGTGACTCCAGTATATGGGTCCTTCACCAGGACTCCTTGATACGAGAACTGGAAAACAATTCAAAGGAAGCAGCACAATTTATTGTGGGTGATTCCCGACAAAGGAGCAGTGTTACAAAAAGGTTGCAAACTTTGCGCTGGGAAGACTTGGGAGTAAGGAGACGAGATGCCCGACTATGTGGTATGTTTCGAGTTGTCAGTGTTGAGTTGGCGTGGAATGAATTAAGTAGAAGAATAAGTTTGGGCGGAGCTTTTAAAAGTAGAAATGACCATAATATGAAAATAAAGTTGGAATTCACCAGATTAGGGGGGGGGGGCAATATTCATTTATAGAAAGAGAAGTTAGGGATTGAAATAAATTATCGAGGGAAATGGTCGATAAATTCCCAAGTTCGTTGAAAATATTTAAGAAATAGGTAGGTAAACAATTACTAGGGAAGTGCCTCCTGGGCGACAGCCCTAAATGCAGATGATTGATTGATTGATTGATTGATTGATTGATTGATTGATTGATTGATTGATTGATTGATTGACCCTACTCGGTCTAATATTTCAGGAACTACTTAGTTTTGGGGTGTTGAAAGTGCTGTATGTTGTTTTAAGAGGTAAGGGAATTGGATGACCAGCTTCTATTAACGCAAACCATGGAAGATAATTTCGAACCTTTGAAGAATGGATGAATCGAATAAATAGAGGAAAGGTGTTTAAAATGTGGGATGACGAAGACTCTCTTGGCAATACTAGTCCGATTATCATCCAGGTTCAGAGGAGAGCAAGATTTGATTCTGGCAGATCAGGTAGCTATGATTAAAAAGGAGGAGCCTCGCATAAGTAACGATGAAAATGGCAATCCACAGCTGTTTCAAGTCATTCGACCGGGTCAGGAATGGAATGAATGAAGCCCCCATTTAGCGGCGAGGTTATTAAATGTGCTGGATGCCGAAGCCTGTCGCACTCCTCTGGGGCAATGATTAATGACTGACGGATGAAATGAAGTTGTAACGGAGAGTGTTGCTGGAAGGAAAGATGACAGGGAAACCCGGAGGAAAACCTGTTCCGCCTCCGCTTTGCCCAGCACAAATCTCACATGGAGTGACTGTGATTTGAACCACGGTATCCAGTGGTGAAAGGCCGGCGCGCTGCCGCCTGAGCCACGGAGGCTTCATAAGTAACTATATTTATTATAAATAAATTGTGCTACGTGTAAGATTTTTTAAAGTAAACCTCGTGTGAATTCCTATGACATTGCTTATAAATATTATGTTACACTTCCTGTCACTTTAATTTTCATTTATTTGTTGTTTTCACGTATTTATTTTTCTTAGTTATCATTTAATTTCTTCTTTTAATTTAATTTATTGTAATTGTTCGTTGTTGTTTGGATTATCATTCCATAGGCTAGTTTGGCGCATCTCCCAATCTTGTGATACTATTTTCATTTCTGCGGAACTACCAAGCTACATCCTACATCGATTCCAATCTGTTGTTTGTTATATTATTATTATTATTATTATTATTATTATTATTATTATTATTATTTATTTTCCACTAATTGTAGTTACAATTTAGGGATGGTGAATGGAGAAAGGGCATAGCCCCATATACACAAAAGTGCCTCCATCACCACTTAAAATTATAATATACAAATATACAATTACATTCTACATGATGTTCTTATATACAGTTAAAATATTTACATAGGCATATTTACATACAGTAATACTCACAAGACCTGTTCAACATGCAAGTCATTCGACACACACACACACACACACACACACACACACACACACACACACACACACACACACACACACACACACACACACACACACACACACACACACACACACACACACACACACACACACACACAGTCTCTCTCTCTCTCTCTCTCATGCCTCATCCTTCGTCTACCATTCCTGTCGTCTACACTTCCCTCAAAAACTAACTGAGGAAGGCCTGGTGTCTTAAGATGTTTTCGATCATTCTATCTCTTCTTCTGGTCAAATTTCATGAAATCGTTCTAATATCACCAATTCAATTCATCACTTCTTCATTCGTGATTCTGTCTGATCATCTCATCTTCAACATCCTTCTGTACCCCCACATTTCAAAAGCCACTTTATCTTTTCTTTCTTTCTTTCTGAGGTAGTTGTTGTCCTTGTCTCACTTCCACGCTCCAGAAGAAAGTCTTCAAAACCATCTTTCTAAATTGTTCGAAGTGAGAAAATTTCCATTGTTAATAAAGACCTCCCTTCCTTATGCTTCTGCCCGTGTTAGCTAGCAACAAAATTTAACTGCTTCCTTTATGACTTCATATCCTAATATTTCCTGTATCACCTGACTTTGTTCGAATGCATACTTTTGTTTTGGATTTATTTTCATCTTGTATTCCCCACCAAGATTGTGTCCATATCATTCAACAGTTTATCCAGACTGTTTACAGACTCGGGAAAAACAACAATACCATTGGCAGATATCAGAGTACCGAGGGAGCTGGCCGTGAGGTTACAGGCACGCAGCTGTGAGCTTGCATTCGGGAGATATTGGGTTCGAACCCCACTATCGGCAGCCCTGAATATGGTTTTCCATGGTTTCCCATTTTCACACCAGGCAAATGCTGGGTCTGTACCTTAATTAAGGCCACGGCCGCTTCCTTCCCACTCCTAGATCTTTCCTGTTTCATCATCGCCATAAGACCTATGTGTGTCAGTGCGACGTAAAGACAGTTACCAAAAAAAAAAAAAAGGTCCCAGAGTGTTGATTTCCTCTCCTTGAATATTTCTCCTTTTTCCCAAATTCCTCTTTGACTCCCTTTACCACTTGTTCTATATTAACACTCGAAAGGAGACGTGACAAACAGCAGTTTTGCCTCACTCTTTTCTGGATTACTATTTTATTTTCATAGCTCTTGATTCTTATATTGCAGAATGACCTTTTTACATAATACTTCGTACTTCTTTCTCTGCATTTAATTCCAATTACTTTCAAAATATCAGATAGCTTGGCCCAATCAAAGATTACTTTTTCTTTGTATATGCGAATGCCATGTATGTGCGATTGTCCTTCTTAAGTCGATCCTGTACGATCACCATGAAGTCCACTCACTACTCCGAGGATTTTAAAATGTGGACGGGTCGAAACTGGCTAAATGACAACCAGGAGCTGGACCCGGGCCTTTTATATAAAAGAATTACACATAAAAGGCAATAATCCAAGACAGAAATAATTTTAACATTGGGATTTATTTTCATAATATTGGCTGTTGCAGAGATACGATGAGAAAAATACAAATCAAAGGATACATAAAGAATATAAATGTTACTTACATACATATTCATGGAGGATAGCATTTTCATTAACATGTATAGAAGCCTTTTACTTCCACAGAAACCATCATAAAGACTTTTTCACTTATTTCCCTTTCATATGGGTACATAGGGAGAGATGATATTCATACATTCAGACATTACCAGCAAAAGGTATGTTGTATTTATTTCAAAATATTTCTCTCGTGAAGGAGGACTATATTATACCTCCGAGAGTCAAGTAAGACTGTCCCCGGACAAGACAAGGCAAAAACTCTCTTCCTTTTCAAAGCATCACCACCAACAACAATCCCCACAGACTAACTCCTCATGGAAGTTTTAAAGATGAAAAAAAGGAAGCACATCAGCCAAATTTTTGTGTTACTACTCCCAAAGAGGTAACATGGAGAAAGGACAAGGGGCGTTGCCATAGCTACACAGAAAATAAACATTGTCAAAGACGACATGGAAAACATTAATATCAGACCTCGAAATATAAAAATAAAATTGCTAAACCAGCAAGGAATAGAGATAAAGCAATCAAATAGACAAACACATCGGGAAAACAGAAAGTAACATACATAAGGTATCCAAAAGATAACACAAACTCGACGTTCGTACAACGCATTCATACAAGCACACCTAGAAACCAGATGCATAAGGCAATACAAATACAGGTTCAAGGCACACCGCGATGAAACCGCAGTAGCGTGAGATAAGTGCCTCAAAGGTCCATGAGCTCGATCTGAGAGTCCAGCTCCAAATACCAGGGCGGCCGCAATACAAGGCAAACCTCACCCAATCATAGCAAGATTCTAACCAGAGATACGCAATGGGACGTATTCATATCGCTTCATGGTAGCGAACATGAATTGTTCCTAAGTAGCGTATAAAATACACGTCGTCATATGAGCTCAACCAAAACGTCGCAGGAGGAGAGAAAAGACATGGTCTCAGATGCAAATACATCTTAATCAAACAACACCACACACACACATAAATTAAAACGGGTTGGTGCAACCTTTTCGTCTCTACGTAGGAACAGATACGTAAATATATGTACAGTATATCCGGTAAAATATGGAAAGGGAACAGTGAATATAAGTTTTCCACAATCAAAACAAGGAAAAAAGAACAAAGCTGGGATCACAATGAACTCAAAGGAAGTAGAGAAATAAATAAATACCTGGAAAAAGGTTCATATGTATTAATCAATCATGTACGTTAGCTCAAAGCAGAGAGCTACGTACGTTAAATAGAGAATCTTTCTTAATCTACCATTTATATGAAACGAAACACGTTTCATAATATAGCATGTCCATCTTGTTTACTAAGGCTTCCATTCATTTCTCTCAGAGAGCAAAGCAAACAAATTAGGATCGAAAGAAATGCTTTGCAAAGTCATAGCGGCATGAGGCGCTATCTGTTTAACCATGAAAGAGGTAGATGTCAAGTCAGAGGAAAGTTATCATTATCAAATAACAGACATATCAGGGAATATAGACTAATAAGCCCATTCTGGGAAATAAGTATAGAAAACACTAGGTGCGGCACAGAAGTCAAGTTTGCTTCACGTGTTCCTGCACTTCTTCTGAAGTCAACCTGATCCACTCCCAGCTCAGCTTCAACACGTCTCTCCATTCTTTTGTAAATAACACGTGTTAAAATTTTGTAAGCATGAGATCTGAAGTAATGGTGCGGTAATTTTCATACTTGTCAGCACTTTCATCAGCATCAACCACCTCTACTTTTCTCATAACCTGATAATTTACTTCTTTCCCTTGGTACAACTGTTCTTTTCATCTTTCTGCCTTGTCTTCTTTCTCTAGAAGTGGTTTCCGCCTGACCTCTTAATATGCATACACCAAGTTTTCCATTTTACAAAGGTATCCTTGATTTTCCTGCATGCAGTATCTACCTTTCCTTCAACCATACAACATTCAACATCTTTTCACTTTTCTTTCAACCAATCTCCCTTAGCTGTCCTGCACTTTCTATCTATCTCATTCTTTAGTCGCCTGTATTCCTCTCTGCCCGTCTCATTTTTTTCATTCTGGTACTTCCGCCGTTCGTCAGTTAGGCCTAGTATCTTCTGTGTTATCTTGCCTTCATCCTAACTTACATCGTAATTTATTTCTGTTAAATAATTCCTTTATGTAACATTGCTGTTCTACTGTAAGCAGATATTGGTACCGGGATATGTCCCGATTTTAACGTGCTTGTTACTACTACTACTACTACTACTACTACTACTACTACTACTACTACTACTAATAATAATAATAATAATAATAATAATAATAATAATAATAATAATAATAATAATAACGGGCCTAAAGTATGAATATTAGGAGCTAAGATGGGAAATGGCAATCGAACAATGTCTGAGAAATTTCAACAACATTGATATCGTACACGAAAATTGAAGTATTGATAAATAAACAGCCTTAATATGAATCTGTCATGTAGTGAATTGTGATACTTTTTCACTCAAGCATAAGTTAGTACCACCTTAACCTCTCTTCATCAATGGGCAGCACTAGAATTAATTTCGAAAAATATTGGACATAGAAAGCACATTTATAAACTTACTATTAAAGTGGAAGATTTCAAATTTCACACACACACACAGACGAATTCACAAACTACTACCCAAGGAAACATTCTTGGTCGAGGGTTTCAAGTTTTCTTTCAAAACTGTTTGGACTAAAAAATCATAATAATGAATAATCTAAGTTATTAACTAGTTAACTAGTTTCATCAATTTTCAGCACCGATACTCAGTTGAAAAGCTCCAGTTAACCTCCTGATAATAAAATCTGTGCAGACACGTTAAAACCTGAATTATTCTGATGGACATGATATTCTTCGCCATTAAATGAAGCTCCTACATCCTCCAATTTGCATAGCATATGTTACATTTTGACCTTGTTTCTTACAACTTACTGAAGTTCATTTTAAACTGCCTTAACATGAGTCTTTATAAGTAAGATGGTATCAATTAAGGTACAAAAAAAGTATTCTACCTGGGAGGTCCCTCTGTGTGGGTTTCAGAGTCAAGAATCCTGGGTACGTTAATATGGCTTCTGGTATTCATGTCACGCTAAAGGGCTTGTCACAAGCTCAACAGGAAAGACATCTGACCGAACGCACGCAAACACTTTTTGATCTCCGTGCTGTTTACCGGAGTTTATAAATACTCCCTAAAGTCGCATGTTTATATTGGCACTAGGTCCCTCAGCAGTATATTTCTTTTCTTAACGTTGTTCGACAGTAGTGGAACCGTTTCCTGTCAATACAAGCTACTTTACGACGGTAGCGGGTACATTAAACATAAGTGTGGGTATTTCCTGCTGTTAGACTCCTTACTGGCAACGAATGAAAGAGATTGATTGCGCGTTTTATCACGTTCATAAAGTATAATATCCTAGGAGGTTACAGCCTATGACCATAAAACAGTGACCATGGTGTCTTAGATGAGTCTAGTATTGCTTTATTTTTCTTTCGCTATTCTTCTTCTTCTTAGTAGTAGTATTATTTTTTCGTCCCATTAGATACCTTTGTGGTTTTCGGAGTTGTCGCGGTGCCGGAAATCTTTGTAAGAAGATGTACCAACTAAAGAGAGGAATTTCTTTGGTTGATAGATGCATTGTTCATTAAGTTCATGTCTCCAGCTGCCAAGTGGTTTAGTGTAAGTGCCTGAAGAGACTTAGAGTCAACCAGTAGAGTGCAGATGGGAAATATAGACACCTTTAAATTAGTGGTGGTTATTCCTAACTAGTGCTGGAGGTCATTGTCCTTTTAAGGGCAAAACAGGGGTTACCATAATTTTTAAGATTAGTTAAAGTGAAAAGTGGAAGAGGTATGACCCTTCAAGGACTGAAGGTATCAACTGAAGAAGCAGAGGTCATGAAAGTGACAATATGCCCTACTGTTGACCGAAAGATTATGTGTACTTGAATTTGGAGGTTGGTTATGAAATAACCCTGTTTCTAAACGTGTTTCAACCATGCGTCAACTTCAAGACATTGTTTACCAACGTTATCTGATTTAGTCCAAATTTTAAAATGTTAATTTTTATAAATTTCAGAATTGTATGTTTCCAAGAAAAAAAATGTTGTTTTCCATAAATATGCCAACGTCCGTAGCCGTGTTGAAACACCGGATCCCGTGAGATCTCCCAAGTTAAGCAACATTGGGCGTGGTCAGGAGTTGGATGGGTTGCCACGGGCTGTTGGTGGGGGGTAAGGGAATGGAGGAGCGGAAAGGAACTGGCCACCCTACCGCACGTAAACTCCGGCTCAGGACACCTCTGCGGAGGTTCGGACCTGCCTTCAGGCAGAATAACCCTTACCTACCTTACCATAAATATTGTTAGGTAACCTTTTCTGGGCTCGGGGTCCTTTTCACACTCCTACAACATAACCATTGGATGTGTAAAGATCACAACGCGACCGAGAACGCAAATTTCCAACCACTCCGAGCCGAGAAAAAGTTACCTTAGAAAATAACATTTCTTTGGAAACACAAAATTCTGAAATTTGTGAACAATATATAAAACATACCATTGTATATTCGTTTAAAATTTGTATTAAATCAGATGACGGGTTTTTGAGAAACCATGTCTTAAAATTGATGCATGGTTCGAACACGTTTAGAAACGGCCACTCTTTGCATTTCGCCTGCGATAAGAATTATTAATAACTAGCAAATGTACCCGTGCTTCGCTACGGTATTCTACATTGTTTACGGATATCGACGTAAAGACTGTGCGTGCAGTAAATGAGATTGTTTTGAAATTGCATGTCTCTTAGCCTTATCCGAGAAATAGCATGGGGAGGTCCCCATACGTTGTTTCCAAAGTAAAGTGAGGGTTGCGGAGTTGTGATGATAACGGCAGGCTCACTTGCCTACTGCCATTCACAATCGTGTTGGCAAGTTTACATTATAATTGCAGGCCCCATTGCCTACTGCGGGGTCACAGTCGATTTGGGGAGTTTTAGTTACAATGGCAGACTTATTTCCTACATTCAGACAGATTACAGTTGAGGAGTTTTTATTATAATACCAGGCAACTTACCTACAACCAGTCAAAATTGAGTTGTGCAGTTATAATTATAATGAAAAGCCCTTTTTACTGCTGCCAGCCAGCTTACTGCCAGTCACACAGAATTAGTGAGTTTCCATGAAAATAGCAGGCCACTATGCCTAACGCTAGTCAAATTTTAGATTGGAACATTTGTTTATAATGGTGGGCACCCTGGCCTAGAGCCAAACACAATAGGGTAGGGGACTTTCGAACAAAACTGCATGATCCCTTGCCTTCTGCAAGACAAATCGAGAAGTGAATTATTCATTAAAATCGTAGGCCCTCCTTACTAAAGCCAGTTACACAGGAGTTGGAGAAGGACCCTATTCCTACTGCCAGCAGTCAAAGTCGGTGTAGGGAGTACTGATTACAATAGCAGACACACCCTTTCTCGATCGCTACAAATCGACATCAGTGAATATATATAGATGGACATACGAAAGTATATGCATGTTTGCAATATTGCAGACCTTCATTTACGGATTAACTGCTGCTGAACGGTACGTCATATTGACAAAGGATTGTACCGTAAGGCGTAGTATTTAGCGATCTAAATGGCTGGTCCTATGATATTCTCTCGCATCTCATCTATTCATGGGTCAGATTGAGTCAGACACGTTGAATAGGTTGAAATTTGTGTAAGATTATCTTACATTGCATTACTTTTCGGATAATTATGTGACATAGCATTTGGCTCACATATGGGTACTTTGTGGGCCAATGTTCGTGTAGAGTTTGATCATACTATCTTTCCTGTAAGTGATTGAAAGTATGGATTATATAGGTAAAGAGTCCAAATTTACTTAAAATCGAGGAATAGAGACAAATCTAACGTATAAGCGACACAGATACGACAAAAAGTCATAAGACCAAGGTGGAAGATCACTCCTAATTCAACGAAGATTGTGCCATCTGTTGTGTGATAGGACTTCCCGTTTATCCCACGAAATACCTAGAAACGAAGGTCTGCACTATCATTAAAATTGCTTCCACATTTCGATATTCTTCGGGGATAAAAATGAAAAAATTATACGTTTCAGCCTGTAACAAACGAAAAACTTCACAGATCTTTAAGTTTTTCTTTTGTTACAGAATGAAACGTATAATTTTGCCAAATTTCAATTTTCTTGCTTGTCTGGCAGATTATTGTGCAATCTGGATTTTGGGTGAGGGGGTAAAAATTATGACTTTCAGGAAATTAAACCAAAAATTATGCAGACGATCATTATTACCCCTCAAACGGGTATCTGTACGAAAATTTCACCAAAATAGTCAATGTACAGGCACACACAGTCGTTACGATTTTATTTATATAGATAGATAAGGAATCTGCTCCACGTACAACACATTTTGGCTACGTCCGCTGGACTTAACCTGCAAAACCAACCGTTCATGATATCTTACTTATTAATCCTCCTGTCGAAAATTAACATGAGAACAAAAGTTTTGGAAATGGATTCCCATTAAGGATTGTAGATTTCGATTAATTTCGGATGTGCATATTTTGAGGAAGTGCAAAATCATGGTTCCGGTTTCGGATAAACCCCCAGTGAATTTAGGTATTCAGAAATAATATTGGCCCTAAACCTACACAAGGACAGGTGGATTCTAAATATCAAGTTTGGTAGAAATATATTCAGTAGTTTTCAAGTTACAAAATCTCATACAATCAAACCGACAGACACCAAAGTTAAGAAATATGCAGATGGTCATTATTAAAACTGAAACGGATAACTGTACGGAAATTCCGCCAAAGTAGCCAATGTATAGACAGACGGTCGCTGCGACTATATTTATATAGATGACAGATAAGCATGAGCACGTTTGAAAGTGCAAACCTTCATTTCGAGATTTACTGCTCCTAAACGGTACATCATACCAACAAACGGTTTGCACCCTGAGACGTCCCTTTTATCGCTCTACATGTTTGGTGTTAAAACATTTTCTGGTATCTCACATATTTATGGGTTCGATTGAGTTACGATATTTGAATGTGGTGAAATTTGGGTACGTTTTCATCATTTTACATTATTTTTCACATACTTATGTGGAAGCTAGAATCATGAAATTGGGTTCGCATATAGCCATTGGTTGTGTCAATGTGCGTGCCAAATTCGATGACTCTACAAGTGTGTCAAACTAAGTAATACACGTGTAAAAAGCACACAATTTACAAACCATCGAAATATACAGCCAAATCTACCCTATAAGGGAGAGAGAGACAACAAAATATCACAGGACCAAAGTTGTAGATCACTCGAAATTGAACGGAGGTCGTGCCATCCGTTTTGTGATAGGACTTACCGTTTAGCCGCGAAATACCTCGAAACGAAGGTTTGCACCGTCAATAAATTGCCTATATTTCGATATTATTCGGCATAAAAAGTGAAATATTTAATGATCTTGGAAGTTTTCCGTAGGTTACCGGCTAAAACGTATAAATTTGCTTAATTTCAATTTTTCAGCTCGTGTGGCAGATTGTGAGGCAATCTTGATTTTTGGCGAGGGGGGGGGGGGAGGGGTAAAATTTAGGACTTCCAGGAAACTATAGCTAAAAAATATGCAGGTGGTCATTATTACCCCTTAAACGGAAAGCTGTACGAAAATTTCGCCAAAATAGTCAATGCACGGACACACGGTCGTTACGATATGATTTATGTAGATAGATAAGGAATCTGCTCCACGTATAACATCTTTTGGGCTATGTCCGCTAGACTTAACCTGAAAACCGACCTTTCATGTTATCTCCCTTATTAATCCTCCCGTTGAAAAATGCACATGAGAAAAAGAAATTACAATTGGATTCCCATACTGTTTGATCGATTTCCAGTCAGGTTGGTCTTGTACGTTATATATTGTGGGAGAGTAAAAATCACCATTTCGGTCTCCTATAAAACCCCAGTCCATTCCGGGAATTTGAAATGGTATAAACCTTAAAACCTACCCTTGGAGGGGTGGATGCTAAATATAAAATTTGGTTCAAATATCTCAGTACTTTTCAAGTTGTAAGAAATACGCTTTACGCCCACCCGCTCTTGCGTTAAGTCCGGTGGGACTTGTACCGAAAAACGGTCCGTTAATGACATCTCCGTTATTAATCCTGGTATCGAAATGATGCACATGAGAAAAAAAGGTTTAGAAATTAATTTCCATTAAGGCAGGTTGATTTCCATTAAGTTTGCTTGTGTATATTTTGAGGGAGTGCAAAATCACGGTTTCGGTTTCGTATAAACCCCCAATTAGTTCAGGGATTTAAAAACAATATTTGCCCTAAAACCTTCCCAAGCACAGCTGGATTCTAAATATGAAGTTTGGTAGAAATATATACTGTAGTTTTCATGTTAAAGAAAGACAAACAGACAAACAAACAAACAAACAAACAAACAAACAAACAAACAAACAAACAAACAAACAAACAAACAAACAAACAAACAAACAAACTGACATCAAGGAAACCTACCCTTCGACAGATGGATGCTATATATGTAAAGTTTGGTTCAAATATCTTCAGTAGTTTTCAAGTTGTAAGAAATACGCTTTACACGCACCCGCTCTTGCGTTAAGTCCGCTGGGATTTGTACTGAAAAACGGTCCGTTAATGATATCTCCCTTATTAAATCCTGTTATCGAAATGATGCACATGAGAAAAAAAGGTTCAGAAATTAATTTTCATTAAGGCAGGTAGATTTCCATTAAGTTCGGTTGTGTATACTTTGAGGGAGTGCAAAATCACGGTTTCGGTTTCGTAAAAATCCCCACTCAGTTCAGGGATTTAGAAACGATATTTGCTCTAAACCCTACCCAAGGACAGGTGGATTCTAAATATGAAGTTTGGTGGAAATATATGCAGTAGTTTTCAAGTTATAGAAGGACAGACAAACAGACACCAAAGCTAAAAATGATGCAGATGGTCATTATTACACCTGAAACGGATAACTGTACGGAAATTTCGCCAAAATAATCAATGTACAGACACACGGTCGTTACGATTTTATTTATATAGATAGAAGAAGAAGATAGATAAATTAAAACTTCAAAACGTACATAAAATCAAGAATATCATGCTGTTGTTGGATATGCTGTAGGCCTGTTGGTTATTTCAAAATAAAACTGCAAACTCAAGTATACACAATATTTTGATCGACAGCACACTCAAACCTTCGGGGTCACTGGAAAACAAGAGTACCTGCATTAAGAATGGTCAGATATGAAAATGAAAAGAAATGTAAGAAGGAGTTGGGATCCCACTCCAGTCTTCCAAGTTTCCATTTTTCTAATTGCTGTAGGTTGTACCCACACAAACAGGCCTTATGATGTCAATAAGGCAGGACAGGGCTAGGACTGGGAAGGAAGAGATCGTGTCCTTAATTTGCCTGATCTGAAAGTGGGATATCATGGAAAACCTTGTTCAGGGCTACCGGCAGTCGGTGTCGAACCCACTGTCTTCCGAATGCAAGCTGACAGCTACGTGACGCAAACCGAGTAGCCAATTCACTCAGTGTCTGCAAGTTGCGATCCCCTTGAAGACAATACCCTACTACTATTTGAGATCATGATAGATCAAATTAAGGTGTTTGTTGCTCTTGCTGTTGTTTCATGTAAGAGGGAATTAGAGGTCAACGCGCCGATATACTTATAGTAGTAATATGTCTGAAGTATACCTGATAGCAGGTGTGAACGTACTATTGATGTGTAGAGGCAAAATGTGAGGCATTCTTGGGTAATATTGTACAAAATTGTGTTAATCTTTACTTTTAATATAATAATAATAAATTTAATGTGTTTTTCTCTCCTCGCCTGTTATAGGTTTTAGAATGAGCCAGTTATTGTCTTGAAAATAGTTTCTTTAATCTGACAACAACATTTATGATATATAAGCACTCTACAATGCAAATCGACTGTGTCGAGATTCGATCTCGCACCTTGGGCGTGTGAGATGAGTGCTCTCGATTCTCAGTCAGTTGAAGCGTGTTTATGCTTTGCATAGATACAAGAACTGAATTACGAAAACTATGTTACCAATATTGCTCTTGCATGTCTTCTCTTCAATACGTCAATCTTCAGTCTATTTCTTCTTTCTGTATACAGTGAGGGAACTAGTATTTTAGAGTCAAGTTGTCGTTTATTATGCAGACTACCTGGACGTGGTGCTGTGATTTAGCTGTTGGCTTTCCACGTAGGTCGAAGTTCAAATCCTGCTACATCTTAGGGTGAAATTTTCACCCGACCCCAGAAATAACTGAGATAAGCTAAATAAGTTTTAATGATGCACTGTCCTCCACCGTATGGGTGCGGGTGGTGGAATACACCTACAGTATTTCCTGCCTGTCGTAAGAGGAGACTGAAAGGGGAACCACAGAGTCTCTCCTACTGGGAGCGTGGGTTGGCGACCATGATTATTTTAGCCGAGTGTGGGATTGCTTCCTATTACTTGTGGCAGGCTCCTTACTGTCGTATTTCCTATCCGAACTTCCTTGATCAACTCTTATTGTGAGGCCTTCTAGGGAGTTCTCCATTTTCACGTCTTTCGTGGCACTTCCCTTCCTTATGCTGTCCGGCTCTATGGCTAATTGATTAGCGTGCTGGCCTTTGGTCACAGGGATTCCGGGTTCGATTCCCTGCAGGGTCGGGAATTTTAACCATAATTGGTTAATTTCGTTGGCACGGGGGCTGGGTGTATGTGTCGTCTTCGTCATCATTTCATCCTCATCACGACGCGCAGGTTGCCTAAGGGAGTCAAATCAAAAGACCTGCATCTGGCGAGCCGAACTTGTCCTCGGACACTCCCGGCACTTAAAGCCATACGCCATTTCATTTCTTTATGCTGATACCTTCGTTCTTCGAAGTGTCAGACCTCTTCCACTTTCCTTCGGATTAGTGCTGAGAGCATAGTTCTCCAGTCACATTTCCCCTTAAGGCAATAATCACTACCATCACCACCGCTTTTCTACTCATGCCCAGTAGACCTATCCTTAAACAGCGTCTAAATTCTATTTTAGAACATTACCAAGTTTTCATTTCGTAAATTTGTTCGTGAATCGTGTAAGGTAAGATGTTTTGGTGATGGCTTGGCTACAAATGTGGCTACCAGAATAAGCATTGTATTCGTGATTTATTCAATTCATCTTCCATACTTTCAACAGCAAACAATTCAGTTGTTATTCTCACGTACAATTTATAAACTGTTTCATAAACTAATCAATAGTGACGTCTTCGAAAGAGACGTTCTATTTGATAGAAATTGATAGATATTTCCTTCTTTCTAGAACTTTTTCTAATTATAATAATGATAATGGCGTTTTGCCTCCGAAAATGCCTGGATCAGGTTTTAAAAGATGACGCCCATCGGTGACCTGCGCGTCTGTGAGGATGGGGCCCTTCTTGGGACGAAAATCCGATGTTGATAACGATACAAACATACCCAGTCCGAATCACAGGAATTAGTCAATGGAGGTTAAAATCCACGGCCTGACCGGGATTCGAAGCCTAGACTACTTGGACCAAAGACCAGCATGCTAAACAGTTAGCTACGAGCCGGACTCCTTTTTCTCGTGTATCTGTGGTCGGTCACAGTCACCCGGACCCCGAGGCGGAGGAATTAGTGCCAAACGCGGCGTAAGTCATCGATGCTGTCGGGAATCAAACTTGCATCCTATGAACCGAAGGTCATTAAGCTGACCATTCAGCCAAGGAATCACACAAGCTTATACAGATTTCTATATTAAGTAAAATATACGTATATTGCTCCTAGAGTTGGGACTACCCATATCACCTGAACTAAACATATGCCTTTATTTTTCTATTTTTTTTTTTTTTTTGCTAGTTACTTTACGTCGCACCGACACAGATAGGTCTTATGGCAACGATGGGATAGGAAAGGGCTAGGAGTTGGAAGGAAGCGGCCGTGGCCTTAATTAAGGTACAACCCCAGCATTTACCTGGTGTGAAGATGGGAAACCACGGAAAACCATCTTCAGGGCTGCCGACAGGGGGATTCGAACCCACTATCTTCCGGATACAAGCTCACTGCCGTGTGCCCCTGACCGCACGGCCAACTCTCCCGTGTCTTTATTTTTTGTAACTTTCTACTGATAATAGTGTTATTGATTTTATGGTTTTTCGGAGATACCGAGCTGCTAGAATTTCGTTCCACAGGAGTGCTTTTATGTTCTATAAAATAAATCGACACGAAGCTGACGTATTTGAGCACCTTCAATTACTGCCAGACTTAACCGGGATCGAACACGTAATCCCCGTCTCCCGTACCCATCACACATGAATTCAGACGCTCTACCACCTGAGCTGCACAGTTCCGCATAACATTGTATTTTCGTATTTATATTGCGTCCTCAACCCGAAGCGATGCAGTTCTGTTTTTAAGGGTACCCCATCCCCCAAAGAGATGAACTGCTTGTACCATTTTAACCTCATACTAGCTCTCCTGCCATTCTTAAATTTCTGGTAGAGCCACGAATCTAACCCTGACCTCCAAGGACGGCAGAAAATAGTGGTAACTGTTACGGTACTTAGGCGAACGTTTACATTGTGATATGTTTTCACTTAACATTTTAAAATTTAGTGAACATAGTAAAAAAAAATAGGTTAAAATTCCACTCAACAACATTCACTTGACTTTGGTGGCACAGTCTCTCGTACGTTTCCAAGATCCTGGCTGAGGTTAGTGGCATTTGAGGCTACAGCGATGCTTGGTAGGCCCACTCAAGTTTAAGAGACGAATTGCAGACAAGGCTAAGTACCGAAAATCCTGTAGTTCTCTGTTAACTTTATGGTATCATATATGTTGTAAATATGTGTGTAATTATTTATATTTATAGCTCATACACACGTATAATTTTATAGACTAACTGAGGTAAGTCTCTATTTCTAACTCAACTCATAAACTGTTCCAATCTAACCTTATTAGGTAAGCTAATTGCTTGAAATTATCTTGTATAATGAACCATTAGTTAATTAATATCCAAGGAAGCTCTATATTTCAAGGAAAATACCTAATAAGTAACACGTTATTAATATGTAAAAAAGTAATTAGTTAGTAATCCTAATTTATAATTATCTTTGATGTCACCGCTCACATAAGCTTGGGAAAGCTAGTCGTAATCATGCACTTTTGATGAATGGAATTTTGGTGTTAGACATTCACAATATCAAATGCAACTGTAACGAGTTTATTTCTCTGATATAATGATAAATCTATACATTAATTTTGATCGTCCTCAATTATGCACATTAAATATTCACAAGAATTGTTAAGAATAAGTTAGAAGAATATTACAGGATTTATTCAGAGAAGAACAGAATGTATTCCTCAAGCGAAGGCCATGAATCGATGACCACTTCACAGTAAAACGTTTGATTGAAAAGCACATAGAATTCATCAAGAAAACACACATGGCTTCCCTAGACTAAAAATTCGCATTTAATAGAGTGAACAGACGAAAACTCTTGGAAATTCCAGCCGCTGCTAACTCTCAATATATAAATTATACGGTGCAAATCAAATTTCAGTTAGGCTAGGTATAGAAAATTCTGAATGGAAATTTCTGGTAGTACCAGGAATCGAACCCTGACCTAAAAGGACGGCAGCAGATAGTGGTCGCTGTTACGGTACGGAGGTGAACGTTTACATTGTGATATGTTTTCACTTAACATGTTAAAACTTAGTGAACATTGTCCTCAATTATGGACATAAAACATTCACAAGAATTGTTAAGAATAAGTTAGAAGAATATTACAGGATTTGCTCGGAGAAGAACAGAATGTATTCCTCAAGGGCAGGTCATGCGCCGATGACCACTTCACAGTAAAAATTTTGATTGAAAAGCACACCATTATTGTAGTGTACGACAGGGCTGTCGTCTGTCACTATTTATATTCAAATTAAGTGTTAATACCATAATGAAACAGTGAAGAATGATAATACATGGCTACAGCTCACTTCAAAATAATCAACTTCTCACACTCCTTGATACGGATGATCAAGTTCTATTTGGCAATAGTGAAGAAGAATTACAGTACTCAATACACCATCTACACTTGATAGCGAAACAGTGTAACATGGACATTTCTGCCACAAAGAAAAGTGTTATGGCTTTCGGAGTGGCAAAACCAGTGAGGAACCATTGAGAATACCATAACAGAACAAGTTATCTCTTTGGAATAATAGGATAAACAATGATCTAGCCAAAATAATCCGATCTGCAGATTAAAGTACAAAATTACAAAAGAGTTCTCAGGATAATAAATCATTTTTTCGAAACATCAGAAGTACAAAAGCACACAAGACTAAATAATAATTGGGTATCTGAAATTACAAACGCATGACACTCATTCGTGCCATTCGACCACTTCATCAATTGCTATCCCACATAATGATAGGTGCTAGAGGGACAATACCCATGAGGTTTATCAATTTCAGGCCTGAGATACACTCATATGAATACAGTTGATAGCTCCCTTTCTCACACTTCACCAGTCTTAATCCAATGCACTCTTACTAATAACAACTACTTTTAAATAATGTAAATAATAATGATGGTAATACAATGAAAATAAATATGTAAACAATAATAAAATTAATGGTATGAATAAAATAATCTAACCTAGTGACATTAAGATAGAATCGTGTCATATATAAAACACACTGTGCGTACATAACAAACATATGAATATTACATTCGAATCGATGTAGATGTCTAAGAGTACTAGATTTATTCATTGAAAGAACATATAAAAATATACAAACATTATGAAGATACCGCCTTTAATGTAGAAGTGAAGAGGAGGAATAGTAAGAAGTGAATGATCTGTGAAAAGAAGAAGGAAATCACGACGAAGAGGATATGGGAGGAAGAGGAGATTTGAGGTCACATCTAGACGATTTATTCATGCTTCCCTAAATATTTCCATACAGGCATGTTTAAAAGCTGAGTTACTAGACATGCGTCTGACGTTCACTGGTAGGAGATTCCATTTTCAGGCTGCGGTAACGGTGTATGATTTAACGTAGATTGTCGTTCTCTATACGGAAAGGAATAAACACATGGTGCTGCAGGATCGGATACTTTTGTTACTTTCTGTGGACAAGAGTTTTCGATCACGGAGATAGGCTGGTGGAGTGTTTTTAAGAATACTATGAAAAAAAGAAGAACAAACAAATAGAGAGTATAACGTGTGCGGTGCTCTTGCAAGCGAAGCCACGCGAGCCGCGCGCGTGTACCACAGAATGACATAGTCAGCATAGATAAATCTCAGACAGGCATTTTGAGCACACTGTAATTTCCTTCCCCATTCTACTCCTAGGCTATTATAAACTACTCGTATATAACAATAGTAAAAATGAGGTTATGCAAGTGATTCAACAAGATATATTTTATAGATTAAAAGCGAGAGTGATTTAAATGTGCTAAGACAATGTAGCGTTGCGTATGTTTTTCTATACACATATACAATATGGCCAGACCAGGACGGATGTTCATCAAATATTAAATCAAGATTCCTAACGTTCTGGCTATTCTGTATGAGAGAGCCATTTATGGGCATCTGTGGTGACGCTTTTCGATTGCGTTTGCAAAGTAATTTGTGGTAACCATTAATTATTGTCTAAGATTTTCAAGGGTTGAATTTCAATCCTTGATTTTTGGACCATATGTCTATGGTCGTCAAGTCTTCATTCAGGTGTAGTTCTTTTTTGAGGTATGTTTTCCGGTTTATTATGTATATATCTGTAAGTAACCTGCGTGTAGGTGCTATTTACAGTATTTTAAACTGTAAGATATGCTATTTATATAGAAAGAGAAAAATAGGAAGCCCAGTACAGATCCTTGTTGTACGCCCATGTCAACCGCACGCCATTTTGAATATTCATTTGTATTTTTAAGTACACAATGCTGGCCGTCGGCAAGATACAAACTGAACCATTGGAGTACAATCTGGGAAAATTTTAAAGTCTTTAATTTGGTTTTAAGTATGTCTTTGTAAACAGTGTAGAAATCTTTACTAAGGATCCGTAATCCCAGGACCGTCAGTTGTTTATTGTCCATAGCTTGCCTTATATCATCAGTCATCTGTGTTAGTGCACTGAAAGTACTGGGTCTTGTTCTAAATCCGGACTGGTGGATATTGAAGATATTGTGTTGAGTAAGATAATTGGTAATCTGCTTGTAAACTATGAACTCTAAAGCTTTTGACACTATAAGTGTCGACCGGTTGTCACTGATGTCCTTTCCCAGTCTTATTTTCGGAAGAGGACAAATTATGGCCATAATATCACATTATCAATGGGAAACATACGTCAGATATGTTCCACAACAGCTTGTGTACCTAGGTAAATGTGAATCTTGTTTTGGATAATATTTGCTCAGGAGGCGTGAAAATATTTTAACACTCAGCGCTAGAACTTTGGGATATCCATATCGATTTATCGATACTTCGTTCTTATTGGTCGGTATACTAGAGAACTCGCCTTCAAATACAAATTCAGGATATCGATACTGGTGCTGTTTGATACATTTTGGTAATCTGAAATCCCACCGATATGACACTCAAATTAAATACGAGAAGAATAATATTCTTCTGATCATCCTAAAGTTACAATCTTATAATTCCGAGAAATTACTATATTTGATGGTGTCGTTTATACGGATGGCTACAATTCCAGAGCTTCTTTATGCACAGCGTTTAGGTATCTTACCCGAGAGGGAAATGGTGGGTGTTGTGAATGTAGAGTGAGACAGCCAAGGAAGTACTGGGAGAAAAGAACAGGTCAATAAACAATTAGACAGCGATATATCTATGGAAATCAGTAAACACAGCTTTTAGTAGCAATGTACATAACAAGTGTTTGAAGTAGCTTGACTAAATTTCAGTGATAGCATAAGTTATATTTAACAAGAAGTACAACTCTGTGAACATATGGTGGCAAACGTCCATCTCCGCTAAAAATTAAAAGATACAACTGTTCGGAGCAGTATTAACCTTAACGAACAGGCCAGTAGCCACGCCGGGTCAATTTAGTATGCAAAAACACCTGTTACCGCAAAGAGTAAAACCTTCAGCAGACTTCCTCAGTTATATGTGACCGCATGTGACTAACTCGAAGATCGGAAAAACATAGGAAACAGACAAATGCCAGTAGAACTTGAAAAATAACAACTTATGAAGCACAGGTGTAGCCTTGAGTGTTATTCCTGCCCAGCGCTCATTCTGTCAGTTGATCTGCATACAAAGAAATCAATTTGTCTTGGGAATTCGCTATGTTCAGCGAATGGTACATGAAATACATCTGCTGTTTATTGCTTATTGCGTCACCAGTGAGCATGTATCGTGGAATGTTGAAAAAAAAAAAAGTCAGATCAACTTAACCACATCACAGTGATAACTCACGCATTTGAAATATTATAAACAACATTTGGAAGACAACTAATGTATGCATGTTGTTCTTGTTTGGGTCATCAGCCCATAGACTGGTTTGATGCAGCTCTCCAAGCCACCTCTCATAGGTGCTGATCTTCAATTCTACATAACTATTGCATCTATTTTAATCTGTTTGTCAAGTTAATTCCTTGGTTTACTCCTACCATTCTTACCCTCTGCATTTATCTAAAAAATTAATTGATTAAGTCCTGTTTTTTCTCAAGATGCAGTACGTCCTATCAATCTGTCACTTCTTGTTTAATTTTTCCAAATTGTCGTCCTCTCACCAAGTCGAGTCAGTACCTCCCCAGTATGAATTGATCTACTAATTCCACATCGAGCATTTTCTGTAACATCACATTTCAAAAGCTTCCATACTCTTTTTCACCTGGTTGAGTGGCTCAGACGATTAAAGCGCTGGCTTTCTGAACCCAAGTTGGCAGTTTCGATGCTGGCTGAGTCCGGTGGTATTTGAAGGTGCACAAATAAGCCAGCCTCTCATCGGTAGATTTACAGATGCATAAAAGAACTCTTGTGGGACAAAAGTTCGGCATCTCGGCGTCTCCGGAAAGCGTAAAAATAAATGGGACGTAAAAAGTAGCTGTAGTACCCGGCGTTGCCCGGATAGGTTTTGAATATTTATCCTTACAATTTGTATTGCCCGTTAATTTGTTAATTATGTGTAAAGTGAAATTTGTAGAATTCCTTATTGAGACGTTGATTGGTATGTAGTTCTAGATTTACTTATGTGTTACATTTAAAGTATTGGATTCTTTCATTTTCGAGTAAAACTTTGTCCTTGTGGAAGCTCGAATTGACTGAGAAGTAATTGATATTTTTTTGAAAAAGTGATAACTGTATGTATTTACCCGTCGCTCTGTAGATATGATACACACGATTGCAACTGTCATTAAGGCTCTCACCAATCAGCCTTGCGACTCCAAAAACTGTGGATTAAACACAAATCTCGGTCATTTTAAAGTATTTTATTTTCACCCCATCTCAGCCTCCGCTCAATGGAGGCTGAACGTGGACTTAAATGGTACCCAGAGTGTCACAGTTCATCTCAATAACCCCAAAAACTATGGATTCGTTTTCGATTACTTTTAGATTTCACCCCCCCCCCCGCCCGCTAGGGGTGTCATGCCACCACATTATATTTCTTCCAGATAGTAAGTAACATTTGTACCAATTTAGTTGAGAGCTATGTTGGAACATACACACATATACGTCCATAATCTCGGTCATTTTTTGGGACATTTAATTTTCACCCCTTCTCACCCCCTATGCTGATGTGGGCTGAAGTTAGACTTAAATGGCATCCGGACTATCACTGTTCATCTCACCGATCCTGAAAACTGAGGGTTCGATTATTTTTATATTCCCCAGTGGGTGATAACTCGTGTCATTCCACTGTTGATATCCAATATTTTTTACATATTGTAAATATGTTTTCATATCATGCTTCAAACTTGGCAGACCTATCGAAGTTGGTCCTATGACATGAAAGTTCATCACGATCACGTTATGTCTGATTTCTATTTCCAAATAACAGGCAATGAGTTGCCTAGTTGCATGAACTTCATAGCAAGAAGGGTACTTCATAAATAATGGTGGCGTGTTCTCATCCTCCTATATACAGCATTACTCAGCGCGCTATCATGATACTGAGTAACTCGCTGTCGCCTAGCGACAATCTGTCCATCAAAGTGGATACAAATCTTGGTGTGGCTTTGTAATTAAATTAATGACATAAAAACATACCTATCGGATTTTGTTCAAACCACTTCCTAAACCCTCTCAGGAGTAATAAATGGTGAAATTTTCAGCGAAATCGATCCAGTAGTTTTTGAGTCAATTCGAGACAAATAAAGAAACATTCATTTGTGTATGGAGAGAGAGAGAGAGAGAGAGAGAGAGAGAGAGAGAGAGAGAGATTTTTCTTTCTGCCCAGTTATTGTCCATGCTTCACTTCCATAAAATGCTACGCTCCTCCATGCAAAAGTCTTCAAAAACATCTCAATTTTATCCTATGCATTTTTATATTTGAAGTTAGAAAATGTATTTTCTTAAGTACAGCCTTCTTTGCTTTCCTTTGTCCTCATGTTAGGTCCTCCACGCATGCGCGAATCATATGCGCTCAATAGAGTGTGCTGTAGTATTACCCAGCTAATCACGTGGATTACTTTCCAGAAGGCTGTGTGTAGCATGGAAATTAAAACAAAAGTCTAGTCTCTTTGGAGTAACGAATTATCATATAATTTTCACGTTTCACACCTTTACTACTCAATGTTCTTTCCGCAGCATGAAAGGCTACAGCGGGCCATTTACAGCGTTGTGACCGCTCTCAGGTCAGCAGACGTTGTACGGTGATTTGTGAATCGGGGAATGGTAAGGTGGGTGCGACCGTGGCCTATGGAAGAATCTGTCCCGGCATTCGCATTAGTGCCCTTTAAGCAAACAACACCTCTGCTTTCTTTTCCCCTAAAGCAGTGGAACAATAACTGCTACTGACAGTTAAGCAACATCGGGCGTGGTCACTCATTGGATGGGTGATCGCAGTCCGTACGTCTGCTTCGCCTTCACCGCGCCGCACCCACACGCACATGACAGTACGTGCGCCCGGTCACACTCTGGACAATGAATGATCACAAGATACCACATATCCCAATTCACCAGCTACATTAATGGAATGGGATCAGTATTTAATGACATGGCACTCAAGACCAATAAGGTCGATGGGCCAAAAGTTCGCTCAGTGAATATGGGGATGGCATGGCGTCGCATTAGTGCAGGTAAGTGGAGAACTATGGACAACCATTCTCAGGACAGTCGACGGTGGGGTCCAGTCCCTCCACCTCCCGAATGTAGAGCTGCAAGACTAGTAAAACTACCTGCTGTTAAGCTGAAGTCTACCCTACTCGAACATGTCCCTCACATGTAGTATTTAATGTAAGAAGTAAGAAGACGAAGAGGACTAAATCAAAATGAATAGAGATCAAATTATAGGTTTGACTGTTAAATTTTCATGCAATATTCGCTCTTCTTGCATTGATCGAATGACCTTTCTATTGTCTATTTCATAACTCACTATCAAGAAAGCATCAGACATGAATACAATTGCGGTAATATAAACTGCTCCTCCAAACACAATAGCACACAGTGACGTACAAGCGTACCTCTAACTCAACAGAAGAATGGTCAACTGAATTCAAAATTTCGAAATGAAGGAAATGGAGCGAAGTCTTCGCGAAACGTAAATTTACAGCAATAGGTCAACAAATGAGAGAAAAATTCTTAGAGGACATTACAAACATAACACAATCGGGACTGAAAACAAAAGCTGAGTAAAATCTGATGAAGGCAAGCTGGTTACCGTCTTTCTCCATTATTTCACCTTCGAAACAATAATCTAGATTCGTTTGATTCATCCCTAGAATGTCAACATTTTATTTTTAAAATTCTAACCTTTCCTTAATTATCTGTTTTGCAAAATCCTGGATATGTTGAAATTTTTGCCTGGTAAGGGATTTTTCCCCATGACGTATAGACTGGGGTGATCACATTAAGGGGTTGTAAATAAATATTATAAATATGTTCATATGGTTACGAGAGTATTTTGGGGTTGTAGTAAGGATGTAAAGGAGATGGCATATAGGTCTCTGAAAAGACCCCAATTAGAGTATGCTTCCAGTGTATGGGACCTACAGCAGGATTATTTGATACGAGGATTATAAAAGATCCAAAATGAGCACAAATTGTTCTGGTTAATTTCCGACAAAATGTTACAAAAATGTTGCAAACTTTATGGTAGGAAGACTTGGCAGTAAGAAGATGAGCTGCTCGACTAAGTAAGAATTCAATGAAAAAATAATCTTCAAAATTGGCGGGATTTGGATATTTCTCAACAAGAGGAACATGACCTAAATGGTAGAGCATATTTTCGAAAACTGATAACTGCATGAAAAATAGTTCTGAGATATTTAACTTTCTTTATCTTCACGTATGAGTTTTTTCAATGGCGACTCTGCATTTCAGTTATTCAATCTGACATCTGATATGCAGTAATGCCATTGAAAAAACTCGTACCGTTTTGGTGTAGACGGAAAAATTCAATACTATTTTTCTTGCAGTTATCGGCTTTTGCAAAATTGCTCCTCAATTACTCCGTTGAATTTAGAATAGATACATATATTGAACGTTTAATGTCAGGTTAAATTTTGGACGTCCCTTGCGCGAGAACATGAATCAATATTTATTTCGATGCCTTCAGGTACATCTGGGATAAATTCAGGCTTGAATTGCAGGAATTATAGCTTTAAGTGATCGGATATCATTATGCTGCTATTTGATATTCAACTGAGGTTTACGACTTAGTACGAAAGTAGTAATCAGCTTCTACGCTTATGGGACGTGCCTTTGAGAAGTATGGAGAGAGGTGATGCGAGAAGACAGCCGTGCGCTGTTGTTATTCAATTACTGATCGAGAGCTACAAGAGTTCCTGATCGTACGAGACGGGCCTTATTGCCAATGAATGGGCTGTACACTGGTAGCTCCTCCAGTCAAGGGCGGAAACAAAGTGAACATTATGAGACTCAGAGGGGATATTTCTACACACCAGGTGTTTCTGTGCACACATTTTGATGTACGATGTTGAATGAGACTGTTATTAGGCTCATAGTAATTCATCTGCGTTCAATAGTATTTCCACTAGTGAACTTCACAGTATATTATTGGTACATACCGGCCTACGAGCAGTTTGTCACCTAAGAAGCAATACCTCGCACGTCACAATGCTCTTCTTATTCATTATGTTCCTTAAGACAGGTCACGCCTCCTAGCCACTTGTGGATATGCAGTTAATCAGAACAATTTTCGTTGTGTTCATTTTCCTGTGGTTACGTGTAAATAAAAATGAACCTTACCATACAGTACTGTAGAGATGTATGTTTGCACTACGTATTAACGCACTCCTACAGAATACTACATTATACTGTATGTAAGGTTCATTTTCCTTTATACACAGGCGTGCCAAGTTGAACGCAATGAAAAATTGTTCTGATGGTCTGCATATCCTTACAGGGCTAGGAGGCGTGACCAGCCGTGAGGAAAATAATGGACAGAAAGAGCATACGAGGAATTGTTTCATAGGCGTCGAGTTGTAGGTTGAACAGCATCTGTATCTTCTTATGATATTTGTCCACCCAGGCTCCTATTAGACAGGAAAAGGAATCAAATCCATCATAATAATTTTATTTACTTGCTTTTAAACATATAAGTACAGTAAACGAATTAAAAATTTAAATATTTCAGAAATTCGCTAAAATGTTGATTTATCGATTACTAGAATGTAAAAATTACACTTTTATTTCCAGAATAAAATTACGAGTCCGCCTCTGTGGTGTAGTGGTTAGCGTGATTAGCTGCCACCCTCGGAGGCCCGGGTTCGATTCCCGGCTCTGCCACGAAATTTGAAAAGTGGTATGAGGATTGGAACGGGGTCCACTCAGCTTCGGGAGGTCAACTGAGTAGAGGTGGGTTCGATTCCCACCTCAGCCATCCTCGAAGTGGTTTTCCGTGGTTTCCCACTTCTCCTCCAGGCGAATGCCGGGATGGTACCTAACATAAGGCCACGGCCGCTTCCTTCCCTCTTCCTTGCCTATCCCTTCCAATCTTCCCATCCCCCCCGCAAGGCCCCTGTTCAGCATAGCAGGTGCGGCCGCCTGGGCGAGGTACTGGTCATTCTCCCCAGTTGTATCCCCGACCAAGAGTCTGAAGCTCCAGGACACTGCCCTTGAGGCGGTAGAGGTGGGATCCCTCGCTGTGTCCGAGGGTAAAGCCGACCCTGGAGGGTTGATAAAATTACGATAAAAAATTACATTTTGTGAAAAGTAACAATTACGGGTAAAAGTTGCTAAAGAAAGTCATCGTTACAACTGGTCCAATTAATTTTACTCAGTTACTTTAGAACTCTGGTTATGTTCACTGAGTAGACACATGGCCCCATTCTTGACACAAAAAAACAAGGAAAAATGATATTTATTTGGCCTTCGAAAATCCCTTCACCATTGTGAGAAAAACGCCGATGAGATATGTATAACACACACATGTTACCCAAGACTATACAGATCTTTCTGTGTGAAGGCCATCGCATGCCTTGATCACATCTGCCATTTGGCAAGATACTCGTTTCTTCATTGTCGAGAATTCTTTAAACGGATAAAAATGGTTAGAATCCTTGAGGGACTGGTGCGTGCAGACCCTTGGCTATGCTTCAATTAGTATATGCACGATACGATTAACAAGCCTTCAGTTCAGCAATGCCTTGTAATGAGAACTCTTTATCGAAACATATAATTTAAATGTTTTTGTGAATGCATGCATTTTGAGCTAAATTGCAGTAAGTGGCTTGGGAGTAATTCCTTAGCTGTCGTTTGATTATGTCAAGGGGCTGACTATTTAACAAGGACTTGAGGAAAATGAGGTGTTGCTATGAGGGATGGATCGTTCAAACGTGAAAAAGATATTGAAAGGTGTTACAGCTTAACAAAAGGACTTGACAACAAAATTGTAAAACTCATTAAGTAAAACAGTGACTGTATGATCCCTTCCCTGGTGGTTACATTCGTTTCTGAGTAGTAATTGACATCAAATCAGAGAACATTCCTTGATTCGGCTATTCTCATTAATTCATTATTCCAATACACCACTCCAAAAAGGATCATTACAAAGTTATGAGATTGATATTGAATTTTAAGGAATGTACCAAATTTTGACCAAATTGCAGTAATAATTGATATAAAAAAGCAAAGTAATCTCTGTAAAGGCCAGGAAGGCCCCGGGAGGTGTTGATGGAGGTAGAGTGGTTTGCTCTACGCCCGGCCGCCTTTGCCCACAGAAATTATCTTGGTACTCATGTTTGGTGTAGGCTGAGTGAACCTCAGGGCCATGTGCACCTTCGGAAGTGGAAATCTCGTTTCTTAAATTTTACAACTTACGGACGGGGAATCGAACCCACGTCCTTCCAAGTGAACCGAGCACGCCTTTACCAACTCATCCAGGCAGCCCCTAATAACTGATATAGAAAGTAATATTTGAACACTTGCATACAATATTCGTCTCTGTGTTTCTGACGAAATCGAACTTCGTCAATGAGAATGAGGAACACGTCTTTCTCCTTAAGTTACCTTTTAAAATTGAGACCTAGTACTGTTTACCGGGCGAGTTGGCCAAGCGGTTAGAGGCGCGCGGCTGTGAGCTTGCATCCGGAAGATAGTGGGTTCGATTCCCACTGTCGGCAGCCCTGAAGATGGTTTTCCGTGGTTTACCATTTTCACACCAGGCAAATACTGGGGCTGTACCTTAAATAGGGCCACAGCCGCTTCCTTCCAAATCCTAGGCCTTTCCTATCCCATCGTCGCCATAAAACCTATCTGTGTCGGTGCGACTTAAAGCCTCTAGCGAAGAGAAGTACTGTTTTGACTGCAAGAGGGGGGTTGTTCAGTCTTGATCATTAGACAGTTTTGTTTATGTTTGACCAATATAAGTACCTTTCTTACACATTGTGTGCTTTTCAATTTTAATAACAGAAGTACCTTTTCAACCGCTTCCGGGAGTTCCAGAAACTGCATTCAATCGAAATTTCACTCAGAACTATAATATGTTGTCAACAGTTAAATATTTAACTGCTTTAATTTTGTGACACATATTCATGGATTCAATATCCAGTGACTTGCAGGTCTACCTACTTTCCTGTCTCCTCACACTTTATTTTAACAGATGAGGCCCCCGTTCTTCGAGATACGCTGGTGATCAAAGTTATCAGATATTTCCATTATCCTCAGAGGTTATTTATTTATTTATTTATTTATTTATTTATTTATTTATTTATTTATTTATTTATTTATGTATTGATGAACATAACAGGCTTTTTGCCCAATTACAATGTTCACAATATACAGTACAATTAATAGCTACACTACTAAACATTAACTGAAAAAAAGACAATATAAAGAATACAATGAACTACCCAAACGATACAGTTACCAAATTAATAATTATTTTACAGTAGTGCCTAACACAAAGTAACACATTCAGTTATACAGTTAAATTATACTGTCTTAGTCTTAAAACATGACACATGACGTATTATGCAAAATAATATTCTAAAAAGAGAAATAAAGTGTTTAATTTATAGGTCATTTGAAAACTGTGAATTCAAATAGAAGAAGAGAAATAAAAGAACACCTAGAAGAATGAAATAAAACATATACAGAAAACAGAGATAATATTCAACAGTATGTGCATTATAGGAAAGTATCACACGCCAATTCAAAGTTGGTTTGATTCATGGAGAAGATATCCAAATTATATGTATTTAATGTATTATAAAGTTTCAGAATTGTATTAAGAGGAGAATTCTTATGGGCTTCTGTGCGGCATTTCTTAATGTAAAACAAATTCTTGAACCTGCCAGACTTCCGAGGAACGTAAAATGATATCCTTTCAAGTAACTCTTCATCATCAATTTTACTATTCAATATTTTATACAAAAATAACATCATGGACTTTTTACGTCTTTGTTCCAAAGTTTTAACACCAAAGTGTGATAACATTGTGGAGTAGGACAGAAATGTCGGGTACTCGTGTGACTGTTTCCAGTACACATACTTTAAGAATTGCTTTTGTACTTTATAAATTAATTTGATGTACTTAGTGTCTGAAGGATTCCAAATAATAGAACCATATTCTAGTTTCGGTCTTATTAATGAGTTGTGTAAAATAAATAACGTTGTACGTTGAAAATTTAAGGAATTTCGAAATATGAAACCCAAATTTCTATAGGCTTTATTAACTATATATTCAATATGACTTCCAAATTTCAAATCTATGTTGAACTGAATACCTAAATTCATCTTTTGTTTGACTTCCTTCAAGACAGAACCGTTGATGTTATAAGTATACCCGATATGCTGGGGACATCTTGTAAAAGACATTTTATCACATTTATTTACATTGAATGGTAATTTATTTTCTTTACTCCACAATGATATAGCATTTAGATCATTTTGTAAATTCTTACAGTCATCAGTGGATTTAATTGCAGAAAATACCTTCAGATCATCGGCAAAGGGTAATATTTCAGACTTTGACACGACATCTACAACATCATTAACATACATTAGAAACAGTAAAGGTCCTACTTTTGAGCCCTGTGGTACACCTGAATTGGCTATAAAGTTGTGAGATGAATATCCTTCATAACACACATATTGTTTTCTGCTAAGTAGGTAAGATCTTATCAAGGAGTAAAAGCCCTGAGAGAAATTCAAGGAGTCAATTTTCTTTAAAAGTATATCATGATCTACTTTGTCAAAGGCTTTCTGAAAGTCAGTAAATACAACATCAACTTGGCCTCTCTCATCCAAATGCTCTGAAATATACTCTGAAAATTGGATTAAATTTGTGGTGGTAGAACGCATTGGCATGAAACCATGCTGACGAATAGAAATAATAGGTTTTACATAATTCATTATACGTCCAAAAAGAATACTTTCAAATAGCTTTGCAGGAGTTGACAATATAGTTACCGATCTATAATTACTGATTAAGCTAAGGTCACCAGTTTTGGGAATTGGAGTAATTTTCGAATATTTCCAAGCATCAGGAAAAATCGAAGAGCTAACAATCATATTGAACAGTATTTCCAATTGATACAGTAATTGATCTTTGCATTCCTTGAAAATAAACGGAGGAATACCATCATGCCCTGACGATTTCGTTGGCTGGAGTTTCGTTATTGCTTTCTCGGTCTCATAGATAGTTATTCTACCCAAGAGAAGAAAATCCCACTGTACATTTGAGTTTCCATTTGAACAGAACGGATTGTATGATGCAGTTTTTTCTGAGTAAACTTTAGAAAAATATTCTGCATAACAACTCCCAATACTTTCATTCATGGCAAGGAGCTCCATAATGAAACTAACCCAGCTTATGGATATACACTACCATTATCACTAAAATCAGACTTCTCGGAACAAAGATCCTTACTATTGGCACGTACCGAGCTGGATCATGGACTGTTAAAAAGGCTGACCGCCACCACTTTGACGACAACATGGATAAGTGGTGCTGTAGACGGCTGCTTCGAATACCCTGGACAACGCGTCGCACCAATAAATCGATATTGCAGCAGCTTGAAATCAAGAGTACCTCAGGTACTCTGGCCACACAGCCAGAAAAAAAATTGCCATTGGAGAAACTTTTCGTAGAGTGAAAAATTGATGGCTGTTGACCAGGAGGACGAGCGTCAAGTCGATATGTGGAACAAATGAAGAGTCTCATCGGATAGAATTTGCATGAATCCAGCCATCTCGCTATTCGTAATCTCTGTCATTTACATTTACGACATTTGCTTTTTTCACCCCTTCTTAACCCCTATGACAATGAGGCCTGAACTTGGACATCCGGAGTGTCACTATTAATATCAGCAACTCTGTAAACTATGGATTCTACATCATTATTTGTCGTTTTGCATTGTTTTTATGTTTCACCTTTTTCCACCTCCGCCTCTAGGGGTGCTAAAGGGGCCTTACCCCCACAGTAATTTTTTCAGATAATAAGTCATATTATGTGTGCCAAGTCTGGTGGACAGCTATCTGGGCCTATATATGACTAAATCTATACGCTTGCGTGAAGCTACACAATCTGAACAGAATGTTGGTAACATCCTTCGTCAGGAAATTGGAAAACTTAGAAACAAGACTTTCTGTTCTAGAGGATATTCATTCTCCACGAAAATGTCTGGTACTCACTTATATTGTAGAGAGAGTATATCTCAAGATCATATGACCTGTTGGTCAAGCGATCAGGATTTACTAAACGCTGGTCTGTATTCTTTAACCATCTTTCTTTCCCGAGTCAAAGAACAAGAATTTGTTTTCATAAAGAAGAAGGTACACTTATACAATCGAGAGGATTAACAGTAATAATTGTTTGCAAATCGGTAGGAAAACTCAAAATAATTTCGTCGCTGAAAACGACCGTAGGGTGCTTTTCTGTGTAAAATCATGCATTTTTGTTAAACGAGTAACTTCAAGTATTACTCGCGCAACTTTTAGTGATATTTCGTGTTACAGTGCTGAGGAGTAAGGAGGCAGCTCTCCTGGTTCCGGTGATACTGCCAACTGAATAGAAATGAAATTTGAATTGAATCGATAATATGATCGTTCGATATAAATTTTCTAAACCTTTATAATCTTAAGCCCACAACTGTGTCTCATACGCACATTATATAACATTTCTCGATGCGAATCTTGTTTCTAGCCTGAATTCTATAGTTTGGCTTTGCTGTGTAAACAACAACAGTACTAGTACGTGAAATGTACGCCAGATGTCTCACAGCGATGCAAAGGCGATTCATAGTTTGTGTTTCAAAGGTTGCCAATACGAATCTCTAAGATAACCGAGATGTACCGATTCAGCACTAGGGTGCCCATATATCACTAAAAGTTGCAGTTATTAACATTATGCTTTGACGCTTGGTCGCAATATTGGAGGTGGGTATGAGGATTAATGTGTCTATCCTCAAATGTGCTAACTGTTACGCTGCACTGTGCGTCGAACACTTCATTGAAAAGCCCCATCACTGAGTAAGTTTGCTGAGCGGTTTGGGTCAAGTAGCTATCAGCTTGCATTCGAGAGATAGTGCGTTCGAACCGCACTGTCGGTAGCTAAGAAGATGGTTTTCCGTGATGTCCCATTTTCACACCAGGAAAATGTTGGGGCTTTACCGTAATTAAGACCACGCTCCTATACCATAGTTGCCATAAGACCTATCTGTGTCGGTGCGATGTAAAGCAAATTGCTAAACTAAAACAAAAACAGAAATCGCCATTTCAATTTTGATATTGACTGAGACACTGGGCAAGTGATCGCCTTTTACGAATTGATAATATACAGTAATTAATTTCTATATGGTGATTTTTGGTCATTTTTGTTAGTGCCTCGAATGTGTATCTCCCACTCGCAGTCAAAATTAGCAACCAGATTTGAACACTGTTGGTAACAGTAGTGAACAATCCATTAAAAACTTACCTCTGTGTTACGTTTCATCTGTATCCTCGGCTTCATTGTCAATTAGAGTGTCATCACTTCTACGCAGAGTTACCATACGTCGTCTTTTTCCCCAATACGTCCTTTTATTCGTTAGGGAAAATGGCGTCTTGCTAGGTTACCTTTTCAGATCAAAAAGGTTCGGGTTTTAGAAACTTTTACAAATCCTTGAAATGTAAACTGTAAGGAACAGAAAATAATAATCTACCCACTAGATCCCACGGATCGGTCGATAACGCAAAGAAAATTGAAAACAATGTTGTCTCACGCACGTCGCACAGGTAACAATGCTATTAATCACCCTGATTCCAACATGTCGAGTGTTATTTTGCTATTCCATATCGCAATGCCAATGCTAAGAGGGTATGTTATGTAATACGGACACCACAGTGTTCCAAATAAATAAATAAATAAATAAATAAATAAATAAATAAATAAATAAATAAATAAATAAACTAACCCCTAATTCTGCTAAGAAATGTTTAATTCTTCAGTGTAAATTCCAATCCAAAATTGTTAAGTAAAATAGGATCTTCTGATAAATATGCTTGTGAAAATACAAACATTCGCCGGTTGTATATTGTCTTAATCTATATTTTTGAGACATATTTGGGACAATTTTCATTAAATGGTCTGCAGCTGTAACGCAAAGTTATGTTTAAGACTGCGATATTTTAGCACGAAAATGCATTTACGTTAATTTATTTTTAGAAAGTGTCCAAGATGAAAAAGAAAACATGACACAGAAGAAACCTCTGTAACGCTTGAATGCCACTTTGCAATTTCTCTCGAACTTTAGCATCATGCGTTACAAAGCGATACTTGTGCATGTACCTCTATGAGTTGTGCGACCAGGTGGTTTAATGGACGACCTCTTCTTCTCCTTCCTGCCGGCTCCTAGTCTTTTGTAATATTTGGTTTATGGGTGTCTTCCATTTTCAGCAGGTATCCATACCTAGAGTAATCTCCTTCAAATTAATAGGGTAAGGGTGTATTTTGCCCGAAGGCAGGTCCGAACCTCCACAGAGGTGTGCCTGAGCCGGAGTTTACGTGCGGTAGGGTATCCAGTTCCTTTTCGCTCCTCCATTCCCTTACCCCCCCCCCCGCCAAACAGCGCGTGGCAACCCATCCAAATCTTGACCACGCCCAATATTGCTTAACTTCGGAGATCTCACGGAATCCGGTGTTTCAACACGGCTACGGCCGTTGGCTCAAATACATACAAGAGCCGAAAAAATAATGAAATCAAGCCTGAGTATGGCGACCTACTTTGTCTAAGTAAATAATCACGGCAAACTTGGAGCATTCGAACCCTTCTACGTGATAACTGGCGATGCATTTAGAAGGTAAGTTAATTTATGCCTAAACAGGAACTATCAACAATTCTTGGCCTGAAAATCCATTTCCAGATAAATGTTGGATCATGTTCAATGCTACTTGCTCTGCAATCTAAATTACAAATAACTTACATGATTAGTTTAGGTACCACAAGAGCTCAGGGTTCAGGCTTGTTTCACACACATAGTAAGTAAAGAAGTCGGTTAATATGACGTTATAAATCCCTAAAGGTTACAATAGAAAGAATACGTTTGAGAAATAGTACAATAAACTGGTGACATTAATCTCCACCCACGCAAACATGCACACATTCCTGTTAAAAGTACGTCTTGCCGGTAATTTATGGCACCGGTGTGGCGGTGCTTGTTTGGGCGGATTGTAGCAGGCCATGTTCAGGGCGGACTCAAGATTCATGGCCCCTACGTGTTCGTGTTGCCCTGTGATGACACGCGTGTAATGCTCCGTGATTTACTGGTTCAAATATTGAGCTTCTGGGAGTTCCCTCGTTTATTCAGTGTTGTATTTCCGGCACATTCAGGAGATCTGATGATAACTAAACATCTTCTCACATTGAAGAGCAGCTAACTACGGTGGTGGTGGTGATTATTGTTTGAAGAAGAAGTAAAAGTAGGCAACCATCCTCTAGCAGCCAACTACCCTCTCCTCTAGACCTAATGATATGAAGAAAAATTCTGTAACTCTTCATTTTGTTGTAATTAATTTTAAAAATCGACGAATAGGCTTGCAAAATAGTCATATACGTGCATACTCTATTACCATAGGAGACCGGACCAGGCAGACTGGCAATTCCTCTTCCTATAAATGAAAATTTGCTCCAATTTGACCTATTGAATTGTAATTTAACATTCATTTTGTGATCTTTCATACCTTTAAAAGCTCCATTTCAACTTATTAGTCTACTAATGTCATTCCACTCCACATCTCAACTGTCAGTTCGGAACATAACACTTTCATGCAATAATCTCGAAAGGAAATGATTGCGGTTCCACCTTATGCAATACCAGTCAGATTCTGTGTCTCCTCTTTTCATCAATTCTAAAGCAGATTGTAGGTAGGTAAGGGATGTTCTGCCCGAAGGCAGGTCCGAACCTCCGCAGAGGTGTTCCTGAGCTGGAGTTTACGTGCGGTAGGGTGGCCAGTTCCTTTCCGCTCCTCCATTCCCTTACCCCCCACCAATAGCGCGTGGCAACCCATCCAACTCCTGGACCACACCCAATGTTGCTTAACTTCAGAGATCTCACGGGATCCGGTGTTTCAACACGGCTACGGCCGTTGGCTAAAGCAGATACATTAATGTAAATTATATTATTTCTTTCTACATGGTACAGTGCTGAAGTGATTATTAGCAAGCCTTTGAAGATTTGTGACAATATCACGGGTTTGGGGGCTGACGTTAATACCAACGAGGAAAATTTGCTCACAAGAGCGTTTGACATGTATTTTCAAGAGTATAGGGTCTGCGTATGAAGGTTGAACCATCCAAGTTACACTGGGGAGAATGGCAATTATCTGTATACAGGGTGAAGCGAAATTCACGCACTCGGGCGTCGCAGCGTCCTCACCTGCCAACAAGTTCATCCTGCGAGTATATCCGGGAGAAAAAGGTCGTTGAAGAGTGGCAATCTGGCAACACTGTAACCGCATGTAGAGTAACTACCTCCGTCAGCACGTATTAGTCGTGCTGTACGGTTGGTGCAGTGGATAGAATTTTGGGTTAGCGTGCAGGAGGTCAAGGGTTCGATCCTGGTTTTTTACTATTTGCTTTACGTCGCGTCTTATGGCAACGATAGTATAAGTAAGGGCTAGGAGTGGGAATGAAGTGACCTTGGTCTTAATTAATTCTAGGTTTGAAAATGGGAAACCATGGAAAACTAACTTTAGGGCTTTCGGCAGCGATGTTCGAATCCACTGTCTCCCCAACGCAAGCTAGCAGCTTAAGACTCAAACCGCGCAGCCACTCCCTCGTTATAAAATATATTAAAAATGAAACAAGTTATTTTGATTTTTGTAGACTATTAGCTTGCCAGCGGTTTAAACGGTTCTTACGGACACTTAGAGAACCTTTCATATTAAAGAGGAGTCGGAAACAAAAAAAATAAAAATAAAGACTTTTTCTAAATGTTACCTCATTCAATTATTTGGACTCTGCTGATTAAAATGGAGTATAATTTATTTTAATACGACACATGGAAGCATTTTAAAGAAATATTTTAAAAATCAATGCACAAGTGTCAAATTGGGCAATTTAGACATGTTTCTTTTTTGAAAATATAAATGTCTGGAACCCTTTAATCTAGAAGGCTGTGGTTTTCACTGTTCTATTCCTGAATGTTATGCGCAGAGTTTTCCCGCACTGACATAACAAATATTTCAATAGTTTCGATTAAATAGAGTTTGATTTTAGGCACTGCTGTGAGTAAATGTGTGAGTGAACATTTTGTTTTACTTTGAAATCATCTTCTGAAAAATTACTTTTTCACATGTTTGACTCATTATCTCAGAAACTACACTGGATAGACAGTTCATTTTTTGCAAAGAGTCATCTTGTGGCATAATACAGCTACTGAACGAGATAAAAGCACTTCACATATATAGTTTCTGATTTACATACATTTTTAATAACATTTTTGTTAAAAATTTGGAACTTATTAAACAAACTCATAACTTTACTGTCGTTTGCTCCAACTATTCCATCCTAATTCAGTACTTATGGAAATGGTATAAATACATGTAGTAAAAATATAAAAGTTCTAAACGTAATACTTCCTGAGATAACGGGGCATATTTTCTATCAAATTAACATTTATCATGATAGGGTTTTCCGACAATCGAAATGTGTCTCAGGCCAAATTGAAATTGCCAAACCTCATGGGTATTTTCCCTCTAATGTAACTTACAATCGTTTCAGTCTACTGAACACGATTATAACACCTGGAACATTATAAATACATGTAAAAATGATCAATGAACAATTTACAGTTATAGTTATATCAGTGTTTCGACAGACTAAAAATTAGTTGTATTAACTAAGTCGACCGAGCGAGTGGCTGCGCGGTTTGCGTCACGTACCAGTCAGCTTCCATTCGGGAGATAGTGGGTACGAACCCCACTGTCGGTAGACCTGCAGATGATTTTCTGTGGTTTCCTATTTTTACATTTTTTTACATTTTAGAATTTTACATTTTTACACTGTCGCTTCCCTCTCCTAGCCCTTTTCTATTCCACCATCGCCGTAAGACCAATCTGCGTCCGTTGACGTAAAGAAAATTGCAAAATTTAAGTGAGACGACACTGAAAAAGAATGGTTTCATTCTTAACAAAATGACACATTGTCTCTCTAGCAGCAATCATTGAACCTATAATTCCAGTAGATATTATTTTACATTTTTCTCGGTCATATGGAATGGTGGAGCTGGTGGATTAAACACTTTTCTTTATGTCCTGTTTTGCTTGGTATTCACACATTCCATTCTGATGGTAGGATCAATGATACTTTTACTCGAACCCTCCTGGATAGAGATCATGTCAGTACTATACCGTTCGCACGGCGGGTCCGTGCTAGCTTAAAAACCTGTGTGGAACTTTCTTCTTCTGGCTGGGTGAGCAGACTCATATTTTATTATGTTTTCATGTTAACATCTTTCTTGCTCCTGATAGACTTTGCTACGACTATTAACTTTGAACCTTGGTCTCTTTTGGACTTAACTGCGATATGGAGCACTGCCCCAACTTCTGTGAAGGTTAACAACGGTGATGAGGGAGTTGTGGTTGGCAGACTAACAAGTGACTTGGAACTTTACTCATGTGTTCAAATGAAACTTATTTCGAACTAGGTATTCGCAGCCTGATCCCTGCCTGTTCTATCATACCTTTACCTGTGTTATTGTTTCTTCTTATCCTTTCCCTTGCTCTCTTTCTTCTCGTGTTTTGCCTTTATCACTTCCTATTCTCCTTTTTCTAATGAGAAATTGCAATGGTACTAAATGGTTAATCGTGGTCTGCGAACCTGATTGGTGTTCTTTCCATTCAATTGTTTAAAATGGTGCTAGTCTTGTTCTTTGAAGTTAAATAAATTCGTTTCGGGGGATTAATATAATAAATATAATAATAAATGCGTTGTTGCATCTTGGCATCCCAATGCTTACGGAATGTATCATTCCTTTTGAATAAAAATTAATAGGACCCCTTTTTCTAAAATATCTTCATGGCACGTTTTTGCTACGATGTTGGTATCATTGTGATATTTGGATTTAGTCATCTGTGTGCTACTATAAATGTACTTGTACATATAGCCATTTTTAACTTTATCTTCTGTAATTTCTACTACTCTTGTACCTGTGAAATACCAAAGATAATGAGTTCAATTACTATGTACCATATCTGTAAGTTCTTTCTCTTGATACCGTTGTAATATATGTCTTACTTTCTTAAAACCTGCTCCCTTGAGTTTTATTATTTATTTGATGTCCCTTTCACATTAATTCTAATGCTCCTACCACGGAACACCTCTAGGAAAGGGCCTTGCTTTGTGTTCTGCGCACTGTATTTGTGATGAATTGCATATTGCCTCGTGCACGCTTCCTTCTGCTCTGCTTGGCCTGTTACCTAAATATTGCTCATTACCTTAAGATTAACTGGGATTCTCCCCTCCTCCTCGCTTGAAATCGTGGGTGAACTGATCTAACTAACAGATGCCTAACAGAACGCATAGATGACCCGTTCTCCTCTAAGCCGTGGACCTCTTCTTACACCTGATGGTTAGGGCTGATACTATTACTGAACATTTACTCTATGACGGGCCTTTATTGATAATATTCCTTGAGAAGAGGCTCCCAAAATACGTGCAACTGTTTCTTTGTCACTCCGTCAGTGGGTTTCATTCTGATACCTCTCTAGAAGAGAATGCCTGGACAAACTTTGGTAGTCATCGTAATGGCATAATTCCATTCGCGACTGCTGGTCAGGCGATCAGCAGGGTAGTGTAGTGTAGATACATTGTAGTATAGATACAGTACATTTAGATAGTGCCGTATCTTGCCTGCTATTTTCGTGTGTATCTATTAGACCGTAATACTAATAATAATTTGTCTAAGCATTTAGCTTCGTTGGTAATCTTTGAGTACAGTAGTTCTTGCAAATTTCATTCTGTTGTGCTTAGTAGTGACATACGGTACGGTACCGGTATCGTAATTAGGATACGTCTGAAAGTAGTTTAACATTACTGTAGTGTACTGTACAGTAGTATACGAGTAATTAGAATTTAGTGTGATTATTTTATTATTGTAAAATATTTGTGTAGTACTGGTGTAGCAGAGGTATCCGTAGAAACTCTTACTAAAATATTGTTGAAATTAGGATAGGCTTAATTGCAGTTTGGAATTGTGTAGTTCTTGTGTATTACTTTCGATATTCAGTAATTAACAGCAGTTTTCATCCTGTTAGGGGTTGTAGGATTAAAAAAAAATAGGGCACGACTAAGTAGTATTGTAGTGTAGTCGTATATTAATTACCTTATTGTTGTGTACTATCCCAGACAATATATCCCTCCGTTCATTTATATATTTTTTTTGCAAATAAGTTACTTTATTTTTTAATTTAAAATTTCCCCCCCGTAAAGAATGGCTAAGGAGCGCGAGTGTACTTATTGTGGGTGTGGTGAGGCATTGAGGGGTATGAGGGAGGAGTTGGAAAGTTTGAGGGAGATAATTAGGATTCTCACAGAAGACAGGAAGGAAGATAGGACTCCCTCAAACAACGTACAGCTTACAGTAGGATTACAAGAGGGAGGGGAAGGAAAGGGAGGAGTTGTAGAAGACAGGTGGTCTAATGTTCTAAGGGGAAGGAGATTGCAGGCTAAGAGCTCTATTGAGGATCAGAATTCAGGGCAGGTGTCTGTGCAAAATCGGTACGAGTCACTCCAGGTAGAACAACAGAGGGAAGATGAGGGACAGGGAACTGTTGCTGAGATGTGTGGGAGTAGGAGGAAGGGAAAAGGTAGGAAAGGAAAATGTAGAGTAGATGATAGGAAAAGACAGGTGGAACAGGGTCATGGGAAGGAGAAAAGGGAGGAGGAAGTAGCTTCTGCAGTTATCAGGAAAGATAGGGCTGACCAGGAGGGGAGGGGATCAAACGAGGTGGGTAGGGTTGAGGCTCTGGTCATGGGAGATTCCATCGTTAGACACGTGGGGAAAGTGTGTGGAGGAAAGGGTACCAGGGTAGAGTGTTATCCAGGAATTAGGTTGAGGCAGATGTTGAGGAAAGTAGAAGAGAGGGAGGAGGGGAAGGAGAAGGTGGTAGTGTTTCACGTTGGTACCAACAACGTAAGGCAAGCTGATATAAGTACCAACATAGTTGGAGATGTGTGGGATCTGGTAAATGCAGCACGGGTGAAGTTTAAGAAAGCGGAGATTGTTATTAGTGGAATACTGTGTAGAAGGGATACTGACTGGAGGGTGATTGGGGATTTAAATGAGACTATGGAGTGGGTATGTGGGAAACTGGGAGTGAAATTTCTAGATCCAAATGGGTGGGTGGGAGATAGGGATCTGCGCTCAGATGGCCTTCATTTAAACCGCAGTGGTACGTATAAGTTAGGAAATTTGTTTGGAAGGGTAATAGGGAGGTACATTCAGGGAAACGGGATGGCCTAGGGAGCGGTGATAAGGGAACAGGGAACTGGAAATCAAGTAGGGATGACATAAAATTGTTAGTGTTGAACTGTAGAAGTATTGTAAGGAAAGGAATAGAATTAAGTAATTTAATAGATATATATTCACCAGATATTGTAATAGGAGTTGAATCATGGCTGAGAAATGATATAATGGATGCAGAAATTTTCTCACAGCACTGGAGTGTGTATCGTAGAGATAGGATAGGAAGGGTGGGAGGCGGAGTGTTCATTCTGGTGAAAGAAGAATTTGTAAGCTACGAAAAAGTTAAAGATGAGACACATGAAATTCTAGGTGTAAGGCTCATTTCTAAAGATAATAGGCAACTTGATATATTTGGAGTGTACAGATCGGGAAAGGGTAGCACTGACGCGGATTCAGAATTATTTGATAGGATAGTCAGCTATGTGGGAAACGACATGGAAAGAAATGTGATTGTAGCGGGAGATCTGAACTTGCCAGATGTCAATTGGGAAGGAAATGCGAACGACAGAAAGCACGACCAACAAATGGCAAATAAGTTAATATGGGAAGGACAGCTGATTCAGAAAGTGATGGAACCAACCAGAGGGAAAAATATCCTGGATGTCGTGCTGATAAAACCAGATGAGCTCTATAGGGAAACTGAAGTAATAGATGGTATTAGTGATCATGAAGCTGTTTTCGTGGTAGTTAAAAATAAATGTGATAGAAAGGAAGGTCTTAAAAGTAGGACTGTTAGGCAGTACCACATGGCTGATAAAGCAGGCATGAGGCAGTTTCTAAAAAGTAGCTATGATCGGTGGAAAACTGTAAATATAAATGTAAACAGACTCTGGGATGGGTTTAAAGAAATTGTTGAGGAATGCGAAAACAGGTTTGTACCATTAAGGGTGGTAAGGAATCGTAAAGACCCACCTTATTATAATAGAGAAATAAAGAAACTAAGAAGGAGGTGCAGACTGGAAAGAAATAGAGTTAGAAATGGCTGTGGAAGTAAGGAGAAATTGAAGGAACTTACTAGAAAATTGAATCTAGCAAAGAAGGCAGCTAAGGATAATATGATGGCAAGCATAATTGGCAGTCATACGAATTTTAGTGAAAAATGGAAGGGTATGTATAGGTATTTTAAGGCAGAAACAGGTTCCAAGAAGGACATTCCAGGAATAATTAATGAACAAGGGGAGTGTGTATGTGAGGATCTTCAAAAGGCAGAAGTATTCAGTCAGCAGTATGTAAAGATTGTTGGTTACAAGGATAATGTCGAGATAGAGGAGGAGACTAAGGCCAAAGAAGTGATAACATTTACATATGATAACAATGACATTTACAATAAGATACAAAAGTTAAAAACTAGAAAAGCGACTGGAATTGATCAGATTTCTGGGGATATACTAAAGACAATGGGTTGGGATATAGTACCATATCTGAAGTACTTATTTGATTATTGTTTGGTCGGAGGAGCTATACCAGATGAATGGAGAGTTGCTATAGTTGCCCCTGTGTATAAAGGAAAGGTTGATAGACATAAAGCTGAAAATTACAGGCCAGTAAGTTTGACATGCATTGTATGTAAGCTTTGGGAAGGCATTCTTTCTGATTATATTAGACATGTTTGTGAAATTAATAACTGGTTCGATAGAAGGCAATTCGGTTTTAGGAAAGGTTATTCCACTGAAGCTCAACTTGTAGGATTCCAGCGAGATATAGCAGATATCTTGGATTCAGGAGGTCAAATGGACTGTATCGCGATTGACCTGTCTAAAGCATTTGATAGGGTGGATCATGGGAGACTACTGGCAAAAATGAGTGCAATTGGACTAGACAAAAGAGTGACTGAATGGGTTGCTATATTTCTAGAAAATAGATCTCAGAGAATTAGAGTAGGTGAAGCTTTATCTGACCCTGTAATAATTAAGAGGGGAATTCCTCAAGGCAGTTTTATCGGACCTTTATGTTTTCTTATATATATAAATGATATGAGTAAAGGAGTCGAATTGGAGGTAAGGCTTTTTGCGGATGATGTTATTCTCTATAGAGTGATAAATAAGTTACAAGATTGTGAGCAACTGCAACGTGACCTCGAAAATGTTGTGAGATGGACAGCAGGCAATGGTATGTTGATAAACGGGGCTAAAAGTCAGGTTGTGAGTTTTACAAGTAGGAAAAGTCCTCTCAGTTTTAATTACTGCGTTGATGGGGTGAAAGTTCCTTTTGGGGATCATTGTAAGTATCTAGGTGTTAATATAAGGAAAGATCTTCATTGGGGTAATCACATAAATGGGATTGTAAATAAAGGGTACAGATCTCTGCACATGGTTATGAGGGTGTTTAGGGTTTGTAGTAAGGATGTAAAGGAGAGGGCATATAAGTCTCTGGTAAGACCCCAACTAGAGTATGGTTCCAGTGTATGGGACCCTCACCAGGATTACCTGATTCAAGAACTGGAAAAAATCCAAAGAAAAGCAGCTCGATTTGTTCTGGGCGATTTACGACAAAAGAGTAGCGTTACAAAAATATTGCAATGTTTGGGTTGGGAAGAATTGAGAGAAAGAAGAAGAGCTGCTCGACTAAGTGGTATGTTCCGGGCTGTCAGCGGAGAGATGGCGTGGAATGACATTAGTAGACGAATAAGTTTGAATGGCGTTTATAAAAGTAGGAAAGATCACAATATGAAGATAAAGTTGGAATTCAAGAGGACAAACTGGGGCAAATATTCATTTATAGGAAGGGGAGTTAGGGATTGGAATAACTTACCAAGAGAGACGTTCAATAAATTTCCAATTTCTTTGAAATCATTTAGGAAAAGGCTAGGAAAACAACAAATAGGGAATCTGCCACCTGGGCGACTGCCCTAAATGCAGATCAGTATTGATGGATTGATTGATTGATTGATTGAAACGCTCGTGTGTATTCTTTGTACAGATTAACCATCTTTCCTTTCCGAGGCAAAGAATAAAAATGTGTTTCCATAAAGAATGTACACTTACACAATCAGGAGGAGTAACAGTAATAAATAGTCCAAGTTTTCCTTTGCCTTTCTGTATATAACATATTAAGTCACGTATATGTTATCAATTTTAATGAGGGACTTACAAGCGCTGATAAACTGTAGAAATGCCTCCCACTTTTTAAAATATTTACTGTAAAAGTATTATCGGGGGCCTCAGTACTTGTTTCGTTGCAGTCTTAATTAGTATGTCAGCATCCGAGTGAAATTTTGAAGATATTCTTTTCAAAAGAGTAACTTGAAAACCGTACGATGGGCTGAATAATGTAGATATTACACTGAATTTTTCATAATTTGTAAAGGAGATGGAGTTGCTCTGGTCTCCAGTTTCTGTTTGAGCTTCTCCGTCACTGTCCGTAGATCTAAGACTTTTTCAGAAGGGTAGTTTACGTCGAGATATTTAATGGTCTGTTCTCCTTAGACATAATAGATGCTATTAAACATCCTGAATCTGAAAGCATATTTCAGATCGTCCTTATTTATGAACAAGCAGACAGACTTTTTAGACTTCGTTTTAAATCCTTTCTTTTCAGGTATCAAAATTGTTTGAGCCGTGAGTTTCTTGGCGGAATCTACATCCCTAGCTACGATGGCTATACCATCTGCGAATGCCATGATACCTATAGGCCTACTGGGGAGACTTTCTTTATGATTTTATAAGCCTTTACGAGATAATTCTCTCATAATATGTTTCGTAGATATTGTGTATAGTGAGAGAGAGGAACGAACTCTCTAAAATATGAAAATGAAAACCTACAACCTGTTTTCCAGTCATTGACCGGGTCAGGGATGTAATGAATGAAACAGATATAGGCTATTAGTACGATGGGGTCGCCACTCCCAACGTGATTTAGTAATGACTGATAGATGCTATGAAATGAGACTGGAGAGTGTTACTGGAATGAAAGATGACAGGGAAAACCGGAGTACCCGGAGAAAAACCTGTCCCGCCTCTGCTTTGTCCAGCACAAATCTCACATGGAGTGACCGAGATTCGAACCACGGTATCCAGCGGTGAGAGGCCGACGCTCTGCCGTCTGAGCCACGGAGGCTCCTCTCTAAAATATATCACTGTATTATTATTATTATTATTATTATTATTATTATTATTATTATTATTATTATTATTATTATTACGAAGACGAATCAAAAACGTAAGTTACACTAGCTCGCCGCGAGAACACGCTGTTTGTTTTGGCCGTGGCCTATGCGAACAAGCTACATAACTGCTGACGCATCCGATAGGAAGGTTGGTGTGGTATCCCGTAGTGCTGTGTGTGCAGAGCAGGCTAGGCTCAATGGAGCGTCAACTGGATGTTTACCCCAAATTGGAGGTGCGTGCAACGATCAGATTTCTATGGGATAAACGGCTCAATTGCACGACGGACATTCATAGTTAAATCACTGTTGTATATGGTGAGCGTGCAAACTCTCGCCCAGGTATAGTAAAGTGGCATAAGCAATTTGATGGCGGACGCACGGATCTCACGGACAAATATCGCGAAGGCAGGCCCGTAACTCCAGTACCGTTGCAAATGTTGACCGTGTGGATGGGATCATTAGAGAGAATCGGCGGGTAATACTGCAGGAAATTGCCAGCACGCTGAACATTAGCACCTTGGATTTCGTAAACTGTGTCAAAAATGGGTCCCACGTCTGCTCACCGATGTTCACAAGGGACAACGTTTCCAATCGTCACTGGCATTTTTGCAACGATATTCTGTGGAGGGACACGAGTTTCTGCTGCGAATCATCACAGGGGATGAAGCGTGGGTCCACTACTTCACTCCCGAAACAAAGAGAACATCGATGGAATGGGTGCACACCACATCACCACCACGAAAGAAGGCCAAGGTTCACCTTCAGCAGGAAAAGTATTGGCGACAGTATTCTTTGACATGGAGGGTGTGGTGCACGTGAAATTTACGCCGAAAGCCACGGCAATCAACTTGGCTTCGTTCGTCAAACTTTGAACCGGTTGCGTAAGGCAATTAAAGAAAAGCGGGGGGCGGGGGAGTAATTGAGCGCCGGTGTGATTTTGTTGCACGATAACGCAACACCTCACACGGCCCGCCAAACCTCCTAACTGCTGCAGCGATTCAAGTGGGAAGTATGGCAACATCCTCCATACTGTCCCGACTTAGCACCATACGATTATCATGTGTTCGGTAAACTGAAAAAGGATCTCGGTGGACGACGATTCCGAAACGGTGTGGGGGTGAAAGCAGTTGTCTTCCGGTGGTTACATAGCGCTGGAGGTGATTTCTACGCATCTGGAATCGAAACGTTGGTTGACCATTCTGAGAAATGTTTACAGTCTCTTGGGGACTATGTGGAAAAGTGAACTTACATTGTATGTTGTCATAGCCGTGTTACCTATGTGTAGGTGGTTTCATAAATGGCCAAAACATGGAACTGTAACTTACTTTTTGATTCGCCCTTGTATTACTATTATTATTATTATTATTATTATTATTATTATTATTATTATTATTATTATTATTATTATTATGACCCATAATGGAATTTCCTCAGCGGTGTGGTTGTTATACCTTCGAAGGTGAGCCATTTTAAGTATCTTATCAATTTAGACGTTCAGATTACGTTGCTACATAGCGCTCTTTGAAAATCGACTGCCTCGACAGAAATTCCATCCACGAACTTTGTATCAGCTGCAGCATTGATCTACTGAGGGAAACAATGCTGCTTGGAACATAGATATCTCATATATGTGACATGTGCAAGGTAACCCGTTCGAAATTTGTGGTGTACTGTAGTATTTTATCAAAAATTAGCGTGCTTATTTTATTACTGTGAAATATTTGTGTAGTAGAAGTATCCCTCTAGAAACTCTTACTAGAATTCTATTGTTGTAATAGGACAGACATAACTGCGGTTTAGACTTGTGCAGTTCTTGTGTATTCCTTTCGATATTCAGTAATTAACGGCAGTTTTCATGCTGTTAGGGCGTTGTAAAATAAACATTTAATACGACTGACTAGTATTTTAGTGTAGTAGTATATTAAATACCTTATTGTCGTGTGATCTTTGTGTACTAACCTAGACAGTATTACTTTCCTTTCATTTTTTTGCACGGAATAAGTTATTTTATCTTTTCTTCATTATTCCATAAAGAATGGCTAAGGGATGCAAGTGTAAGAACTATGGGTGTGGCCATGCACTAAGGAATGTGAGGGAGGAGCTGGAGAGTTTGGGGGAGATAATTAGGATTCTCTCAGAGGACAAGAATGAAGGTTGGCCTCCCTCAAACAATGTACGGGATACGGTACATGTAAAATATGGATGGGAAGGAAAGGTCGGGCGTAGGGGGGGTATTGTGTGTAGAAGACAGGTGGTCAAATGGTTTTGAGAGAAAGGATATTGCAGGCTAAGGGCTCTATTCAGGATCAGAATTCAGGACAGGTGTCTGTGAGAAATCGGTATGAGTCCCTGTAGGTAGAACAACAGAGGGAAGATGAAGAACAGGGAACTGTAGCCGAAAAGTGCGGAAGTAGGAGGAAAGGAAAAGGTAGGAAAGGGAAATGTAGAGTAGAGGAGAGGAAAAGAAAGATGGAACAGACGCATGAGAGGGAGAAATGGGAGGAGGAAATAGCTTCTGCAGCCGTCAGGAAAGGTAGGGTTGACCAGGAGGGGAGGTGATCAAATGTGGTGGGTAGCGTTGAAGCTCTGGTCATGGGGTTGCTACATAGCACTCTTTGAAAATCGAGATAATTAGGATACTAAAGGAGTATTAAATTTTACCTAACAATGACATTTACAATAAGATACAAAAGCTGAAAATTAGAAAAGCAGCTGGAATTGATTAAATTGATTAGACATGTGGGGTAAGTATGTGGAGGAAAGGGACCAGGGTAGAGTGTTATCCAATAATTAGGTTAAGGCAGATGTTGAGGAAAGTAGAAGAGAAGGAGCAGGGAAAGGAGAAGGAGGTAGTGTTTCACGTTGGTACCAGTAATGGTAGGCAACCAGGTATAAGTACCAACATAATTGGGGACGTGTAGGATCTGGTAAGTGCAGCACTGGTAAAGTTTAAGGAAGCAGAGATTGTTATCAGTGGAATACTGTGTAGAAGGCATAGCCTACTGATTGGAAGGTGATTGGGGATTTACATGAGACTATGGAGTGCGTATGTGGAAAACTGGGGGCGAAATTTATAGATCCTAAAGGGTAGGTAGGAGATAGGAATCTGCACTCAGATGGCCTTCACTTCAACCGCAGTGGTACGTATAAGTTATGAAGTTTGTTTAGAAGGGTAATAGGGAGGTACATTCAGAGAAACGGGTTGGTCTAGGGAGCGGTACAAGGTTGCAGGAATCTGGACGTCATGTAGGGATGACATAAATATGTTAGTGTTAAAATGTAGAAGTATTGTGAAGAAAGGAATAGAATTAAGTGATTTAATAGATATATACTTACCAGATATTGCAATAGGAGTGGTAGGAGAGTGAGTATTCATTCTGGTGAAAGAAAAATTTGTACGCCACGAAAACATTAAAGGCGACAAATATTACATTCTAGTGTAAGGCTTATCCCTAAAGATAATAAGCAACTTGAAGTTTTTGGAGTGTCCAGACCGGGAAAGGGTGTCGCTGACGCTGATTCGGAATTATTTGATAAAATAATAAGCTATTTGGGAAAAGATATGGAAAGGAATGTGATTGTAGCGGGTGATGTTAATTTACCAAATGTTAATTGGGAAGGCAATGCGAACGACAGGAAGCATGACCAACAAATGGAAAATAAGTTAATATGGGTAGGAGAGCTGAATCAGAGAGTAATGGAACCAACTAGAGGGAAGAATATTCAGGACGTGGTGCTGGTAAAACCAGATGAGCTCTATAAAGAAGCCGAAGTAATAGATGTATTAGTGATCACGAAACCGTTTTTGTCGTAGTTAAAAGTTAATGTGATAGAAAGGAACGTCGTATGGCTGATGACAGGTATGAGGGAGTTTCTTAAAAGTAGCTATTAATGGCGGAAAATGGAAAATAATTATGCAAATAGACTGTGAACTGGGTTTAAACTAATTGTTGAGGAATGGGAAAACAAGGTATGTACCTTTAAAGGTGGTAAAGAATGGTAAAGACCCGCTATATTATAACAGAGAAGTAAAGAGACTAAGAAGGAGGAGCAGGTAGGAAAGAAATAGTGTTAGAACTGGCTGTGGAGGTAAGGAGAAATTGAATGAACTGACTAGGAAATTGAATCTAACAAAGAAGTCAGTTAAGGATAACATGATGGCAAGTATAATAGGCAGTCATACAAATTTTAGTGAAAAATGGAAGGGTATATGTAGGCATTCAAAGGCAGAAACAGGTTCCAAGAAGGACATTCCAGGAATCACTAATGAACAAGGGGAATGTGTAGGCCCTATGCGAGGAACTTCAGAAGGCAGAAGTATTCAGTCAACAGTATGTAAAGATTGGTAGTTACAAATATTATGTCCAGATTGAGGAGGTGACTAATACTAAAGGAGTATTGAAATGTACCTAACAATGGCATTTACAATAAACAAGCTGAAAATTAGAAAAGCAGCTGGAATTGATTAGATTTCTGGGGATATACTAAAGACAATGTGTTAAGATATAGTTCCTTATCTGAAGTACCTATTGTATTACTCATTACTGTTTGCATGAAGGAGCTATACCAAATGAATGGAGAGTTGCTATGGTAGCCCCTGCGTATAAAGGGAAGGGTGACAGACATAAAGCTGAAAATTACAGGCCAGTAAGTTTAACATGAGAAATTAATATCCAGCTCGATAGAAGACAGTTCGGAATTAGGAAATTTTCTTCCACTGAAGCTCAACTTGTATAATTCCAGCAAGATTGAGCACACGTCTTGGATTCAGGAGGTCAAATGAACTTTATCGCAATTGACCTATATAAGGCATTTGATGGGGTAGATCATGTGAGACTACTGGCCATAATGAGGGCTATTGGACTAGACAAAAGAGTAATTGAATGGATGGCTATATTTCTAGAATGAGAGTAGTTGAAGCTTTATCTGACCCTGTAATCATTAAGAGGGGAATTTCTCAAGGCAGTAGTATTGTACCTTTATGTTTTCTTGTATATATAAATGATATGAGTAAAGTACTGGAATCAGAGATAAGGCTTTTTTTCGAACGATTTTATTCTGCGTAAAGTAATAAATAAGTTACAAAATTGCCACCTGGGCGACTGCTTTAAATGCAGATCAATGTTGATTGATTGGTTGGTATAAATCATTTAAATATTACAATATACAACTCCAGAAACTATTGATTTCACTGCTGAAATTGTAGGGACACATGTCTATTGTTTCGTTCAGTGAGTATGTAGATTAAGGGAAGGTCGATGAGTGCGAAATGTAGTTGAAGTAGGTAGTCGACACCATAAACAGCTACCTGTAAAAATTGAAGGATGTGAATAGTCACACCATAGCCCCCGTAGACTTGACATGGACATTAATTTCCGACTATGGAAGTGTACTCACAAAGGTCAGTATATTCTAATTACCACAGACAAAGAAAGCCCCAAATCATAGGAGAAGCAAGATGAGGCCCCAGAATATCTCTGACAGATATTCGAACTTATTGAACCCTATCATATGGTGGTCCTAGGACCAACATTTAGCGCATATAATGTGTGAAAGTCATTCTCCGTGTTGTGAACAGCGAAGTACTAGCGAGCGTGGGCTCAGTTTAGCAAGCTAGGCACACAAGGAAAAGTCGAAAGAGCCGCTCTAGAGAGAGAAAGCGCGAACCGTTCAAAGAGGCGAAGACCTTTCATTTTGTCTGGGGAGTCCCCAACTACCAACCAGAGCGACGAGAACATGAGGAAAGAGAGGACTAAAATCTTCTCAGAAAAAGATCCAATTTCCATTTTCAAGCAATTTGGAACGAATATAAAACAAAGGCAAATTATTATTAGATTTATCGTGTACACGTAACGGGTAATAATTATGCAGTAGCAGTGAAATAAGGAATATTTGAATGTCCGTTAATACAAAGAAGGTCATGATACAAAGAAGGTTCAGTGCTTGCCGGGGAATCATTCTTGCTCGTTGGATGGGGCGAACCTACAGTCAAGAGTACAGAGGCCTCAGTCCCGCTTTTGAACGTCGCGAATCATCGAGTACGTGCGAGGTTACGTCATAATCAGATAAGAGTGAATAAACGGACAGTCAAGATTGTGTTCGAGTAAGCTAGAAATGAATTTAAGAAAGTAAATACCAGTTGTGATACCAGTAATTAAAACAGCTATAAGGGAAACTAAATGCCCCGTGTTAGTTACGGCGTGTAAGTGATTCATATAGTGCTGGCCGCCGGAGAGATATCAGAGGTTAGAAGCTTTAGGAAACGAACTCCATTTCCTTATAGTGAGAATAGTCAAAAGGTTCCCAGTTCTAGCTCACTATATCGTACGGCGCGAGTGTGTAAAACAAGTGTCGAAGTACGACCATTAATTCGTTTATGTGCGCAACTCCCAAGGACATCACCAACTTTCAAGCAGAGGACATTAAGAGATAAATGGCAGCGCCCAAATAGAACCGAGGACCTCTACAGTCCTCGTCGTTAGCTCTATGGCGAGCTAAATCCCTATGGAAAGCCTCAAGGGGCTGAACTGACGCACGGTATGGAAAGCAGATAAGTTAAACCAGATAGAATATGTGAACGTAGTGTTCTCAATCCATTTGTACATAATTCATTACATTTCTTAATATTCGGAAGAGAGCAAGGTTTTGTAACCATGGGGATTTCTAACATAAACCGTACCAAGTGCACTGCAATGTTGAATGTACTGTTGTGTCATCTGGCCCTGAACTTCCATTTTTGCACTATTTACGTTCTGGTGGCATTTGGGATTGCCGTAACTGCTCGATACATTTTTCTTTCTTTCTTTCTTTTCCTACCGCTTTTTCCCCATACCTGTGGGGTCGCGGGTGCGAACTGCGTCGCACATGTGGATTTGGCCCTGTTATACGGCTGATGCCCGACCTGACGCCAACCCTATATGGAGGGAAATAATCACTATTGCGTGTTTCTGTGGTGGTTGGTAGTCTGGTGTGTTGTCTGAATATGAATATTATAGTGTTGGGACGGACACAAAAACCCAGTCCCCGAGCCAGAAGAATTAATCAGAAGCGATTAAAATCCCCGATCCGGCCGGGAATCGAACCCGGGACCCTCTGAACCGAAAGTCAGCACGCTGACCATTTAGCCAACGAGTCGGACATAACTGCTTGATACATATCACAACATAAAGTATCCGACTGGCATTTGTCTGTGTTCGTGCGGGCTGATCTCAAGGAATACCGAATAGATTATAATACGTTTCCACTATAACGTAGTCCGGCTCCATGTTGTCTTCATCATCATTTCATCCTCATCATGACGCACAGGTCGCCTACGGGAGTCAAATCAAAAGACCTGCATCTGGCGAGCCGAACTTGTCCTCGGACACTCCCGGCACTAAAAGCCATACGCCATTTCATTTCATTTTTACCATAACGTACACCATTCATCGGAAAAAATACGGCAAAAGGCATCTGAGTAGCGGAGATTTTAGAGAAGGAATTCGAATAAAAGAAGATGATCTGAGCGCTTGAGTGGCTAAGTCGTCCACGCCCAACGTACGTGCGCAAGAATACCCAAAAGAAGTCCTCGACGGTATAGTCTATACCTATCTGTAAAGGGTAGCCCTCAATAAGCTATTTTTATAGTTTGCAATAAACGATCGGGATTAAAATTAGAAGGCATATCTTGAGATAAATAACTTTATCAAAAGATAGTGTTTATTCCCTCAATAATCTTACTAATATATAAATAACTTTATGTGTAATTTTCAGATTGCTTTAGGAGTTAGTATCGTTTCGGGGAAAGCGCAGGAGTGGTTTAAATATCGGATGGAGAGAAAAAAGCGAGCTAACAGGCAGGCGGTTGGAAGCCTTGGAAAATCGTCATCTGTGTACGTACACCAGGAGAAGAAGTAATGTGGTCTACAAGGGAATCGTCTAACGCCTCATCACCATAAATTACACATGAATTCCGTGTGAAGCTAAGATGTGCCACGATTAATAAACTAAAGGGATGCCATAATCCTTTTACATAAGCTTAGGGGATCTAGTGAATGTAAAAATGAAAGTTACAAAGGTTTATGACATTTTCATCGACAAGGTTATTAACTTTTTTCTCGACTTCAAGACTTAGCGCCAAGAATCTGTTAAGTTCGACATTGGCAGAGGTATGAGTGTCATTATTTACTTACTAAGATACAATCTCGGTAATGGGACAGTGCAAACATTCATTAGGATATGCCATCTGTCTTTACTTCTTGATACGATAGAGATAATTAAACAAGATAGAGCCTTTTCAGAAAACAGTCCTGTACTGGTTTCAATTAGTAAATATGATTACTCTACAGAGATATGTCTACTTAGATGCAGGTTTTTGTAAGTCTATAAGAAACTGAGAATGAATTAAATTCTGCAATAATACATCGCTAATACAACTTCTTACACTGCATACTATTCTGAAGTTCTGGCAATTAACTGCAAGGCTTCTTGTAATGGCTTAGTCACTGGATCGATTATCCATTCACCCAAGAAACTAGGCGTACAGGCTACCTGCGGTTTGACATTTGTTCACAAGGCTCTTGATGGAGTGAAAGAAAACGAATTTAGGAGGACTACCAGAACGAAGATGATGATGAAGGTGCTGTTACTGATCTATTTGTTGCAGTTGATTCTACTTTCTACTATTATTATTATTGCTGCTGCTGCTGATGATGATGATGATATTGGTAAGTCGGGCTGAGTGGCTCAGACGGTTGAGGCGCTGGCCTTCTGACCCCAACTTGGCAGGTTCAATCCTGGCTCAGTCCGGTGATATTTGAGGGGTGTTAGCCTTTTGTCGGTAGATTTATTGGCACGTAAAAGAACTCCTGCGGGATTGAATTCAGGCACTTTGGTGTCTCCAAAAAACTTTAAAACACTGTTGTTAGTGCGACGTAAAGCTATTAATATTATTATCATCATCATTATTATGATTATTACTAGCAAATGTACCCGAGCTTTTCGCTACGGTATTCTATATTGTATACGCATTTCTCCGTAAATTACTGTAAAGGCAGTGAGTAAGATTATATTAAATTGCATGTCTCTTAGCGCTATCCGAGAAACAAAACAGGCAGGACTCCATAAGTTGTTTCCGATATAAGGTAGGCATTGGGAAAGTTTTGTTGATAATGGTAGGCCACATTTCCTACTGTCAATCACAATCGAGTTCGGGAGTATCTACAAAAACGGCAGTCTCACTTGGCAACTGATATTCACAGTAAATATGGGGAGTTTTCATCATAAAAACAGGCACTTTTTCCAAATGCCAGTCATAATCGAGTTGGAGAGATTTGATTATAATCGAGATATGCAGCGCTATCTAACATATATCGCAACACGACAGTAAGTCATAGGAGCAAAGTTGTCGATCTCTCCAAATTGAGCAGCGATTGTGCCATCTGTTTTGTTATACGACTTATTATTTACCCACCAACAACCCCGAAACGAAGGTCTGTACTGTCATTAAAACTGCATCAATATTTCGATATTTTCCGGGGCCAAAAGATGTATACACTGACTGACAGAGCAAATGCAACACCAAGAAGGAGTGGTCAGAACTTTATGCCAATTGCAGGGTAGACTGACGTCACTGAGGTATGCTCATGATGTGAAATGCGCCGCTGTGCTGCGCACGTAGCGAACGATAAATGGGACACGGCGTTGGCGAATGGCCCACTTCGTACCGTGATTTCTCAGCCGACAGTCATTGTAGAACGTGTTGTCGTGTGCCACAGGACATGTGTATAGCTAAGAATGCCAGGCCGCCGTCAACGGAGGCATTTTCCAGCAGACAGACGACTTTACGAGGGGTATGGTGATCGGGCTGAGAAGGGCAGGTTGGTCGCTTCGTCAAATCGCAGCCGATACCCATAGGGATGTGTCCACGGTGCAGCGCCTGTGGCGAAGATGGTTGGCGCAAGGACATGTGGCACGTGCGAGGGGTCCAGGCGCAGCCCGAGTGACGTCAGCGCGCGAGGATCGGCGCATCCGCCGCCAAGCGGTGGCAGCCCCGCACGCCACGTCAACCGCCATTCTTCAGCATGTGCAAGACACCCTGCTGTTCCAATATCGACCAGAATAATTTCCCGTCGATTGGTTGAAGGAGGCCTGCACTCCCGGCGTCCGCTCAGAAGACTACCATTGACTCCACAGCATAGACGTGCACGCCTGGCATGGTGCCGGGTTAGAGCGACTTGGATGAGGGAATGGCGGAACGTCGTGTTCTCCGATGAGTCACGCTTCTGTTCTGTCAGTGATAGTCACCGCAGACGAGTGTGGCGTCGGCGTGGAGAAAGGTCAAATCCGGCAGTAACTGTGGAGCGCCCTACCGCTAGTCAACGCGGCATCATGGTTTGGGGCGCTATTGCGTATGATTCCACGTCACCTCTAGTGCGTATTCAAGGCACGTTAAATGCCCACCGCTACGTGCAGCATGTGCTGCGGCCGGTGGCACTCCCGTACCTTCAGGGGCTGCCCAATGCTCTGTTTCAGCAGGATAATGCCCGCCCACACACTGCTCGCATCTCCCAACAGGCTCTACGAGGTGTACAGATGCTTCCGTGGCCAGCGTACTCTCCGGATCTCTCACCAATCGAACACGTGTGGGATCTCATTGGACGCCGTTTGCAAACTCTGCCCCAGCCTCGTACGGACGACCAACTGTGGCAAATGGTTGACAGAGAATGGAGAACCATCCCTCAGGACACCATCCGCACTCTTATTGACTCTGTACCTCGACGTGTTTCTGCGTGCATCGCCGCTCGCGGTGGTCCTACATCCTACTGAGTCGATGCCGTGCGCATTGTGTAACCTGCATATCGGTTTGAAATAAACATCAATTATTCGTCCGTGCCGTCTCTGTTTTTTCCCCAACTTTCATCCCTTTAGAACCATTCCTTCTTGGTGTTGCATTTGCTCTGTCAGTCAGTGTATTTGAACAGGTTGGAATTTTTCCTGAAAGAAAATATTGTCCAGGTTTTTGGGAATAGCACTCGCATATAACGGAGTAATTAAGGAAGAAAATACTACAGTTAAGGAAGTTGAAATTAATAGAAAATCGGATTATAACTGAGGGCAGACGTATAGGACAAATATGCAAATACCAAGTGGATTTATTGGAAAATAGAATGCCCCTCAATAAATTGTGATGGGTTGAGTTACGAATATAAGAAGGCCGTAAAAGAGGAGACATTTAGGCGCAGGGATTCTTGGGTAAACAGATAAGAAGATGAGTTATGGTGTTATTACTTACGCATAAAGAGACAAAGCAGAGGCAAGAAATTAAAGCGGAAAACAGAGGTAGAATAGAACTACAGTAAAAATTATGGCAAATGCCGGAAAACAATTTACGGTGTGAAATAATAGGCCACACTTCTCAGGACTGCTCAAATATTAACAACGCCCTTTAGTGCTATTCGAGGAAGATTGTAACCTCTAACGGATTTCAATCATATTCACGCAGAATGGCCGATTGACGTCTCTCTTTCTTTCTACCCAAGGAACAACCACGAGTTTACGGGAATGATGACGAAAATGGCAATACGTTACTTCCCTGCGGGCAACCAGTTAGAGACGTCGCCATGGTAATTTTCTCTGTCATTTGAAGAGTAAGCGAAATTATGTGCATTACAAAAGTTGTTTATAATGAAGGGACGTTTCACATTTGGTCCACGGATTTTCAAAAAATGGAAGAAAACTGTTCTGGTTTTCCTCTAAACAATCCGTCTATTCAGACATTTTTGTATCATATTATAACGTGCTCCGAATTTTTCTACTGTTTTATGGATTCTACGTTTACTACGCTGCATATGCCGCTATTAACCTGCCTGTGCTCTCTTCGCCCGTCCAGCTTCAACTGCTCGTGATGCTTACCCTCCCTCTTTCCTTCCCCTACCGCTTCGTTGCGCATTGGGTACTGTATGCTCTCGTCCTTTCTGGACGCTTCTACCTGAATATAAATTGGCCTGCTCTGGGCTTGAGCAGCGAGTTCGGATGAACACCACGATTTGTGTGGAGGGAGGACTTGGTTTTATTTTGCTACCAGCTGGACTGTGTGCAATGTTTCTTTTAAAATGTGCTTTTGTATACCATTGAAAAGCTACGACTGCTGGACGGGTGAGCGAAAACTTTAATTTATTTCATTTCCATCTTGTTCTTTGAACTTTCTTCTAATGCTGCACTTCCTTAATTTTCAAATTGCCGTTACTGGCTACCAATGACAGTTCATGTTGATAATAAGCTAACTGCAGCTATTGATAGCGGTACCTTACTTTGGAATTACATTACCATCTTACTCCGAAGTTGGACTTTGTGATACGTCAAGTGATTGCTGCGATATGAACCATTGAAATTCAACTGTTTTCCCGAGCAAACGCATGAATAGAATCAATTGAACTATCACCTAGCTTCTGTTTTGCTATTTTGGAATTTCATCGATACTGACTGATCCTATTTTTCCAAATCCCTGTTGGCAGCCATTGGTACTGTTTTCTTTCAAGTCCCTCCCCTTTCCCCACCTTCCTATTCCGCATCCCTTCCGCGCTTTTTTTCTTCTACATGTATTATTGTACAGTGGCCCATATGTCTTTCAAATTTTAATGTTTTTTTCGTGTCCATAAGTAAATTTCTGTTTTCCTTGTGTAGGACACTCCTCATGTAAAAGAGGTTGTATTATTATTGAAGGTTTCGAGTCTAGCTGTTCTCTTTGAAAAACAATCAGAAAATTAATATGGTCGTCCCATCCTTTTTTTTTTTTTTTTTTTTTTGGAAGTCAGAACTAACTGACCTTTGGATGATTGTTGTTTTCTTTGTTTTGTATAAATGTTTCTTCTGGGTGTTTTTTGTTAATATATTGTTATTATGAAAAAACTATTTCTTCTTTGCCCTTTTTTTTGTTGTCGTACGCCTTTCCTTGCCTTCAAAATTTGGTACCTACCTCGGTTCCTCTGAATATATGGACTCAGTGAAAATGCTTCCATTATGCGCTCTGCTGAAAACCTTTCACCTTGAATATTGAAAACTACCTGTGAACTTGTGCACGGACGGACTTATATTTTTTTTTTTGGAGTGTTGTTACACCCCTTTTGCTACGCCATCACGTGCGTTGATTGATACTGCGTCACTTGGATTAGTATCCTGGTTTATGCCTTGTGTTTTTCTTGGTGCATTGTCTTACCATTCCCATTCTGGTGCATGGCGAGATCATATTCTGAGCGTACATACTTTACCTAAAATACGACCCAGACCCACCCTGTCACCGTCACGCCACACACTCAGTTGTTTACCACAAATGGTAGCAGACCTTTTTCTCTCATTACTCCATTTCTTTTAGTAAATTTTCCATTATGGCATGCTTCTCTGATAATTTCCCTTTGGGTGACGACAATTCTTCTCCCCCTCCTACTTATCATAATCTTTCTTTGCCTAACCCTCCCGTCAATGACTTGATTTCTTTTTCTATTTCTACTCCTCCGAGTTCCTTCTCTTATCCTTCGACTCCTTCATCCACTAACCCGTTTTCTGATCACAAATCTTTCCCGTTTTCTCACCATCACAACATGGCTCCGGATCTAGGCCCCCATTCTTCTCCATCCACTCCCAACCTTAGTGTTGTTGACAGTTCCTTGAATGTTCATATTATCAAACAATCTTTACTTCAGGTTCCGCAGTTAATAGCGACTGATCCTCGTAATCTTACTATTTCCCTCTTAAAAAGTTCTCCGCTTAACCCCTTGGCTTGCCGCAGGGATGGACAATTCATACTTCATTTCATCTTTTTTTTCCTACTGTACTATTGTTTTTTCTTTACTTGCGTTTGTTCACCCATGTCCCCCCCCCTTTTCTTTCCCTTTTTTCTGTGGTTCATATCTTTGCTTTTTTCTTTCGCTCACCCGGTCATGCTCCCTCCACACACTTCGTCACTTCCTCCGGCTCCCCCATCGATCATTTCCCCTGATGGGTTTCCTTTTTTTATGAGACACCATCTTATTAAATACTCCTTTGTCATTGTACTTTCATTTACTTAACCTTTTTGTAAAATTTTTGTACGGCCACTTATATATACATATTGTAACTTTTATTGTAAAACCTTTTTTTGTAACCCCTCTCCTTTTCTTGTCTCATCCCTCCCTTTTTTTTCGATCCGGATCGTTCTTTCTCTTTTATTCCCCTCCCCTCTGCCCCTCCCTTTTTTTTCTCTTCTCTTCTTACTTGTAACTCATGCCTGTACTTGCTTTTTGTTTTTGCCTCCTCGACGACGACACTCTCTTCGTGTTCCTGAGTTCGGCGCCCCTCTGGAGCATCAATGGACTTTCGTCGCTTCTACACCCAATCCTTCGGATTTCTCCGGCTGCTGGGAGTATATAACGTGCTCCGAATTTTTCTACTGTTTTATGGATTCTACGTTTACTACGCTGCATATGCTGCTACTAACCTGCCTGTGCTCTCTTCGCCCGTCCAGCTTCAACTGCTCGTGATGTTTACCCTCCCTCTTTCCTTCCCCTACCGCTTCGTTGCGCATTGGGTACTGTATGCTCTCGTCCTTTCTGGACGCTTCTACCTGAATATAAATTGGCCTGCTCTGGGCTTGAGCAGCGAGTTCGGATGAACACCACGATTTGTGTGGAGGGAGGACTTGGTTTTATTTTGCTACCAGCTGGACTGTGTGCAATGTTTCTTTTAAAATGTGCTTTTGTATACCATTGAAAAGCTACGACTGCTGGACGGGTGAGCGAAAACTTTAATTTATTTCATTTCCATCTTGTTCTTTGAACTTTCTTCTAATGCTGCACTTCCTTAATTTTCAAATTGCCGTTACTGGCTACCAATGACAGTTCATGTTGATAATAAGCTAACTGCAGCTATTGATAGCGGTACCTTACTTTGGAATTACATTACCATCTTACTCCGAAGTTGGACTTTGTGATACGTCAAGTGATTGCTGCGATATGAACCATTGAAATTCAACTGTTTTCCCGAGCAAACGCATGAATAGAATCAATTGAACTATCACCTAGCTTCTGTTTTGCTATTTTGGAATTTCATCGATACTGACTGATCCTATTTTTCCAAATCCCTGTTGGCAGCCATTGGTACTGTTTTCTTTCAAGTCCCTCCCCTTTCCCCACCTTCCTATTCCGCATCCCTTCCGCGCTTTTTTTCTTCTACATGTATTATTGTACAGTGGCCCATATGTCTTTCAAATTTTAATGTTTTTTTCGTGTCCATAAGTAAATTTCTGTTTTCCTTGTGTAGGACACTCCTCATGTAAAAGAGGTTGTATTATTATTGAAGGTTTCGAGTCTAGCTGTTCTCTTTGAAAAACAATCAGAAAATTAATATGGTCGTCCCATCCTTTTTTTTTTTTTGGAAGTCAGAACTAACTGACCTTTGGATGATTGTTGTTTTCTTTGTTTTGTATAAATGTTTCTTCTGGGTGTTTTTTGTTAATATATTGTTATTATGAAAAAACTATTTCTTCTTTGCCCTTTTTTTTGTTGTCGTACGCCTTTCCTTGCCTTCAAAATTTGGTACCTACCTCGGTTCCTCTGAATATATGGACTCAGTGAAAATGCTTCCATTATGCGCTCTGCTGAAAACCTTTCACCTTGAATATTGAAAACTACCTGTGAACTTGTGCACGGACGGACTTATTTTTTTTTTTTGGAGTGTTGTTACACCCCTTTTGCTACGCCATCACGTGCGTTGATTGATACTGCGTCACTTGGATTAGTATCCTGGTTTATGCCTTGTGTTTTTCTTGGTGCATTGTCTTACCATTCCCATTCTGGTGCATGGCGAGATCATATTCTGAGCGTACATACTTTACCTAAAATACGACCCAGACCCACCCTGTCACCGTCACGCCACACACTCAGTTGTTTACCACAAATGGTAGCAGACCTTTTTCTCTCATTACTCCATTTCTTTTAGTAAATTTTCCATTATGGCATGCTTCTCTGATAATTTCCCTTTGGGTGACGACAATTCTTCTCCCCCTCCTACTTATCATAATCTTTCTTTGCCTAACCCTCCCGTCAATGACTTGATTTCTTTTTCTATTTCTACTCCTCCGAGTTCCTTCTCTTATCCTTCGACTCCTTCATCCACTAACCCGTTTTCTGATCACAAATCTTTCCCGTTTTCTCACCATCACAACATGGCTCCGGATCTAGGCCCCCATTCTTCTCCATCCACTCCCAACCTTAGTGTTGTTGACAGTTCCTTGAATGTTCATATTATCAAACAATCTTTACTTCAGGTTCCGCAGTTAATAGCGACTGATCCTCGTAATCTTACTATTTCCCTCTTAAAAAGTTCTCCGCTTAACCCCTTGGCTTGCCGCAGGGATGGACAATTCATACTTCATTTCATCTTTTTTTTTCCTACTGTACTATTGTTTTTTCTTTACTTGCGTTTGTTCACCCATGTCCCCCCCCCCTTTTCTTTCCCTTTTTTCTGTGGTTCATATCTTTGCTTTTTTCTTTCGCTCACCCGGTCATGCTCCCTCCACACACTTCGTCACTTCCTCCGGCTCCCCCATCGATCATTTCCCCTGATGGGTTTCCTTTTTTTATGAGACACCATCTTATTAAATACTCCTTTGTCATTGTACTTTCATTTACTTAACCTTTTTGTAAAATTTTTGTACGGCCACTTATATATACATATTGTAACTTTTATTGTAAAACCTTTTTTTGTAACCCCTCTCCTTTTCTTGTCTCATCCCTCCCTTTTTTTTCGATCCGGATCGTTCTTTCTCTTTTATTCCCCTCCCCTCTGCCCCTCCCTTTTTTTTCTCTTCTCTTCTTACTTGTAACTCATGCCTGTACTTGCTTTTTGTTTTTGCCTCCTCGACGACGACACTCTCTTCGTGTTCCTGAGTTCGGCGCCCCTCTGGAGCATCAATGGACTTTCGTCGCTTCTACACCCAATCCTTCGGATTTCTCCGGCTGCTGGGAGTATATAACGTGCTCCGAATTTTTCTACTGTTTTATGGATTCTACGTTTACTACGCTGCATATGCTGCTACTAACCTGCCTGTGCTCTCTTCGCCCGTCCAGCTTCAACTGCTCGTGATGTTTACCCTCCCTCTTTCCTTCCCCTACCGCTTCGTTGCGCATTGGGTACTGTATGCTCTCGTCCTTTCTGGACGCTTCTACCTGAATATAAATTGGCCTGCTCTGGGCTTGAGCAGCGAGTTCGGATGAACACCACGATTTGTGTGGAGGGAGGACTTGGTTTTATTTTGCTACCAGCTGGACTGTGTGCAATGTTTCTTTTAAAATGTGCTTTTGTATACCATTGAAAAGCTACGACTGCTGGACGGGTGAGCGAAAACTTTAATTTATTTCATTTCCATCTTGTTCTTTGAACTTTCTTCTAATGCTGCACTTCCTTAATTTTCAAATTGCCGTTACTGGCTACCAATGACAGTTCATGTTGATAATAAGCTAACTGCAGCTATTGATAGCGGTACCTTACTTTGGAATTACATTACCATCTTACTCCGAAGTTGGACTTTGTGATACGTCAAGTGATTGCTGCGATATGAACCATTGAAATTCAACTGTTTTCCTGAGCAAACGCATGAATAGAATCAATTGAACTATCACCTAGCTTCTGTTTTGCTATTTTGGAATTTCATCGAAACTGACTGATCCTATTTTTCCAAATCCCTGTTGGCAGCCATTGGTACTGTTTTCTTTCACGTCCCTCCCCTTTCCCCACCTTCCTATTCCGCATCCCTTCCGCGCTTTTTTTCTTCTACATGTATTATTGTACAGTGGCCCATATGTCTTTCAAATTTTAATGTTTTTTTCGTGTCCATAAGTAAATTTCTGTTTTCCTTGTGTAGGACACTCCTCATGTAAAAGAGGTTGTATTATTATTGAAGGTTTCGAGTCTAGCTGTTCTCTTTGAAAAACAATCAGAAAATTAATATGGTCGTCCCATCCTTTTTTTTTTTTTTTTTTTTGGAAGTCAGAACTAACTGACCTTTGGATGATTGTTGTTTTCTTTGTTTTGTATAAATGTTTCTTCTGGGTGTTTTTTGTTAATATATTGTTATTATGAAAAAACTATTTCTTCTTTGCCCTTTTTTTTGTTGTCGTACGCCTTTCCTTGCCTTCAAAATTTGGTACCTACCTCGGTTCCTCTGAATATATGGACTCAGTGAAAATGCTTCCATTATGCGCTCTGCTGAAAACCTTTCACCTTGAATATTGAGAACTACCTGTGAACTTGTGCACGGACGGACTTATATTTTTTTTTGGAGTGTTGTTACACCCCTTTTGCTACGCCATCACGTGCGTTGATTGATACTGCGTCACTTGGATTAGTATCCTGGTTTATGCCTTGTGTTTTTCTTGGTGCATTGTCTTACCATTCCCATTCTGGTGCATGGCGAGATCATATTCTGAGCGTACATACTTTACCTAAAATACGACCCAGACCCACCCTGTCACCGTCACGCCACACACTCAGTTGTTCATCACAATATGCATATCAAAACCTTCTCCGGGATGAGTATCCTCTAAATATGAAGTTTGGTCGAGATCTATCCAGCCGTTTCGTCCTGATGGTGGAAAAAACAAACATACACGAAAAATAAAAACCATTGATACGGTCTTGAGTTGACCTAAAACGGATAAATAGCTGAAATATTGGCAAAACGAACGAAATTACAGACAGCGGACCTCCTACGACTTTATTTATACAGAATATTGATAATGTTACAGAATGGTAAGAAACTATGAAAATTATGAAACGAAGTTCGCACAAGCAAAAAGAGTACAGGGACGACCAGACCTAAGTGGACGGATGGAAGGAAGCAGGCACACAGCCAGAAAATAAAAACATACTGGGCCGAGTAAAAAGCAGAAGACCTTAGCTAAGACGAGCTCCTTGGTCCCTAGTAGACCAAAACGAACCACGAAGAAAAAAAGAAACGAAATCATATATAATATATTTGTAATTTTGCTAAGTAATAAACTACAGTTTCAAGAAATTGAAAAACCAGTACAATTTCTAGTGCGTTTCTTACTTGATGGTCACTTGACAGGAAATGACAGAGTATCTATAAATCAGGGATCAGAAAATCTTATACAGTATCATGTTTTCTTTTATTTAAATTTCTGTGCTAGAATTCCTTTGAATTCCTTCCTTCGTGTGTACAGAGATAATATTTCTGACTGGGGGATAGCCTTAGTTAATATCTTCCTATGAACGTGTCTTTGAGGAAATAATGGTCACTTCTAGGAGTTTACATGAGTGAAAATGCAATGCATAACTTGCTGTCATTTGTGGTATCAAGAAACCCAACACACATTGCCTTATACATCTACCTGCTGTTGTCGAGTATTCATCCCGAAGGCTTTTTTGATCCTCAACAGCTCTGCCATGAACTGTCATATGGCATAGACATCAGTGAAGAGGCATACTAGGGAAATTATGAGTGAGGTAGTTTTCCGTTATTTTCTTTATCAATACAAATCGGCGCTGCCGGGGTAAAACCTCCTATGTGAAATATTTTAGCTTAGAACTTTGGCCGGTAAGGTTCTGTTATCTAAGGTGCAATATTGTGTGAATGTGGTCAAGACATTCTCACTCTTCATAATGTATGTGCTGCGGGTCAGTATATCTTCAAAAATATCATCACATAGGAGGTTTTGTCCCGGCAACGACGAAATGTTGTTATTGCATGTAAATCTGCCATGTCCACGGAAATTCACGCAACAACCGACCCCATTTTCACACCATTCATAACAGGGACGGCCATGAGTACTAACTATGAATAATTCCAGCAGTAGATACACTTCTTTGCCACGCTTAAAGCCGCCATATGCCATGACCATGAGCACTCACACTGAATAATTCTCCCAGTAGATACAGTAGACTCCCTTGCCGCGACTTACGTGTCATTCTGAGTCAGTGCGGAAAGAGTTGACTCTCTAGTTGGAAGAAAGTTCTCGCCTCGTAGCCTCTCGTCTTAGGAAGGGAATTTTACGAACATATCTCCAAACATACGTCGGATATTGCTTCCAAATACCATACCTTAAGAGCATATGTGTCAGTTTGAGCTCATGAGAACTCAGCTGAATCGCCTACAACTTACTATTCTCTAACATAGGATGGTTCTAAACTCAGGGTAGAATCTCCAGTAGTGACTTATGCCAGAATAACGAAAGAAATGCTTCTAAGAACATTTTTAGAAATGCATATGGTAACACGGGAGCAATTATATCAAGAAACCTGTGTCTACATTATGAGTTGGATATGGAGAACAAATTTGTGCACTTGTGTATGTTGACATGATTTACGCTTTTGAGCTTTTGCCGTGATAACAAACAGGGCGAATTTTTTACGTTTCACAGAAAAATATGCTTCGTGTCCTCAGTATCTCGACTGTTCTCAAGGAAAACTCCAATAATGACAGATTTTTTTTTGAAGATACGGAGAAAAGTTCCCTGCGAAAAGTATAGAAATCTACCTCGTTTTCTTGACACGATCAAAGCCCAAAATATCATGTGTACAATTACAGGCCGTGAGAGCATGAATCTAAACATTTGTAAGTTGTTTTCTTTTCGCCAGTACTCGAACAATACTTACCCCAGAAGATAAAACGGTTGACAAAATCCTGTCACATGTCCCATCTAGTCAACAGTTGTCAACTCCAGAGGAGGAATATTTGTCGTTTACTTTCACCCTGTTCCTCATTTGCATACACCAGATTAAAATGCAAGTACTGCTCTTAACGCTGTTCCCGTGCAGGCCGGATAATTTGAAAGCATGAGTTCGTCAAGGCCCAAGAAGTGACGAGTGCGTCCTTGTATTAAGACCAATAGAGTAAATCGCGGTACTGTAAGCTTACATTTGGGAGATAGTAGGTTCGAGCCTTACTGTCAGGAGTCCTGAAGATAATTTTCCGTGGTTTCTCATTTCACACCAGGAAAATGTTGGAGCTGCACCTTAATTAAGACCACGACCGCTTTCTTCCCACTCCTACCCTTTCCTATCCCATCGTCGCCGTAAGATCTGTCTGTCTGTGCGAAATAAAGCAAATTGTGAAGTACATTTTAGATATATAATCCGCCGAAATTCGCGATCTGACTCGTTTTCTATTATTTTACAGCACGTTTCCTCCCATTTTTCAATATTCCTTTCCAGCAATCGATTTCGTACTTCCCGGGCTAGGCTCAGGTATTCCTCCTGGTCAGTTGGGTCCGTAAATCTTTGCCATCTTTTCTTTTAATCATTTTTAATATGGATAAAATCCTTCAGGAGATCCGGCGTGGTGTCATATTGGGTGATTTGGCGGCACTGAACCCGCGGCCGGACTGCATTCTTAGTCATTACCCGTCCAGGAGCCGTTGCCAGCGCGGTCCGCACATTTGACGACGGTCCGGAACATTATTATTATTATTATTATTATTATTATTATTATTATTATTATTATTATGTGTTGCTGGAATGGCTGATGACAGGGAAAACCGGAGTATCCGGAGAAAAACCTGTCCCGCCTCCGTTTTGTCCAGCGCGAATGTCACATGGAGTGACCGGGATTTGAACCACGGAACCCAGCTTTGAGAGGCCGGCGCGGTGCCGCCTGAGCAACGGAGGATCCTTGTAAGTACATTAATAACAGTAAAATCAATTGGTCTCACCTCCTTCTACATCCCACCGCCGTTAAGTTTATTTAAAGCCAACCCCCCCCCCCCCCACAAAAAGAAATGTAAAGAAGGCTTGTTTCTTTATGTTTAAGGGAGATTCCAAACACCAATGTTCACGTCTATTACCTTCAGTTTTGAGATATAAGTATCCCCATAAAAGTAATTTACTTTTTTCACTTCATTTCACACTACTCCCCCCCCCCCCCTAAGTGAACTTTCCCGAAGAAATACTTGTTTCTTTAATAGTAAAGGATCTTCTAAATACCAATTATCACGACTCTAACTTCTTCAGTTTTTGATTTATGTGTCCTCATGAAAGGAATTCAACTCCTTTACACTCCCGCCCTCCAAGATGGTTTCCCGCCCAAAACGCGTTTTTCTTTGTTTTTAAAGGAGAACCAAATACGAATTTTCACATCTGTAATAACTTAAGTTTTTATTAGATGTATGTATTCTCATACAATTAAGCCAATTAATTTTTCAATTCTTTCACACCCCCCCCCCCACCGCTTCATTGGATTTTAAGAGAATACGTGTATTTTTACTTTTAAAGCAGATTGAAAATATCAAATTTCACGTCTGTAAAATCTTCATTTTTGATATATCAGTAGCCTAATTAAAAGAATTCAACACCATTTTCAGTCACTTTAACCTCCCCCCCCCCTCCACCCAGGTGATATTTCCGAAAACTAAAAATACACGTTTCTTTATGTTTAATAGAGATAAAAAATACAATTTTTCACTTCTGTAACATGTTAAGTTTTTTAGATATACTGTAAAAATTCTCATTTCAAAATTTCACCCCTTTTGAGTTCCCCTTAAGTGGAGTTTCCAAAAACAAATCACCTATGTTTCTTTACATTTACAGGAGATTCCAAACACCCACTTCTTACGTCTGTAATATTTTACGTTTCCAAGATATTCTGTAGATATAGTCTTTCAAAAATTCACCCCAATTTGTCACTCCTGTTTAACCGCCATTAATTGGATTTTCCGAAAACAAAATATACGTGTTTCTTTATTTTTAAAGGAGATTCTAAATACCAATTTTCACATCTATAACCTTTAAAAGTTTTGAGATATAGATACACTCATTTTAAAATATTACCCCCTTTTCACCCCCTCTCTTAATTGGATTTTCCAGAAACAAAAAAATACGTGTTTCTTTATTTTTAAAGGAGATCCCAAACACCGATTTTTAGGTCTGTAATATCTTCAGTTTCTGAGATATAAGTAACCTCATTAAAGGCATTCAACCCTTTTTCCACCCCTTTTCACTCCTCCTATTGCGATTTTCCGAAAACAAAAAAATACGTGTTTCTTTATTTTTAATGAAGATTCTAAATACCAGTTTTTACATCTGCAAACTTTAAAAGTTTGGAGATAGAGATTCACTCATTTTACAAATTCACCCCCTTTTCACCCTCCCATTAATTGGATTTTCCAAAAACAAAAAAATACGTGTTTCTTTATTTTTAAAAGAGATCAAAAGTACCAATTTTCAGGTCTGTAATATCTTCAGTTTCTGAGATATAAGTACCGGTATCCTGATTGAAGGCATTCAACCCATTTTTCCCCATTTTCACCCTTTTTCACCCGTCCTATTAGGGTTTTCAGAAAACAAAAAAATACGTGTATCCTTGTTTTAAAAGAAGATTCTAAATACCAATTTTTACATCTGTAAACTTTTAAAGTTTTGAGATATAGATACACTCTTTTTAAAATTTCACCCCCCTTTTCACCCCCTTAGCGACGGAATATCAAAAAATCCTCTCTTAGCGAGCACCTACATCTTAATATGAATATATCCCCAAAATTTTATTTCTTTATGTCCAGTAGTTTTGGCTCGGCGATGATGAATCAGTCAGTCAGTCAGGACAAGTTATTTTATATATATAGATATGTCATATTACTTTCTAATAGTTTTTTACCTGGATCTGGGGACTGGTTCGAGATCCACTCAGCCTACGTGATTAGAATTCAGGAGCTATCTGAGGGTGAGATAGCGGTCCCGGTCTAGAAAGCCAAGAATAACGGCCGACAGATTCGTCGTGCTGACCACATGACACCTCGTAATCTCCAGGCCTTCGGGCTTAGCAGCGATCGCTTGTTAGGGCTGTAGTGCCATGGGGTTAGATTTTTATATTACTTTCTACTGTTGTGTGTGTTTGTAGTGCACTTTTGATCATGGAGTATATTTACTGGACCGCCTTTTATTCCTTGGACACACAAGATAGTTTATTCACAAAGTTCGAAAATACTCTGTGAAGATCACTCACACACAGCTCTAACAAGTTTTGTCGAAGTATGGTGATGATAAAATGGTTGCTGGGATGAGGCTGGGATGCTTGGATTAGATGTGACACCTAAGGAATTCGATCATTAGGATATTAATAGAAACGACATGGTATTACTTCTGAAGCTCATATATTTTGGATTATATAAAGCTGAACGGATTCAGGATATCTTATTTGTAATCTGGAAATATTTGCCAGGACAGTAGCGGGAATGATTGTTGATAGGAACAGGTAGAACCAATTACAAGAGGACACACTCAGTGAAGAGATATAGGAATGAACTCCATCGATGAAACTTTGCATATGAACCAGCTTTGATATTGGGGCATATGGAGCAAGTGGAGAAAGATGGGTTACCTAAACTCGGTCATGAAGTGTAAGGCATGTAGAGGAATATCATAATTGTACTCACTTTTTAATGACTTCCAGGTTGATTACTAGTGCAAATAGAGGGCAGTAGGAGCGTTTATTTAATTCACAAAGACATAAAATACAGTGCTAAAAAGGATAACAGTCATTGATGAAGATGAATGTTTATGTTTATGTGAACTCAATAATTTTATTTTTATTTAAGTTCTTTTGAATCTGGATGTGAAATACAGGAAGGGGTAGAAAATCAAAGTGCTTTCATCTCACGTTTTAGTAAATTGTTTTATTCTTAAGAAGTCATCATACACAAAATAATACTTGTCTTTCAGAAGATAGAGTAAGAGTCTTTTATGGAAAATTCTTGATCACTCTGTTGTCGAAATATAAAGGAAAAGCTTTATGGAAAATTTATAGAAACAACATTTTGTTCAAATATGATTTCTAAATTGTATAATTACACCAAACGTAAGATATCCTCATGATTAGTCACACTGTCATATAATTCTCACATTTGACAAGTAAACTAAGATAACTTTGAATTCTTTAAATCTAAGATTAGTAATAATACATGTTATATGTTATTAATATGATAATACGTGGTAACTTCATTATCACTGGCACCCATGTTCTTTTATATTTAAACATATAATTTTACTCTCTTGGTTGGAAGTAAGGGGAAAGTGTATTGAAATAGCTTCTTATTTTCCAGTGTTACGCGATTTGAATTTTTTAGGCGTTGATTCGATATAATAATAATAATAATAATAATAATAATAATAATAATAATAATAATAATAATAATAATAATAATAATAATAATTACAAGGAGCATTTGTGTGCATTTCATAAGTCTAAATAAGCAAATGTACAAAATGGTAACACTTTTATTTCGTATCAAAAAAGATACTATAATATTCTGGTAACTTGCTCTCATTTGTCGATTTTATAAACTCAACATATCTTGTCTTAAAGCTTTCATGCGTAGTCCCTAGAGCAGTAACGCTGAAAGTTGCGGAGGATATGATTCATAGCCCCCTGTGGCTCTACACGACTTGGCTGAGGGCCCGACCGTTATGTACTATCGGCACACACTACAAGTGACTTATAAAATACATAAGCTGATAATTTATAATGTGATTTATCCTAACATTAAATTTATACCAGTACACGCGAGTGATATTCATAAACAAACATCTTTAGAGATGACTTTTTAAAACATGTTTTTATTGAATTATTTCCTTTTAAAATATTTCAGACCTTGTTGAGTTACGATACATGGTGAAGTAGTGGCGTACAAGTCGTATTTAACTGTAGTTTTTCAACAATGCCAGCGTTATTCTTACGTGCGACAATGTATTGACGTACATCATACCACCACCCATAGCGCTACTGCTCTCAGGTTCCCCTTCAAGTAGTTACGATAAATGCGATTGATGGCGTGCAGATCGATGGAGTAAGGTAGCTGGTAGAATAATCAGAGAGTTATTCGAGGAATATCACCTCTCTTTTGGACGGAGAATTAATGCGCTACTTGTATTTTGTGGCAACAGTTCATTAACGTTTGTGAGCAGAAATACAGCTTTGATACAAACTGACAAGGAAGCAAAGCAAGCTTATAGTTTTAAGAGACTGTTGATGTCGTGATGACAGCCATGGACCTCCAAGTTGATGTGGAATTCGAACCACTGGAACGTAATATTTTATTGCAAAAATCCTTCATGCATTGGCCGGGATTCGAACCGTGGACGCTTTGGTGAAAACCCAGTGAAAATGCCATTCGACTATCACGATTCCTATAATCTAATAAATGACACACATGACAGCACATGTGTGACTTTCTAAAAATATATATATATTTTAAACTTGAGGGCTATCTATGAACTGGATTATGGTCTGTCATCGTTAACCTTCGATTGTGTAAAGTGAAATCAAACATTTTGTCCAAAATTTCAACATCCAATACACAACATTTAACTCAAAGATTAGACTTGAAAATTTTGAGTACTTCTACCTTATCAAACTAATTTTTATTTTAATCATGCCTGTAATATTTAGGATTTTATGCTGACTATTCTAACTGTATAGTTGCAGCATTATCAAAATTGTAAATATATCTCATATTTAGCAGTTTATTTTTCCGTCCATATTATTCTTACAGATATTTTCGTGAGCGGTTTACAGTTTACAACAGCAAGTATGAGATGACTTCCTTCCAAAATATTGAAAACTTGAAAAAATAAATGTTCTGCTGTATTTTTCAATAATTTGTTTTACCTCTCACAAAATTATAAGCACTGACTTCAGTAGAAAAATATCTCCTGATGAAATCGTGGCCACAGTTTTAGTTCCTACCGCTACCATGAAAACCACACTGACCAAAATTTGATGCAGATAATAATTCTTCTGATCACTACACTACCTTATAAAAATATTCGCTCACAATCCATTCACACACAATGCGACTACCTGGAAACTCTCACACTCTTTCTTCTGTTACCTGGAAAACGAATTTAAATACAGAAATGTTGAAGGTGGGTGATTAAGTTACGGCCAACAAACCGCAGGATAATGGCCGCATTCTTTTTCTTCTGTTTACTTGCTGCTAATTTGAAAATCTATCTGTTTTGAAATATCTGGAAGGTGTAGCCATATGAATGGGAATAAAATCATATATAACATTATTGGAGTGCACTCTGATAAAAAAAAATGTAGGTTCAGAGGATGAATTGCACTGTGGATTTCGTGGATTTCTTCACTCAATGTAAAATGCATTCTCAGTCTTTGGGAATTAAATTTATAAAACATTTTTCAGCATAAAATGAGTGCATTTCGTATGATATTGGCGAAAATATTGTGAGTGATTCATATGCGGTAACATTTAGCAATGCTTTTAGTTGTACAGAGCCTCGATGATGTGATTGTAGTCGTCTTGTTGGGGCCTCCTCTGGGCTTCGTCCCTCATCTGCTGCAGGAATTCGTTGTCTTTGCTGTTACCGAAGACGGACTCCACCGGTCTTGGGGCGGTGGACTGTACGATGCCGGCAGGCACGACAGCCTGTGGAGGTTCGCGGTTGCCCAGATCGGAGCCTTCACTCAGAGTTGGGGGCTGGAAGACGAGCACAGAGGGAGAAGACACGGAGGTAGGGAAGTCAAGTACTGTGATGACAGGGCGGCCGCTGGAAACGATGGGACCCTGGGGCTGTTGGGGCTGCTGGGGCCGTTGGGGCTGTTGAGGTGGCTCTGGGGCGTTCGCGGGCTTGCTGGGAGCTGCGGCTATGGCAGTGGTGGTTCCAAGGGGCTGGACAGAGCCGGTGCTGGGGTTGATGAGCAGTGGACCTCTGGAACAAAGAGAAATGCAATGCAGGATATCAGGCAGTTATTTTTGACAGGCAAGAGCAAGAAATGAGGTTAACAGATTTAACTGTTCTGATGCTGTAAATTGGTACACATTTTAAGAAAAACTGTTGTTCATTAGCTAATGTTACCCCAACTCAGACAGGTCCCTTTGGGCATCGATAGGATTGAATTAGGAAGGAAACACGCCTGGCTTCAAGATACAGCCTCAGCTTTTTGCCTTGTGTGCAGTGGGCTAGGATGCAAGCTAACAATTGTACAGCCCGAGCCGCACACCCAGGTCGTTAAGTTGCTAGAGTGTTATGATTTATAGTTTCGTTTAAAACAGTGATGCACGATTATGTATTCTTTAATCCTGTAATCTGTACTTCCCTTCTATTGTTTGAGTTTAATGACCATTTTACAAATAATATGTTAATATATCTAGATGTACGAAGCACGAAAGTTTTCGATACTTTAGGGAGTAGTTTAAATCTATTAGATATAATGTCGTACGCCTCTGTGGTGTAGTGGTTAGCGTGATTAGCTGCCACCCCCGGAGGCCCGGGTTCGATTCCCGGCTCTGCCACGAAATTTGAAAAGTGGTATGAGGGCTGGAACGGGGTCCACTCAGCCTCGGGAGGTCAACTGAGTAGAGGTGGTTTCGATTCCCACCTCAGCCATCCTCGAAGTGGTTTTCCGTGGTTTCCCACTTCTCCTCCAGGCGAATGCCGGGATGGTACTTAACATAAGGCCACGGCCGCTTCCTTCCCTCTTCCTTGCCTATCCCTTCCAATCTTCCCATCCCTCCACAAGGCCCCTGTTCAGCATAGCAGGTGAGGCCGCCTGGGCGAAGTACTGGTCATTCTCCCCAGTTGTATCCCCGACCAAGATTCTGAAGCTCCAGGACACTGCCCTTGAGGCGGTAGAGGTGGGGTCCCTCGCTGTGTCCGAGGGAAAAGCCGACCCTGGAGGGTAAACAGATGATGATGATTATGAGATATAATGTCATTGTCGTAATGAGAGAGCCTTCGTGGCACATTTGGCAGCGCGCCGGTCTCTCACCGCTGGGTTCTGTGGTTCAAATCCCGGTGACTCCATGGATATCTGTGCTGGAAAAAGCGGAAGCGGGACAGGTTTTTCTCCAGGTACTCCAGTTTTCCCTCTCACCTTTTATTCCAGAAACACTCTCAAATATCGTGATACACAGTAAACCTTTTAAATCAGGCAATTAATTGTTAAAAACTTTTAAGTACGAGCGATAAGTAATGGTACAGAACAATTATTTATATAAGATAGCAGATTAAAAAGGAGTACAATCCTATTTGGGGTTTAAATTTTAAATTTATACAACTAATATTCGAAGAAATATCAACATTTCTTTTCAACATAATGTCAAAAGTTTCGACTAATTCGAGTGACATCTTGCTCGTGGTGTTGGACGAGAATATTATACGCAATGTTGAGATCGTGTTCTGCCCGCTGTCTGGAGCGATGTCACACCTTGTAGCGGCACAAAGCTGGTGATAAATTTAACGCTGCAGAATGTAACAGCCTTTACTGAGGCATTAGCAATGCTGGCTCGATGTCAAGGCGACGAGTTTTACCACGCCATGCATCATTATTTTCCCTTTCCAAGAATTGCAATTGAGATTTATTGAGCTTGTTAAAACTATGTGAATGACCCTTTCAAGATCAATGAGGTGCTGACACCAATGAATTCTTTAAAATAATTGATATTTTATTCCTAGTTATAGCATGAACATTTTTAACGCATGTAATATAGGCGATCATATTGATTTGTTAGTGTGCAGTGGAACACGCCCATTGTGACCTAAAGTGACTGGGCTAGAGACGCGGATATTTCCATAACCCAGAAGCTATCAAATTGAAAATCTGTAGTAGGGGCCACAGGATTCATAACCGAGTCTGACCACTACTTACCTGTAACAAGCCCCACTTTCACCTTTATTATCGCACTTCTTTTGCTCAATCACTTTTCTTCTACGAACAAGTGAGAGGGGGAACTTAAAGAGTATTTTATTTCCCTGCCTTTAATGTTTGTTCCCTTCAGGCGATACGTTCATTCTTCATTTCTCCTATATTTTGGATTAAGGAGATGATGCTTATACCTCAGTGAGTTTACGCTTGAAAAAGTCATTATTACTATAATGACCATCTCCACACATTTTTATTTGGATTATGTTACTTTCTTATGTTTCCTTTTTATTGAACTGGTTTGCGTTTGTCATCATTTTTTCATCATCATCATCATCATCATCATCATCTGTTTACCCTCCAGGTTCGGTTTTTCCCTCGGACTAAGCGAGGGATCCCACCTCTACCGCCTCAAGGGCAGTGTCCTGGAGCTTCAGACTCTTGGTCGGGGGATACAACTGGGGAGTACGACCAGTACCTCGCCCAGGTGGCCTCACCTGCTATGCTGAACAGGGGCATTGTGGAGGGATGGGAAGATTGGAAGGGATAGACAAGGAAGAGGGAAGGAAGCGGCCGTGGCCTTAAGTTAGGTACCATCCCGGCATTCGCCTGGAGGAGAAGTGGGAAACCACGGAAAACCACTTCGAGGATGGCTGAGGTGGGAATCGAACCCACCTCTACTCAGTTGACCTCCCGAGGCTGAGTGGACCCCGTTCCAGCCCTCGTACCACTTTTCAAATTTCGTGGCAGAGCCGGGAATCGAACCCGGGCCTCCGGGGGTGGCAGCTAATCACGCTAACCACTACACCACAGAGGCGGCCATAATTTTTTTCTGTATTATTTCGTCCATTGCGAGTACAGGTTAGATGGATTCAAAGTAACTATACCTTCTGCATTGATAAATAAATAAAAATAAATGAACAGATGTATATTAGTCCGCCTCTGTACTGTAGTGATTAGTAGGATTAGCTGCCACCCCCGGAGGCGCGGGTTCAATTCCCGGGTCTGCCAAGAATTTTTTTTTGCTAGGGGCTTTACGTCGTACTGACACAGATAGGTCTTATGGCGACGATGGGATAGGAAAGGCCTAGGAGTTGGAAGGAAGCGGCTGTGGTGTTAATTAAGGTACAGCCCCAGCATTTGCCTGGTGTGAAAATGGGAAACCACGGAAAACCATCTTCAGGGCTGCCGATAGTGGGATTCGAACCTACTATCTCCCGGATGCAAGCTCACAGCCGCGCGCCTCTACGCGCACGGCCAACGCCACGAAATTTAAAAAGTGGTACACGGTCCACTCAGCCTCGGGAGGTCAAATGAGTAGAGGTGGGTTCGATTCATACCTCAGCCATCCTGGAAGTGGTTTTCCGTGGTTTCCCATTTCTCCTCCAGCTAAATGCCTGAATGGTACCTAACTAAGGCCACGGCCGCTTCCTTCCCTCTTCCTTATCTTCCCATCCCCCACCAAGGCCCCTGTTCAGCATAGCAGGTGAGGCCGCCTGGGCTAGGCACTGGTCATCCTCCCCAGTGAAATGAAATGTCGTATGGCTTTTAGTGCCGGTATATCCCAGGACGGGTTCGGCTCGCCAGGTGCAGGTCTTCTATTTGACTGCTGTAGGCGACCTGCGGGTCGTGATGAGGATGGAATGATGATGACAACACATACACCCAGCCCCCGTGCTATTGGAATTAACCAATTAAGGATAAAATACGCGACCCGGCCGGGAATCGAACCCGGGATCCTCTGAACTGAAGGCCAGTACGCTGACCGTTCAGCCAATGAGTCGGAATATCCTCCCCAGTTGTACCCCCGAAACAATGTCTCAAGCTCCAGGACACTGCCCTTGATGCGGTAGAGGTGGGGTCCCTCGCTGAGTCCGAGGGAAAAGCCAACCCTGGAAGGTAAGCAGATTAAGAAAGAAAGAAAGAAAGAAAGAAAGAAAGAAAGAACAGATGTGTTAATTAATGATAGAATCAACGGATATTTGAAAAAAGTTGAAATTATTTAAACTAAACATTTGGGTATTTGTACTGCTTAAAATAATTTATTTTTTTCTCATGACGAGGAATGTATCCTTAGATAATTAAAGATGAATCACTCCCGAAGGAAGTTGAACAAAAATAATAAATTGTTATAACGGTGAAAGGGGACGGTTTGTGGTTGTGAAGTGGCTAAGCTACTAACTTCTTCACCCGCAGTCACTGAAGTTTTGAAACCGAACAATTCTGAGTTGCAAACCTTAGCTGATAACCACGTTGTGTTAGAAAAGGGCATACGGTCTTTAACTCTTAGCCGGAATCAAACATGGGAAAAGGTACAACGACCCCAGAGGTATATGACAGAAGCTATTTTATTTGCTATTGTCATTAGCAGAGAGCCTACGTGGCACAGGTGGCAGCGCGCAGATCTCTAACCGCTGGGTTCTGTGGTTCAAATCCCGGTCACTCCATGGAGACCTCTGCTGGAAAAAGCGGAGGCGGGGCAGGTTTTTCTCCGGGGACTCCCGTTTCCCTGTCACGTTTTATTCCAGCAACACTCTCGAATATCATTTCATTTCATCTCATCATCATCATCATCTGTTTACCCTCCAGATTCGGCTTTTCCCTCGGACTTAGCGAGGGATCCCACCTCTACCGCCTCAAGGGCAGTGTCCTGGAGCTTCAGACTCTTGGTCGGGGGATACAACTGGGGAGAATGACCAGTACCTCGCCCAGGCGGCCTCACCTGCTATGCTGAACAGGGGCCTTGTGGAGGGATGAGAAGATTGGAAGGGATAGACAAGGAAGAGGGAAGGAAGCGGCCGTGGCCTTAAGTTAGGTACAATCCCGGCATTCGCTTGGAGGAGAAGTGGGAAACCACGTAAAACCACTTCCAGGATGGCTGAGGTGGGAATCGAACCCACCTCTACTCAGTTGACCACCCAAGGCTGAGTGGACCCCGTTCCAGCCCTCGTACCACTTTTAAAATTTTCGTGGCAGAGCCGGGAATGGAACCCGGACCTCCGGGGGTGGCAGCTAATCACGCTAACCACTACACCACAGAGGCGGACTTTCCTTTCATCTCTCAGTCATTAATCATTGCCCCAGAGGAGCGACCGACTTCCTATCCGCGCCGCTAGATGGGGTTTCATTTATTCCGCTCCTGATCCGGTCGAATGACTGGAAACAGGCTGTGGATTTTTATTTCTTTCATTGCCATTAAGGAATGTAGATCTTTCATCTTTGTTCTCTTGATTTTAGGAAATAAACACGGTGCATTTACCTCCTTTTCCTTAGCCTTGTCGTATGAGAAACAATGGTGAAATAATAATAATAATAATAATAATAATAATAATAATAATAATAATAATAATAATAATAATAATAATAATAAATTGGATTTACGTCACACCGACACAGATAGGTATTATGGCAACGTTGGGTTACGAAAGGGCTAAAGTGGGAAGGAAGCGACCGTGGCCTTAATTAAGGTACAGCCCCAGTATTTGCCTGATGTGAAAATGGGAAACCACGGAAAAATATCTTCAGGGCTACCGACAGTGGGGCTCGAACCTACTACTACTACTACTACTACTACTACTACTACTACTGTTGGCTGAACGGTCAGCGTACTGGCCTTCGGTTCAGAGGGTCCCGGGTTCGATTCCAGGCCGGGTCGAGGATTTTAACCTTAATTGGTTAATTCCAATGGCACGGGGGTTGGGTGTATGTGTTGTCTTCATCATCATTTCATCCTCATCACGACGCGCAGGTCGCCTACGGGTGTCAAATAGAAAGACCTGCACCTGACGAGCCGAACTCGTCCTGGGATATCCCGGCACTAAAAGCCATACGACATTTCATTTACTACTACTACTACTAATAATAATAAGAATAATAATAAAATCATCATCATCATTTTACGTCGCTTTAACAACTTTTTTAAAGTTTTCGGAAACACCGAGGTGCCGAAAATGTTAGTTCCTTAGATCTTTTAGGAGCCGTAAAATCTATCGACATGGAACTATTGAAACACCTTCAAATACCATAGGACTGAACAGAGATCCAACCCAATAACGTGGGCTCAATAAGCCAGTGCTCCATCATCCGAGCCATTTAGTCTGGAATTCGATTGTTTATTATACTAATTAATGCCCAAGGTTTATCATTATTGAGAAAGATGAACTATGAACAAAGAATGAGGCTTACATGGAAGACTGTGTTATTTACCTCAGACGGTTATACGACTTAAATGATTAAATTGCGCTGTATTATTGAATATAAAAAGAAAGTCGTGTTTCATACTTAAAAGTCTATGAGCCTCTGAGATGCCAATGCTAGTTGACAGCTGACTCCAGTGCTCTACCACCTGAGTCACTCAACCACGCTTACTTACTACTTTTACGAATTTTTTGAAGGCGCAGAGGTGTCAGAAATTTTGTTCCGCAGGAGTTCTGGCACGAGGCTGGCGTTTTTGATAATCTTCAAAACCACTGGACTGAGTCGGAAATAAATACGCTAGCTTGAATTCAGAAAGCTAGAGCCCAATTCAATCTTATGTCTTAATTTATTAGGTAACTAGCAACTGTACTCGTGCTTCGCTGCGCTTTTCTAGTCGTTTCGCCGTGATGGTGGAACAGACAAACACACAAATAAACAAACAGACACAAAAGCTAAAATCCACTGATACTGTCTTGAGTTGATCTAATACGGATAAATATCTAAGAAACTGGCAAAACAGACGAAATTACAGACAGTGGACCCTCTACAACTATATTTATATAGATATTCGTGCACTATCCTCGTTAACGAAAAACCAAACCACCCAGGTCCGTGTCACCTTCTGAGCTCAGAAGAATGGTTTGTTGTCACGTTTCCTTAAAAACTGGTGTAATTTTATTTACGAGAAATCTAAAATGGAAACAATGGACTACAAGCAGCAGTTATTTTGAACACAGTTATAATCTACTCAGTGACCCCAATATATTGTAACTCAGTCAATGTGCAGACATGCAAATGTCAGTATGCTGTTGCATCAATGTTGTTGGAGTACGAGATAAAGGAACACAGCTTATAGGCGCGCTGAGAAGAAACGGGTTCCACTACTATACTGACGCTGTCAGTTGGTGTTACTAGTAAAAGCGTACCGGTCGGTAACAAGTACTCTGTGCATCCGCACTTCCTTCATCCGCGTCCGCCTCCGCGAATGGTTATCCGTGGATATTGTAACTATTGTACTATATTTCACTGAAGATACTGAAACGGATAGATCTGTTAACATAATGCAACAGGCCTGATATACCGTTTTTCACGAGAGTTTAATCCTGATGTAAATCCTTTCAACGTGGACATAGACCAAGTTGATTGGAGAAGCAACCGTCGCACTCACTCGACTGTATGCGAGCTCGAAGAAAAATAGTACGTCGCATTAATTTTATTTTATTTTAGTTCATTACATTTAGACAGTTTGGAAGAGTACGCAATCAAATTAAAATATGGTTGTCATATATATCGGTATATATATGGTTTTATTTTAATAAAATAGTGGATAAATAACGAGAAATGAAGGCACAAGGCGTGATGTAATACAGGAAGTCTTCCCGTAGTGGGGGAAAGTCCCAAACTGTACAGCGTGGAGATAAGGTGTTGCATCTTGCAGCAGCAGTGAGTGTCAGTATTCATAGTGAGAGAAATGGAGCAAGATGTAGTACCATCGCGTGTAGTGAACCGCAAAAGAGGAAAACCGCTCAGAAGTGACCATGGGCAGTGCATTGTGAATGTGTTCAATAAACTAAGTGAACAGAATCCAGGTTTAGAAGTTCAGATCTTCGCACTGTTGTCGTATGCGATGCGCAGCCCTGTACGTCCGAACACGAGGCGTTGACGGAGTGGAGGTCGGTACTACACGCTCAGCGAATCACAACTATTTCTTTAGCGGAGGCGTGGACATACCATGTTTACATCAGGATTAAACTCTCGTGAAAAGACATATACGTATCACCAGACCACCTACAGTGACAGGTTTATAAGGGATTCCCTCTTGCGACAACTACCGACATATTGAGTGGTTCTCTTTCGGAACCTTTCTTCCTTCCTACCACTACTTGCGGGCAGAAGCCAGTTAGGTTCAGGTCAGATTTACGGATTTATGGTCTCAAGGCGCTTTATATATCACCATTCTCCCATACCAATGTCAAGGGTTGCCTAACCGCAAGCAAAAATAAGAGTATACCTGAGTGCAAAACTACAAACCTCATTATTTAGAAATTATCAGGAAAATTATCCACACTGCCATACAATTTTCATCCGCCAAGACACAGACTTCGCGGATATCCGCATCCGTGCAGGGCTCTACCTAGAATATACCGTTGTGTTTCATTGACCTGAAAGTTTTTACGTTCTCGAGGAACATTCCTATAGAGTTCTAGAACTCGTCCAAGATGAGCACAATCTGAGGCTCACTACTGTGCCTGATGTACTTACCCAATGGGGAAGCGAGTGTGGAAGGGGTACTGGACGTGAAGAGGTCCGCTTGGGATAGCGTATACTACGTGGATGGCGATGGGTCGTGCCGCGGTGATGAAAGAGCCAGATGGAACAGGTGCCAGTACAGCTCCTACAGGGATAGGCATGCGCAGACCTTCATGCAGCACGGTGAAGCCAGCAGGGAAAGGGATGGTGCTCTGCATGGAGTTCACATACATGGGCTTCTGCAACACCACTCGTACTGCAGGCATAGCTTCCTGTTCCTGCAACATTTAAACGTAATATTAATAATATGCACAGACATGACTGATATGTTTATACTGTACTTATTCAAAATATGATTGCACATGTGCGAGTAGATGCTAGTATTTGTTTACTGCAAAGGGTGAATAACCAACAGGTTAGCTCAATGTCAGTTATGGCTGCTAGCCCTGTAACCGATAGACAGTTTCGAAATAGTTTTCCGTGGTTTTCCCTTTTCAACTCTAGGCAAATGCCATTACGGTAAATATCTCGAGACCACGGCTACCCACGCCTAGACCATACAGTTTCATCTACACCCACAGGCAACACTCTCACACAGCGTTCCATGGGGTGTACCGAGAAAATCAGCTACGGAATTGGCGAGCCGAACATATCGTCGGACACACCCAGTACGAAAAGGAGACGCACGCTGTATATATTACTTTGTAGTGGGTGAATGACAGTGAGGTAAATGAAATTAAATGGTGTATGGCTTTTAGTGGCGGGAGTGTCCGAGGACAAGTTCTTTTTTGCTAGTTGTTAGTTGTTTTACGTCGCACCGACAGAGATAGGTCTTACGGCGACGATGGGACAGGAAAGGGCTCGGAATGGGAAGGAAGCGGCCGTGGCCTTAATTAAGGTACAGCCCCAGCATTCGCCTGGTGTGAAAATGGGAAACCACGGAAAACCATTTTCAGGGCTGCCGACAGTGGGGTTCGAACCTACTATCTCCCAAATACTGGATACTGGCCGCACTTAAGCGACTGCAGCTATCGAGCTCGGTGAGGACAAGTTCGGCTCGCCAGATGCAGGTCTTTTTGATTTGACTCCCGTAGGTAACCTGCGCGTCGTGATGAGGATGAAATGATGATGAAGACGACATATACATCCAGCCCCCGTGCCAGCGAAATTAACCAATTAAGGTTAAAATTCCCGACTCTCCCGGGAATCGAATCCGGGATCCCTGTGACCAAAGGCCAGCACGCTAAACATTTAGCCACGGAGCCGGACGACAGCGAGGTGAACAGCGGGCACGCCAGTGAACTGAGTAGTCATCACATGAGTCTCGTATTATCGACAGGACAAAGTGAATTTTAGAGAAGGATTCGTGCATGCTACAAATACGAAAGCAACAGAGCGAATTTAGAATGGAATGTGTGTATGTCGTTCAGTAGCTAACAACGTTAGAGCACAAGACACCACTATATCTCCAAGGACTGACCAGCTAACTGAGTGGTAATAAAATTTGTGCGTTATTGTACTTGTCGACAGAGCTGGATGACAGAGCACCCAACGTAAACAAAGAGTGGTTTCTGCGATGGTCGAGTGCAATCATATTTTGAATACGTAATATGAGACAAAATATGGACGCTATATTTAAACAACCTAAGACGCATTTTTCTTTGATCAGAGAAAATACATTTTACAAATATTCATACTTCCACTCCCATTTTGGCTGAGTGGGAAATCAATATGCTATAGCCTTAAGCTGCTTTTTTTAGCGTTTGTCCCGCCTGGTGGCAGGGTGCGCTGTGTGGATTCGAAGTCTTGATTTAATTCGGTCTCGGGCCATGTCTGGATGCAGTCTTACAGCTTTCAGGTCGTTGTGCTTTGTATCGGTCCATCGCTGTCTTGGTCATCCCTTGAACATCTTTCCGGCGACTTTCCAATGTATACGCTGACTTTACCAATGTGTTGTCTTCTGCAAGCAACACATGCCCAAACCAGCGCAGACGGTTTTGCTGCATTTTCTTCTGAATCGGTGCAACGCTAAATCGTTTCCTAATATCGTCGTTTGAAATATGATCTATGTGACGCCAGCTCTCCACCTAAGCATCTTCGTCTCCATGACGCTTAGTCGACGTTCTACTTCCTTTGTAGCTGGCCAAGACACAGTGCCATAGACAGCGACAGGACGGATAACAGTCTGGTAGATCTTAGATTTCAGATGGTTCTTCATCCGACGGTCGCAGGTGACACCCGTTTTCATTCACCACTTCAGCCGGGCTGCGTGTATCCTTGTGTTGACCTCGTCAGTAAGTCGGTCATCGTAAGATATTGTGGAGCCAAGATATTTAAATTTCTCTACTCGTGGTAGATCTTCACCGTCAACGTGGATGGTTCCAACGTCTCGAGGATCTGATGTCATGTATTCTGTCTTATTTTCGTTGAGGCGTAGGCCGTATTGCGCTGGTCGGTTGTTCCACTCTTCTGTTTGGCGTTGGATATCAAGCTTATTCTCAGCAGCCAACATGACATCATCAGCATAGAGAAGTGTCCGTGGTATTGGCTTGTGCAGGTCTGATGTAGCAGTGTCCATCACAAGAATGAACAGCAGTGGTGATAAGGCAGAGCCTTGATGGACTCCTACAGCGATGCGGAAGTCATCGGACGCTCCTGCAGCAGCTTCAACACAACTCCTTGGTTGTACGCAGAACATCTGTATCCACTCAACAAGGTGTTCTGGAATGCTATGTTCTCGTAACGCTAGCCAGATTAGGTCATGTGGCACCCGATCAAAGGTTTTCTCAAGATCCAGAAAAGCGAGATGAAGCGGTGTTCTCAACTAACAGCTGTTCAGCGTGGATTGCATCTGTTGTGCCACGATTTTCACAAATCCAGCTTGGTTCGTTGTAAGTTTGGTTATCTCGCGAATCCTTTTGTTAAGAATACGTTCGAAGACCATTGCGTGGCTCAGAAGTCTGATCGTGCGATAATTCCCTTCTTCTTGAAGATTGGTACGGAAATGCTCCGTCTCCAATCTGATGGTATTTGACCTTCTTTGATGATCTGATTAAAAAGCTGTGTTAGCCATACTGCCGCATCTCACCGTTGAGAGCACCAGAACTCTGCCGGAAGATCATCAAGGCCGGAGCCTTAATAAACCAAAAGTTTCTTTAATTGTACCTAGGTTTACTTGCAAGAAAGCCACATGCTTCTCAAAAATTTTTAATTTATTTTTTAATATAATGTTTTAAAATCGTCGCAACCAGTCTATCTTCGTAATCTCCTCAAACCCTTTTCCACACGTCATGACAATAATTCCCGATCTCACAGTACCTTAAGTTTATCCCATTCCATTCACGGAATCACTACCTACACGAAACCATTCACCGTTACCGCAGTCGGAAAATGGAATCTCCTACCAGAGGGCATCAGAAATAGATCTAGCAACTCAGCTTTTAAATATGCCTGCGTAGAAAATACTAGGAAAACATGAGTAGGCGTAAAAGTTTCTCCTCCTTCATTTTCCTCCTCATCTGTCTGTTAAATCAACCAGTAAATAAATAAATAAATAAATAAATAAATAAATAAATAAATAAATAAATAAATAAATAAATAAATAAATAAATAAATAAATAAATAAATAAATCACCAGTGATCTGCATTTAGGACTGTCGTTGAGATGGCAGACTACCTCTTAATTGCTTACATAGTCTTTTCTGAATTGATTTCAAAGAAGTCCTCTCAAGGACTGCTTGCTTCCTGTTATTAATGTTACTTCATCTCTATACTGCAGATGGTATTTTGGTATATTTTTGATAGTCTTATATTTGTTATGTTCTTTTACTTCTCTTAGGTTAGTTATTTTTAGCATTCCCACCATGTACATGGTGAATCAGGTATGCTTTACTCCGGCACACGGTGATTTTACTATGGGTGAGCGCGCGCTTCTTTGCCGCGTGCGGGTCGAAGTCATTCCCGGGAAGGTGAGCCATATATTAGTGACACAATCAATTTTGAGAAGTTCATTACTTGCCAAATTATGAAACGAGGTGTTGAAACTGTACCACCTTCATTCTCCACATATTTTTGGCACCTCTTTAGGAAATTATTCATCACTCGCTGTAATTCACGTCGAGGAATTTCGAACTTTCTTGAAGAATATTATGTTTCATTTCTTGTATGTTGTGCGGGATCCCAACCCAAACATTGATTGCTTTCCTTTAAGGGCTGTTCAACGGGACTGCTTAAGCGTTATTTGACTGTATCCCAGTACCTGTAAATTTGCTTATTAAAGGCATCTTGGGTTGAAAGGGTCTTCTCGTCGGAGAAAATAATACACGGGAGGATGTTTCTGTTACCGGAACTCCGTTATGTTTTCACAGAAAATATTTTTGTTATAAAATCTGTTCAATTCAGTTCTTCGGTGGTATTTATTAAATGACTTGAAATCTGAGGCTAATATCAATGGCCTTTTCGATTTCCCTGATAGAGTTATTTTCTTATTATCTAAAGTTTTATTTTCTCTGTTAGGGAGGTAACTTTTTACATGATTTATTTACACTTGCACTGTTTTTAAAGTTCTCATTGTGTTAATAATGGTCTCTTTCATGGCACATGGAGTTCAGGAGTTTAACTGAAAATATTTATGTTATTTGCTGCATAGAGTTCCCACTATAATATAATTTTTCAAACATTACATTTTTCTTCCACACCGTAGTAACTCATTTCAAATTTGTTATTAACCAAAAGCCTTAATAGCAGAAAACTCTAACAATCAGTTTTCATCCCTCGATTTCATACATTTTTATTATTGTGTTACGATAATTAACTCTGAAATGAATAGGATTGTAACTTTTATTTGAAATGAACAGGGGAAGAGTATTATAGAAAACCTCCCATGTCAAATTCCTCACTGAACATATGAAGTTATTATATTGAAATAGTACATTTCGCAAGACCATCTCATTTGTTATAATTTTATTCTAGTCTAGCATATTTTAAAACGTTCAGTTCTCAGAAATCATTAAACCTATGGATCTAAAATATATATTTTAGTTTTATCTTTATTTTTTTCAATTCACTGTTATGTATACAATGAATCAACACGGTATTGAGGAGAACTGTCAGCATGCATACGGCAAACAGTCTGGCATTATTCTTTTTAGACAAATGCAATTCATTGCTGGTGGATATCAATGTTTACCCGTGAATATGGGACTCGGGGGCGAAGTTGATATCACTCTCAAAAGTATTCCTTATTTGCTTGAAATAATTAACGCATTTTACTCTAATTGTGATAATAATTATTAAACCCTCCCTGGTAGAAGCTTCTTTATAATACGTGTCACGAAATCCATTGCAGTATTACATTCAAACGTTAAATAATTTAATGTAGGACCAAAACTGGCTCCTTGCGGAATGTAACGTGATCGCTAGGTGGTCCAGCCAGTGATATATGTGGCTCGGTTCGACCATTCAGCGCTGTTATTATCCACGTCAGTGAGCTTGTTTCCATGCATTATGATCCTTTTAAACAATGCTGTTCTTAAATATCGGCCCAGGCACATGTTCTTTCAACACACTCATGTGGGTGTCGCCGATCTTGATACTCGAATACTTTATTGTTCTTAAGTACTACTTTGGTTGTCATCACTGGTCGACACGTGGCAAAATATTGTTTGAAAGGATGTTAGCAGATCACATCTGCTGTATAGTTCTTAGTTTATATTCTTTTGCATTTGGTTTGATTATCTGCGAATACAACTTTCATCATCTTCTGTTTCATCAGGTGTAACAACACATTACAAAAGCCCAAATGTTGTATGTACATACTTGATGGAGAATTAACCTATCGTTGTACCGATCGAATTGATAAAGAAAATGACTCCTGACTGAGTATATTAGGGTTTGATTTCTGCCTCCATCTGGAGATTTCTTTCGTATGGAAATTCCATATGGCGTGACAATTCTACTGACTGGAGTTGGAAAGTGGAGGTGACCTCAATCACGAAAATCGGTGTTAACATTGGTCATGGTGTAGTCTGTATCTAGCACTACCCCTAGGTCGATCAGCAAACCTCAGCTTTAACAAAACAGTTGTATCTTTGGCTAAGTAACTTAGTTTAACTGGAAAGAAATTTATTCATTGTGTTCGACATTTTTGAAATATAATAATACACCGATATATTTATACTGCATCTGTGCGAGAATGACGCTAGGAAAATGATGATGATGATGATGATGATGATGATGATGATGATAATGATGATGATGATGGTGTATACCTCAACGTATTAATTTCTATCAACCAACACCTTCTTCCTATCCAGATTTTCCTACACTCACTGTGAGTGCAATCTGTGTACATGCGGAGTTGGTCTAGTTTTACGGCTGAAAGTCTTCTCTGACGCCAAGCCTGGAGAAATGTATTAAAATTAGGTGTTTTGTAGTGGTTGTAAACGTGTTGTGGTGTTCATAAACGTCCCTTAAAAAGGCTATTGTTCACGTGGTGTATTACCGTTGGAAATTGTCAAAAATTTGAGGAGTTTCAATAACTTAGTAGAGTTTTTGTCAGAAACCACATTTTTCATAGTGACTAAACTGACTGTCCGCCTCTGTGGTGTAGTGGTTAGTGTGATTAGCTGCCACCCCCGGTGGCCCGGGTTCGATTCTCGGCTCTTCCACGAAATTTAAAAAGTGGTATGAGGGCTGGAACGGGGTCCACTCGGCCTCGGGAGGTCAACTGAGTAGAGGTGGGTTCGATTCCCAATTCAGCCATCCTGGAAGTGGTTTTCCGTGGTTTCCCACTTCTCCTCCAGGTAAATGCCGGGATGGTACCTAACTTAAGGCCACGGCCGCTTCCTTCCCTCTTCCTTGTCTATCCCTTCCTAGCATCCCATTCCCTTACAAGGCCCCTGTTCAGAATAGCAGATGAGGCCGCCTCGGCGAGGTACTGGTCACCCTCGTCAGTTGTATCCCCCATTCCAGAGTCTGAAGCTCCTTGAGGCGGTAGAGGTGGGATCCCTTGCTGAGTCCGAGGGAAAAACCAACCCTGGAGGATAAACAGATGAAGAAGAAGAAGAAGACTGAACGGACTGATATTCATTTCATGAAGCTCATTATTCCCATGAGTTCAACACGAGATGAGAACGGCTGTCGATCTATGCTCACATGAACGGTAAATGAAAGAAATTTGACGCATGGCTAGATGATGTGATAAGAAATGGTTTAGAGAATTTTAAACAACCGACATTTAGCAGATGTAATCCACTATCTTGTTTATAATAAGATAAGCATTTCCTCACAAATAGACCAGTAATGAATTGTTAATTCAGAGAAATTGATTTCATCAACAGCGACTGACAAATCTCGACATTCTACGTGACGAAATGAACGATTACTTTACTACAGTAAATATTCAAACTACCCACTTAACAGCACTGACGCATCGTCTTTCCATCAAACCTGTCCACCATTCACATTTTTCTGTGTCACAGACTATTAGATTACTAAGCGAAATAGCCGCGTGGTTAGGGGCACGTAGGTATAGTCTAAATATAGCTTAGTATAGTTTTAAAGAATAAATTCTAAAACTGTGCAGTGTTTTGATTTTTTATTTCATTCTGAGAATTTATTAGGATCATGCACTGCATTTATTGCAGTGTTAATTATATTTGCCGGCCCCGTGGTGTAGCGGTAGCGTGCCTGCCTCTTACCCAGAGGCCTCGTGTTCGATTCCTGGCGAGGTCAGGGATTTTTACCTGCATCTGACGGTTAGTTCGAGGTCCACTCAGCCCACGTGATTACAGATGAGGAGCTATCTGACGGTGAGAAGGCGGCCCCGGTCTCGAAAGCCAAGAATAGCTGCCGAGAGGATCCGTCGTGCTGACCACATGACACTTCGTAGTCTGCAGGCCTTCGGGCTGAGCAGCGGTCACTTGGTGGGCCGTGGCCCTTCGGGGCTGTTGCGCCATGGGTTTTTTAGTTTTTTATTTATTAAGTTACTGCGTTTATACTTGCTCTTAAAGTACAATATGGTCTAGTTTTCTTTTTTTTAAGCTTGAGTATTTTTCATTACTTAACTTTGATGATCTGGATTATTTGATTAACTTTATTTTATTTGATATTTACATTAAGTCTTCTATTTAACATAAACTATGCCTGTTTTAATATCAACATAGGTTGTTAATTTATTTAAATTCATTTTCAGTTCTATTAATTGTATTTTAGTTTAATGATTTTTTTATTTTATTTCGATTGTAAACAGCATTTGGTTACTGGGTTCGAACCCCACTGTCGGGAGTCGAGAAGATGGTTTTCCGTGGTTTCCTATTTTACCACCAGGCAAATGCTGGGGTTGTACCTTAAATAAAGTCACGCCCGATTTCTTCACACTCCTAGCCCTTTCCTATCCCATCATCACCATAAGAACTCTCTGTGCGACGTAAAGCATCTTGTAAAAAATCTACGTCGTTATGTGTAAGAAAGGCCCTAGAGTTCTAACTTCGTCACATAAAAGGACACAAATAAATAAATAAATAAATAAATAAATAAATAAATAAATAAATAAATAAATAAATAAATAAATAAATAAATAAATTTCATATCCAATATTTTTCCATTTTATTTTGGATTAACCACATTTTCGGTTTACCAGGATTAGGATTAACGGGAGTCTACTGTATACATTTGCATTTTTCCAGCAGTTCATTCCTATTCCTGGAAGGTAATTTCTTTACTCTTTTCATTTCTGAAATAGGGCCCATGACGTCGATGTTTGGCCTCTTTAAACAAGTAAATAGCATAAATCAGCCTGAAACATTGCCGTGTGGTACAAAACATTAACGATGAAAATAATATCTGAAGTTAAGTGGTTTAATCCCTGATGTTTTTGTGTGTATTCTGTGTGCTGTATTTCCCGGGATTTTCATCACTTAGAGCCACTCCAAGAAAATGCTTTGAATTCTTAATTTCCCAGTTCCTCGAATATAGGAAGCGAGAAAAAGGTAGCAGGTCGACAGATATTTTTTCGATGTGAATCACTAATAATAATAATAATAATAATAATAATAATAATAATAATAATAATAATAATAATATGTCCGGCTCCATGCCTAAATGGTTAGCGTGCTGGCCTTTGGTCACAGGGGCCCCGGGTTCAATTCCTGGCAGGGTCGGGAATTTTAACCTTAATTGGTTAAATTCGCTGGCACGGGGGCTGGGTGTATGTGTCGTCTTCATCATAATTTCATCCTCATCACGACATGCAGGTCGCCTACGGGAGTAAAATAAAAAAGACCTGCATCTGGCGTGCCGAACTTGTCCTCGGACACTCCCGGCACTAAAAGCCATACGCCATTTCATTTTATTAATAATAATTAAGCTCGGAAAGTCTGGAAACCTCAGTTTAATCATTCACGAAGTGGACGAATTTTTTTCGTACCATTCACCCGAAGAAACTAGAGACACGCATCTAACCGGTATCCAACCAGTATGGATTATTGCCTCTTATTCGGAGTTATATAGAATATAATGAATGTTCTCCAAACTTCCCATTGTTAATGATGTGAAAGGTATTTGATGTTAAAATTCTTCTGTGTGGAAGTAAAGGGAGGCACGTTTGATTTTGAATACTTGACTTTAATTGGCTCCAACACTTTTGCAGACAGAACCGTTTCAAGATTTATGCTCTGAGAAGAAGGCCGTGTTTGCAGTAAAGGTGTACACAGTCATAAATTATCGCCGTTCACTGAATGGAATATGTATCGAACTGCTCGTTACTGGTAAGAAGATTTATCATTTCACGCTTATCCCGTTACGAGGAGCCTACAGTGATCTGAAAATCTTGGTTTTTTAATACTTCGGAAACACCTGAAGATGAAGGAAATAATTAGGAGTTTACCTGAGAGTTATGGAACGGGATTATGTATCTTCTAGTGTTACCACCCAGCGTCTGTGATGTATGTATTCTAGTTAGCGTTTCCGAGGGTGGGCCGTGTGGAGGCGGACTACTGAACAATCGTAAGGCTACATTTTTAAATATATGTTTTAGCGGAATTTAAAAAAAAGAACATTTTCTTACCACCAACTTTCTTTACGCTCGTAAAATAAAATTTTAAAAAGTTCCAGTGCTGTGTGTAACAATTTTGAATGGACGTGATGGGAAAGCAATAGGCCGAATCTGTACCAATTAGATGTATTTCGACCACTTTCAGTGCTCCAAACCATAACATCATCACCCCATACAAATCATGGTACATAACCTTCTTGGCATGTGCGAATAAATGGGAGTAAAGGCTGAGTGAACCTCAGGGCCATGTGCACCCCCGGAAGTGGAAATCTCGTTTCTTAAATTTTACGACTTCCTGACGGGGATTCGAACCTACGCCCTTCCGGATGAACCGAGCACGCTTTTATCGCCTCGGCCAGGCAGCTCATTAATTAAACAATAAATTTAACAAAATAAATGATCAATATTTCCCCAGCTGGGAAGCAGCAGTGTGTTGTATAAATACTGGGCCGCCTCGGATTACACATCGCCAAGCACCAGCGGAACACTCCACTGGGGAGCTGAATTTTCCCTCGATCATCTTTCACGCCATGATGGATGGCCATTACATCTTGTGAGCACGTCAAAGCAGGAGAAAGATTAAAGTAATGAAACGTTTTATTTGCTGCTTAAAGCAGAAATAACTTTACTTCCCTTCCTTAAATACGTCTTTAGCTTCAGTGCTATGCTTTGAGTGACTGAACATGCAATGATGCAAGCCGGATTTGGACTTGGTTATTCCCTTTAAAACTATTTTTGTACTTAGGGCATTTTCTTGTTCCCTATCATTTTCTAAATTATTCAGATTTCTTTTTTTACCTCGAGAAAAATAGGCTGTCGAATAGTTTTGAAAATCAATTGTATAGTTTTCTTGTAACCAATTATTGCCATTATTATTATTATTATTATTATTATTATTATTATTATTATTATTATTATTATTATTATTATTATTATTATTATTATTATTATTATTATTAGGTTCGGATTCTTAGAATCCGTTATCCGTTACTATTCATGGGGTAATTAATCTACTTGGATGAGAGCCATGAAAGAATTGTCAATAAAGGCAAATGCTTCCTGTCGAAAATCTTTATAGTTCTTATCATTATGTGTTTTTGGTTTCACGCGTCCCTTGAATTAAATGTTCATGTTACTCCTCTTGCTTTCATTATATTACATTTAACTCCCTATCTATTTCGTAATAATAAAGTTATTAACTTTACGTCTCAATAAATACTTTTACGGTTTTCGGAGACGACGAGTTGCCGGAATTTAGTCTCGCAAAAGTGCTTTTGCGTGCCAGTGAATATACCGATACGAGGCTGATGTATTTGAGTACCTTAAAATACTGCCGGACTGAGCCACGATAAAACCTGCCAAATAAGGTTCAGAAGGCCAGTCCCTCAACCGTCTGAGCCACTCAGCCCAGCCCTAGCTATATCATTGATCTCTCCATTGTCAAGCAAAATTTTGATATTATTGGTTAAGTGTTGTGATAACACATTCTATCCTGCATTGAACATATCGTAATCCTTTCCTTTTTAATGCATGGTGTTATATTGTAAATCGGTCGAAGATCTGTGTTCAATTCAAAAGAGCTGAAAACCTCCTTTTTATGATATTATTCGATGTATTATCAGTATGTAACTAATTCCTTTTTGAATAATGAATATTGGCTTTTCATGGTCTGCAACCATATTCTAAATAACGTCTAACAGAGGAACATAGTAACTAAAATGTTAGTTCCTTTTTAATAAGAATAATTCCTCACCATAGTGATGTCTTAGGTAAAATATGACCAGTTTTCCGTTGCCTACTCTGATTTTAATTCAGACGCCCCTAACCAGGGGTATAACCGCCGTTGGTAATCGCCCATGACCTGGAGTACTGACATTACCTTTATTCTGTAGGGCCCCCTCTAGGGAACAGACGCTACAATGATGGGATTCAATGGCATCTCCTTCACTGAGGGACCATTATACTCTTAAGGGAACTCTTCTGTCCGAAACCGGATTATTTCTCGCTTCAAAACACTCGGCGCTGAGACGCTAGTTGTACGGTCTACTTCGTTAGCATAGTAGGATGTCTTTTACTACTACCAATGTATGGAATACTAAGGTTTGCTTTTCTATTTTCAGTGCAGTACTGGGACACCACGTGCTATCCACCTAACATATGGCATATCTACTGTATGAGTAAAGGAAAGCGGAGCGGTAAGTTTCTTCAAATTTCAATAATATTGGTGAATATTCAGAGTTACAAATGTTCGTTTTATACTGTATTTAGAAATGGAATATGAGTTAACGACACAGCGATTACAGAAATACACTGAGTTTAACTTTTCCCTAATAGAGAAGATGTATGTAACATTCTAGAAATTTTGTAGTTAAGAAACCGAGTGATAATTGATTTTTAAACATTTTAAACTTGAACAATGAAGGAACGTTACTATTGAACGTTCCCCTATATCAATTAATACAGAAATCCAATGAATGTAAGGTGGAATGAACGATGCTTTTTTGTAGTTAGGCACTAGCAGCAAGTTCCAACAGCTCATCTCACCACCTTCATGCATAGCATGTCTCTCTACATTAGCTTATTACTTGACGAGTATCCTGTTTCTCTTTCTAACCTGCTGCTGCACCATATTCTCCTTCTGTCTCTCTTTAAATCTCACTTCTCAAAGGTACCATGTGCTTGCTTGGAAGACTAACAACTTGCTACTTGAGTTATTTATGGTCTGTCTACTTAAAGTCCTTGAATATAAATACCGAATGTGCCTTTACTCTTCGTTCACGCCTATTTTAAAATACTATTAATGATTACTAAAAGGGATTTACGATATCTTCGTTGACAGTCCATGTTATTAGTGTGTGTCAAGTCTGATAGTCTGTACTTGTTTAGCGTCTTGTACTCGTGTGTGTGTTTATGATCAGTTAAGTCTATAATAGGGAAGAAAGAGGCCGTCGCTCGGGGGATACTATCCCAGCACTTGCTTCAAAATAAGGTGGTGTAAAGCGAAAAACAACGTCTAGAATGTCCGAGAGTGAGATTTTAATTTCCATAAAATTTGCGCGAGAAGACAGAATCGAACCTGGACCAACCGTTTGCTAACTCCGAAACCATAAATGATAGAAGAAATGTTATGTATCGCATACGCTGTAAGTGCCTCTATCGCTTTTACATCGTTCTCTTTTATTGGTGAATAATGCAACGATGCAAACTACCCTTTAACATCGAGGTCCGTCTTCTTCTTCTTCTTTTCTTCTTCTTCTTCTTCTTCTTCTTCTTCTTCTTCACCTATTTATTTATTTTGCTTCACTGAGTCGGCCTGATATTTTCCATGCATGTTTAATTTCCTGTCGTAATACCCACTGGATTGAATAATATCACCTACTGAAAGTTATATCAGTGGTGTACGAAATATATAGGTTAAATGAACATAGCATAAAGAATATGAAATAGCAGAGCTTATAATGCATACAATATTGTTTGCGGTGTTCATCTGGCCGTCGCGGATTCGATTCGCGACATTGTCAAGAATTCGAGACCGATTTTAGGGATTGGATGGGACGCAAACAGCCTTAGATGGTGTAACTGAGAAGAAAAGCGATGCTGCAAGTGTTTAATCGTGGTTTATCTCTTCAGTTATAGATGAATGCCAGAATGATGGCTACCATACAGACCGTGGCCATTTACTTACCAAATTTAGTTAGAATCCTTTACAAATGCAGTCACCAAATGGACACATGTTATCTGACAATACTTTGCCCTTGCCGACTTAAGTGGCAAGGTCGGTTTGTAAGCAAAGTTATTCGTTTTACGTCCCTTTAACTACATTTACGCTTTTCGGAGACAACAAGGAGCAAGGAATGTTGCATTCAGCTGTCTATATTGCACGATGAAATGAAATGAAATGTCGTATGGCTTTTAGTGCCGGGATATCCCAGGACGAGTTCGGCTCGTCAGGTGCAGGTCTTTCTATTTGACACCCGTAAGCGACCTGCGCATCGTGATGAGGATGAAATTATGATGAAGACCACACATACACCCAGCCCCCTTGCCATTGTAATTAACCATTTAAGGTTAAAATCCCCGACCCAGCCGGGAATCGAACCCGGGACCCTCTGAACCGAAGGCCAGTACGCTGACCGTTCAGCCAACGAGTCGGTATATTGCACGATGTCGGCATATAAAAGATCTCTAGTGACACATTTTGTTTCACTCGACAAAATTTAAACTCGACCGAAGATCGCCCAGCAGTGTTCTGGTTTCTCTGCCATCTGGTCATGTATTAAGGAAAAACTCGGGTGGCCTAAATGGCACCAGATACAAATATCTCCAATACGGTAACTAAGGCCATGTGATGATGTTAATAATGGTCTTTTTAGGCAGAGCCCTAGAATTTGCCTGGTGTGAAAATGGGAAACCTCTGAAAATCATATTCAGAGCTGCTGATAGTCAGGTTCGAACCCACTGTAACCCGAATACAGCCTCACAATCATGAGAGCCATACCAAGCAGCCAATCCTTTTATTATGATTTTTTCTTTCTTTCTTTCTTTCTTTCTTTCTTTCTTTCTTTCTTTCTTTCTTTCTCGCTTTCTGCGTTAGGGTCTTCTAGGGACCACGTATACAATGTAGAATTTCGTAGCGGAGCATGGGTACATCAGCTAGTAATAATAATAAATTCTTTCTATACAGAGCCTAGTTTGTAAGGTTAACATTGAAAATTGATCCTTCACTCTACGAAGTATCAACTTATTTCCAGAGTAAAATTTCTCACACGAAAGGAAATAACGAGAGTGATAATGAAGTACAGTACACATTATGAATATACGCCTTTACAAACACCTGTTCGGCAGGAGGAGTTTTCTTATCACCGCTAGCAGTTAAGGTTAGGTACGACAGTTAAACGTCTGTAGCAGATCGTTCGTCTGCGATGGAACTAGGGCGTGTTTAATGGTAGTGTCTGGAGCGGTGACGTGCTAATGGGCCCTTACACGTGTAACAGCTGTTGTGCCCGGTTACTATATCTAGATTAACAATAACTGTCCCGTAATAAATGTCAGGGCCACGAGGAAATCCATTACTCTCAATAGCATGGATGGTCATTGACTCTAATGGTTTCTTCAACCGATCAAACGAGATATCACTGCATGTAGTGTTCAGTAATGTCTGTCACATTTGATTTGAGGGCTCTCATATTTCATGACTGTAGGCAGAGGTACCCCAACCCTCGACATATATAGCATCCCCATTTACCGTGGACTGTGAGTTGACGTAACAATAACCAAGTGATAGCTCGGTGATATCGTCAGTAGTCTCTCATCAAGACGGTCACGATTCAATTCCCAGATAATACATGTCAGTTTACTGAAATGGAATGTCACGTCCCTGTGCATCGGATTCAATGTAAAACTAGATGTTTTGTGGCTATATGAACACGATATAAACAAAATTAGAAATCTGAAGGCTCACTGGCATGTTTAAGAAATTAGTCAATCCATGTTTTAATTTAACTGAAGTTGAGTAGCTTGAATGGAATAATAACTCACGTTATATCTTTATGAAAAGCTCAGATTCATTTCTGGCGAAACATAGTATTTGCAGTGAAATTTGTCTTCTGGTATGGGCTAGAACTTTCACTCATCTTTCTCAGTCTCATTATTGGATGTGAAAGAATGGAAGTTACTGAGGTGTGAACAATGCCAGTAATGCCATTCCTTACGCAGACTTTCACTGACGTGAATAGTGTGAAAATGTCGTTCATGGGGTCCTTTGGTATATGCATTTCAATGCGCTTGATAGACTAAAAAGTAATATAACCCGGTTCAGTGGAATAAGCAACACGAAAATGCTTGACTCCTATATCATCTAGTAGAGCTCTTCAGTGACGCCTAGGATTGCCGATGCTATTTTTTTTTTTGCTATTTGCTTTACGTCGCGCCGACACAAATAGGTCTTAAATAGCGACGATGTCTTAGGAAAGGTCTAGGAATGGGAAGGAAGCGGCCATGGCCTTACTTAAGGTACAGCCCCAGCATTTTCCTGGTGTGAAAATGGGAAACCACGGAAACCATCTTCAGGGCTGCCGACAGTGGGGTTCGAACCTACTATCTCCCGATTACTGGATACTGGCCGGCTGATGACTCAACATAGGCCTACATCAAAATGAAATATCGTCGCTGCCGGGACAAATCCTCCTATGTGAAATATTTTTGTTTGAACTTTGGCCGGTAAGGTTCTGTCATCTAAGGTGCAATATTGTGTGAATATTGTCAAGGCATTCTCGCTCTTCATAATGTATGTGCTGCGGGTCGGTATATCTCCAAAAATATTTTCACATAGGAGGTTTTGTTTCAAAACGACGATATGCAGTTTACGGTATTAGAGGAATCTTATTCTTAATTTTCTCCCGCCACTTTTCCCACACCCCGATGGAGTAGCGGGTGCAAACTGCGTCGCGTATGTGGACTTCGACCTTTCTTTTACGGGTCGATATCCTTCCAGATGGGATATAATCTCTATTGCGTGTTTTTTAATGTTCTGTGTTGGGTATAGAAGAGTGTAACAAGCATCCGTTCGCCGAGTCAGGGTAATTAAGCGTACGTGATTAAAATCCGCGACTCGAACAGAAATAGAACCTGGGACTCTCTGGACCGAAGGCTGCTACGCTGACCATTCAGCAAAGACTGCGAACTACAAAGAATATTACTGAGTGATGTAAAATAGAATATCGTCGTTGCTCCTGTGATACTGTTGTGGTATAAATACTGACCCGCAGTACATAAATCATCAAGAGCGAAATTTCTTTTTTATTACTCGCACAGTATTAAACCGTACCGGCCAAAGTTCTAAACTGAAATATTTCACATAGTGGTTATCGCAGGTTCTTTCTTTAATGACTGTACATTTCTATAGCTCAGGCAGTCCTACATTCTTAGGATCACACTACATGTGTATTAAGGTCAGTTTTACGGCCGAGTGATCTTCCCGACGCCAACCCTAAGTGAAGAACGTGTATGTATAATAATTTCGTGTGGCTATTACTAGCCGAGTGCAGCCCTTGTAAGGCAGACCCTCCGATGAGGGTGGGCGGCATCTGCCATGTGTAGGGAACTGCGTGTTATTGTGGTGGAGGATAGTGTTATGTGTGGTGTGTGAGTTGCAGGGATGTTGGGGACAGCACAAACACCCAGCCCCCGGGCCACTGGAATTAACCAATGAAAGTTAAAATCCCCGACCCGGCCGGGAATCGAACCCGGGACCCTCTGAACCGAAGGCCAGTACGCTGACCGTTCAGCCAACGAGTCGGACAACGTATATGTGAAATAATTATATACACTGACTGACAGAGCAAATGCAACACCAAGAAGGAGTGGTCAGAACTTTATGCCAATTGCAGGGTAGACTGACGTCACTGAGGTATGCTCATGATGTGAAATGCGCCGCTGTGCTGCGCACGTAGCGAACGATAAATGGGACACGGCGTTGGCGAATGGCCCACTTCGTACCGTGATTTCTCAGCCGACAGTCATTGTAGAACGTGTTGTCGTGTGCCACAGGACACGTGTATAGCTAAGAATGCCAGGCCGCCGTCAACGGAGGCATTTCCAGCAGACAGACGACTTTACGAGGGGTATGGTGATCGGGCTGAGAAGGGCAGGTTGGTCGCTTCGTCAAATCGCAGCCGATACCCATAGGGATGTGTCCACGGTGCAGCGCCTGTGGCGAAGATGGTTGGCGCAGGGACATGTGGCACGTGGCACGTGCGAGGGGTCCAGGCGCAGCCCGAGTGACGTCAGCACGCGAGGATCGGCGCATCCGCCGCCAAGCGGTGGCAGCCCCGCACGCCACGTCAACCGCCATTCTTCAGCATGTGCAAGACACCCTGGCTGTTCCAATATCGACCAGAACAATGTCCCGTCGATTGGTTGAAGGAGGCCTGCACTCCCGGCGTCCGCTCAGAAGACTACCATTGACTCCACAGCATAGACGTGCACGCCTGGCATGGTGCCGGGCTAGAGCGACTTGGATGAGGGAATGGCGGAACGTCGTGTTCTCCGATGAGTCACACTTCTGTTCTGTCAGTGATAGTCACCGCAGACGAGTGTCGCGTCGGCGTGGAGAAAGGTCAAATCCGGCAGTAACTGTGGAGCGCCCTACCGCTAGACAACGTGGCATTATGGTTTGGGGCGTTATTGCGTATGATTCCACGTCACCTCTAGTGCGTATTCAAGGCACGTTAAATGCCCACCGCTACGTGCAGCATGTGCTGCGGCCGGTGGCACTCCCGTATCTTCAGGGGCTGCCCAATGCTCTGTTTCAGCAGGATAATGTCCGCCCACACACTGCTCGCATCTCCCAACAGGCTCTACGAGGTGTACAGATGCTTCCGTGGCCAGCGTACTCTCCGGATCTCTCACCAATCGAACACGTGTGGGATCTCATTGGACGCCGTTTGCAAACTCTGCCCCAGCCTCGTACGGACGACCAACTGTGGCAAATGGTTGACAGAGAATGGAGAACCATCCCTCAGGACACCATCCACACTCTTATTGACTCTGTACCTCGACGTGTTTCTGCGTGCATCGCCGCTCGCGGTGGTCCTACATCCTACTGAGTCGATGCCGTGCGCATTGTGTAACCTGCATATCGGTTTGAAATAAACATCAATTATTCGTCCGTGCCGTCTCTGTTTTTTCCCCAACTTTCATCCCTTTCGAACCACTCCTCCTTGGTGTTGCATTTGCTCTGTCAGTCAGTGTATATAACTTTGTGGTAACATGAGCAAGATCTAATGACGAATTTCTTTTCTGTTTCCGTGATGCCAGGATGTTAATTTGTCACTTTAGTGACTCAGTGAAGGTGCCGGTCTACAATTGTCTCTGTTTCACGTGCTGAGTGCATTTCAATGAATTATTACGTAAGAAATAGGAAGCAAATACCCATAACAGAGTTTTATTTCCATTTGATGGTAAAGCTTGCTTCATGTTACTAAAGCTTCATGCTAAACACATTTCTTAGTTGTTGGTTTAAATAAACATTTTGTACAGTTAGTTTTTACCGAGCGAGTTGGCCGTACAGTTAGGGGCGCGTAGCTGTGAGCTTTCATTGGGGAGTTATTGGGTTCGCACCACACTGAAGATGGTTTTTCATTGTTTCCCATTTGCAAACAGGCAAATGCTGGGGCTGTACCTTAATTAAGGCCACGCCGCTTCCTCACCATTCCTAGCTCTCTGCTTTCCCATCGTCGCCATAAGACCTATCTATGTCGGTGCGGAGTAAAGCAACTTGTAAAAAAAAAAAGGGTTTGATTTAAAAAGTTTAAGGTCATATCTATAAAAGTGTTTATATCGAATGCAGAAACAAGGTACTTCTCAAACGGTTAACACTGTGGTCTATCATCGCATCTCTTTGGCTATCTAGCCAGTTTGTATATTAAGGCACCTGTTCTGGCATTATGGCACGCCTCACATTAAATGTTCATATTTGTGCTTATATCGCCCTGTAATAATTAATACGAGCCAAAGGATTTCTTGGTCACATGTGGATTAAAGATAGCCGGTTATTTTCCTGGTTTAGAAAGATTCTTAAATACATCCCTACTAAGCTTCTTACTTTAAAGTAATAGGAAATATATGTAGAGATCGTTACCACCACATATTTATTAAATGTATTTTAGGTAACTCCGTTTAAGTAACGCAGTCATACATTGAAGAAAATGTTTCAGAATTTGCGAGTTCACCGTTGCATGCCAATTATATTTTAAAACAAGTAGCTACAGTAGACTGACAGAATACCAGGCGGCCATGTCTAGAACACGGCTCACCTACGTTGTCATTAAAAAGAAAACAAGTAACGATATTTATAATTTAGTACTGTTGTAACTTCTCTTTACAAACTACTTTAATTTTTAATGGATGCTGACTTTCTACGGCGATAAAAGTCAAACATGATGGACGTGGTTTCAAATCCCTATTGGAAAGTAAAAGAGCTTTAACAACGAGACTTCTGCTGCTACCGATGGTCACACTATTTACAGCAGAAATGGGTACTCGGTGCAAAGATGGCTATTAGTGTTGAGGTTGTGGATGTACGCCTCTTTGGCTGAATGATCAGCGTCGCGGTCTTCGGTTCAGAAGTTCCCGGATTACATTTCCGTCTGGTTTGGAGATTTCAACCACGTCTGATTGATTCCTGTGACTCGAGGAACTCTCGTTTGTGTTTGTCTCAAAGAACTCTTCTTCATATACGTACAACACACCACACTAACAACGGTCACCGATACACGCAATAGTGAATGCAGCCCGCCACGTAGGGCTGGTGTCAGGAAGGGCATCCGACCGTATACAGGGCCAGGTCTGTATGTGATACAAAGCACATACGACACCACTAGGATGTGCAGATGCGGCGGAAGCACAAGTGTTGTGCTTGTTGATAATAGAAGCTTTGGATTGATCCAGAGCAAAATATTTTGTTGAATATATGTTTTAGGGTCCGCCTCTGTGGTGTAGTGGTTAGTGTGATTAGCTGCCACCCCCGGAGGCCCGGGTTCTATTCCCGGCTCTGCCACGAAATTTGAAAAGTGGTATGAGCGCTGGAACGGGGTCCACTCGGCCTCGGGAGGTCAACTGAGTAGAGGTGGGTTCGATTCCCACCTCAGCCATCCTGGAAGTGGTTTTCCGTGGTTTCCCACTTCTCCTCCAGGAAAATACCGGGATGGTACCTAACTTAAGGCCACGGCCGCTTCCTTCCCTCTTCCTTGTCTATCCCTTCCAATCTTCCCATCCCCTCGCAAGGCCCTGCTCAGCATGGCAGGTGAGGCCACCTGGGTGAGATACTGGTCATCCTCCCCAGTTTTATCCCCCGAACCAATGTCTCACGCTCCAGGACACTGCCCTTGAGGCGGTAGAGGTGGGATCCCACACTGAGTCCGAGGGAAAATTCAACCCTGGATGGTAAACAGATTAAGAAAGAAAGGTATGTTTCAGGAAGCACTTGACTTTCTTGCATTAGAACGCTCAAAATAACTGTAAATGTCTGTAAATCACAAGGGTAGAGTGATAGCCGAGTAGCGCAAGCACTGGCTTCTCATTAAGGCGGCCGTGGATCGAATTCTAGCCAATGTAGTAGGAGTCTTGAAATGTCACATCCCAATGGTTCGATTCCACGTAAAACTGAAGGTCCCCATGGCCAATAATCACGATATTAACAGTCACGACGTAAAACTACTGCAAGATTGCTCTCTATTTTAAAGTTTTGAACTTCTGTTCATATCTTAGATAGTAGAATTAATAGTTGTAAATGCACTACGAGCCTGACCGGAAAGTTTGGCCGGAGCCCCTTTGTTTTTACCTACGCTACTGTCGCACGCGGAGCACTGACGATTGGAGAATGCCAGGCAGTGCTTAGCTTGTTTAGCTGATGGAGGTAATGTGAGACATGCTCGGAATGCCCTACCAGATGATATGGGATGTCACTTCCTCTTAAACGCTTCAGTGCTCCTTGTATTAGGACGTAAGCTCTTAATTCTTGACACCGGTTCAAGCAGAGAAGAACATGTATCCCTCTTCACAAGGACTTGTCTAGGATAATTTTCGTAACGGAATATCTGATTTGTTGCATGATCAGGTGCTACGAGCTCAATAACTGTACTAACATTCAGGTTCGGGATAAATATTTTCTAACTCACTTGTGGTACTGCGATGAGATATGAAAACAGGGAGACCAAGCTCGATAGCTGCAGTCGCTTAAGTGCGGGCAGTATCCAGTAATCGGGAGATAGTGAGTTCGAGCCCCACTGTCGGCAGCCCTGAAGATGGTTTTCCGTGGTTTCCCATTTTCACACCAGGCAAATGCCGGGGCTGTACCTTAATTAAGGCCACGACGCTTTCTTCCAATTCCTAGCCCTTTCCTATCCCATCGTCCCCGTAAGACATATCTTTGTCGGTGCGACGTAAAGCAAATAGCAAAAAAAAAAAAAAAAAAAAAAAAACAGGGAGTGGATTTATGGGCAATACTATTATACATTAGAGACCAGGCCTCGTGATGGCAGTCTTAGTACTTCTTAATTCGCGCAATTCTTTTGTGGGATATTTTTCAGAAACGAAAATTTCAAATGAGTTTTTCACACCTACTTCTGCAAAGCTTAGTACATGTTGACGGAGTATGAAATACAGTGGCAACTTTCCAAAACTGTACGTCTCAGGGAAGAACGATGGATTTACTAACCAAAACGCCCAAAAATAGAAGTTCATCATCGTTCATTCTCTCCTCCGTAAACTGAATTTTGTGGTGTTGTAACTTGAGCAGAATTTCTTCTCCTTAAGAATAAAGAACAAATGTGTTATCAACGTAAAAGATGAATAATATGTTGCTATATCATTAAACTCTTCTCATTTTTAATGATATTTGGCTAATTTTATAAAAATTAAGAATATTTTAGCCAGATTCTTGGAAGTAAATTACTTACCGTAGGGAGTGAGGGAGCCTCAACCGTGACCGTTGGTTTGGTGGGTGAGATTGAGCTGATGCGAGCATGCTGTACAATTCGCAGGTGATCCTGAGGGATCACCACCAAGGGAACAGCTGCCAGAGAATTGTCCACTGCATAGGGCTGCTCAGCCAGTACTGTCAGGGTGTCGGCCGTGTAACTAGGACGGGTATACGAATTGGCGTAGCGTAGCAAGGTGCCGACGGGCCGCGGGTAAATGTAGCCCGCGCCTGCCTCGCTCACCGCCAGTACGGCCATGAGGCACAGAGGTACCTGCAATAAACAAGCCACATGAGTCACATACTACTTAGAAGAAGTAAGAAGGAATATAGTAAACAAATAATAGAAACGATAACATATTGAAGTATTTGTACAGTTGATGAATAAAGAGGTAAATAAATACCGGTAAATAAATAAATTAAATATGTTGCCTAAAATAAATGTAAAAAAAATTACCACTATTTAAGAACTTAATCCGCAATAGAGTCTACGATGAAAGTGCTTGCGCTCAAATGTGAAACGGTCGGGGAATGAAAACTTTCAAACAACAACAAAAACAAATGTGAAATAAACTCGGCTACAGAGTAATGGTAAAGTTCAATTATACAGAAACTCGTTTGCCGTGAACATTTGAAAAGCAGGAATATGTTAGTATTAAGAAAAATACATTTCAATTACTCCAATAGTTTTGTATTATGAGTGGAAACGAGATGAGCACAGTTTGAAGTCATCCTTCCCTCTCGAAAATGCTGCCTGTGTTGAGCTATATAATATTTGTACATAATTCACAAATACGTGCGTGTAGTTACAATGATGTAGAAAAATAAGTATTTCTGTGTATATTAAATAGTTTAATATGCTAAATTGGTGTCCGACTCGTTGGCTGAATGGTCAGCGTACTGGCCTTCGGTTCAGAGGGTCCCGGGTTCGATTCCCGGTCGGGTCGGGGATTTTAATCGCTTCTGATTAATTCTTCTGGCTCGGGGACTGGGTGTATATGTCCGTCCCAACACTCTCCTCATCATATTCAGACAACATACTACACTACCAACCACCACAGAAACAGAGAGGGTTGACGTCAAGAAGGGCATCCGGCCGTAAAACAGGGCAAAATCCATATGTGCGACGCAGTTCGCACCCGCGACCCCACAGGTGTGGGGAAAGCGGCAGGAAAAGAAAGAATATGCTAAATTGGTATTTGAATTCTCGAAGTCCACAATTACAGTTCTTTATTTCTTTCTTTCTTAATCTGTTTACCCTCCAGGGTTGGCTTTTTCCCTCGAACTCAACGAGGATTCTACTCTACCACCTCAAGGGCAGTGTCCTGGAGCGTGAGGTTTTGAGTCGTGCATACAGCATGGAAGGGGGGGGGGGGGCGGAAGTACCTCGCCCAGGCGGCCTCACCTGCTATGCTGAACAAAGTCCTTGTGGGGGATGGGAAGATCAGAAGGGATAGGAAGGGAAGAGGCAAGGAAGTGGCCGTCGCCTTAATTTAGGTACCATCTGGGCATTTGCCTGGAGAAGAAGTGGGAAACCACAGGAAACCACTTTGAGGATGGCTGAGGAGGGAATGAAACACCCCTGTACTCATTTGACCTCCCGAGGCTGAGTGGACCCCGTTCCAGCCCTCGTACCACTTTTCAAATTTCGTGGCAGGGCCGCGAATCGAACGCGGGCTTCCGGGGGTGGCAACTAATCACACTAGCCACTACACCACAGTGGCGCACAATTACAACAATTCTTCTTTTTCTTTTTCTTCCGCTTTTCCCACACCTGTGCGATCGCGGGTGCGAACTGTGTCGCACATGTGGATTTGGCCGTGTTTTACGGTTTGATGCCCTTCTGACGCCAACCCTATATGGAGGGATGTAATCACTATGGCATGTTTCTATTGTGGTTGGTAGTGTAGTGTGTTGTCTGAATATGAAGAGGAAAGTGTCGGGACACACACAAACACCCAGTCCCCGGGCCAGCAGGCGATTAAAATCCACGACCCGGCCGGGAATCGAACGCGGGACCCTCTGAACCGAAGTCCTCAACGCTGACAATTCAGCCAATGAGTCGGACGGACAATTACAACAATGATAATGTTGTTTGTTTTACGTATCACTAACTTCTTTTACGGTTTTCGGAAGCGCCGACGTGGAAATATTTTGGCCCACTGGGGTTCTTTTACGTATCATTAAATCTGACGACATCAAGCTGAAGTATTTGAACACCTCCAAATACCACTGAACCGAGCCGGAATCGAACCCCCCAACTTCATCTCAGAAGTCTAGCGCTGAGCTACTTACCCCAGCCGACTATCACCGTTCTCTCCTGATATTCATCTTAGTAATCAATGTAGGTAATCATCACGTCGCCTCCGTACTTACTGTCTCCATCAGTTTGGTGCGAATCCAACAACAGTGAAGATGTGAGCGAGATTTAAAAAAAGTGCAGATCTAATTATGACTGACTAGCAGGGTTTCTGCTAATGACCCAAAGGCCCATCCATCAACCTCCCAGCATCTTCTGACGGATATACACTGAAAACAAAATTAGCATCGGCAGCGCAGTTCCTGAATTACTCCGGTGTGTTAGCTCACTCTAGATACGACTGCAGTCTTAACACTTTGACTTTCACGCCTAACACGACAAACCTCTCTCTCTTCATTCCCCTTCCTCTCTTCCTTCGAAATATTGTACAATCTAGCGGGAGAAAATATAAATGCTATTTGTAAAACACTACACTCTGAGGCCAACCTAGTTCGAATCTCCACGCCAAGTAGCAAACGTATATAGGGATTATACACGGATTTCAAACTAGACCATTCCACGTATTCCAAAATAATTCACGTGACCCCACGTTGTGCACTAGAAACGTATCAAATTGGTAGGCATGTCAGCCAACGTAATACGCCGATATAAATTTGAAATTGAAATTTACCTGAACAGTAATTCTTTCTATTCTAAGGAGGTTTAGCAAAGAACCAAACCGTCGATGTCTTGAACAGCATTTTATCTTGCTGTAAGCTTGGAGAAAACCGGTGCCATTCCAGTTTGATGCCTTCAAATTTGATTCCTTACAGCTCCCGTATTAGCCTAAAGGCTGTCTAAGGAATGAATGTATTCCTAAGTATTTTATCCACTTAAGCTGCCACAACAAGCAGTTACACGGAGGAGTTCCACAAAAAAAGCGCCCAGGCCGTACTCAAGGACGTGGCCACTCAAGTGGTATTCGATGTCGCGACCAGATCAAGATTTAATTAATGCGCTAGCTGAACCTGATCCATGCAAGAAACAAGGCCATTTGTGGGCTTCAAAATTACACTTTCCTTTAATTAATTTCATTAGTGGTTTATTTTACAGATGTCATCAGGAACAGCTCTGTATTTCAAGAATCCGGTCAAATTTCTTGTTCTCAAAGGATTACAACTTTTATTGAAATTTTATATTGCGTTCTTTACATATGTTCTGTAGATCAAACAATTTACAATCTAATCCTCGGATTACAGTGAGCAACTTATTGACAACCGCTTTACTACGTTTCCCCATGCTATCATATGACGACATATTCTGTTAAGATATTGATATTACTTCTGAATACGTATAGGCAGAACAGGCGTGGTTTTTAGACAAAGACAAAGACAGTTACCTACGTGCAGGCCTTGAAGGCCCTTGGAGGAGTGGAAGGTAAAGGCTTCCACAATTGTTAACCGCGGCACGTGATGGGGTGGAGTGGTTACGTGGTTTTTATATAATTATTATTATTATTATTATTATTATTATTATAAGGTTGTTGCCTGGCTGATTGATTTAAGGGCTTTCTTGGCTTACTTGAAAAAAAAACGTGGGATCGATTCCTTTTTCTGTAGGGGAGAAATTTAGAAACGAAATTACCAATTGTGCAGAGGCACATACAGTATCACTGAGGTTCATTCAGACTACAGCTGAAATGGGTACCTGGTGAAGTGTTGAACGTAAAGTCGATCTGACACAGAACTGGGTTTGGATGGTGGGAGCATATACTCTTCTGAAGCTCACATGACCTATACTAAGATGTCTTTCTTATTATGCTCCAGTCAAAAACATACAAATTTACAGTTAATGTACAAGTCAGCTTCAAGTAAACAAAACATCACATGTGAGATCATATTACACATGTCCAGTATTTTGTAACTGTCCAATGCACTCGAAGTGGCTTGTGTAGGAGATTATCCTCTGTGCAAAATGTCAGGCACAGAGGGCAGAGGGCACTGAAGCATGTGGCTCGTAGTTTGTTCTTGTCCATATTCACACCTTGTGTCACTTGTGCCGAACCCCCATTTCTTCAAGTTATCCCTGGATCTTCCACTCCTGATCGTAGCCTGTTCATGGAATTCCACACCAGCCAGCTTTCATTATGTCCAGCTGGTAACCGCTCAGCTGCTGGTATCATCAATGGAGGTGAGGGGTCCTCTTCTTGCACAGCGCAAGCCTTGCCTTCTTTGATATGATGGTAATCACCTCATGTCCTCAGGAAGCTCTTCCGGGATCTCAGCCGTTGCTGAGGAAGACTATGTCCATGCAGCGGATGGGCGCTGTTCTGTTCCACTTTAAGCCTCTCCCTGTTGGCAGCTACTTCTCTACGTATACAGGGTGGCACCATTCCAGCCAGGTAATAAAGCTCATCTGTAGGAGTAGGCTTTAAGCAACCTGTAATCAACCTGAAGATTTCATTGAGAGCTGTATCTACCTGTCTGGCACGAGATGAACTGTACCAGACTGGGGAAGCATATTCAGCTGCAGAAAAATACGGTGTCATTGCCGAAGTTCAGGTTGTTTGAGAATGAGGGTGCTACTGTGACTCTACCAATTTGCGAATAAGATTGCTTCGGGTGGAGATTCTCATCTTATTTCTCTTACAATGGGTTGTGAACGTGGAAGCTCTATCAAGGGTTACTACCAGGTATTTTGGAGTGTAACAGTTCTTCAGTTGGATACCTGACCATTCTATACGTCTCACGATGAGCTTACCTATTCCTTAAATAGATGGCACATGTTTATGTCTCAGAAGGGCTGGGTCTGAGTTGGTTCTGATTGTAGTAACTTGCCAGATTTCTAAGAACAGTTGTCAGATTTCTCTCCAGGGATTCAAAGCTTGAGCCTTGTGCACTAAGGGCTAATAATAATAATGGTATGTGGCCTCCGGAGAGGCCTGGTGCAGGTCTTTTGATTTGACTCCCGTAGGCGACCTGCGCGTCGTGATGATAATGAAATGATAATGAAGACGACACATACACCCAATCCCCGTGGCAGGGGAATTAACCAATTATGGTTAAAATTCCCATACCTGCCGGGAATCGAACCCGGGACCTTGTTGTCGAAATACAGCATGTTAACCATTTAGCCATGGAGACGGGCCACTAAGGGCTAGATCATCTGCATATAAGAAGCTTCTTGTGTCTGGAGCCAACGGCTGGTTGTTGGTGTAGGGTGTAGATATTCAAGAGAACTGGAGCCAAGACACTCCCCTGGGGTAGAAAATTTTTCACCGGGCGAGTTGGCCGTGCGCGTAGAGGCGCGCGGCTGTGAGCTTGCATCCGGGAGATAGTAGGTTCCAATCCCACTATCGGCAGCCCTGAAAATGGTTTTCCGTGGTTTCCCCATTTTCACACCAGGCAAATGCTGGGGCTGTAACTTAAGGCCACGGCCGCTCCCTTCCAACTCCTAGGCCTTTCCTATCCCATCGTCGCCATAAGACCTATCTGTGTCGGCGCGACGTAAAGCCCCTAGCAAAAAAAAAAAAAAAAACTTTTCTGTGCTCTCCTACGAGTGCGCTAACCTTGGAAGCCAACAAGAAATCTGTGGTTTTGAAGGAGAGTGCTGGTAAGTAGGGTATAGTTAGATGGGAGTCCTCGATTTGATTGAGTAATTTGACATGGAGTAATCGGTGATTAACAGTGTTATACGCTGCTCTTAGATCCACAAAGACCACCGCTGTCTCTTGGTGAGTTTCATACCCATCCTGTATAAAATGAGTAGGATTCAAGGGTTGGCCTGTGCAGCTTTTCTTAGGCAGAAATCCTGTTTGTTCCGTTATGAGTAGAGGATCAATTACAGGCATTATTATATTCAGAACCATACGTTCAAACAGTTTATGGAGGTGGCTAAGAAGACTAATGGGCTTGCAGTTCTTGGGATGGTTTGCTTCCTTGTGATATTACTCTGCTCTTTCGCCACATCTTCGGTATTTGGCATTTGCTCATGCAGATATTGAAAATCTGCAAGATCCATGCTCTTGTCGATGGACAAGAATTCTTAATTTGCACCATTCGGATGTCGTTTAAACCGGCTGCTTTCCCAATTTTGCTCTCCTTGAATGGGATAGTAAGTTCACTCCCTTTCTCCTGGAACTCATGATAAATTTTAGGTACTTGGACTTTGGGACTGACTTTCCCATTCATGAGTAGCTCATGAGCTATCTGGTCTGAAGTGATGTTGGAATGTGCAGTGGATCTGTTTGGCTCGTTGTTAAGACGCCTCAGTACTCTCCATGCTCTGTGTCTGTTTCTAGTTAGATAAAGTTCTTCTACAGTTTTAATCCAGCAATCCCTTTCTGATGCTGCCAGCGATATAACTAGTTTCTTCCCAGCCGCCCATGTTGCCGCGCCTAGTGTATCTTCTTCAAATAGCGCCTTATACTCTGTAAACTGAGCAGTAATCTCTGAAGTAACACCAGGGATATATGACGTACGACCACCACGAGGTATGGTCCTTCTGTAGCATCCCTTGATAGCCTCAACAAAAGCATCGTATGATTCAGGTGTGGATTCTGTGGTGGAAAATACAGCATCAAGTATGTCTGTAAACTTCGGCCAGTTGGCTTTCCTTAAATTGAACGTCCTTCGAAACGCAACTCTCTGTGGCTTAACTGCTGCGTATTATTCAGAAATGATAGGTCCGTGTTAAGTATTTGAAATGGGGTTACGGACTGTTTTTATGCGCTGTTGAGAGATGTTTTAATTGGTTAATATCAGGTCAGGGTTGCAGCCACGTTCTCACCTGCCGCTGCTAAATGATGCAGGTTGTTTAGGATCATGGAGAAGGCTCAGATGATTTCCTTTCGCACATTCCTGCAATTTTGTTCCTTTCTCATCGTGTTCATTTCTCCACGCGGTGTTGTGGCAGTTTAAGCCCCCACTTACTATTTGTGTGTGTTAGCAGCTACCATGGCTTTGAATTCAGTATACGGTGGTTTGTATATGGATATGCTTATGCAGCTTTTGATTTCCCGAGTTAGAACTTCTAGATCATTTTCATCAGTGGATGCTGTTGATATAGCCTTTAAATCCGATTGGCCAAACATAATGCTTCCATATCGTAATAATAATAATAATAATAATAATAAAGACCTTATTCAGAAACGTGAGATAAAAGAAAACGATTTGGAGGAAAATCTTGGGCCCCCTCAAGGACATAGGTGAATATAGAAGACGGCACTAGATCTATTTTCACTAATAAAAGATAACCGATACGATGCGGAAGAGAAATATTGTTTTTTATAGTCACGTGACAAGAATGAGCACTGTAAGATCAACGAAGCGGATCTTCTCCTAATTCCAACATAAGAAGATAATCGGAGCCTTGTTCAGTGGGGTAGAAAAAAGGATCTGTAAGAGGTGGGCATCACATATGATGATATCCTGGAACGCAAACCATTTAAGAAGAAACTTCATGACCAGAAGATTTTCCAAGAAAAGCCGAAGTTGGAAACAGGGAAAGCGTGGATCGAAGAAAGAAACGACACAACACCGGCAACGAATGCTCTAGGAGGTAGCCACTTGAAATGACGTGGTCCTTAGTTGGCCGAAACAACGTGAATAATAATAATAATAATAATAATAATAATAATAATAATAATAATAATAATAATAATAATAATAATAATAATAATAATAATAATAATAATATGAGATGCGCATTTCGTATATTGACAGATGATTTCTAAATAAACAACCTCTCATAGTAGAGAAAAAATACTAATTGTTGGGAAATCTAACGAGATACAGTAAATGTGTGAAGCTGAAACTTTGGTCTTAGAGAAAACACAGTAGCTGCACAGATTCAACCTTCACTCTGTCTCGTACTTAAGACTAGTTTGGTTGTTTTAGACGGAGTACACATTCAGTTGCTCCCTTCTTGAAGCAAAATTGCGGAGTGATGCCTAATAAACAGGCCACGATCGTTTACCTCCAAGCCTTGAACTCTATTAATTACACACATTCACTCTGGCTCTGATATCTCTGATATGACAGGTTATAACGCAGGCTTGATATGCACAGTGTACATGATTTTAAAATGTAACAACAACAACAGCAACAACAAACATGGATTTCCTTCAACAGCGCTCCACGTCAAATGGATTTACCACCGGGCGAGTTGGCCGTGCGTGTAGAGGCGCGCGGCTGTGAGCTTGCATCCGGGAGATAGTAGGTTCGAATCCCACTATCGGCAGCCCTGAAGATGGTTTTCCGTGGTTTCCCATTTTCACACCAGGCAAATGCTGGGGCTTTACCTTAATTAAGGCCACGGCCGCTTCCTTCCAACTCCTAGGCCTTTCCTATCCCATCGTCGCCATAAGACCTATCTGTGTCGGTGCGACGTAAAGCCCCTAGCAACAAAAAAATGGATTTACTGCCGGCACACTCATGTGAAGGTGAGTATGTATCTGGAAAGTTGCGCACTGGACAGTCGCTGAATTTGTCGCGAATGGTACGAGGATATCGTGCCTGTTTTGCCGAATGTGACACTGCTCCTCCTATCCATTATTTCCCTTAAGACTGGTCACGCCTTCCAGACATAAATTGTTATGCGGTCCATCAGAATAATTTCCGTTGAGTTCATTTTCCTATGCACGAGTGTAAAGGAAAATTAACCTTACTGTATCATACTGAAGGAATATATGTTTGCATGACATTTTCCCACTCCTAGAGTGTGATGTATTTAAGGTTCATTTTCCTTTACACACGCGCATAGGAAAATGAACTCAACGAAAATTATTCTGATGGACCGCATAACAATATATGGCTGGAAGGCGTGACCAGTCTTAAGGGAAATAATGGATAGGAAGAGAATTTGTCACATTCGCCGTTTTGGCAGAACAGGAACAATATATTCCTGTCTAGTCTTTGTGGATAACTCTTTAATGCGTCACAGATGAAACTCCTTTGCTATAGCATATACGTTAGGGGTCTGGTACAGCTTACGACATTCAATAAATTAATTTTTAAAAATATTTATTTTATGCTCCCATCCTTTACGTACATTTTGGTGAAAAAGTATGTCATTATGCGCCATAGTTTTTGAGTTATGGTTTGAAAGACAAAGCCCTTCATCCAATGCTCGTCCTGACAGTGTGGAGTGTCACACTGCCACACCCCCCACGTGCTCTTTCCATTTAATTTAGTTAAATTTAATACACATAAGAATACCTTACCACCTGCAGTAATGGAGACAATCAAGCCTGTATTTAGAAGGTCAGTTGCAATTGAACTGCTGTCAAGATATGTGGGATCAAACACTCAAAATGCAAATGAGTCTTTGAACTCGAAAATATGGAAAATTTGCCCTAAAAGTGGCTTTTTTTGGGAAGAAAATAGTTTAAATTGCTTCAAATGATGCAACTATCATATTCAATGATGGCATGAAGAGTAGGCTGCTTGTTCTGAAAGCGTTAGGGGGAGAACCTGGAACATTTTGTGAATTTGCTCTACGCGATGAAGATGAAACACAGAGTAGCGACGGCAGAGAAAAGGAAACATCAAGCGACATAAGAGGCAAGGAAAAGCAAGAAGAGGCTCAGATTGGAAGAAACTGCACATAAACCAGAAGTAGAAGGCACAACGGCACAATTCATGCTGCAGGGGCATTTTAACTTCTGTAGCAAGGTGATTTATACACAAATGTTTATCGCACATTTCTCAGAGTTGTGTTTTTGATATCCGTTTTAATGACAACTCAAAACTAATTAACATACACTAATTAAATTTTTGTGTGTATTTATGCTTATTATATCTACAAATTGGTATAAATTCATGTCTCTATCTAAGTTTATTTTTAAAAACATAAAATGTAGGAAAAATATTGTAAAATTTTGACATTTTATTTTCAATACAAAAGTAAAAATATTATTGTTAAAATATGTTTCTGAAAGTACTTACATTTCTAAAGAGATGTGTGTGCAATAAAATGAAATTAACAGAACCTAAAAATGTTGAATATTACAGGAGTTATCACTAAAACGCTGCAGCCTTGTATGATGAACAGCCAACATTTTGCATTTTGAAAAATACGCAAATTATTTTTTAACATGATGGTAATACTGTTTAAGGCGCTGGCCTTATGACCCCTACTTGGCAGGTTCGATCCTAGCTCAGTCCGGTGGTATTTGAAGGTGCTCAAATACGACAGCCTGGTGTCGGTAGATTTACTGGCACGTAAAAGAACTCCTGCGGGACTAAATTCCGTCACCTCGGCGTTTCCGAAGACCGTAAAAGTAGTTAGTGGTACGCAAAGCAAATAACAATATTATTACTAACATTTCAGTGTCTAATACGCCGAAAAGGAAATGTAAACATCATATCGTGTGACCCTGACCAGGAAGAAAGTCTTGATATCGTGTTACTCGTTCCCTCTACACGTGGGATTGTTTTGAAGCACTATGCAAAGAAGTCCCGTTGTGTGGTAAAACTGAAACTCTTTCCACTTCAACGAAGGCAGTTTGTGATAGTTACGCTTGTTTCATCTCCTTATACCTTCAGGACAAGATGAGAGAAAATCTCAATGATGAAAGCCAGAAATGATGGTGTCATGTAAGGGTACGACCGGCTAGAAATAGAACGAGTTCAACATTTCACACTCGCCTGGCGAAGTTCCCACGGAAATGTGCATTAAATAGCTAAAAATATGAGTCTTAAAAGATTAGCAGTATACTGTATTATGCAGCATAGTATATGCCACAAATTTCACAATACGTTGCGTAATGATACATACTGAGTAAGGTGTAACTAACACTATTTCATTTGGGAACAGATTTTCAGTGACAGTAGATAGTATTTATTATCAAAAAAGAAACATTTTTCAGGAGGAAAAATATAATGAAAAATAAAGCTATGTATTATAAGTAATCTAAAACAAAGGCTCTGGTTAAAGAAAATCTATCCAAATCTAGTAATTTTGTGATACTTAAGACAACAACAACAGCAATAATAATAATAATAATAATAATAATAATAATAATAATAATAATAATAACAGTGGATTTAGTTTCCACTAACTTCTTTTACGGTTTTTGCGGACGCCGAGGTTTCGATATTTTGTCCCACAGAAGTTATCTTGTTTCACGGTGGTAGATCTACCAACACGGCGCGGTCATATTTGAGCACCTTCGAATACAACCGGACTGGACTGAGATTGAAGTCACCAACTTCACCTCGGAAAGCGAGGGTTGCGCCGTCTGAACTATTCAGCCCGGCTTCTAACGAAAATCTTTCGCCAGTATTTCTTCTGTCTTACACTACTTCATCTCATTCTTCCTTTTTTTTTTTTACTTCATTCATTTACTCATCACTGGCAATAATATACGTCATTTATTCTGATACCTACTATTTTACAATCTTTGGATGGCACTGGTCAGAACAGCTCGCCGAATTAAAATCAATCAATCAATCAATCAATCAATCAATCAATCAATCAATCAATCAATCAATCAATCAATCAATCAATCAATCAATCAATCAATCAATCAATCAATCAATCAATCAATCAATCAATCAATCAATCAATCAATCAATCAATCAATCAATCAATCAATCAATCAATCAATCAATCCTGATCTGCATTTAGGGCAGTCGCCCAGGTGGCAGATTCCCTATCTGTTGTTTTCCTAGCCTTTTCTTAAATGATTTCAAAGAAATTGGAAATTTATTGAACATCTCCCTTGGTAAGTTATTCCAATCCCTAACTCCCCTTCCTATAAATGAATATTTGCCCCAGTTTGTCCTCTTGAATTCCAGCTTTATCTTCATATTGTGATATTTCCTACTTTAAAAGACGCCGCTCAAACTTATTCGTCTACTAATGTCATTCCATGCCATCTCTCCGCTGACAGCTCGGAACATACCACTTAGTCGAGCAGCTCGTCTCCTTTCTCCCAATTCTTCCCAGCCCAAACTTTGAAAAACATTTTTGTAACGCTACTCTTTTGTCGGAAAACACCCAGAACAAATTGAGCTGCTTTTCTTTGGATTTCTTCCAGTTCTTGAATCAGGTAATCCTGGTGAGGGTCCCATACACTGGAACCATACTCTAGTTGGGGTCTTACCAGAGATTTATATGCCCTCTCCTTTACATCCCTACTACAACCCCTAAACACCTTCATAAGCATGTGCAGAGATCTGTAGCCTTTATTTACAATCCCATTTATGTGATTACCCCAATGAAGATCGGCTTTAGGTATTAAGACTGTCATGCTGTAGGAGACAGGTTTATTTGAAACTATCTGTCAAACATTATTTTGAATGTTATTTAGCTTTCTTTCCAGTTGAACTCCTGTAAAACACCGGTTTGGTTCCATTTTCATGACCACTACCATCTCCTAGCCAGTCCTTACCTCAGTTACTAAAATAAAGTTTGTATTATTTTTATCGTGACCATAACCACCAGACGTGGAATCCGAACAAAGAGATACGATTATTCGTTTAAAAGATCTCACTTGCTTTTAGTGGGATTGGAATCGCGATCGCCTTGGGGAGAAGCTAGAGACTGGCAGGGAATACTTCGGATGTAGTCTACCGTCCCTAGCCACAGGAAATACAAAACACAAGTTTGCTACTCTTAATTACCAGAGCAAGGAGGCAGTGTCATCATTTGTTTCACTACTTATTTTAATGAGTTATCCCTGCAGTGAAGACACCGCCTTACTGGACCACGGTTCTTATTGGTCGATATTTACGGGCAAGGAATCTGAGGTTCCTTCACATCTGGCACACATCCTGTGAGTGGCTAATTATACCAACCAACTGCAGTGTGTTCGGCCCTGCTAACACCCACCATCTCACTAGCAGATGTACGGTACCTGGTTGGTAGGGATGGGGGGCACTGCGACTAATGGATTATTATATTTACTCCAAAATCTCGTAGTATAATTTTTACCCTTATTATGGTGACTACAAGCTTAGACATTTAAAATATTAGACAAAAATAACAAATCACTAATTATGATGCACGTATTTCATCTTTCTCGTTTGTAAAATGAGTTTTACTATTCCTTCATTGTAATATGTTGTCTGAGAACAAAAATCTGAAAAGAGTATTTTTACTTATGCTGATTACCCCACCTCAAGAATTCCGTTCCTCCTCACTTGGCCTACCTACACCAACATAGTTTGAATTTCAAGGGGTATGGTTACTAATCAAACAAGCTTGGAATTTGATGTGTATGATAATCTTCACAGCATTAGCCAACTACTATTACTACTACTAATAATAATAATCATCATCGTATGACGTAACTAACCATTTTGATTAGGCTGTCTGTATTTGTTTCGATGTTCCATTTTACTCTACCAGATAGCACAGAAACCAGTACTCTATATGGTGGCTATTCGGGCTGAATGACTCAGGTTGCACAAGCGCTGGCCTTCTGAGTCTTAGGTGGTGGGTCTGATCCCTGATTTTAAGTTACTCAGATTTGCCAGCCTATTGTCGGTAAATTTACCGGCACGTAAGAGAGCTCCTGTGGTACAAAATTCCAGAACGTCAGCGTCTCAGAAAGCCATATAGGTAGTAGTGATAACGTTATTAGTTTTACGACCCTCTATTTAATTTTACGATTTTCTGAGGTTCCGAAATTTTGACCCGAAGTATTTTTTACGTGCCATAAAATCTAACGACATGAGGCTGAAGTATCTGAGAACCTTCAAGTACCGTCGGACTGACCCGAGATCAAACCCGCCAAGTTTGGCTCAGAAGGCCACCACTCTACCGTCTGAGCTACTCAATCCGGCATATCGGTAATTATTTGGACATAAAAAACCAATGATGTTATCATTCTATTGGGAACTTGTGGTTGAGATTGTAATTACGTTTTACTGAGTAAAAAACCGAATTTGTCGCTCTTCGAATCCTGTATTTTCGACTACATCTTTCAGGTTCGAACCCATAATCTTGGAATTCAGTGGCAGACAATCTATCACTGATCTACAAAGTGAGATTTATCCATGCGAGTTACCCTTCAAGAAATAAGGTACGCATTGACCAAGATTCGAACTGCAGTCAGTTAGGCGGGAAGCTCTCCATGCCTCTGGGGTATTAGGGTTGATGGGTCTTCCATTCAACTATGTGTGAGTAATGAATATTATTCATTCATTCATTCAGGTATTCTTCCGCAGGTCTTGTCATGGGACACACCTCTTGTTATGTGATAAAGCTCTTTCACTTTTGCCCGTCATGAGCGAAGTTTTTCCTGTCCGAATATTTTTTTCATTTGATGTTATCAAGCATTTTATATCTTTTCCTTCCTCATCTTCGTTTGACTTTCACTATTCCTTCCTTCTCTTTTCTCTGTTCGTTAACTGATTATGACCTTGCACTTCAACGCTTTAATCTTCCGTGAGTCACGATGACATCTAGTTTAGTCTTGGAGCGGCCAGCTCTTGATGCACCTATTGCTGCAATGCAAATATGAACTCCCATTTAATGTTTAAGGTGAATAAGATACATAGATGTAGGCCCAAAGAACGGAGTGATTTTTTACTAACTGAAGTATACCTATTGCTGTCTGTGGACCAAGCATTATGCAATGATTGAAGGCAAGCTTATTGCTCTTGAACTCTTGGGGAAAGAGAGATTTTTATGGAATTGCGTGACTGACCTAACGAAAGAAGAAAGTTGCTAATGAGGATTGTAACTAATGTCCTCTCTCGTCGATAATCGTGGATATTAGACTCGTGCAGAACGGAGTCCAAGAATCTATCCGTTACTCTTTGTTTTAAATTAGCTGTGGCCAAACCGAGCTCGATAGCTGCGGTTGCTTAAGTACGACCAGTATCCAGTAATCGGGAGATAGTGGGTTCGAGCCTCACTGTCGGCAGCCTTCAAGATGGTTTTCCGTGGTTTCCCATTTTCACACCAGGCAAATGCCGCGGCTGTACCTTAATTAAGGCCACGGCCGCTTCCTTCCACTTCCTATGCCTTTTCTATCCCATCGTCGCCATAAGACCTATCTGTGTCGGTGCGACGTGAAGCATAAAAAAAAAATAAAAAAAAAATCTGTGGCCAAGACTTACGCCTCAGGTGCACGACCGCATCCGGGCGACGCTTCGGGGTCTCTCTCCTCGCACCAGTATGGTATTCGATGAAAGTGTGTAGGAAAGACGAATGTATGATTATGATAACAGTTGCGGGAGGCATGGCTAAGCGAAAAGTGCAAGTGGTAAAATTACAGATGCAATAAAATCCGCATTCACAGCCTTCGTATTCAAACAGAATTGGATGACGAAATAATAATAATAATAATAATAATAATAATAATAATAATAATAATAATAATAATAATAATAATACTCTGCCTACAGCGATACGTATTAACCATTCACACACACACACACACACACACACACACACACACCTTGGTTCATTCAGGTGGAGTGGCAATTAGATGCAGATAACTGATTTATATAATTCGAATAAAGAATATTCGTGTCTTTCGTCTGTCACTGCGCCACGAGCCATCCTAATGTATGATGTTATAAAACTTTCAACTGAACGCAGAGTTATACTCTACGGGTGAGAGTGACAACTTTAAATGAAGCTGGGAATATCTTAAATAATGAACAAAGCTTCATTGTCAGGCCCACACATTCAGCTAAAAATAATTGCTAACAGAAGTATAAATGTTTCCTTACCTGGCATATATAATATTTACAGTTTAAAAGCCTTATATCAAGACTTTTATAATTATCTAAAAGAACTTGCTCTATGAAGTTTCAAGGATAATTTTATATGCAGGTGGTAAAATTGCTGGGAGGACCTTCTTTATTGGTGTGCACCAGAGAAGTACAACACAGTTCTCGTAAATCTAAGTGTCGACTACATGTCGTAAAAGATGGAATGTGGCGACGGCTTTTAACTCATGGAAAGCACTTCGCACTTCTAGTAATATGGAGGTGAGAAGTGATCCCTTTTATTACACAGGATTCCTTACAATAAAATCTTATCATAGGTTAATGGAATCACTCTTTATTTTGTTTAAGTAATTTTGTTTTTACAAATCCTTCACCTCTCTCTGATGTCATCACGGTTTTTATGGTAGTTCCAATTTAGACAACGTAAAAGTGGAAGCTGTTTTGAAGTTTCCTTTGATCTGAGACCGATATTTTACGAGACACGAGTGGAACCAGCATTTTATACAGATATCGCTGTTTTTAATATATCATATATATATGTGAGCTTCACTGATCCGTAAATTTTGTTGAAAAGGAGAACAGCTGGTTTTCATTTTCGTATATTAATTCTGGTTCTAACCTTGATCTGTGTTGTGTCATTTATAGGCTGGATTGATTACGATCATAAATATCACATTTTATTAGTTGAAATATGGCTGAGGTCCGTTTTTTTCTGTATTCATGTTCATCTGTAATTGGGGCTTAGGCTGGAAAATACAGTCACAGTCCATCACACTCGCATAGGAGAGACATTTCGCAATGAATTCGCTATCAAAAGTTCGCTAATGCGAAGTTACTGTGTAAATGTTATGCTAATATTACAAAAGATACAGCCACTAATAATAATAATAATAATAATAATAATAATAATAATAATAATAATAATAATAATAATAATAATAATAATAATAATAATAATAATAATAATAATAATAATAATGTATGTGCATATTGCTAATCCAATGCAACCCTTGTAATACTGACCTCTCGATGAGGGTGGGCGGCATCTTGTGAGTTTGGGAAACCGTGTGTAATTGTGGTGGAGAGTGGTGCTGTGTTTGGTATGTGAGTCGCAGGGAAGTTGGGAACAGCATAAAACTCAGTCCCCGAGCCAGGAGTATTAACCATTTAAAATTAAACTCCCGACCTAATGAGGAATCGAATCCAGCGCCCTGTTAATTGAAGGCTATTGGGCTGATCATTCAGCCACGAAGCCGAACAAACACTGGTATCAAACTAAAACTTCTATAATCATATTCGCAGTTAAAAGGTGAAATATTTAAAATGTTTTTAAAATTTTTGAAGAAGAGTCTATGAGTAAATCAGAACATAAATTAACTTCGGAAATTTTGCCGTTTGATTCCTAATCTACCTTGAAAATAACTCACGGTAAATACAGCCCATTTCTGAGCCTTGGATTTACATGACAGCTACCCAGTCAGATGGCCTGCAGATATTGGAATGTCACGTGATCAGCTTCACTGAATCCTCAGCCGTACTGCTTAGCTTTCTTGACTTTGTCCGCTGCCTCTCGTACCAGACAGTTCCTAGATACGTTTCACGTGTGTGAAAACTCCGTTCTAGCTTTCAGTCCACAATTAAGTTTTCTGTACTGGCCGGGAATCGAACCAGGGGCCTCAGGGTAAGAGGTAGGTATGCTGCCACTAAATCACGGGACTGGCATTATAATGCTAATAGAGTATAAATAATCAAACACAGTATAACACATTAGGCTTTCACGACGGGCGCCTCGCGAATATAGAAGAAATATTATTCCGGGCTTGGTAGGCTGTGGTCGAACTGGATTGGCCTAGTAGCTCCCGTTTATAATGCTATTCGTTTTTATTCCAAATAACTTCTTTCAGTATTTTTGGAGACGTCGAGGTGCCTGAATTTCGACCTGCAGGAGTTCTTTTACATGCCCGTAAATGTACCGACATGAGGCTGACTTATCAGATCACCTTCAAATACCACCAGACTGAGCCATGATCAAACCCGCCAACTTGGGTTTACCAACTAATCTACTCAGCCCGTCACCAAAATCTCAATTCGACCACATCCTACAACCCCGGAAAATAATTTATTTTATATTCAATCGTGTAGAATTTCACACAAAGCAGTCCGGCTCCATAGATAAACGGTTAGCGTTCTGGCCTTTGACCACAGGGGTCCCGGGTTCGATTCCCGGCAGGGTCGGGAATTTCAACCATCATTGGTTAATTCCACTTGCAGAGGGGAGGGTATGTGTCGTCTTCATCATCATTTCACCCTCATCACGACGCGCAGGTCGCCTACGGGAGTCAAATCTAAAGACCTGGCGAGCCGACCATGTCCTTGGACACTCCCGGCACTAAAAGCCATACGCCATTTCATTTCCATTTCATTTACACAAAGCAAAAGCCCTTTGATAAGTTCGTATCGTATTAAATCAGATGTTCCGTATATCAAGGCAGCTTCAACTACTTTCAACCTGTCAATCACATACTTTCGGTTTAGCAAATTTATAATTAGTTACTCCAGATTTTACATAGCATCATTCGATGCCACTGCTTTCTGCCGAACAAGTTTATGGCCAAATTTACTTAGTTATGAGTCTGTAGAATATTCATCTTAATATGGCGAGAAATTATTCATCTCGAGCGCTTCGATCGTACACCCAGCTTTAAGGCCACAGCAAGGTGTAGAATAATGACTCGGTTGGCCTTCAGACTTTTTCGCGTCTCCCACGCGATCACCAATCTTATCGGTCTGCTTCCTCTTATTATCCTCATTAGAACTGATATGTTCAGGGAATTTCACACTCGTTTCCCAGACTGTATACACATGCAACTGTCCTCCAAGACATTCAGCGGAGGTTCCGTTTCAGTATATTGGCACCAGAACGACTATGGTTGTACCTATTGACCTAGTTGTGGTGGTAAGAGTGCCACACTAAACAGCTACGGTTTCAGGAGGTCCGTCTATCGAATCTCGGAACTACTGTGTTGATGATTATCTAGGGTAGGTGTTTCTGATGCAGGTACTTCAAGCAAGTGGACAAAACTTAGTTCTACTGTAGTTTCGGAACGTTTTCACATTTTCAACTTCAGAGTAATTTGTACTCAAACTAATATAGAAGCACAAAAAATCATTGGAAAAATAAGTAGAAAGGATGTTGGCCTTGACAATTCAATCAAAATTGTTGTTTACAAGACACAAAACAGAACAAAATATTTTCTTTATTGTTGTAATAGTTATTATACTCTATGTAACTGAATTCACTATTTCAGGATCGACCAGATTCGTGTGGTAGAAAGCATTCCAGCGAAGTAACTTTAACCTTTGCACGAGTGTTTGTGATATCAATTTAAGTGCGTGTGAAATATTCCTTTTGTAATGTACTGGAACTTGGGAAAGATGATGATGATGATGATGATGATGATGATAATAATAATAATAATAATAATAATAATAATAATAATAATAATAATAATAATAATATGTAAAAAAGAAAGGAAATTAACCGTTCAAGACTAAAATTGGACCCGGGGGTAAAATTATAGAAAAAATGACCCGCAGTTTGTACAGTAACAACGAGCTTTGTTAGATATAATATGTTAGCATTGAGGCAAAGCTGTGGTTCTAGACTGATGTCTCTCCCATAATCGGTGACATTGATACACTCAGGAGACAATCGTTACATTCGTTTTTTTTTTTCTTTTTACAATTTGCTGAACGTCGCACCGTCATAAGTCTTACGGGGAAGATGGGAGAGGAAAGGGCTAGGAGTGGGAAGGAAGCGGCCATGGCCTTAATTAAGGTACAGCCACAGCATTTGCCTGGTGTGAAAATGGGAAACCACGGAAAACCATCTTCATGGCTGCCGACAGTGGGGCTCGAACCCACTATCTCCCGGATACCGTTATATTCGCCAGGGAAGAAATGCCTATCATGAAGGATGATGGTGGTAATTGAAAGTAATATTCAGCCAGATAATCATATTTTCTTAGTTTTAAACATAGGAGAAAGCAGAAGAAGAATAACGGTTTTGGCAAGAGAAATGAAACGAACATGGAAGGAATCGAAATCGTTACCTTAGTCACAGAAAGCCAGTGCTCTACCATCTGAGTCAAACAGCCCAGCTTAAACAGTCTGATTGTTCTCTAAATAGACTATTCTGATGTTGTTGTTCTGCTGAGATTGGATTCCTAGAGGTTCTCAGAAGTGTTGAAATAAGTGCAATAACTGTCTTGAACATGAGTTACTTACCGAATTAATTATGCAAGCTATTTGCAAATCTCTCACCGAATTCGCTCACACCAAGATAATTTCATGCTGGCCTTGAAATTAATGTGAATACACGGGTTTTGTTTAGATTTATTTAGTGAAATGCCCATTATTAATAATAATCATGATATCAATTTGGAGAAGAATTTACATAGTAAGTACCTTGTTGCACTTGTACACATCCGGATTATTTAGTAGTGTCGTTGGCCTTGAGGACTTTGATAGACTGACAAATGACGGGTAATACGTGTAGTTCACTTTTGTCTGGAATTCAATCCGTTCAAAATAAAATTACTCCACCTTTCCAGAAGGAGGATTGGAATACCATAAACTAGAAAGGTAGTCTTCTCCATACAGGCCATAGGGGCTTTTAGTGAAGTGAAAGGTAGCTTCTAAATTGATACAGAGAGATTATATCTATGCATGATCACAGTTCCCCCCCCCCCCTGATACTCATTTCTGTTGTAGGCTGAGTGAACCTCAGATTCACGTGCTTCACTAGATGTGGAAATCTCGTTTCTAGCTTTCTCGCATTTCTGAGAGTAAAACTATCCCAAGTCTATCCTTTACCTCTTTGGCTAGACATCCTCTCTAAAAGTAGAGAATATTAGTACTTTTCTTATTTTCGTACCAAAAAAGAATTCAAGAACTTCTAAATAAATTGACAACAACCTCTTTCTAGAATCATAAATATTATGTTACGTTTACTATGTTATAATTGGGCTTGTCTTCCATTTTATATATTTCTGTTCACAACACCATTTAACATGGAAGGTTGTGGTTTATACTAACATGTAGAACATACTTTATTCCTTACACTGTCATAACAAGTATGTCTGCGAAGAAAGCGGTAGTACGCTCGTAATTCAGGGTTTGGTTGTGCGTGTTTTCATATTTACTTTGACCTCAGTTTCTAGCAATTTACATTTTTAATATGATGCAAAAGAATCCGTTCTGCTCTGCAGCATTCGTTATAAATAGGTCAGATAATGTGTGTCCGGCTCCATGGCTAAATGGCCACAGGGGTCCCGGGTTCGATTCCCGGCAGGGTCGGGAATTTTAACCATCATTGGTTAATTTCGCTGGCACGGGGGCCGGGTGTATGTGTCGTCTTCATTTCACCCTCATCACGAGGCGCTGGTCGTCTACGGGAGTCAAATCAAAAGATCTGCACCTGGAGAGCCGAACATGTCCTCGGACACTACCGGCACTAAAAGCCATACGCCATTTCATTTCAGATAATGCGTACTTTTCAAATGCCCACTTTCAGGAATAGGAAAGTAGTGAAATAACTTGGGAGTGAAAAAATTAATTGTATAAAGTGTTTTTTAAATATTTTATTGTGATGATTGATATTGTACGAACTATTTTCCAGTTTTAAAGTTATTGTTGTGTGTTTTATTAAAAGTTTTAGTTCTGGATTATTTGTTTCGCGTTGACCTTCATCCTTGTTGCAGGCCATATTGTTTGGGAAGTAGATGATCCATTTATTTGAATATATATATATATATTTTTCTAGTTGCTTTTACGTCGCACGGACACAGATAGGTCTTATGGCGACGATGGGACAGGGAAGGGCGAGGAGTGGGAAGGAAGCGGCCGTGGCCTTAATTAAGGTACAGCCCCAGCATTTGCCTGGTGTGAAAATGGGAAACCACGGGAAACCATTTTCAGGGCTGCCGACAGTGGGGTTCGAATCTACTATCTCCCGAATACTGGATACTGGCCGCACTTAAGCGGCTGCAGCTATCGAGCTCGGTATATTTTAAAATAAGTGACAACTGTATTTTTTTCCACGTCGCCCTATAGATATGATGAACATGATTCCAATTGTCACTGAAACTGTCACCAATCAGCCGTAAACTGTGGATTCAACGCTAATCTCGAGCATTTGGAACATTTTGTTTTCATCTCCCCTCTCATACTGATGGAGACTGAACTTGAACATAAATGGCATTTACAAAGTCATAATTCATTCCATCGATCCCGAAAATTATGGATTCGGCGCTAATATTGGTGGTTTTCAATGAATTTTACATGCCACTCTCCCCCAACCCCTAACCGAGAAGTGTCCTACTCGCACAGTATTTTTCTCCAGGTAGTAAATCATATGTGTACCACGTTTGTTGGTAGCAATGCTGAAAAAAAGTCGCACATACCTACTTACCGTACATCCATAATCTCGGTCAGTTTGGACATTTTCTATTTCATCCTTTTTTCACCCCTCATGCCGATTGCGGCTGCAATTTGAAATCAGTGTCTTCCAGAGTGTCACTGTTCATCTCAGCGACCCCGAAACGTATGGATTAAGCACTAATATTGGTCATTTTCGATTATTTTTCCATGTCACTCCCTCCCAATCCCCAGCCTTGGGGGTGCTGGGGATGCTAGGGAGCCTTAACCCCACAGTATTTTTCTGCAGACAATAAATCATATGTCTACCAAGTTTGATTGAGAGCTATGCTGAAACACACACACTGGATTGTCGCTATTTATCACAACAACCCCGAAAGCTATGAATTGATCACAAATATAATTAGGTCGTTTTCGATTATTTTTACATGCCACTCCCTCCCCAGTCCGCCCCCCAGTGGTGCTGGGTGAGAGTTATTCCCACTATATTTCTTTCCATATAGTATTAAGCCATGTGTGTACCAAGTTCTGTTAAAATTCCAGGTTTGCCTATAGTCGACGCCATTCTTAGTCGTTTAGTTTCGCTGATATCTTTAGGTAAAGATATTGCTCCTTAAATGTGTGCAACCCGCTAAGTACAGGATATATTGCGGGGTAGGTAAGCCTTCGCCTGCTATTATTGTAGTGGCCGTTTGGCGATTTTATTTGAAGATTACTCATTGCTGAATAAACGTAGAGACCTATCAATGCCTGATGATTTACCGTCAGGTAATTCCCGAGGGAATAAAATAAAAATGAAGCATGTCGGTCCAGTAGAACGGACAGACGGACTGGACAAAGCTGTTTTTAGTAAACATTTTTAATATATAGATTTCCCTTCGTGTCACGGATTCTGGAACATTTCAGATACTTTACTATATTATTTTGTTAGTTATCTCGACGGAAGATTTTGATGGGATTTACTTTTTCTTTTTTATTATTGGCTTTACATCGCACGGACACAGAGAGGTCTTACGGCGACGATGCGGCAGGAAAGGGCTAGGAGTGGGGAGGGAGTAGGAAGAGAGTGGCCGTGGCCTTAATTAAGGTACATCCTCAGCATTTGCCTGGTGCGAAAATGGGAAACTACGGAAAACCATCTTCATGGCTGCCGACATAATGTTTATTAGTCTACATGTTCCTATACTTTCGAAATATCTGTGTCTTCATTCTCGGATATGGTAGTTAACTGTAATAAGGTGACATTTATTTGTTTAGTGTCTCTTCAAATTCTATACATTTTAAAATATACTAGGTGTCAGAGTTTGGGGCAACAGTTGTTTTTTAACGTGCCGGAGTCATTATCTCAACCTTAGTTGGAATCACACTCGTTATCTTCGGAACAGAAGAACGAACGGCACATTTCTTATTATTAGTATTATTATTTAAACTGTTGATGAAATGTCGTATGGCTTTTAGTGCCAGGATATTCCAGGACGGGTTCGGCTCGCCAGATGCAGGTCTTTCTATTTGACTCACGTAGGCGACCTGCGCGTCTCGATGAGGATGAAATGATGATGAAGACAACACATACACCCAGCCCCCGTGCCATTGGAATTAACCAATTAAGGCTAAAATCCCCGACCCGGCCGGGAATCGAACCCGGGACCCTCTGAACCGAAGGCCAGTACGCTGACCGTTCAGCCAACAAGTCGGACAAGTAAACTCGTGTCCTCATCCCGAGGTGGTGCACCTCTTTTCAGGCACATACCCAATGGAGGTGAGCTGCATGTACCATTTGAACCATATACCAGCCCTCCTGCCATTCTTAAATTTCTGGCAGTACCGGGAATCGAACCCGGGCCCCCGAGGACGGCAGCTAACAACACAAGCGTTACGCTACGAGGCGGACAACTGTTGATATTAGATATGTATGCAAGCGATAATTGTAAAAACAGCGTTCGTTTAAAAAAAACACGTACTTTATGGCCAGATTAGGAAGATGGTTCAAGGTTTGACGGCACCGCGCGTTGTTCTATGAAATGCTTTGGAGGGCCATTATCACCTGAATGGGAAGGCAAGATTGTAAAGTATCAATCCAAAAGGCAGCGTAATAGGCTGTTGTTAGACATGCATGAGTTGGCACGTTTGCCAACACCTACCTACCGTATTAGTGGTGATTGAACACATCACAATGGAAATTTGCGTGTCTCTCTCTAAGAATAGTCTCCCCTAATCGAATTGGCTTCTGTAATAATCTGCGGATCCGTACCTTTATACAGTTCAACGTTTCTCGCCGACAACTACCGCACCGAATTGCTGAAGGTTGTAGATCATAGTGATTGACCATCCTGCTGGCTGTGGCCTCATAACAGTTTCCGCTGAAGGTTCATTGGAAATACGGTAGAGCACATTTAAATAGAGCAACTCCATAATCTGATTTAAACTTCCGAACTTCATGGGTTCCTTTTCTTATTATATAGAAAAGAGTAGATGACATATCGTTTAAGGTACGGTATTGAAAATAAAAACATTCTCGCAATTTGAATCCCCCCTCTTCGTACGGGTGTGTAAACCGATTTTTGCAGGATGAACTGCACATGAAGAATCATACTTCCACTGTGTTGTAGCTATGTTACACAACTTGGGAGGGAACATTTTAAGTTATTCTTCGTGAATCCGTATTTGATTTCTTGTAATTATTATAGCGGCCATTCTGAATGGCTCAGACGGTTGAGGCGCTGGCCTTCTGACCCCAACTTGGCAGGTTTGATCCTGGCTCAGTCCGGTGATATTTGAAGGTGCTCAAATATGTCAGCCTCGTGTCGGTAGATTTACTGGCACGTAAAATAACTCCTGCGGGATAAAATTCCGGCACCTCGGCGTCTCCGAAAACCATAAAAGTAGTTAGTGGGACGTAAAGCAAGTAGCATTATTAGCATTATTAATTATTATAGCCTACTACAGAACTTGAAATACGTTATTTTCCATGTATTTATACGTTTAATTTTAATGCACTTTTATTATTATTCTATTATTGTGTAATTTCTTTTTAAAAGTATAATTTCTTGTAATATTTCAGAATTACGTTGCTATAGACTACTACTGTAAGCGGACATCGCCACTGAGATATCTCCTAATTGTTTATAAAATAATAATAATAATAATAATAATAATAATAATAATAATAATAATAATAATAATAATAATAATAATAATAATAATAATAATAATAATAATAATAATAATAATTGAAAAACTGGAAATTGTCCTCCTCTGTGGTGTAGTGGTTAGCATGATTAGCTGCCACCCCCGGAGGCCCGGGTTCGATTCCCGGCTCTGCCACGAAATTTGAAAAGTGGTATGAGGGCTGGAACGGGGTCCACTCAGCCTCGGGAGGTCAGCTGAGTAGAGGTGGGTTCGATTCCCACCTCAGCCATCCTTGAAGTGGTTTTCCGTGGTTTCCCACTTCTCCTCCAGGCAAATGCCGGGATGGTACCTAACTTAAGGCCACGGCCGCTTCCTTCCCTCTTCCTTGCCTATACCTTCCAATCTACCCATCCCTCCACAAGGCCCCTGTTCAGCATAGCAGGTGAGGCCGCCTGGGCGAGGTACTGGTCATTCTCCCCAGTTGTATCCCGACCCAGAGTCTGAAGCTCCAGGACACTGCCCTTGAGGCGGTAGAGGTGGGATCCCTCGCTGTGTCCGAAGGAAAAACCGACCCTGGATGGTAAACAGATGATGATGATGATGATGATGAAAAACTGGAAATTAAAGAGAGAAATATCTTAAGGAAAATTCTTGGCCCAATTAAAGAGAAAGATGAATGTAGACTTCGGCATAACTATGAGCTGTATACTCATGTCCAGAAGATCTCTGGTGTAATGCGGAGAAGGAGAATTGCATTTTATAGCCACTTGTTTAGCCAACACGATTATCGAACCGGACCTTCACCTTTTTAAAGATAACCTAAGAAGACCCAGCCAACTTGGTTCAAGGAGGTGGAAAGGGACCTACAGGAGATGGGGATCACTATTGAAGATGTACAAGAACGCAACGCACTCAGGGGGAAACTAGAAAACCACCAGGGTTTTCAAGAAAGGCCAAAGTTGAAGACGGGAAAGACGTGGACGGAGGAAAGAAAAAAGCAACACCGGCAACGAATGAAGGAGAACTGGGCAGAGAAGAACGTGGTCCTTAGTAGGCCGATACGAACAAATAATAATAATAATAATAATAATAATAATAATAATAATAATAATAATAATAATAATAATAATATTAAAGGAAAAGCGGTCTGTGAAGCTCTCCGTTGGGCAAAGACCGAAATATTGTGATTTCTTTTGATGCTCCATCCCAGCACGTGTTAGAACTTGGCACGTTAAATTAAAGAATACACTTTCTTTGGATTTATGCAGTGACCATTTTTTAAAATATGTTATTCTCGTATTTTCGTGGATTCTAAACTAGAGGGTCCTCCAGGGCTTACAGTTTGTGACAACTTGGCGTGTTGACCGCGAGACTCAGCCGAGTCTGGTAATTATTGAACCCAATTGTACTAATCTCTTCTTCTATAGCCTTCCTGTACGACTTCATTCTAGTTCTCATTCAACACTGGCGGTATTGAGTTCGTCAGGCCTAGGGAATTCATAGTTCTTCCCTTTCCTTAGACAATACCTCCATTATTCGAAAGCCTGGAACTCTTCCCTTATCCGGGCGTCATAGCCGACTGGTCTTGTCACCAATTTCTTGCCAAGGTAGCTCCGATTCGAATCCCGACCAGGTCATGTGAGTTTTATGAAAGTCTATTCATGTCCATGTGCCTCGAATTCATGTAAGGAAACAGATCCCGTGGCTATGAAGACGATACCAACAGTCTCTACCAGTGTGCTTGATTCTTTCTTTAACCATTCTTGTTAAAATAGGTGATAAGCTCGTTCTTTTGCCCGTCAAAACAACAATCAACACCCGTACTCTTTAGGCAGAGAGGGAGATAGATGTTAATGTATTTTATATGTGAGGTTATTCGTGCTTCGGAAAAAAATATTTTCGGCTTATCAAATTATTAGAAATGTCTTCCCGTATTATTATTATTAATAATAATGTTATTTGCTTTACGTCCCACTGACTACTTTTTAAGGTCTTCGGAGACGCCGAGGTACCGGAATTTAGTCCCGCAGGAGTTCTTTAACGTGCCAGTAAATCTACCGACACGGGGCTGTCGTATTTGAGCACCTTCAAATACCACCGGACTGAGCCAGGATCGAACCTGCCAAGTTGGGGTTAGAAGGCCAGCGCCTTAACCGTCTGAGCCACTCAGCCCGGCTTTATTATTATTATTATTATTATTATTATTATTATTATTATTATTATTATTATTATTATTATTATTATTATTATTATTGAGTGTTTGAGAACCAAGATTTGAGCTCGAGTGGCAAACGCTTCCGTCATCTTAAGAATATTACTTCACAAGATCAATGAAAATAATCAAATTGGTGCAGGATTTCTTCCTAGTACAGTCTTTGTATACCTGATCGGCATTGACTGCTAACTTTCTTCTGGTTTTGTCTTTACTCACGCTAATTAACATTGAAGGTAACAACAAAGCACAACCTTGTCCTCCGTAACTGCCTGAGGGCAAGGTCGGGGTGAGGCGTGGATAATAGGACATTAGTAGGAAACACGTTAGAATTATGAAACATTCTGTATCAACAACCGGGTGTTCCTCAATTTAAAGAGCGGGCTATTGTTTGAGAACTACTTTCGCTGTTCGATTGCGCCACCGCCTCAGTTGTCAATCGAAAGTGACCCAGACCCCGGTCCTTGCCTGAGCAGCATCTCATTGGCTCGTAAAGGAGAGAGAAAAGCTCGCTGGACTACTTGGAGGAGTAACGGTACTCGTATGTCTGCACTAGATTCCCTTACATGTCATGTGGTTAGGGTACGGTTTATCACCAACATCTACCGAGAGACGATCTGTACTTAGGTTTCGTAAAAATAATTCCAAATACAATGTTTCTCTGTCGGACTGAGTAGCTCAGACGGTACAGCACTGGCTTTCTGTACCTAATATGGCAAGTTCGATTCCAACTCAAGCCGATGGTCTTTAAAGGTGCTCAAATACCGTACGCCAACGGCCGTAGCCGTGTTGAAACACCGGATCCCGTGAGATCTCCGATGTTAAGCAACATTGGCCGTGGTCAAAATCTGGATGGGTTGCCACGCGCTGTTGGTGGGGAGTAAGGAAATGGAGGAACAGAAAGGAACTGGCCACCCTACTGTACGTAAACTCCGGCTCAGGCACACCTCTGCGGAGGTTCGGACCTGACTTCGGGTAGAATACACCCGTACATCAGCCTCGTGTCAGTAGATTTACTGGCTCGTGAAAGAACTCCTGCGGGACAAAATTTCCTGCATCTTGGCGTCTGCGAAGACGGTAAAAATAGTCACTGGGACGTAAAACCATAGACATTGTGTTTGTAAGGGTAGAATCATATTGAGTTCCATCTCCATTTAGTATACAATTAAGTCCTCGATCCTGTCTGTCTGTGAGGGCTAATCTCAAGAATCACTGGATGGATTTTGATGCGGTTTTCACCATTCTATTAAGCATTTCTCGAGAATGGTTTGTATGTATAGAAACGTTCATCTATGCCCAAAGGAAGCAGAGCAGTGTAGCAAGTCGGAGTAAAAAATGACCATTCGTGCGCCTTTTTAGTTTACGATGGCTAAACAGTTAAAAATTGTTCAACAAAAAAGTTATACAAAATAATCAGCGACAGCATCACATCTACCGTATCTTTAACACATAGCCAACTATAAGTGTTTTTATGTTACCAGTAATGATTTCAATGAAGCAAGTCACAGAAAAAGAAAAAAAATGGTCGTTCGTGCGCCTTTTTAGCTTACGCTGGCTAAATCGTTAAAGATACATCTATACTATGAGCATAAGAATATTGTTAAGCGTAAAACGTTCTACAAGAAAATAGAACTTGAGCTCCAGATTATCTCTATATAATTTCTGGAGCTATTATTATATTACTGCAGGAGATATATAGCCTACTTTTAAGGGTATTTCGTCGTAGGAATATCATTCAAATTGGACACATAAATATGAAGACCATGTTGTCTATGTTATTTACACATTAGAACAGGTAACATTTGACCGAAAAAAATCACTTAAGTCTAGGTATTGATATAACTTTTTCTTGTCCGGTTGCCCATCATCGTTTTTCAGCTGAGGTACGAGAATTCTTTGAGGGTCTTGAACGGCGTGCATCGAGGGATAAACTAAGAATGGAAATGGTTTAAAATCACCCTCCCGACTACCTATAGTTTCCTAGGATAGTGACAGACAACAGCTCCTTTCTTACCGACCCATACCTCCAGAGTACATTATCCTAACGTCCTTTTAGAAGGATGACCAACATTGAAGGAAATTCACTAATTATCTCTGAGGTATTTTTTTTTATTTTCAGCAGTATTTAGTGTTCAAACGCAAAACAGACATCGAAATATCTCCCTTGATGTTCTGTTTGCGAAGAAATGTTATTGAATAACAATGGCTTAAATGTAATTTGAAGCACATGTTGTTTAGTGTATGATTCTAGTAGAATGAAGATTTTGGAATTTTGGAATTATCACGGGACGACTAACATGTGCAAGTTCCAAGTCTATCGTAGTAACTCAGATTATAACCATGCATAATAAATTCCAAAAACTTAAATAATCCAGAATTGACTGATTTTTAGTTATTGGTGTAATACACCCGTGCGAATTCCTTCCTCTCTTCGCTGTCACCGGGCGAGTTGGCCGTGCGCGTAGAGGCGCGCGGCTGTGAGCTTGCATCCGGGAGATAGTAGGTTCGAATCCCACTATCGGCAGCCCTGAAGATGGTTTTCCGTGGTTTCCCATTTTCACACCAGGCAAATGCTGGGGCTGTACCTTAATTAAGGCCACGGCCGCTTCCTTCCCACTCCTAGCCATTTCCTATCCCATCGTCGCCATAAGACCTATCTGTGTCGGTGCGACGTAAAGCCCCTAGCAAAAAAATCTTCGCTGTCACAGACAGTTCGTTCCCCCGCAAGTTGTCTCCCTCGCTCTTACCGCTCCGTCAAGCTTCCTCACTTGGTCAACCAAACAACCTGTCAACGATGAGTACGTTCAGCTAGGACAACATGAAGTTATACTTGGTTTAAGTAAGTAACGGCAATTTTCAAAGTAATTTTTACAAAAGTAGGCTATGTAATAACCATAAGTAGAAATTAATTTAGCCAGGCTGAGTGGCTCAGACGGTTAAGGCGCTGTCCTTCTAACCCGAACTTGGCAGGTTCGATCCTGGCTCAGTCCGGTGGTATTTGAAGGTGCTCAAATACGACAGCTCCGTGTCGGTAGATTTACTGGCACGTAAAAGAACTCCTGCGGGACTAAATTCCGGCACCTCGGCGTCTCCGAAGACCTTAAAAGTAGTTAGTGGGACGTAAATCAAATAACATTCATTCATTCAAGTTAATTTATTTCAAAACATTTTCCCTTGAAGGATAGTGTTCAAATTGTATACTTTCAAGAGGATGAATATCATCAACAATTCTTAGTAGTGCGAAACAATCAAACCTGAATGGATTCATTTGGAGAAGAATAAGCTTAACGAATTAGACAAATTTTCAATTATTGTCACATACTCATCTCTTGATTGAATACATTATTTTGTCGGGAATGATATGAGAAACATATCGACGGAAGAACGAGAGAAAATTAATAATAGATAATATTCCTATTTTTGATTTTTATTTCTCGCTTCATTCATATACAGGGAATCAATCTCAATACATAACGCTTGCCTGTCAAAGAACTGACCATAAAATTGGGGATTTGGCATATTATACCTCGTGACTTTTCATGACATTGCCGTTGGCGGTGAAAGAGAGAGCATTCACCATTCAATTATTTGTAACCTGTTGGTTGTGCTGAGAAGTGATGTGTCATGGCAACACCTAGCCGATACTCATCTACGACATCGCATAACGCACACTTTTCTTTTTCTGATGCTGAGCTCGATAACATTGACAATGCTGTCGGTGACAGATCCTAAAGAGCGAATGATTTCATAACTAAATATTGGTTTCGAGGTTTAGAAGCAGTGAGACTTATAATAGCTGCGAGCCCGTGCTCTTTGTGTTATCTCGAGAAGTCAGAGTGGCCGATATCCGGATTTTCTCAGGTTTGAATCCTGGTATGGACCTGTTGACCACTGCATTCTAAGTCTCTTATATTAAACAACCGTGGCAAAAGCAGCAACAGCAGTACCAGCAGTAACAACATCAACGACACTTCCTATCACGGCATCCGGCCGTATAACTTCCTATCCCTCAAAGAGTTGACCATTCATAGCATTTCTTTCTAATGCTAATCAAGTAGTTGTTAACAAATTTGAAGTTCATCGATATCAAATCCTTTTCTTTAGTGTAACAAGGGCCGTCAGCATTGCTCCGGATTTTCAGCCTTTGGGGTTATTGTACTGTGCTGTTTGGAAAAGAAAAGCAGTCCAATATTCCTGTGTTCTTAACCAGAGTGTACAATCCCAGTAATAAGTCTGTGTTTAATTCTTTAGGGTTGTTGATTATATTCTCGAAGATATTATATCTCTTGTGGGTCAGAGACCCACATGCCCATGTTACATTATGGGAAGCTTCAATCTTCTTCTTACATAGGCTGCATCCTAGGTCGCGGTTTAGAATTCCAATTTTATTTTTTCTTCACTGATGTGTACTGTGAGGAGTGATTCTATGAATTGTAACTGAATTCTACTACACAGAAGCAGCGTTTCAGTTTCTTCTTACATGGTCCCTTAATAAATAGTTTCCCATACTTAGTACCATGGCTACTTTTCACTTGTAAAAGTTCTCATCCCTGGAGAAGCTTCTGAACACTACCTTCATGGAACACTCAGATATTTTAAAAGCTGGGTCTGGTCCTAGAAAGTTTTCAAAAATATTATTTTATTTGTTATACCTTCCAATTTAGGACCCTAATTTAAAACGAGCATTTCAGTAAACAGAAGAAGTTCCTAAACTTTTAATGTTAGCAATCGTGCATGGGAGAGGAGGACCCAGGAGGGCGGGACGGAACTTATCACACAATGAGCCATTGTTATTTCGGCCGTGATGAGTGCCCTGTAATTTCATTGCTGGAGAGAATGTGTCCTTGGTAAGGATTCAAAATTGTAATGCGGAAATAAGACTACACTATTCTATTGTGTTCTAAAACGTTATTCGTACGCGCAAGAACCTCGCCAATTTTGTAACCAACTGTACGGAAATCGAATACAGTACGTGACACGTTCTTCTGAAGGAACAAACTAATATCTTCGTCCAATAGGACTCTAGAATAGTATTTAATCAGAATTCATCTGCTGACTAAAATTTGACCCATTTCATAGGAATGAATGCTGTAGATGGACATCATCTTCTATGGTAATACTAGATATTCTATTTAATTTAATAAATTTATTTATTAATGAATTTATTGACGTTGTCTTTATTGGGGTAGTTAAAAATAGGAAGTCTTCTCTTACACTAAACCAAAGATAACAATTACCTATAGGTATTACAACTTACTGTTAATAGGAAATAATTTTAAAACATAATCTTATAAAATAAGGGGAGATGTTTTAGTAATTTGATAATAGCAATAGCCTCTGTGGTGTAGCGATTAGTGTGATTAGCTGAGAGTGCGGGAGGCCCGGTTTCGATTCCCGGCTCTGGCACGAAATTTGAAAAGTGGTACGAGGACTGGAATGGGGTCCACTCAGCCTTGGGAGGTCAACTGAGTAGAGGAGGGGTATTCGAATTCCACCTCGGCCATCCTCGAAATGGTTTTCTGTTGTTTCCCACTTCTCCTCCAGGCAAATGCCGGGATGGTACCTAACTTAAAGCCACGGTCGATTTTTTGTCTCTTCCCTGCCTATCCCTTCTGATCTTCCCATCCCCCCCACAAGGCCTTTGTTCAGCATAGCAGGTGCGGCCGCCTGGGCTAGGTAATGCCCCCCTCCCAATCCATGTTATACCCTAGATCCAAAGTCTCAGGATCCAGGACACGGCCCTTGCGGCCGTAGAGGTGGGATTCCTCGCTTAGTCGAGTACCATCCCGGCATTTGCCTGGAGGAGAAGTGGGAAACCACGGAAAACCACTTCAAGGATGGCTGAGGTGGGAATCGAACCCACCTCTACTCAGTTGACCTCCTGAGGCTGAGTGGACCCCGTTCCAGCCCTCGTACCACTTTTCAGATTTCGTGACAGATCCGGGAATCGAACCCGGGCCTCCGGGGATGGCAGCTAATCACACTAACCATTACACCACAGAGGCGGACACCAATATTGTTAAATAGTAGAAACCACGAAGGCGCTCTGTAAATGATCTGATATGTAAATAAATCAACTGTGAATCAGGAAGTGAATATTGCAACCGTGCCAAAACTATCACATGATATGTAATTTACACGCATTGTCTGCGGTGCAGTGTAGCGTAGGTGGAAGAGCAAGCCGTGCATTACGCTGCACCAGTCTTGCATGTGATAGATTCAAGTCCGGGGCAGGAATGCTCTTTTATTTTTAAGATATTCAGTTTTTACCCTCCCTTAATATAGGCTACGTGAAATATCCTTTCAGTGAATGAAAATGCTTTTCTTCCACTGTCGCACCGATTTAGGTAAGTCTTATGGCGACGATGGGCTAGGAAAGGAGTTGGAAGGAAGCGGCCGTGGTCTTAATTATGGTAAAGTTTGGTGTGAAAACGAGAAACCATGGAAAGCCATCTTTAGAATGCCGACAGTGCTGTTCGAACGCACTATCCCTGAATGCAGGCTCACAGTTGCGTGCCCCTAACCGCACGGCCAACTCGCCCGTGAATGAAAGTGTACGTGGCCCTAAGAAGGGCCGATAGGTCATCACGGTTGGATGAACATGGGATAGGTGGCGGGGAGACCAATCTGCACTAACAATGGTTAGTTACTTTAGCTAGTACTTGAAGTGATGACCTGCTTGGGCATGCCATTGAATGGATATTCGAGTGCGCTGTGGCATAGTCACTGACTTTCAATATTCACTGTAGCATATCAAATACAAGGAGACTGTACAATGTTCCTTCCGAATATCTATGACGGAATTAATAATTTCTACTCTGAATCCCATCGGATTATTTTAATGGCACACCTACTGTGGGCTCTGGTCCAGCCCAGTGGCCTCAGTGGCGTACAATTACCAGATGATAGCCTGTCTTCTCAGCCAGCGATAATGGCTGGTGTGGGTGGTGGGGTCACGTATGGTAACCTCTATCCAGCCTCCTTGCCCGCCTCCTACTCTGTGTTATTACACGAACGTGCCTCATACCTTCCAAAGACAAGGAGCAGTTGTATAGCACCCTTCTCTTCACAAAGAATAGTGTTTTTCGTGAAAATAACAAGATCACATTTGATTATAAATATTACTTGATACATTTCGGATAGTTATTCATCGAAGTAATCCCGTCATTTTCGAGTTCATTAGAACTTTGAAATAAACTCTCAGCTTATTAGGTCGCGCCGAGTACTTATAGAACATCCCGAAGTGATCTTAAGCACGGAATGAGTATGGCCAACCAGATACCGGTTGGAACCGAACCCACAACCTTCGGGTTTTGCATTGGATGCTCTACTGACCGAGCTACGTTGGCTAAGATCGTTATTGTTCTGTTCACTGGAATCTGTGATACAGGTATGAGGAGTGTGTTCGTTAAATTATTTATAAATTATTCGTACAAAAGTTCCGTGATAAATAATGCTATTTATTGGTAATAAGTAAAGTAGTATTATATGTTTTACGTCATAATAACTACTTATGCGATACTGGGAGATATCGAAGTACCAGAATGTTGTCGGCCGGGAGTTCTTTAAAAAAAAATGCTATTTGTTCTGGGCGTCGACCCATGGGGATCTTTTGACCCTACTGGCACCATATTGTATGAACCTGCGTGTAATTGGAATGGTGGTAGTGTGGAATGTTGTGTGTGAGGAAAGGAAGATTAAGGACGTCACAAACACCCAGTCCCCATACCAGGGATATTAATCATTACAACTGAAAACCATTGACCCGGCCGGGAATCGAAACCGCGGTTGCCGGGTGACAGACGGACGCGTTGCACCCTACACTGCGGGGCCCAACGGGAGTTATTTTACTTGCCCGTAAATCTACCGACACAAGGATGTCGTATTTAAGGACCTTCAAATACCACCAGACTGAGCCGGCTTCGAAATCACCAACATTTGATTATATTAATGTATATCGAAAAGATCAATCATATTTTAAGGAAAGATAGTTTGAAAATTGAAAATTGTCGCAAAATTAAGTTTTTACACCGCGGTAACGCTTTAGATGAATTTTTTTTTTTTTTTTTTTTTGCTAGGGGCTTTACGTCGCGCCGACACAGGTAGGTCTTATGGCGACGATAGGATCGGAAAGGCCTAGGAGTTGGAAGGAAGCGGCCGTGGCCTTAATTAAGGTACAGCCCCAGCATTTGCCTGGTGTGAAAATGGGAAACCACGGAAAACCATTTTCAGGGCTGCCGATAGTGGGATTCGAACCTACTATCTCCCGGATGCAAGCTCACAGCCGCGCGCCTCTACGCGCACGGCCAACTCGCCCGGTCTTTAGATGAAAGAACATTTCTTTTAATACCTATGAAAAACCAAAGCACTGAATTGTCCTTAGTCCCGTTTCTCGATACGGGGTCGAGGGTGAAATGATATGAAGGCTATTTATAGGGTATGACTTTACGACCCCTACACTACGGGGCCAGCCTTTCAACATATACATCACTTCTTGTTTTCTTTATCAGTTTACCCTCCAGGGTTGGTTTTCCCCTCGGACTCAGCGAGGGATACCACCTCTACCGCCTCAGGGGCAGTGTCCTGGAGCTTCAGACTCCTGGGTCGGGGATACAACTGGAGAGGATAACCAGTACCTCGCTTAGGCGGCTTCACCTGCTATGCTGAACTGGGTCCTTGTGAGAGGATGGGAAGATTGGAAGGGATAGACAAGGAAGAGGAAAGGAAGCGGCCGTGGCCTTAAGTTAGGTACCATCCCGGCATTTGCCTGGAGGAGAAGTGGGAAACCACGGAAAACCACTTCCAAGATGGCTGAGGTGGGAATTCAACCCATCTCTACTCAGTTGACCTCCCGAGGCTGAGTGGACCCCGTTCCAGCCCTTGTACCACTTTTCAAATTTCGTGGCAGAGCTAGAAATCGAACCCGGGCCTCCGGGGGTGGCAGCTAATCATACTAACCACTATACCATCGAGGAGGACACATATACATGTCATAAATAAATATTTTTCTACATAACCTCGGAGCATATGCGCTGAGTGACTGTTAGGATCCTGAATTCGTTTAGAAAACGATCATAGGTGTAACATACTGAAAAGGTACAATTCTCCCGAGGAATTTCACATTCCACTGGCTGCAGCTTGTGGTTGGTTAGATTCTCGCTTTAGTTTATGGGATCAAATCCTGACGTAGACCATTTAAGGGTACTTATATGCGAGAAACCAATGACAGCAGATTTATTGGTTCTTTAAAGAACTCGTATCTAATACTCTCGCTTGTCTTAAGACAGACAGTGGTTAAACTGACATTTAAATGGACTAGCTGGGTAGCATAGTCAGCTGGTATGTAAGTGTGGGCAAATTTACTGCACTCCACCTAGCAATTCAGCGGCGCACTAAGTCATACAGGTTTTCGGCAATATTTGAAAAATATATGGCAATTGAATGATTATTAAGCACGTAAAATAATAATAATAATAATAATAATAATAATAATAATAATAATAATAATAATAATAATAATAATGGAAATCCACAGCCTGTTTCCAGTCATTCGACTGGGTCAGGAATGGAATGAATGAAGCCCCCAGCTAGCGGCGAGGATAGGAATTGTGCCGGCTGCCGAAGCCTGTCGCCCTTTTCTGGGGCAATGAATGAATGAATGAATGAATGAATTATTATTATTATTATTATTATTATTATTATTATTATTATTATTATTATTATTATTATGGAGCAGTGCATCCGCTGCAATTTGTTATTCAATTTTCATTGGTCTCTATCCTAACGAATGACAGATGAAATGAAATGATATTGGAGAGTGTTGCTGGAATGAATTATGACAGGGAAAACCGGAGTACCCGGAGAAAAACCTGTCCCACCTCCGCTTTGTCCAGCACAAATCTCACATGGAGTGACCGGGATTTGAACCACGGAACCCAGCGGTGAGAGGCCGGCGCGCTGCCGCCTGAACCACGAAGGCTACGAATAATAATAATAATAATAATAATAATAATAATAATAATAATAATAATAATAATAATAATAATAATAATAATAATAATAATAATAATAATAATAATAATAATAACTTCAGTTTTCATGTACTGAAGAGTGTTCTGTGTGCTGTGTGGGTAAATTAAGTCTAATAATGAGTATAGCAGTGCTTTAAGGTGTTGAATTAGTTATTATTATTATGGAGCAGTCCATCCGCTGCAATTTATTATTCAATTTTCATTGGTCTCTATCCTAAACATATCATAATCTCTTCTTGGAAATGCCGAGTTTCGTCAGCCAGATAACAGCTCTTAAGCTTTTTTTTTTTTTTTTTTTTAGTTGCTCTACGTCGCACTGACACAGATAGGTCTTATGGCGACGATGGGGCAGGAAGGGGCTAGGAGTAGGAAGGAAGCGGCCGTGGCCTTAATTAAGGTAAAACAACAGCATTTGCCTGATGTGAAAATGGGAAACCACGGAAAACCATCTTCAGGGTTGCCGACAGTGGTGTTCGAACCCACTATCTCCCGAATACTGGACACTGGCCGCACTTAAGCGACTGCAGCTATCGAGCTCGGTAGCTCTTAAGCTAAGATCCTCATTAGGATGGTTGGTATATTAGGAGTGCCAGTAGCTTCCTAGGACTGACTGATCAGATAGGCAAGCGCTCTGTGACAAGTGGTGATTACTGCGCGTGGCGGGGCTGGCGAAGGCCGCAGACAGGCCGAGTTCCGGCTGCGTCAAGGTAAGCCCCCATCTCAGCGCAGCACCTGTTTCCCTCATTACCATACACAACTCATTCATTGACTTATGGCGAAGGACCGGTCGGATAGCCACATGTAGAGCAATACTCTCCACCGCTTGCATAAATGAACAACGAAAGGGCCGTCCCTATGTATATTGCAATAAGTTCAGTTTTCTTGTACCGGGCGAGTTGGCCGTGCGCGTAGAGGCGCGCGGCTGTGAGCTTGCATCCGGGAGATAGTAGGTTCGAATCCCACTATCGGCAGCCCTGAAAATGGTTTTCCGTGGTTTTCCGTTTTCACACCAGGCAAACGCTGGGGCTGTACCTTAATTGAGGCCACGGCCGCTTCCTTCCAACTCCTAGGCCTTTCCTATCCCATCGTCGCCATAAGACCTATCTGTGTCGGTGCGACGTAAAGCCCCTAGCAAAAAAAAAAGTTTTCATGTTCTGTAGAGTGTTCTGTTTGCCTTTGCTGGCATAACCTAGTGTTTACAGTGCACTATGTCTTCTAGTATAGGCTAGAGCAATTTTGTTACTTTCATTGACCTGTCTCAATCCTATCCTTGGCTTTGACAATATGAGAGTGTCTGAGGTATGAGTGATGCTAGTAGGTAATGCCATTCCTTATGTAGCCAGTCCCTGCTATGAATGGTGTGAAAATGTTGCTTATAGGATCGGTTGATACATGCAATTCAGTGGGCTTGGCAGACTGATATGTAATAGCAACTTCTTGCTCGCTGAAGAAAGCAACGGGAAGCTACCTCACGCCTCTTCAGTGATGCCTAGGCAATCTATGACAGCTGATGGCGGAGCTGTTGAGGATCCAACCAGCCCTAGAGCTGACGACTGAACATACATACAGTGTCTTCTGTGTGCTGTGTGGGTAAATTAAATCTAATAAAGAGTGTAGCAGTGCTTTAAGGTGCCCAGTAGTGAGCAGCAGTTGTGCGATGTCAACCGGGCCGAAAGTGACTGCTCTTGCACATGTTAGTACAGATAGTAAGAAGCAGTGTGCAACACGTAATCGGAGTGCAATGAAAATATATGTTTATCTCATTGAGATTGTCGGGTTTCGCACTAAGAAAAAGAAGAAAAATTGAGGGAAGCATTTCAGTTCTGCTTTTATCTCAAGAAATCTGCTGCTGAAAGTCACCAGTTGCTAGTGGATGCCTGTGGGGAGCATGGGGAGCAAGAAATAACTTGCAGTGATTAGTTTCGTCGTTTCTGGAGAAACAAGTGTGTGAAAAGAGGAACTTTCTTAGGATAACGTTGAGTTACCTCTGGTGAAATATGTTTACTGTTAGAATTCAGGTGGTTGGCTTTTGCTGTGAACGTTCGGGTGCTACAGTTACAGGGAACTGACATTCGAATATCAATGATAAAGGCAGTTATCCTGAGTGAAATTTGAAGACTTTTACACACATGAATACTTAAAATGTTTCCCAACTTCCAAATTAGGCAATTTCAAATATTCACAGTGGTACAAACCAACTAATAACACAGAATATTTGACGACGTTCATAAGTTTGGTAAATTGAAGTGATCACCGCGATCACTGCATGCTTTCTACGATAGGGGGTACACCTCACAAGGCGCTGAGTTTGTGTTAAGATTAAATAGCACACAGAACTCCTGATATTCTCTTAACGTTTAATTACAGCTTGAGAAGCGTATTTGGTAAGACAAGCTACCAGATCGAGAACTACCGTTAGCAGGGAAGTTTGCAACATGGTATTATTCCGAGCTGCTTGAGATCTTACTTGCTTCAATTTTTGAACTACCGGGAGAGTTGGCCGTGCGGTTAGGAACGCGCAGCTGTGAGCTAGCATCCGGGAGATAGTGGGTTCGAATCCCACTGTCGGCAACCCTGAAGATGGTTTTCCTTGGTTTCCCATTTTCACACCACGCAAATGCTGGGGCTGTACCTTAATTAAGGCCACGGCCGCTTCCTTTCCATTCCTAGGCCTTTCCTATCTCACCGTCGCCATAAGACCTATCTGTGTCGGTGCGACGTAAAGGAAAACAGCAACAAAAACAACAATTTCTGAACTCATCTATTCAATACCACGACAGAATTTTGAGAATTGCTGCGAGCAAATTAAATCTCTTCTCCAGTCATTTCCGGCATCGTTATCTGATCTGCACAACTCCACCACTCTCTGTCCCTGAAGCATTCGGTTCAATCTCTGACCATGGTAAATTGACCGTCCCCAAAATACCTCCATCGATACATACATCATAATGTAATAATTTCCGCATTTTGTTATGGACGGAATATGATTTGAACTGTTGCCAAGTCAGTCGTGCTGTTGGAATGTTCATGCGGAAGAGTATGTAAGTGGAGTGATCTGGTAAGGAAAGTATGCGTGGCCTTGACGGTTAAACGTGACCTTTCGGGAGATTAGCGCGGCATATACTGCGTGTCATCCCGCGAGGGCCTTCGCACAGTTTATCTGCATGTGACATCAACTAACAAGGTCTTATTGGCTGAGAATTTCAACCTAGTTCATGCAATTTGTACTGGTAAAGTCCTCAAGTCACGACAATGTATGTTCATGAATGATCTGTAAGACTAGAAATAAATTGATTTATATTAAAAAGCCAGTCACGTTTTAAGTCGTGACCGTGTTAGACATCCAGATCCTGATCATTGATCAGCTCTGTTTAACTATAGGACCGGATAGCCACGTATAGAACAACAGTTGACATTCCTTTCGCTCCTATGGCCGTATGTGTTTATCGCTAAAAATAAAATAAAAATTAAGATAAAAATCGCTAGATATTTTCTTAAGAACTGGTGTTCACAGGATCATTCTCTTAACCCACACAAGGTATTGAAATTATTCCATGCATTTAGGTGAAGTGAATTGAAATTCTAAACTGGACGGTCTGATGCTAAACTGACAGGAGTGAAATGTAAAAGAAGTTAATGACACCTATCGACACCTTAAAGTAGCCTTAAAGTGTAATCCAACAGATGGATATGAATCACAGACGGATGACAATGATAATGCTAATGCAGACTAACCTATGGTTCAGTGATGGAAGAACATTATCTATACAGTGTTTACTGACCTTACAAAACATTTCAGTAATGCTAAGAACTGTTTCATTTTTCTTTAATCAATAACCATTTGAATAATAATAATAATAATAATAATAATAATAATAATAATAATAATAATAATAATAATAATAATAATAATAATAAGTGTGTACAAGTTTAGGAGTATATACTGTAATAATTGCGGGGTGGTCGTCTAATTCTAATTATGCATTATTGGGAGGATTGCGAGCTGTTGTTCAGACAATTTCTTATGAAGTGAGATTAGCATTTATTTTTGTTAAGATTTATTTTTTTAGTAGATAATTATTGTTTAATAAGATTTATAAGTCTTCAAGGTTATGTGTGATTAACATTTTTAACCTTTCCCCTCATATTAGCATGATTTTCATCACGTTTAGCGGAAACTAATCGAACTCCTTTTGATTTTGCAGAAGGGGAGTCGGAGTTGGTTTCGGGGTTTAATGTTGAATACAGTAGTGGTGGATTTGCATTAATTTTTAGCTGAATACACTAGTATTTTATTTATAAGAATATTGTTTTGTAAAATTTTTTGGGAGGGGATGTTTTATCAGTTTATTTATTTTTTAAGTTGACTTTTTAGCTTTTATATTTATCTGGGTCCGAGGAACTCTTCCTCGATTTCGGTATGATAAATTAATATATTTAGCATGGAAGGCTTATTTACCTTTATCACTTAATTTTTTATTATTTTTTTCTAGGGTTAAAGGTTATGTGTTTTCTTTACTTATTTAATGTATTTTATTTAGTAAAGTTAATAGAAGAATTGAACTTCTGTCTCATGTTTTCAAAACATATGCTTTCATAAGCTTGATAACTAATTTACTAGATTATCTCAAATATAAAAGATTAGAGGATTTAAAATGTAGTAAAGAAAGTATAGGACGGTAAGGATTTGACCAGTTAGAATATAAGGATCTTCCACTGGTCTAGCACTAATTCATGTTAAAAGGATGACAATGGAAACTATTATTATTATTATTATTATTATTATTATTATTATTATTATTATTATTATTATTATTATTATTATTATTATTATTATTATTAGCAGTTAAACGTGGGATTCTCCCGCAATATATCACGTTGTTCATGTTGAAAAGTTGCAAAGTTTCAAGGTAATGTAATAGTACACATGATATGTTGTGGTAATAGAATGTAATATTATATCAACAAACACTTCAACATATATAACAAATGAAAATGGAATTACACTTGTTTCCCTGCAGTTTGGTAACTTTTTGAACTTACAGTATTGCGAATTATTGATAACGATTCGTATACATTTTTTCTAACTGTGAAATCATTAATCAGCGCAGCAGGATAAAAATATTAGGTGTCACACTATTGGAAACGTAAATGTATAAGTTCATTTCCTTTTTTTTTCTTTTCAGAATTTGTTTTACGACTCGCCGACACAGATAGGTCTTATGGCGATGATGGGATAGGAAAGGCCTAGGAGTGGGAAGGAAGTGGCCGTGGCCTTAATTGAGGTACAGCCCCAGCATTTGTCTGGTGTGAAAATGGGAAAATACGGAAGAAAACACTCTTAAGGGCTGCCGACAGTGGGGTTCGAATCTACTATCTACCGGATGCAAGCTCACAGCTGCATGCCCTTAACCACACGGTCAACTTGCCCGGTATATGTAAATTCCTCGGAGTTCCAACTCTGAAGCAAGTTACATATAACTGACCATGAGAAACACGGAGTGTCCAAATTGATCCCTGCTATGATTTCCCCTAATGATGGACTTGAGGTGAAAGATTCCAATTGCTTCGAAATTTACTTACATTAGTTCAGAATTCAATTTTGAAAGTAATCTTACTCGGAATTGGTTGATTTATTCATTTACAAATGGCATACAAAACAAAAACATGATGCGCAAAGGCAATCATTTGATACTCATATATGGAATTTTCCAGAGAATAAATTAGATTTTATCAAAATATTCCTCGCTATTTTAAGATCAAATTGTTTATTAATAAAGTATAATTAATACAGTAATTATAAATTAATTCAAATGGAACATCATTTTCTTCTTATTAGTAAGGTGCTGCACAAGTTATGGTGTATGTAAAAGGTACGTGCATCATTATTCTACAACTACAGTCATACAGTGGATTCATACAGAGAACAAATGAGTTATAAGAGTGTGCTAGAGTTTACTCAGTATTTCACTTGGTTCCCTTTAGCGTTATTCCATCAAGTTGAAAGAAATTAATTATTTATTTATTTATTTATTTATTTATTTATTTATTTATTTATTTATTTATTTATTTATTTATTTATTTATTTATTGCACACTACAGGACTTAGTGTCCCAATTACAGTGGCACTACGCCAGATAAGGTACAATTAACGTGGTGATACTTATATCTAAACTATATTCTGCAATGTTATCTAATCTCCTATAATATTGATATAAAATATTAAACTATTTTTCTAAAAACTAAAGAAACGTATGTTAATATGATGAAACAACACACGACAAAGTAAAATGATAAAATGAATGAAGCAATACACGTACAAACATAATATAATAGGACTTCACCTTACAATTTCCCCTATTTTTAGGACTTCACACAATTGCGCGATGAAGTTCAGTTACACACTCACTCAATGGCAGACTGAAGTCAAGGCCAACGATCTAAGGCCACAGCACTAGTTATAAACAGAGGATTGTGGCGACGTTTAGTAAATTTACACAGGCTTGCAGACTGAACGCTGAAAGGCATAACGGTCTATAATGATAATATATGTATAACAATAATAATCATGTTAATTATAATTGGAGATATTGTTAAACTCGTATGCTGATTTCATGGCAAGTTACTAAATTGAATCAAATATTTTAAAAGTACGAAAATAAGTTGGAACTTCTACGGTATAACTCAATTTTATACATCCTATTGCCACTTAACTAACTTCCAAGTCCGACTCGTTGGCTGAATGGTCAGCGTACTGGCCTTCGGTTCAGAGGGTCCCGGATTCGATTCCCGGCCGGATTGGGGATTTTAACCTCCATTGGTTAATTCTAATGGCCCGGGGACTGGGTGTTCGTGCTGTCCCCAACATCCCTGCAACTCACACACCACACATAACACTATCCTCCACCACAATAACACGCAGTTACCTACAAATGGCAGATGCCGCCCACCCTCATCGGAGGGTCTGCCTTACAAGGGCTGCACTCAGCTAGAAATAGCCACACTAAATTATTATTATTATTATTATTATTATTATTATTATTATTATTATTATTACTAACTTCCAAATTAATTTCCCCTGTTTGAGGTCACGTGAGAGTTCTGTGACAAAGGTAGCCACCATTCCATTCCCAGTGGGATTTTTAAAATCCGAGTCAAATTGTTCTCCTTTGCATTCAGCGTATTCAATGTTGGATCCGTTCCTTTTTTAAGCCAAGTTGCTCTTTATGACACCAGTAACACATTTTGACTAATAATGCTTACACAGTAGTTAGTTGCGTATGAGTTCGGGTATAAGGATACCCTGGAATTCACAATTTAACACAACTATCGCAGCTTTAAAAATATAGTACGTTGTTGTCAACAGTTATCTTCGTAGTACTACGATTACATCTATAGACTTGTTTGTGCTTGTTGTTTTAAGGGGCCTAACATCGAAAGTCATCGGCTCTACATCTATAGGAACTACCGTATATTCGTTCTTAAATATGTGTTACTTTGTTACTAATGCTTTCCACGTGACCAAACAAGTCCTTGTAGTGGCATTGTCGTCAGATGTTATCTCTTAACTGGAGTAACCAACATCTGTCCACTTTCTCTGCTCCTAGGTCAGAACATGGCAATCAAGATGACAGTGTAGCCATTGCAATCCCCAACAAACACAATTCACCTTAGGTGCATGGCTAGCGAGGTGCGCAGTTTAGTCTTCAAGAGCTTGTACATTCTCCTTGCAAAGAAGGTAATTCATTAATTTAATTCAAAACTTGTTGGATGTATCCGCACTCACGTACCATTTGATGGCACATTGTCTTATTCCATAAAAACTATTATATTAATAACTGTTAAAAGTAAAAGGACAACAATTCCATCATAGTTGATGGTCTTATTACTACTCCACGACAGGACTGGGAGGTAGCACCAACTGGAGGTACAAGGTTCGATTAGTGGTGTTGATCAGCGGAAGATATATGCATATCTCATAATCATTTGAAATGAATGAAGGAATAGTACCGTATTTTATTTTCTGTGGCACTGGAAATTTAAATTTAAACCCAAATGACTACACTTAGAAAATGCAACAGTACCTTAATAACACAAGTTGTCTGGAAGTTCCTACACATAATATTGTTCAGAGTTGAAGTCTAAAGATGCACGAAAATTGTAAAATCGACCTTCATTCCTTATCGCCACTATCACCACCACCACCAACAACAACAACAACAAAAACGAACTACAGCTATAGACATATTATTAGGGATGGGCTGCTATGAAGAATCGAACCAGCATTTTTGATAAATTGCTATTTTATGTCTACAAACAAATCAAAAAGAGAGCAATAACAACCCCGGTGTAAATCGGGTTTTGTGAACTGAAATATTGAAATTAAATTTGAGATATTTATGCTCAGAAGGACATTTTTTCTTGAAAGGATAGCCTTATGTTTACGTCTGTTGGTATTTTGGTTGATTAGAAAAGGAAAGCTTTATTTTGTACCGTGTTGGTCTGCAGTCGATAATTTCACGTTTTATTGTTCATGATTAGAAAATAGCATTCGTCTACCGTTGAATATTTCCAAAAAAATGTGCTCTTAATTAAATAACTTGTAAATTAATTGAGATACCTATTTTGTATGCAGCATTTTGATGGCGTTTTGAGGTTACCCAATTTACTTCCTTAAAATATTCTAACCCTTTGCGTGCGAGTATCCATAGTTTGCATCAATCGAAAACATAGACCGTAAGAAAATGAGTAAACCTACGAGTGTACTTTCATTCAAGGTATAACCGATCGCACCGTAGTCCAGAAGTTGTCACAATTTAACGGACAATTTAGTTTTTAAGGTAGTGTGGTGATGATTGTTTTAAGAGGTAGTACAACCGGGCAACCATCCTCTAGTTTTTAAGACTCAACAAGACAGAACTGCAAAACTGCCTGGTTATAAATTTATAAACATCCAGTACAGGATCATATCTGTAGTATTCCTTATTCGAGTTAGTCTACTACCACAGATCTTGTTGAACCAAAACTCTTAGAATTATGAAGAAGTTAGTGTTATATGCGATAGAAATCAGTGTAATTTGAGAGATGGGACTACTTATGAAAACTGAATTATCTATGTAAACGAACGTTGCAAGAAACCTTTCAGTTATGGATCGGGACTGCCATGTTTACAAGTTCTTCAGGCTATTATATTCTTGAATATTCATAGAATTAATAACCAGCAAATTGATGTGTGTAACTCTATTATATGGGGAAAATGGGGATACATTATATTATATTTGTTGCTTAAATATGGTTCGGTCTATTATTATGCATGTTCCTTCAGCGTTTTGTGAATATGTACTAGTCGAGTCAAAGCATTCTTCTTGTAATTATATCGTAAATCTTGTCATAATTTTTATAAGCCTTCACCTTTATGTTAAATAATGATATGGCTCAACCAATATTTCAACTTATATGAAGATTCTTAAGATGTAAGCATCACTTTATGAAGTACTGCGCTATAGTCAAAGACAACGTTCACTGGTCGGCAAGAGTAATATTTGGTGCTTCTTCCGTGAAATTGAATTGGACGTCTCCTTATGATTTAGTACCGAATCTTCCATGAATCTGCACATAACTATGGGATAAAATTAGGGTGAATTTATTGCTCAAATATGAAAGTGGTTCTTTTTTAATATTTTATAATCCTCCATGCTCATTTTACGAAAGTTACGATCTATAAAATATATTTCACGTAAAATTACTGTGTATTTTATTGTCCTAAGGTACACAAGAACAGCTTCAATTATAAGCGATTTGGGACAAAAAATTGAGACTCTCGGTGTCAGGCTACCATTAATGGAACTAGAAACCAAAATCAAACCCCATGGCACTACAGCCGTTGAAGGGCCCTAGCCTACCAAGCGACCGCTGCTCAGCTCGAAGGCCTGCAGATTACGAGGTGTCGTGTGGTCAGCACGACGGATCCTCTCGGCCGTTATTCTTGGCTTTCTAGACCGGGGCCGCTATCTCACCGTCAGATAGCTCCTCAATTCTAATCACGTAGGCTGAGTGGACCTCGAACCAGCCCTCAGATCCAGGTAAAATTCCCTGGCCTGGCCGGTAATCGAGCCCGGGGTCTCCGGGTAAGAGGCAGGCACGCTACCCCTACACCACGGGGCCGGCAATGGAACTAGGGTTTGGTAATAATGTTATTTACGGTTTCTGGACATACAGAGCTGCCACTATTGTGTCCCGCAGGGCTTACCTTACGTGCCGGTAAATCTACCAACACGAGGCTGGCATATTTAAGCACCTTCAAATACCACCGAACTGAGCCGGGATTGAACCCAGAAACTTGAGGTCAGAAGCCAGTTCCCAGCAATCTGAGCCACTTAGCCCGCCCTATCTTGAAGAATCATGTCATAATTAAGGGAAAATTCTGACTAGTGCATAATAATTGAAAATACTTATCGAATAACATTATTCAAAGGCACAAATAACATCTACTATGTGTACTCTGCCAGAAATCAGAGAGTACGATACGAAGTTATTACTTAGTGGAAAACTTGTATGTTAAGACAAACGCAAGACATGGATGAGTTAAAAGCAATCACAGTCGTTATAATGGTTGAAACGCCCCTTAAATTTTTTGCTGCTAGGATTCAGCAAGTAATTATGATGAGTCTTTGCCTTAAGTGTACTTGAAGACTTCGTCATGTAACGTAGCAGACTGATTAATCGACGATAAATCGAACAGCACATCCATTAAGATGTAATTTTGCCGTACCAACTGTAGAAAAAGAAAGAAAACATATGGTGGATGAAGGTCAATGCAAGGATTAGGGGAAGGAAGCCAAAGAAAAGAAAGGCCATTGACAAACCACTGAACAATAACAAAAAGAACAGAGGAGTAGTTGTATAGCCATAGGGAACGTCCATTAGCCAGTACAATGTGAACTGCTGTAAAAAACGAAAGAAAACAATAAATGGTAGGACAATCATATGATTCTCTTCCCAAAGTGGCACTGCAGGGAACTGTTTATCAACGTCAATTACAGTTTTAGGTAAGTGACACATCCCCATTCCAAGTACTGTCACAGATTTAGGTAGCACTGGTTCAGTAGCAATCCTGTGCATTTATTTCGGGGTCTCAAAGACCCATTCCAAGTCATACTGGGATACTACGTTACATCAAGCTCCCATTTCAATTATAGGTTCAAACTGCAGTCGCACACCAAATCTACTAAAGCACCAAAATACAAAAGGATATCTTGTGTGTTCCTCAGGATCTAAGCCATATAATTATGATTTAACTCGTTTGGAGTTAATGATGTTGTGACAGGATCTACAAACATTACACTGTTTCTACTTTTGTTCTTGCCATAACAGCTGCCACTAATATGATCAATTCCGAAATCTCTCTCCTCACTCCTAACAAGTTCGTAATTGCTGCTCTTTTGCTAGTGAGAGTGACCCACATCCCAGGACGTCAGTTATCTGCATATGTTTCTATAGCCGGCTAATATTTTGTCAGAGATTCCACGTTCCCTTTCTTTTTCCGTGTCATGATAACGTAAAGGTCAATATTAATAGGACTATAGACCTGATTTGACTGAAGATCAAAGATCTTGTACTTAACGTCAGTAGATCCCAGCAATTGATAAGCATGAAATAGTCACTGAATGTTGGAAAGATGAATTCATTGAACTAAATAATATAAACATTTAAATTTATGTGCAATAGTTTATGCGAAAGTAAACTATTCATTTTTGAACAACGGTGGCCGTAAATATAAATTCTAACTGGCCCAAGAAATTAACAGATACAATGATGAGAACAGGGTTTGTGTTACTTTGGCAGTAGTTGTAAGAACTCGTGGAGATGAAGGGACCGGTGTTCAAGTGATTAATTACTGCCTCTAGGGGTGAAGTACAGTGGGGACTTCGAGGGCCCTGGAACCGCTACGGAAGCTGTGAAGGCCCTTCAGGAACTCTGAAAAGCGGTGGCAAAAGGGGCTCTGGTTAAGACGCAGCAGGTCGTTATGCTACATAGGTTCCAAAATGGGTAAAAATAAATAAATAAATGAATAAATAAATAAATAAATAAATAAATAAATAAATAAATGTAATATAACTTTTAATTTTGAAGTAATTCCACATACTGTATATGAGTTGACTATGTTGTAAGTACAGGAGATATTATAAGTAGAATTTTGTAAACAATATAAATTTATTAAGGATGAGCTGTGTGTTTAATAAAAAATGTTAGTGTAAATTGTATAATAGTGTATTCTAGGAAAATGTCTTCCTTTGTTAATTTAAAATTTAATGCCTGATAATAATGTATTTTAGTGTACCATTTGCCACCGAGGTAGACACCTCATTTGAAAATAAAGTGATTTTGTTGTTTGTAAAAGCAGGCACCAAAGTAGATAGCAGGGCCACATAAGTTGTCAGTTATGTTACAGTATTTAACACTTACCACTGACCACAGTGTCTCAAGCCTGTGAAAACTAAGCTACAACAGCAACTTAAATCTCAAGGTCGGTAGATGTAGAGTGGGTCTCGGCCCATAAGGGGCCACGGCTGGCCCGTGGTCCAACAGCTCTGCACTCTTACCACCCAGCCAAGCAGAGGAGGGGTGGTTACGGTTCTACCGTGGCTCTACGCCTCTGCATTCGGGAGGCGGGACAGGGCTGGACCTCACGGCTGGCTCCATCCGTTGGCTGTCCAGAAAATCGTTTTCCGAGGTTTTCCATTCTCCTCCACTAAGGCGAATGCCGGGACAGTTCCTAGTATAGGCCACGGCCACCAACCCCCTCACCTTCTCCGAGCATCGCCTACATCGTAACAAATCTCCCGGCCTGAGAGAATGTGTCACCGTCTAAGAGGCCCGCCTCCCCCTTCAGAGGTGGGGGGGGGGAAATAAAACATTTTAGCAGTAGTAGTATAAATCTCAACATAATGAGTAGCAGACGCACCGTATCTGATTATCGGACCAGTTAGAAAAGCAGAATACCGGGCGAGTTGGCCGTGCGGTTAGGAGCGCGCAGCTGTGAGCTTGCATCCGGGAGGTATTGAGTTCGAACCCCACTGTCGGCAGCCCTGAAGATGGTTTTCCGTGGTTTCCCATTTTCACACCAGGCCAATGCTGGGGCTGTACCTTAGTTAAGGCCACGGCCGCTTCCTTCCCATTCCCAGACATTTCCTATCCCATCGTCGCCATAAGATCTATCTGTGTCAGTGCGATGTAAAAAATATAGCAAAAGAAATAGCAGAATCGCCGTGCTCACTCTCATTTCAGGTAGTTTCTCCTGAGATTTTTTAAGATAAGTTGCGAATTAACGAAGTTTTTGACTTCATTTCTATTAATATGCATTCAAATTTCCTGCCCAAGGGAAAGAATATATTTCACGTCCAAGGCCATGAGAATTGGCCTCATAGCGTGGCGAGGCCGTCTGTCGCACTCATTGTTTTATGGTAAGTCGTAAACCTGCAAGTTTTCACTCTGGCGGATGCAGTCAGAGGAGCGGCGGTTCTCTTGCGTGAAAATGACCTCCTTAACCTTAACCTCTTCACATCTTTATTACGCGTCGATGGTTACGTTGATTTAGTTGCAAGAAATTGGTTTCTCACTGGCTCTTCCACTTCGAAAATATCCCTGTTGTATTAAAGGTGTTTTGCTGTTAGAATACATTACAAAACCCCTGTGAAGCGGGTATCTAGTTCAACTTGCACTGCGCTCCAATAAGATATACTTCTTGGGATTAAGGGATCGTCAACTCATTGATCTGGGTGGTTCTAGCTGTCTGGGAAAAGGAGATCCGCGGATTTAGATGTTTGCTCTTATTCATTAGTGGATTGTTTCCCAATAGAGAAAAGACATTGGTGATCACTCAGGAGCTGTCACTAATGCCGAAACTAGAGCCGGCCTTAGTAGTTCAGACTGTAGGGCCCTTGCCTTCTGAGTCAGTTTCGATCTTGGATTAGTACGGTGGTATTTGGAGGCGCTCAATTACATCAGCCTCGTGTGCGTAGGTTTACTGGTACGTAAAATAACTCCTGCGGAACAAAAATTCCGGTACCTCGGCATCTCCGAAAGCAATATTATTTAGTTAGTGGGACGTAAAACCAAATTATTTATTGAACTAGAAAGGGACTACAGAATGTTCATGGTTTAAGCCGGAGGGAGAAGTAATAGGAGGTTTACCCGATAACAAAATCAAGTTAAAGTTAAGATTAAATTCAATACTTCAAGCTGTGCGAATACGTTGACTTAAGTAATAGGGCCATATGATCTGAGTAACCATTTGGACTGGAGAGGTAATGGGTTGAGGGCTAGATATGAATATAGAAAACAACTATTAGACTGGATATGTAATGATTTCTGGGTAAGAGTTGTAAAAAGAGAAGATTGTGCTGTTAGAGTGGATCATAGATGTATATATTTCTTTATCAGATATTTATAAACGAATGCCGGTTACCGAATCTGTTCGTAGTCACCAGAAATGTTCACTGAGTATAAGAAATTATCATGATAATTATTACAGAGGGATAACCGAATGAATATCTCTATAGACCATACTCGAAATGGTCTTCTATAGTTTGTCATTTCGGCGCCAAGAAATACTAATATGTTAATTTTTTGTCTGCGTTACACATTTATTCACCGATCTCAATAACACGACTTAATGATAAAAAATGGTTCATAATAGAAGTAAGTGCAAGCAAGAGGTGAATTTGGTGTCATAATCATGCTGCATAAAACAACTATAGACGTTTGTTATTAGTTGTAAAAGAAAGTTGTTAAGTGGATTGCCATCACAGATTTGAGATCTCTGAGAATAAGTCAAATCTGAGTTATTTGATCTCTAGTTAATCAGTTATGCTTTCGTTTTCCTTTGTATGGTTTACCCAACCTTTATTAGATACTTTCAGAAAATGTCCTGGGATAATAGGCCAGATTAAGCATGATATTCATCACGTCAGCCGTACCACATCCTACACTGGATCAAGGAAGGACGCGTTCTTTATCCTCCCAGAGTGCTGGCGTGCCGCTGGCATCTTTTGATAATCTACAATGACAGTTAACTCTGCTTTGCAATAAAAACTCTCGTCCCAACTACCTGATGACCTTCTACCGCCAACATGTCATAAGCTACAGAAATTACAAGACAGGAGATGACATGTTTGTCGGGTAACATCTTCATAACTTAGTATTCTCGGACGCACGGTCACGAACTTTTGTTGGAGTCGCCATTCCGTGGAATATTTACGCATTTACGCTTTTTGAATATAGAGCTTGAGTGAAAGCATTCTTATGAATTTAACATCGCTGACTCAAACTTGATTTACATTTATCATGTTGAGATGAAATCTTAGATAGCGGGGAATTCATATTTACCGAGTTTTTTTCATCATGTCAAGTAAATGAAAGTCACTTTGCATAAAATAATAATGATTTTAATGGACCTCTCTAAAGTACAAGTACACTTGTGTGCAGAAAATCTGGCCCATAACGTAGATCACAAGAGTGTTCTTTTCTTCGGTAAGGTTTTCACATTTACCTGACTAACACTTGACTACATCCACCCCTTTCTGCTTCTCTCTACGACTGGCTCTAATAAACCCTGGATAAACAAATATGAACCAATGTACGTTCAGTGTGAATTGAAGATTGGATCAGAAAGAACGCCCTTTGTGAAATTTGCTATGACTGGAGTAAATAAGCAGAGGTGAGCCAGTCCAATTTAATATGATTTAGAGACTCGTCTTTGTAGGAGGGAGAGATGAATGTTATCCTCTAATATGTTTTGGAGGGAGGTAAGTAACTTGTCAATCATACAGATAGAAGCATGCTAGAGGTGAAAGGAGGTTATCAAGGGCTGTTGGATATGTTATTACTAATCTCAATACCCATTCCTACATGGACCAGATTTTCTGCATGCAAGTCATTATTTGAATTCAGTACAAGAGATTGCTGTACAGAATCAAATTCCTAACGAGGAAGTATAAGGGGATATTAAATGATCAGAATTTTTCTTTGAGTGATGCAAGTGGATGCGAAGATTTTGGCTAAAATCTTATTTTAATTGCATTGAATGGAACTTGAATATTGTAAATCCATCACTTGCTCAAAAAGTGTTAACAACATTTGTATATGAAACATATTTTGTACCTTACGCACACCTAGTTCCAGGGATATGACTCTAATGACAAAGAAATCACGGTTAGAAGGGCACATCTAGCTGCCTATACTCAAGGAGGGCTCCGACCGATGATTTAGTTTCTAGAGTAACTGGTATGTCAATTTTATTGTTCGCCTTACACTCATCGTTTTATTTTCTAAATAGGCTACGTTGGAATAAGACTACAGAAAATCGTAACACGTCAGCTTCGAATATCAGATTATAGAAGCGCTTAGTTCGCAAGCAGACTACTTGCGCGACTACTGAAAAGCATGAGTCTATAACGTTAATGTGTGTATGTACAAGATGTGTGTAAAAATTGTGTTACCGGGCGAGTTGGCGGTGCAGTTAGGGGCGCGCAGCTGTGAACTCGCATCCGGGAGATAGTGGGTTCGAACCCCAGCCCTGAAGATGGTTTTCCGCGGTTTTCCATTTTCACACCAGGCAAATGCTGTACCTTAATGAAGGCCACGGACGCTTCCTACCCATTCCCACACCTTTCCTATCCCATTGTCGCCATAAGACCACTCTGTGCCGGTGCGACGTAAAGCAAAGTAGCAAACCAAAAAAGAAGTGCGGTGAATATACCGATATCACGATGGTAATGTGTGGTAACACTTCTTGCATGCGCATGTGAATAGAGAGACGTAGCATTGAACACAAGGAGCTGAAGCAGGTTAGTGTGCTGCGGCCAGCCGAACGTAGTTCAATGGTACAACGCAAGTTGAGTAGTCAAAGACGGAGTCTCATGCGATGTTGGTGCAAGTGTATGGAAAATGTGTTTCCAACTGGTTCAAACGCTTTCAGGACAGACAGGAAACTCTTGATGCTGCACGCGGCTTGATCGTACACCGTACAACCCACATCTGACGCCTGCAGGCTTCTTTTTGTTTCCAAGCCTCAAGTGAATCCTGCTGACATACTGAACATTCACAGGCGTGTGACATCAGTGCTTCGATCGATTCTAAAAGACGCCCTCGCTGCCATTTTCCAGCAGCTGTCGGCTATACGCGCTGCCAAAAGTGTATTGTGGCCAATGGAGAGTAGGCTATTTTGAAGGCTACTAAGAGTATTTTGTTTGTACTGTAACTTCTCTTTTCTGTGTGTTATGGTAACATTCACCGAACTTTCGAGACGCGCCTTGGTTATTATTTTTACAAGTTGATTTACGTCACACCACATAGACATGTTTTATGGTGACGATGGGATAGGAAAGGGCTTGAAGTGGGAAGGAAGCGGCAGCGGCCTTCAGCAAGGTACATCCCCATCATTTGTCTGGAGTGAAAATGGGAAACCACGGAAATCTATCTTCAGGGCTGCCGACAGTGGGGTTCTAACTCACTATGTCCTGAATACTTGATACTGGCCGCACTTAAGCGACTGTAGCTCGGTATGCACCTTGTATGTATGTAATGTGTATAGACTATATTCCATGTTACATGTCTCAAGACCTTGATTTTTATAAAACAGTACCTAACAAACGTAGCAGTTCCGTGCGACCTTAAAACAGAAATATTACGTAGTTAGGTGTAAACAGTTAAAAGAGTTCTCCTAATTAGAGACATAATTACAAGATGTTAACAAATTCAAATGGCTCGTTATACCTTGAGAACTAGAATTACTGTTTCTTTGGTAATGTGAACAGGACAGTTACGTCACTCCGGAGGGAAGTGATTACCAAGCCTTTAAATAGATGGAGTGGAATATAATTAATATACGCATACGCTTGAGTGGAGTTTTTAATGGCAGGAGCATAAAGTTGGAATTCAAGAGGACAAATGGGGACAAATATTCGTCATTTTTCAACATATTTGAAATCATTTAAGAAAAGACTTAGTAGACAGCTGATAGATAATCTGGTACCTGGGTAACAGCCCTGAACGCAGATCACTGGAGATTGATCGTTTGGTGGGGGATTGATCGGATGTGTCATCAGTAAGGTCTAAATTTTACTCGTATCTGGCCAAGACCTAATAAGTTTGCCTTTACTGCTGTAGATTCTGTTCATCATCTCTCGTTTTCAGCACATAAAAAGGTTTTAAGTATAATGCATTTTAGAGAAATCTGAAAGCGCTACGATGGGCATTTAATTTCTTATCCCGATAATGTCACGTTGAGTGTTCAATACAAGCAATAGTAAATACATTCCTCCACAGACGTTGCCTGTAAAACTGGCCACAGATCACACCGTTGACCACTACGAAGATGGGAAACGTGAAAAAAGAAGATCTGATGTTAAAGTAGAATCAAATCCGACTCTATGGTTGACTGGTGAGTGTCATGGCCTTAGATCCTCGGGATTTTAGTTTCAATTTCCGGCCGGGCCGAGAAATTATAACCATAAACTATTTTGTCTCCGGGATGGATATTTGTGCTGCCTTCAGCATTCCTTCACCTCATACGCCACGTATAATTCTATCCTCCACCGCGCTAACATGCAGTTTCCTATATGCGGCATAAACCGCCCACCTCTACTCAGTCTGACTTACAGAGGCTAGTAATAGCCATACGAAATTATTATTATTATTTATTATAAGTATTATTAGAGCCTCCGTTGCTCAGGCGGCAGCGCGCCGGCCTCTCACCGCTGGGTTCCGTGTTTCAAATCCTGGTCACTCCATGACTCCATGTGAGATTTGTGCTGGACAAAGCGGAGACAGGACACATTTTTCTCCGGGTACTCCGGTTTTCCCTGTTATATTTCATTCCAGCAACAATCTACAATATCATTTTTCATTTCATCTGTCATTCATTAATCGCTGCCCCAGAGGAGTGCGACAGGCTTCGGCAGCCGGCACAATTCCTGTCCTCGTCTCTAGATGGGTTTTCATTCATTCCATTCCTGACTCGGTCGAATGACTGGAAACAGGCTGTGGATTTTCAATTTCATTATTATTATTATTATTATTATTATTATTATTATTATTATTATTATTATTATTATTATTTGATGACAGTTTTATGTGACCTTAAGATCTGGAAGCTACTGATTTAGATGAAATTCAAACCAAGCAATTCATTATCTTTTCTTTTGAGCACTTTGTAAATGCTCCGAAGAAATTTGAACTCCAGCCTTCTTGGCAATAAACTAGTGGCAGTGCCACCGGCCAGTTACAGTCACTTGCGAGGCTGTATTTGTACAAGAAAAGAAGTGGACTATGGGTAATATATACATTTCCTATGACGAATAATATTTTGATAATTTAGTTCTAGTACATCAAAAAGGGATTATTGTTATAAAAAAGTAGCTTAACCTCGACTAGATCCTCCTTTACCTCGCTAGATTTATAAATCATGCAAATTTCACAGTTTTTGTTGTTTGAAGCATCCAAGTCTTGTTTTGTAATGTTGCATAAAGTGCATGTGCTTTATCAGTGCCATTTTCCTTAATAGTTCACACGACATGTAATGTTCTATTTCTTTTGCACTGGGCGAGTTAGCCGTGCGGTTAGGGTCGCGCAGCTGTGAGCTCGCATCCGGGAGATAGTGGGTTCGAATCCCACTGTCGGCAGTCCTGAAGATGGTTTTCACACCAGGCAAATGCTGGGGCTGTACCTTAATTAAGGCCACGGCTGCTTCCTTTCCATTCTTTAGCCTTTCCTGTCCCATCGTCGCCATAAGACCTATCTGTGTCGGTGCGACGTAAAGCAAATAACAAAAAAAAAGTCTTTTGCGATACCGGGATGGATCATAAAAATTCGTTTTAAGTTAGATCTTTGCAAGTGCCGTGACTGACCACCAGGTGGAAGCTGTAATTTATAGTGCCAACAATTTTGAACCATAAAAGCTTGACAAGCAGACTACACCTTGTGGTTACAGTGCAATAATAAAGAGTCAAGTAGCCGTTTAGTTTCTTTCCCTGGTGAGTAGGCCACCCAAATAACTAATAAATCACGTTCCGAGCTGTCAAACACTGTGTAAACTTAAGCTCTGGGAAGAATTATGGAGAAATGAATAGCCAGCACGTCACTGACAAAGTCATATTCTCTCACAGCTAGACTCCATTTTTAGAAAGTGAACGATTATAAAAAGTATTAAAAAACTGTTGGTTTTAAAACTCTTGTTCGTCTAACGAATTTCAAAGTACATACAGGAATCCATGTACACTTATATTGATCAAGTAACTCTTACCGAGCTCCATAGCTGCAGTCGCTAAAGTACGGCCAGTATCCAGTATTTGGGAGATAGTGGGTTCGAACCCCACTGTCGGCAGCCCTGAAGATGGTTTTCCGTGTTTTCCCATTTTCACACCAGGCAAATGCTGGGGCTGTACCTTAATTAAGGCCACGGCCGCATCGTTCCCAGTCCTAGCCCTTTCCTGTCCCATCGTCGCCTTAAGACCTATCCGTGTCGGCGCGACGTAAAGCCAATAGCAAAAAAAAAAGTAACTATCTCAAAACGTCACTAATGCTGAAGGCCTCAGAAAACTGCTACCTCCCTATGCCCAATAGATAAGCGGGGGTCCTTAAAAAGTAAGTTCTCTGTTCACTAAAATTTATAATTGACAAATATTAGCTTCTCTGTTGATAACTGGTAGAGTGTCGACCTACAGATCTAAGATCGCGAGTTCAAATCCGGTATACGTAGTCCAATTTTTGAAAGGAGGAAAGTAGTCCATTCGACACCCTACATCGGATGATGTCGGCATATAAACGATCACTGCTGACACATTTGGTGTTTACCCAAGAAAATTAATTAAAACTCAACCATAAATCGCCCGACAGAGATCCATTTCTCTGCCATCTAGTAAAGTACAGTAAAACAGAACGCCGAAATTGACACGCAAGCAGCCTAAATAGCTTCAAGATTCCTGCACACTGTAGCTAAGGCCATACGATTATATTATTATTATTATTATTATTGTTATTATTATTATTATTATTATTATTATTAACACTATTTCTTTACAAATTACATTTAAGGAAGAAAAACCCAACAGAAGAAATCGATGGCTTTCTTTAAAAACCTCGTAAGTCCGAATACTCTTCCTAACCATTATATTCCTTAAGACTGGTCACGCCTACCAGTCTCATATTTATATGCAGTCCAAAAGTGTAATTTTCGTCATGGTTTTTTCCTCTGCCAACTAGTAAAGGAAAATGAACCTTAAACACATTATATTGTAGGAGTGTGTAAATTTGCCATGCAATCAACATCCCTACAATACGATATCGTAAGGTCCATTTTCCTTTAGACATTAGCAAAGGAAAATGAACACAGCGAAAATTATTCTGATGGACTGCATACAAATATATGACCGGGAGGCGTGACCAGTCTTAAGGAATATAATGGGTAGGAAGAACACTTGGGCATACGAGGTTTTAAAAGAAAGCCATCGAAATGGATTCTATAAATTTTAATTCCCTACGATAACTCGGTGACAATTTACCCCCATGTTCGGTCGAAACATTCCTCTTAGGATATGGTAACATGCTCTGAATGCAACGAGATGATGCAAGGCAAAGTCATCTCCGTACAGGTCTTGAAGACCTTTGGAGGAGAGAATGGTAAAGGCTCCCATTATCCGTAATCTCGACAGTAAGTGGGACAGAGTGATTGGCTATATGCTCGGCTGTCTTTGCCCCCAGGAATAAATCTGTTACTCATTTTTGGTGTAGGCTACCGTACGTAATGCTTAGGGCTGTATGCCTCTCCAGAAGTGGAAATATACAGTAGTTTCTAAATTCTTCGACCTCCTTACATGGAATCGAACCCACGTCCTTCTGTGTGTAACGAGTACGCATTTACAGACTCGGATACATAGCCCCTATATATAGATAATAATACAGTTAATATTAATAATAATAATAATAAAAAATAATACGTTATAAAGGATGCATCTTATGTCCCATCAGCTACTAGAAACCTAGAACACCTGAATATAAACTGTGTTTGCGAGTAAATTTACTACAAATGTACGTTCGTTGGCTCGGGGCGATGTAATTGTGGAACAGTGAAATGCAGCAATATTATTAAGTAAATTCGAGAAGAACTGTCATTAATATATTGGTCAAGATAAATTTATAAAGCTATGTAGAGAATACATCATTGGATACATAAATGTAGGCTGTTATTTTTTTGTGGATTGGTCACTGATAAAGAAGGGAGATATTTGTTTAATTCAATCCTCATTTGTGTGCTCCAAGTGTTATAACTCGATGTATACTGTTTGATGGGGACTATGCATTAACTTCTATGTAAATTCGTGTTCTCATCCCGAGGGTCTGCATCTCTTTTCAGGCACAATCCCCTTAGAATTGAGCTACGCCTACCCTTTAACTACGTATCAACCATCCTGAGAGTCTTAAATTACTGGCCGTACCGGGAGTCTAACTCTGGTCTCCGAGGACTGCAGCTAATAGCACTAACCGTTACACTACGAGAGTAGACAGTCTGTTCTTTTTCAGTGATCAATTTCTGTGTTCTACATTTTGTTTTTGTCAAGAACGATACAGTTGTGAAGAACTTAGATCAAGTAGGCTACGCGTTACTATTCCTGTAGCAGTAAGCTTGCACTTGGGAGATAATGGGTTCGAACTCCACAGTCAGCAGTCTGAAAATAATTTTCCCAAGTCTCTCATTTTAATACCAAAAACCTGCGGGTGATGTTCCTTAATTAAGGCTACGGCACCTATCTTAATAATTCTAGTTCTTTACTAACTAAGTGTCGTTGGAGCGACGTTATTCTGTTAGTAAAAGCATAGGGCTATTTGACGAAAGTTGGTATTAAAATGGAAAAAATTCTTGTCGTCACCAGTCCTCCAAAATTTCTTTTACTTTATTTTTTTCAGGGCTGATTCTAATCTTCGTCCCGTACCGGCTCTCTGGCTAAATGGTTAGCGTTGGTTCAAGGGGATTTTAACCTTCATTAACGAATTCCTCTGGCTTTAGGGCTGGATATTTGTGCCGTTTTCAACATTAGTATTCATCTTACGTAGGGCCTTATCCTCACAGACTCGCAGGTCACCTGTAGGAGTCAACTCAAAAGACCTGCGCCAGGTCTCTCTGGAGGCTGTGCACCATTAACTACCTACCTTCATCCCGTGCGTTCAGACTGAGCAATTCTATGTACATGGAATTGGACGCTGAACATATAAGCCTAAGCAGTGTTTCGTAGTAGCTCGCATAGCCCTTAGTGAACGAGCTGAGCATGTGGACACTGGCCATGCATGTTTTCATAGTGATTGATATGTCTTACACAGGGAGTCTCGACGTGTGCCTGTGGGGTCAGCTCATACATATTGATCTCACAGAGTTAGCGGTGCACTGACATTGCAGGGAATTTTGATTAATACTAGTCGTCATGACCCCACTGTCGTGTTCCCAAGAAGTGGGTGTAGCCGGGACTTCCCCTTCAGATATGACTGGAATTAACCTGAATAGACTGGGAACCAATATTTGTATTAACTTGATCACTTCATGAGGAATTATGTAGTCACACGGTAGGTAGGAGCTATACACTATAACGTGTTTCAATAATTTGAATTTTATTTCATGTAAGACTACCTTAACGTAGATCTGATTTTGGGAGTGATAATAATAAATAATGCTGTGGGTGTTACGTACCACTAACCCTTTAACGTTTTTCGGAGACGTAGAGATGCCGGAATTTTGTCCCGCGGGAGTTTTTTCAGGTGCCCAAATATCCTCCAACACGAGGCTAGCGTATTTGAGCAGCTTCAAATACCAATATACTTTGGTGGGATCAATTTGTCCAACTTGTGCTCAGAAGATAAGCAGTCTATCGTCTGAGCTACACAGGCCGACCCTTCAATAGAAATATTTCTAAGTCCACCTATGCAATCTGACGGATACGGAGATGGAAGTGGAAATTCGTTTACTTATCGAAACAGCCCTCAGGAACAGGAAAATATATTTAAATACCATAATACAGCTCATCCTGTAATACATCCTTCTCGTAGACCTGACACTGAGAGTGAAGGAACCAAAGAAAAATATTCGAAACTTCCAAACTGAAAGGAAAGACTGTGGAATTATCAAAATTTCTACCTTCATAAAAATAGTCTGAACGATTCCTCAATCCTTAAATTACCTCTTTGGAGGCCCAGATACCTCAAGACGTGTAGGGCATTCACAAGGTGCCAATTGATTCAGCCATTACCTCCACTACCCGTGCCAGACTCCTTTCTTTCGTCCTTCCTATCCGATCTCACTTGATCGACGCTTGTTCTCTTGCGATCCATCAGTGTTCGAACTACAAAACAAGAGTAAATTATATTTTCATCCCTTTCATGATGAGGATCATGGGATAAATCAATGAAATTATCGGGGCCCATCTCTTTCTTTAGGTCATACCCTCGTTTGTTATAAGGTGGAGAACTTCCTTTCGATTAATGCTGTTGTCTTCTCAGAACTACCAACACCACCACCACTACCAACAACAACAATTTACTAAACCAATTCTCTTCGTAATTTGTTGTATACATCATGCATTCATACTCCAGGAGCTGTGATGATTCTTGGCTTCTGATCGCCTGTACCACCTATAGGGCTGAATTACCACCAATAATTAACTAAATTATACAGGCTGCGCAATACAAAGAGTATATTTCATAGATTATTAGTCGGTTTCACTTGTACTAAAATAAAGCTTGTAGTTTTACATGATCATCGTCATGGGATCTCCACAGGGGTGGATTGGCAGGATTCGAACCGCAGCTGCATTGTTGAGTAGCCACTTGCGATGGCACTCGGCTGTCACGCACCATTTCACCTGTAATACTCATGTAAACTAGAGACAGTTTTTGGTAAATTTCCGATTGGCACCACTTCTTCTTAGTCGTTTGCATTAAGTTAAAATAGAAACTCGAACTTTATAAAACACAGTGTTCTACGCCGGTGACACACGGAGACTTACGGCGCAGACATCATGGAAGCTCAACGCGTTCCACCTACGTTGCTTACGCAAAATTTTAGGTGTCAGTTGGCATGACCGATTCACCAATGAAAATATTTTAAGGCAGAATGGCTCCAGAGAATTACAAGATATTGTAATGGAACATCGAATATGTCTAGCCAGCCTTATTATTCGTTTACCAGACAGCTGATACTCGAAAAATGCTGCGCAATGGGAGCCTCTAAAAGGCTGGAGGAAGTCGGACAGATCACGCGTAAACATGGGATCAAACTTTCAAAGAAGACCCATGAAGAGTTAACATCAGGTGGGACGATATCGAGAATGCGGCTTCGAACAGGAGGGCTCTTTGACGTAATCTTGCTGCTTGTGCACTTTGCACAAAAGGAACGAAGGATGATGATGATGATGATGATGATGATGATGATGATAATGAAGTGGTTGTGGTGGTGGTGGTGGTTATTATGATGTTACATATTTGAGCTCTGCAACCGAACGAGGACCCGAAGTTTAAATCATGTTTCTGGCAGTAGCCATCCTTGATATGAAATGTGTCTGCTGATCACTCACTCTAGATTCAATCGGGGAATTTACTGTACTTTACTTGAAGTTTTATGGCACCCAATTCAGAGAATGGAGTAATTACCGTACTGCCGCAAAGGCATATCCTTATCACATCAACCATTTTTCTATTCTTTCTGAAGTTCACTTCATCTCTTTCATGACCCACAGTCATGTGCAACGTGTCCTTTATCAATTTCATTCGAAGTCTTCACTTACTTTCTTTCCCTAGAATTTTACCTTCATTAGTACTTAATATAATATTTTACGTCTCAATATGTGCTCGACGGATTTCATTTTCGTTTTTTTTTAAATCGTGCCTATCAAACGAAAAACAACAGCAGCAGCAAACACAAAAGTACATTTTCATAACACGTGTGAAGTATATTCAAACCTACGTTTATAGATATTATCAGACAGTACTTACGAACGTATGTACAAGAATTCGATTCGTAATAATATTATTAATTTTACGTCCCAATAACTAGGTACTTTTAAAGTTGTTGGAGGCGCAGAGGTGCAGGAATTTTGTCCTACAGAAGTTCTTTAACGTATCTACCGACACTTGGCTAACATATTTGAGCACTTTCAGATACCACTTGGTCAAGCCAGGAATTCTACAGCTGAAGACACGAAAACAATAAGAATTTACATAGTACTGAATGACAAGTGAAATACATCGAGTAGCCGTATGAGTAGAATTAAAAAGTGAGTTGATTTCATAAGACTACCGAGTCTTGCCAAATGGGGCTAATTAATTTACATAATCAGAGATAACTCTCTCGAAAGATCTCTAGTATTTGTCTTGTATTCTGTACCTGAATTGGAGTACTCTTCCGGCAGGGCTAGTTTTGAATCCTGATTCGCCAACGCCCATTTCTGTCTATAGAGAGATCTGCTCACAGGTAGCAGAAGAACCAGTCAGAACCTGTTACGTCGCACCCGATGCTATTAGAATAGCTGTTTATGGTGGCCTGATTATGTCGATCAGTACAGAGCAAACAATTTGTTGGTTCAATGATCGCTGGTGGGCTGACTTATTGCAAATTGTGGGTAGCAACGTTTGTGGCAGATTCCCTAATTACAATCTGTGGGTAGCATTTTTTCTGGCAGATCCTTTGATTGCAACTTGTGGGTAGCGACTTGTTTTGGTTTAGGCTGTATGCAAATTGTCTCAATATGGAGAGTGTTCGGATGAGCATGATAGCATGTTATGCTTTGGAGGCTTTCACATACTTATTTCTAGAGAATAAGTAGTTCTGAAAACTCATTCAAATTCCTAAACTGAAAGCAGGCAAGGGATATTTAATAACTAATTATCACAGCAGAGTACGGTACCTGATCTTTAAAAAGAGCAGTCAATTTTACTGTTTAAATCCGGGTATTTATTCGGTCGAATGAAGACAATTGGTTTCTAATGGATTAAACTGTAAGTTTGCTATTAGTAAAATGGGGAGAACTAGGTACAATGTATTGTTCCAAAATTTCTTTCCTTAATGAATGTGACAATTGATGCCTGAGTTTAAGAGAGTTAATAGTGAGGTAATTATTCATAGATGAGGTGCAAGAGAGGTAATCCACCTGATAGCTCTCCATACTAGGAAATAGCAATGTTCGGCCTCGTAATCAGTTCATATGAATAATACTTAATTACTTTGAGTTAAAACTCAAAATTAAATTTGTCAACCATGAGGCCGATTTTCCCTTTTGGATGTTATTGTAAAAAATCCAATACAGGGTGTTTCAGTTCAGGGAGTACTAGTAGTGTCTAACAATCTCCAACTGTGTAACGAAGACTATTATCTCCTATCTCTGACATAATAATTGTATATGTGTAATATATATATTTATGCTATTGAACGTGAAAGCACTTGAGGTCACAAATATTTCAATGGTTCTCGTAAGGCAACCGCAGAACGAAATTCATTTTGGACCGGACGATTAACTTCATAATCGCTAGTCTTTAGAATTCCCTTGACTCATAATCTTCACTGCTGTGAACTTTTAATTCTCTCAAACCCGTCAGTTCATCTGTTTAAGATGATCCATTGTGATAGAAGCGTCCTTCGGTTTCATAAAAACTTGAATATTAAATTTATTCTCCAACTATTTTATGTACCACTGCTACCTCCCTGCGTCATATAACTGGTAAGAGTTGATGGTGGTAGTGATCTATAATTTAAGGAGCAAAACAATTAGATCATCACCCACTCTCGATACTTATTGTTGGAGAAAAAGGATGGTTCCAATCGATTGCGTACCGGCTAAGGTAAAGGAACTGTCATGAAAGGACTCCTAAGGAATCATAAACGTCAAGAACCACTTTTGACCAAGAGGGGTCAACTAGGAAAATCGGCCTCAAACTGCCTTAAACTCTTCTTTCTTCACATTAATAGGCTTAATGACCTTGGTCAATCAATAAATAACGTTACTATAATAATATAATAATCTCGTGTCCTCATACTGAGGTGGTGCAGGCACACCCCTAATGGAGGTGAGCAGCATGTACCATTTTACCCAGAAACCAGGCCTCCTGCCATTCTTAAATTTCTGGCAGTACCCGGAATTGAACCCGGGCCTCCGAGGACTGCAGCTAGTAGTGCTAACCGTTACGGTACGGAGATGGACGTAGTGGGATTTATTTCTGAAAAATAATGTGATCAGGGAAAGCTTTAGACTTTGTACTTTTTAATAATAAAACAACGTTACTTAAACACAAGGGAAATTATTATTCATTGCGGTGGAATGGTGATGGTGGTGGTAGTAGTGGTGAAAGTGATGATAAACATCTTCTTCTCTAGAGAGACCGAGTTCGTTTCAGTGCAGTTGATCAGGTGGTTTAGCTGTGAATCAAAATGAGATTCAAGGTTTTATTAAGCAAGAAGTTTGTTTCAAATGAAATTCTGCACAAATAATTCCTTAACTATGGAATTTGATACAAGTCCGATTTCGTGGTACAGTATCTGGGGACGAATTATTCCGTCGCTTTTCCCTTAAAAATAAAATAAAAATAAATCAGAATATTTTTCAGATAAAATATTCCATCCTTATGTCTTTCATCAAAGCCGCCTGTTGTTGGTATGTGCCATTATTATTTCGTATGGAAACTGTTTAATATAAGGGAGATGTTTCATAAATTTTAAACTTCTTTGAAATCATTTAAGAAAATACTAGATAAAGAAAAAGTCTCCGTGGCTCAGGTGGTAGGGCGCCGACCTCTCACCGCTGGATACCGTGGTTCAAATCCCGGTCACTCCATGTGAGATTCGTGCTGCATAATGCGGAGACAGGACAGGTTTTTCTCCCGGTACTCCGGTTTTCGCTGTCATCTTTCACTCCAGCAACACCCTCCATTAACATTTCATCTGTCAGTCACTTATCATTGCCCCAGAGGAGTGCAGCAGGCTTCGGCAGCCGGCACATTTCCCATCCTCGCCGCTAGATGGGGCTTCATTCATTCATTCCATTCTTGACCCGGTCAAATGACTGGAAACAGGCTATGGATTTTCATTTCCGCTAGGTAAACAACTGATAGAGGATCGTCCACTGGGTGATTGCTCTAAACGCAGATAAAAAACGAAAATCGAACTCCTGGAAACAACTACAACAACAATGGATAGCACACATAGCCCATTATGGGACTTGGATTTTCGAAACGACTGCTGCCTAGCTACATGGCTAGCAGATATTCGAGTGCTCCTTGGTCAGTTCGGCATCCTTAGCCATATTGCTTGGCTTTAGTGACCTTTGAATACATTTCTCTGAATAAGTATAGAAGACACCTTGAATGTCCACACAAGTCCTCGAGTATCAGATAGCTCCTCAGTTAGTCTCACGAGGCTGAGTGAGCCTCATTCAGACCCTCAATCCAAATCCTTAAACTGGCCAGAAATAGAACCCGGGCCCTGCGGGTAAGATGTGGGAATGCCACATCGCGGGGATCACGCAATAATACTTAGTGATGAGTTTGTAAACTGTGTGAATACCGAGTGAAGGTAAAATCTGTATAATATTTTTATTATTGATTTTAATGCCCACTTTTACGGTTTCCTGAGACATTGAGGTATTTGAATTATATTCCACAGGAGTTCTCTTACCGACACGAGGCTGGCGTATTTGAGCACCTTCAAACACACTGGACTGAGCCGGAATCGAACCCGCTAATTTGGATTCAGAGAGCCAGCGTTCTACCGTCTTAACCTCTCAGTCTGGAATATGAAGTCATCTTTCGGTCAGCGTGATAAACAGTGCTGGTAAGTCATGATTTTGATACTTCGATGTCTTTGTTTCTGATCATGCGTCCGACTCCTTGGCTGAATGGTCAACATTGAGGCCTTCGGTTCAGAGGGTCTCGAGTTTCATTCCCGACCGGGTCGGGGATTTTAATCGCGCTTCATTAATTGTTCTTACTCGGGGACTGGGTGTTTGTGTTTGCCCCAACGCTCTCCTCTTCATATTGACACAACAAAACAATACGCAATAGTGATTATGTGTCTCCAGATAGGGTTGGCATCAGGAAGGGCATCCGGCCATAAAACTGGGCCAAATTCACATATGCGACAAAGTTGGCATCCGCGGCCCCACAGGTGAGGGAAAAGTGGTAGTATAAGAAGAAGAAGAAGAAGGGATAAAACATGCATTTGGAAACTATAAACCAGATTACTGTTGATGTAAGAAATAGTTTTAAACCGAGAATGCCTTTGAGGTCAATTTCAATGATAATATGAAATAAGAACACACTGATCTTCTTCTTCTTCTTTTTAGGGTCAGCATAATATGTAGATTACGTCCAACCTTACGGCCGAAAATCTTTCCTATGCGGAGGATGTATTCGCAAATGTGTGCCCCTGAATCGGTTTATAGGGTAGTGTGATGTATTGTATATAAATTAATATGTGGATTAGGAAGAACACAAGCACCCAGCCGTAGAACTGGAGGAATTAAGTGATTAAAATGTCCGACCCTTCCGGGAATTGAACCCAAGGCCTTCTGAATCCAAGACCACTACGCTGGTTATTCAGACAATTAGCCGGACAAAAATAAGAACAGAATAGTATTGTTCGTAAGATAATAGATTTTTAGTTTTTTTTTTTTTTTGCTAGGGGCTTTACGTCGCACCGACACAGATATGTCTTATGGCGACGATGGGATAGGAAAGGCCTAGGAGTTGGAAGGAAGCGGCCGTGGCCTTAATTAAGGTACAGCCTGGTGTGAAAATGGGAAACCACGGAAAACCATCTTCAGGGCTGCCGATAGTGGGATTCGAACCTACTATCTCCCGGATGCAACCTCACAGCCGAACGCCTCTACGCGCACGGCAATAAATTATTTTAAATTTACTACTTCTCTCGTGTTATGAAGCAATTTAGACTGTCATCAAAGCTTCTTTTTCGGCCGATGACCTAGATGTTAGGCCCCTTAAAACAACAAGCATCATCATCATCATCATCAAACTTCTTTTCATGAAGTGCACATTTAATTGCACCTGGTATCGAAGACTCATTTCTTGACAGTTTCGCGTGTCCATCATATCATGCATTTGAATTGTGTGTTGCACAATGCTGCCCGCGGAGGAAGCCCAGCTGAACGTGTGGTAGGTCAGGGCCTAGCAAGAGAACCCGTTCCCACTGTAGGTCAGTCAGTCTGCGCGCCTCGGCCACTCTTGTTCTAATTAGACCTGTGCCGTTAAATTACCTGCACACATTCATTACTACTCAGCTATGGTATTCAAAGTAAATCACGGGGAAAGGGTAAATCTCTGAAATTGTCTTAATTCTCCAAAAATAGATACGTTTTGAATAAGTTCTTCATTAGTTAAAACGTAACAATTCAATGGCATTAAAAAGAAAATATGTATTTCACCGTAAATCTTGACGCTATATGCATATTCTGAATGGAATATAAATTAATTTCAACTTAGAATTTTGGCCGGTGAAATTCGTTCATCGAACAGTATTTGCCTATTACAGTATATCAAAGAATATTCTTGTTTTCAATTATGTAGGCCTATGTGCTTCGGGTCAAAAATAATCCGATAATATCGTTACACAGCGGTTTTTCTTGGTATAACGATGCCATAATATTTGTATAATTTCAAACCAGTGTTATTAGTTCTGTCATATATTTTTCCAAAATATTAATTGTTTTCTGTTCATACTACTCCCTTCTTGTTCTAAACAAAATGTTAAAACAAATGTAGTTATTTGCGGTTATCTCAAATTACAGTAGAAACCAAATCCTGTATTATCATCTTCGACAACATAACCTTGAAGGAACAGGTTCTACATTACATAAGAAGTCGAGCACAAAACGAAGACTGAACCTGGAATATATTCAGGAGCAATCAGTAGGTACTTTATATAAAATATATCTCAAAATGCTAGGAAATTAAAGTAAGGTTTTTTTTATATAGTTCTGTCAAATTGTACCTTTATAAGCTGTTTTCTATTATTTCTGCGCTCTAATTTATAAACACCTAGACCTCTTACTGTAGAAATAGGACGAAGGATGATGGTTATGAGGATGATGATGACGATTATTATTATTATTATTATTATTATTATTATTATTATTATTATTATTATTATTATTATTATTATTATTATTATTATTATTATTTGGATCTTGTTAAGAAACGTTTTATTTATTTCCTTTCCAACTGAGGAAGATTTGATCTGGCATTCGTCATATTTTGAAATCATAACCTTCACTATATCTTGAAAGTAAGAGTCCTTACCTTAATAAAGGTGAAGGGGGGAGTGAAATTTTACTCTGCTGATTTCAATGTGCACTGAAGTAATGAAAATAACGAGTAATACAAGTGAATTTAGTGTTACTGGCTTTACCGTGGATTGATGTTACCAACATTACGTAAAAGTTTCGTGAAGTTAATTCTAATAATTTAGTAATGTGGCTGTTACTAAATATTAGTTCTGTTAAAATTAGATAGGAACTCTTTTCCACATCCTAAAGAAGTGTTGATATACGAGAAGGCACGATATCCATTACTTAATTCTGGAAAAAGACAAGGTTTGCAGAAATTTTAAAAACTATGTTTTCACCATCTGTTTTATGACTAGTTTAATTTTCGTAGCGGTAAATTTAGTAGATGTGTATGAGAATTACTTCCAATTAAATGACTATGGATAATTACACAACATTAGTATGGTGGTTACCATGAAACTAATTGGGGCTTACTTGCAGAAACATGTCGCCGATCACTTTCGATGTCCCGGACCGCACTGGCTGGAGAGCTTGTTCGATGCCGCTACGAACACGGTTAGCACAGTAATGAGCTAGATAGCGGAAAACTGTGAACCACCTCTGTGGTACCTACGGTCTCGCTTATTTTTTTTTTGTTCCCCTCTCTTTGCGCCGAAAGTAGTAGACATATCAGCTATATGACTGTTACATGAGCAGAAACATCATTGTTTCTGGCCGGTGTCTGCACGCATGCGCACTTGCAAGGTCGTTGTCTAAGTCGAGGAAGACCGGTTTTTTTATTATACAGTAGATTTCTCTCATACTATCGCGACTTTGTCGATTTTCTTTTTTAATAGGCACTTCAGTAGTTTTAAGACAGTATCAGACAGATGCAAAACCATCTGAACGAAGGACTACCGGTTTTCTCTCTCAACTTTATGGAAGTATTTAAGGAATGTCTGGGGCTAACACCTACAGTTTTCAACTAAATATTTTGAGTTCGACGAGTTTAAACTTTCTTAACTCACTTGATAGGGTAGTCTAGATAGATATTGAGTGTACCTGTTAACTCCTCTATTCATCAAAGAATATAAGTCTTGTTAGAAATTATTTCCTATTTGTCCGGCTCCATGGCTAAATGGTTAGCGTGCTGGCTTTTGGTCACATGGGTCCCGTGTTCGATTCTCGGCGGGGTCCGGAATTTTAACCATAATTGGTTAATTCCCCTGGCCCGGGAAAAGGGGGTATGTGTCGTGTTCATCATCATTTCATCCTCATCACGAAGCGCAGGTCGCCTACGGGAATCAAATCAAAAGACCTGCACCTGTCTTCGGACACATCCCAGCACTAAAAGCTATACGCCATTTCATTTCATTTCCTATTTTAGATATTATTGCAATATCTGAATTAATTAATTTTGAAACTAGTCTCTATTTTTATAGTCAGTAAAACTGAACTAATTCCTCTGATATACGAAAAGGCATTCACGTAGGAAGTTTTAAAAAAAATCCTTCCCTTCCCCCAGTTTCTGAACTCAGTTATCCTAATACGAAGAGAACAAACTGAAGGCAAAGAAAAGTTTCAAAGGAATATTTTGTTTCCTGTGCCATATTTCTCCAGTATTTCTTATCGAGATAAGGTGTATGCATAAGGACTCTTCTGGTGGCATACTGGAAATATTGAGCTAGAAATGTATATTAATCACTAGTGAATGGTGAAAGAGACGGAATTATCTATAGGCCTACGGCCCGGATACTGAAATACAACTATTAAAACATAGCTATAAGAAAAAAAAATATGTGCCCCAGCCCTCCATCTGTAAAGTAATTTAATTAGAGTTACTGCATTGGACATCACTGCCTCTAGGGTAAAAATAGCCTCTAGGGTAAAATTAGAATGACGTTCCAGTATAGAACATTTGTTATTGAAACGAATTTTTATCGCAGATATTTCTTAGATATTTTCTGGTGGTTACTTAATTGTCCGTTCCATGTTTTCTCATCTATATTTTGAACTAAGAAACAATACTGATGCACTCTTGATTACAGGCACTTGCTTTACAAAGAGAAATGTAAATTTGCTTGCCACCTTACATTTTTACTTAACACATTCAATTGGAAGTCTCTGTTATGTAAATAAGTGTCAAATACTTGAAACATAAAGTAATATGCTACGACTGATTAAAACTCTTAAGAAAAATATACCGGTAATTAAGTTTATATAGAACGATCATAGTTTTTCAGGAACCTTTCTGTACTTACTGTTGCTATATGCATAGTTGTTCAGAGGAGGCCGCTACAAAGAATACAGTGCCTTAAGTAACTGGATCCCTTAATATAGGCTCATTAAGGAGAAATGGCAGACCTCACTTGTCCAGAAGTCAATAGTGCTAGCAAGAAACTTGAATGCTGGAAGGACCATGGCCACGACCAGTTTAGTCAGACAGTTAGGTAACTTCCGCTCGGTCAGCGGATTTACTGACCCGAAATTACATGGGGAGATAAGATAAATAAATTTAGCTTAAGGTTATATTTCACGTTACGTTTAAAGTTGATAGTAAGGAAAACGGCGTCTAAATGTGTATTGCGTTTTGAGAACTAATCAAATTCATGGGGCAGGGGCGTTATAAAAGTTCCCTTAAAAGCGAATGCTTCTCTTTCATTAGGACGGCATCGACTATAGCAGGCACCCTCAAGAAATGAATTATATATACATTATATTAATAGTTAATCCATTTTCATGGAGGTTTGTGCAAAGGCAAATTTGTATGGGTGGGTTAAAATATCATTATAATAATTAAATACATAATATACTATAAAACCAAACCAAACTCCAAACCCCATGGCGAAATAACCCCGAAGAACCACGGCCTACCAAGCGACCGCTGTTCACCCCGAAGGCCTGTAGATCATGAAGTATTGTGTGGTCAGCACGACGAATACTCTCGGCCGTTATTCTTGGCTTTCTACACCTTGACCACTACCTCACCGTCAGATGGCTCTTCATTTGTAATTATGTAGGCTGAGTGGACCTCGAACCAGCCCTCAGATCCAGGTAAAAACACCTGACCTGACCGGAAATCGGACCCGGTGCCTTAGAGTAAGAGGCAGCCATGCAACCCCAACACCGTGCGGCCGTATTATTATTATTATTATTATTATTATTATTATTATTATTATTATTATTATTATTATTAGCTTTACATACTACTAACTAATTTTATGGAATTCGGAGACACCAAAGTGCCAGAATATTCTCACGCATGGGTTATCTTATATGCCGGTAAATCCTCCAACACGAGGCTGGCGTATTTGAGAAACATCATGTACCGCCGAAGTGAGCCGAGGCCAAATAGGAATGAGAAAGGTGTTGCATCATTTATTGTCTCATCATTCATTGATACGAATAAATGAATCAAAGTTCCGCTGAAGTCAAGTCGCATTTTCACATCTGAATTCAGACCAGATAACACAGTTGATTGAAACAAGCATGTTATCATTGGCGCAAACTTTAACTTTTATTGAACAGACCTCTTAAAGTAGAGTGAATATATTCTCGTGTATTTTCACAAAAACAAATTTGAGAATTATTTTCATGGCAGATAGCTGTGTAAAATTCTAAACTTTAAGTCTTATTATTTTTGTTGCATTAAAAATACTATAATCAAATAAATGTCATAGGAAACCAGTTCCCAGTGGATAATTATTTAATTACAGGAAGCATGTTTAGGAAACTGTGTTGTACATAAACCGCAACTTCTCTGGTGTCTATCGATGGCAAAGTACATTAACTCTCTTATTTATCAATTCCTTATCAAGTTTCTTTTGTGATGAATTTTATTAATTTTGCTGTTAAAAGCACTAATAAGTGAATATGCATGATCTTATTTATTTAATAAGTATTTTTTCCTGTGTTTTAATTTTCAAACTAGCATGGACTCACTTAATGCGTCAAGTGTGTTTCTCTTGTATAAAACTTCTGGTGAGCAAGGCCAGAGCAACATTGACGAGAAACGGAAGCCATGCAGTAAGTTGTTAGAGTGAACACATCGACTCCAACAGATTTTTAGCCTATTTATAGACACCTTGGGATGGCAATAACTCCTTGTATTGTGTTTTTTTAATTTCATGGTCTGTGCTATTTAAATTCGCATATATATTTTTTTACAAGTTGCTTTACGTCGCACCGACACAGATAGTTCTTATGGCAAGGATGGGATAGAAAAGGGCTAGGAGTGAGGGGGAAGCGACCTTAATTAGGGTGTAGTGAAAATAGGAAACCACGGAAAGCAATCTTCAGGCCTTGCTGAAAGTGAGGATCGAACCCACTATCTCCCGAATGCAAGCTGGCAGCTACGTGACCCAAACCCCCCAGACATTAGCTCGGTAATTCAGTATATCCAAGTCATTCATTGCTGACTTGTATTTATTATACATCTGAGAAATATACTTCTCATGCGACATGAGGGAGATAAAGCTGTGTCGGAGCTCGGGTAAGATACTGTGAAGTCTCAAGTACCCTACCTGAATTTGTGATTAGTGAGGAAACAGCGGGCTCTTCAGGAAAATACCGCACTTTCTAATGTGTCCAGTCCGATAAAATTAGGAAAAAATTTCTAAGTTTTGAACAGGAAACAGCTATTAATTCCAGAAGATAATTAGCACGTTAAATTTGTTTGCCTCGATTCAATTCTTGGCCACACAAAGCATTTAATTTTACGGTGTGCAACTGGTGGGAGGTGGGATGGGGTTTGCGCTGGTTAAATTCCCACTCTCGGGAATTATACCCACACAAAAATTTAAATTATTGGTGTGATTATCATAGCTTTAGAGCAGCCCTTATTAGGAGGATCCTCTGAGGAGGGTATTCGGCGCCTGCCTTGTGAGGATAGGCGTAGTAGAGTACTGCGTTGTGTGTTGTATGTGAGTGGTAGAGAAGTGCAGATACAGCACGAAAATACATTCCCCGAATCGTAAAAAAGTTAATTAACCTCGGTTAAAATTCCACACCCTTACCGAGAATCGAACCAGTGATCCCTCGAACCAAAGAAAACCCACTAACATTACACCGCGGATCTGGGAGATAGAAGTGGTATTCCAACTAGGTCAGCACGAAATTTAAATACAAAGATGTTTATATCCCGGGAAGATTTTATAGTCATTTATGTAGAAATAAATGGAGATAGTACGCTTAAAAATAAAATGCTCGCAATTTACATTCCGAGAACGTTCTGATATGAAAGCTTCAACATAATGTTAAATTCTGGAATGATTAATTAAAATGGAGCTATAAGTGCCATAAGATAACGTCCAGATTAATTTTAATTATAAGCCTATAATTTCAGGTTGCAGCATTTCATCTGTGAGCTACCGAGAATAATTTGACACGAATGTAACACATTTATCTCATTTACCGTGTTGGAATCTGTTGCATTTTGCCCCGATTCAATTTCAATCCAGACGATATTTGATCTATGAAAATATTAATTTCTCGTTTCCCATGAACCCATGAGAAACTCCCGTTGCAGAGAATTTAAAGTGTCCTTCTTCCTATACATGCCACGAAGGGCAGATAATTACCATCACTAGCAAGCCTTACGGAATAACAGGTTATTTTATATATCATACGTTAATCTTGATATATTTTACTATTTAAAAACAATATTTAACACAGGCAAAGGTTTTCAAAGCCGTCCCCACGGTGTAGGGGTAGCGTGCTTGCCTTTTACCCGGTAGCCTCAGGTTCGATTCCCGGCCAGATCAGGGATGTTGACCTGCATCTGAGGGCTGGTTCAAGGTCCACTCAGCCTACGTGATTACAATTGAGGCGCTATCTGACGGTAAGATAGCGGCCCCGGTCTAGAAAGCCAAGAATAGCGGCTGAGAGGATCCGTCGTGCTGACCACACGACACCTCGTGATCTTCTGGCCTTCGGGCTGCGCAGCGGTCGCTTGGTAGGCCATGGCCCTTCGGGGCTGTTGCGCCATAGTTTTTTCTGTGGGGTTAAAGGTTTGCAAGCTTCTGTGCCCTATGACTCTTGAAGGTTAGTTTTTGAAGGCGTCAGAATGATCAAATGAGGACACGAGTAAAACATCAAGGATGATTCATAAATTCTATATAAAGAGCGAGGGGGAGAGATAACGGTAGGTATAAACCAGTCCACGGCTACAAATAGAGACATGCCGACCGGGAGCGTAGGGTGGAGATGCGAACGAACCCAGGACCTGACGAGTGGGCTTACCGCCAGTGGGAGTGGCATCCTGCCGCGCCTCTCTCCGATCACTGCCCGCAGTGTGACGCAGTTCAAAAAAGATTGCGACACCTCAGCCTAGATTTAAGATGTCACTTTACATTCGTTACATCACGGGCAAACACTAATCTGTACTGATGGTGCACCTGTGCTCTACTTGCTTTACTTCAAGAGAAATAAACAAGATTTTAATTACTACTGCCTAATCGTGATATGGTTGGTTCATGTAGAAGAACACGGGTTCGATTCTACGTCAGGAAGTTTAAAAATTTACAAACGGGATTTCCACATCTGGAGAGGCACATGATCCTAAGATGGTATACAGAAGAAATGAATAGGTACCAGGTTAGTTTATGGTCGTAAAGGCAACCTGGCACCTTATCCAAGTTAAATACTTTACTTTCTATTATAGTGGCATTTAGGCGTGTACACTTAAGACTGAGAGTTAGTGGAAACATAAACTACTAACTACAGTCAACATCTGGTACAAGAATATTTAGTTTCAGTTTTCCTTGAATGATCTCAAAGAAATTGGAAATTTATTTAACATCTCCCTTGGTAAGTTATTCTTTTTCTATAAGCCAATACTTGCCACGTCGCTGGAAAGGTAAAAAGGTTGTATTCCACAAAACGAAAATGAACCTTTCATGCATTGTACACTAGGAGTGCGTAAATACGTAATGCAAACGTACATTCCTACAGTACGGTACTGTAAGGTTCATTTTACTTTACACATGGGCATAGGGAAATGAACACAACAAAATTTGTTCTGATGGACTGCATATCCATACATGGCTGGGAGGCGTGACCAGTCTTAAGGAGAATAATTGATAGGAAGAGCTTTGTGGAATACAACCTTTTACCTTTCCAGCGACGATTTATACTTTTCACTTCTACCGGAGCCCTTATGTCTGTACCACTAAGTATCGAGTCAGATACAGTGGAGGATTTTACTTTCTACTTCCACTGTGGCCCTCGGATCTGTACCACTAAATACCGAGTTGGAGATAGTAGAAGATTTTTATTTTCCATTCCTATTGTGATCCTTAGGCTTGTTTAACTAAAATCCTTAGACGTGGTCGTGAATATGCAGTTCAATACAGGGGAAGCTCTCACTTAGTTTTGTAGAAGATAGCTAACATTCTACTAACCTTCTTGAGACACTCAATTGGCTCCTTCTGACCACAATATTGTAGTATAATGAAGACCATCGTGAACAAATCGTAGGCCATATAAATCAACAGCGCTTGTTTAAGAATGGTAAATACTGCATACCAACCTTATTTTATTTATTGCGGCTAAAGTGGGTGATTATATTCAGTGTGAACGGTAAATAAATTCAAAACAAGAAAATTATTGTGAATTTCAAGTTGTGTTTACTATTATGACGACCAACCTCAAGTTAAACTGGATATAATTCCAGAACAAGGCAAGTAATCTCTCAACAAAGACGTTTTATAAGTTAGAAATCACGACAGTAGTCGAATCACGTTGTCATATTATTCTTCCTAAAATTTACTGAACGTAATTTAGGTTCCCTGTCGCAGTTTAATATTAAGAATAATGGGTTCTTATCCATTATAATGTTATATTTGCTACTTGTTCTGTGCTCTCATTTAATTCCACCGCGAGGTCATTCAATAGAGAATAAACTGTCGTCTCCTTGGTCCTTTTCTACTCATCAACCCTCAATGACTGAGTGCATTATTCTTATAGATATATTATTCTACCTCATTTGTCTCATATATATTCGCCACTGAAGCCATCCGCATCTGTATCTAATTAGTTAACACGCTGGTATTTATTTCAAAGTGTCCCAAGTTCGATTCGCGACTCTACACGGTGGGACTGAAAATAGGTGCACTCTTCCTAATATCGTCCACCATGCTATTTCTGACATATCACTATTCTTTATGAAATGACCTGCAATGAATCATTCTCGAAGACAAATTGCTGTAGATCTGCATGACACTGGTTCATACCAAGAACCCTATGCACCCTACCTCTGTTACTGTAAGCTTCAGGAACATGTTCAAAATATGCAAGAAATTTAACTTAGAGAGTAGGCTATATTACTTTTGAAAATAACTCTATTACTCCTCGGAGACCAAGTGTGTATTTCACAGTATTAAATTTTTATGCAGCCTATAAAGTCATTCACCTGAGTTTATCTTGTAAATTGAAGAAAGCTGCGATGATCGTTGAACGGTTGAACCCTGGATAATGAATAGGAAGCAGTATGTTAGTATTTTTATTAAACGTGTCTATACGTTTCTTGTATATGCCTGTCCTTATCCATCACTCAAAGCCATCGTATGCTGTTAATTTTGTGTGTACCTTGATGATCACTCAGAATAACAATAACCAACTCTCAGTACCTTCTTAATCCTAGACGAGCTTCTCTTTTCAGACCTATTCATTTTATTCATGTTGCTTTAGTCTTGCTTAATATTAATCCTTGTATTCTATGTGTGCACCAATGATACAACTAGCCAGCGTTCAAAGTTATGCGTGTCAATTGCAATACCTTAACGCACATACGTGCCATTTAATTTTATATTTATGCCCTTCAGCCTTAAGTAAATATGAATGAACTAACTGCCACCATAATGGTCTATTTTAGTTCCATCTCGACATCATTAAACAGAGAATAAACTATCGTCTCTGGCTACCCTCTATGATTGAGCGCATTATTCTTCTAGATATCTCATTCTCCTTCATTTGTCTCACATATCTTCACCACTGAAGATATTTGCAACCGTGGATAACGTGCCGATCTTTGATCCAAGGGTTCCTGGGTTTAATTTCAGCCCTTGTTGAGGATTTAAACCTTCATTGGTTATTTCCTCTGGCTCGGGGACTGAGTGTTTATATTGTCTTCAACATTAGATTTCACTCTAAGGAAGGCCCCATCCTCACGGACGCGCAGAATCAACTCCAAAAACCTCCACGAGGCCTCTCTAGAGGCCAATGTCACACTGAAGCCAGTTCGTCCACACAGCCTTGCCTACCATGTTCATTCTCTCCTTATTCTCCTGTCATTAATCCCATTTGTTTGTAACAGAAATCATTCCTGTCTATTTTCTCCGGTTTAAGCTTTTATCTGCGAATCAGATGTAAAGTGTTTGCCTCCGGACCCCAATATTGCGGGTTCATATCCGGGAGAGGTTAGGATTTTCGAAGGGTGAAAACGGTCCGTTCGGCACAGTATATCTTGCGATATCGGCGTGTAAAAGATCTCTGGTGACACATTTGGTGTTGAACCGTTCAAATTAATTAAAACTCAGCCATGAATCCATTTCTCTGCCATCTGGTCGTGTTAAACGGAATATCGAAATCGACAACAAGGCAGCCTAAATGAATCCAAAACAAGTACCTCCGCATTAGCTGAGGCCATGCGATTATTATTATTATTATTATTATTATTATTATTATTATTATTATTATTATTATTATTATTATTATTAACTTCATCATCTCTAGTTCCAGATATTCAGAGTCCACCCAGCTTTTCCTAACACAGAGAAAAGTTTATTTGAAAACGGAGTGGTGTAATTTTTCACAAAATACTGTTAAACGGAACTGCAAACTCACTAAATTAGCTGTAATATACCATTAGGCGATTTGTCTCACAGTACGTAAGTCCTACATGCCCAAAATGACCTATCGGATCCAATTTCGTATTCCGTACATGTCATAAAATATTATTGGATTCATTCTCAACCGACAGCTGACGTAGCATTAGTCTTTGAAATGAAGATTTTTGATCATACTCGTTACATTTCTTCTCAAGTTCCAGTATATTAGATAGTAACTTTTAGATTGCCATCTAAGGATACTTACTAAAACAACATCCACTGATTTGAATTTTAACCCTATCCATTCCTATCACTTATCTAATCTAATATTTCCATTCACGTTCTCTTATCAAGGTCATGTAGGAGTAAGCTTACAATCGGGTGGTGGTGAGTTCGAATCCTAAGAATTCTTCAGTGCAGTATTTATTTCACTATTGCTATTCGATACCTTGAAATGGTATTTAACTCTTAGTTTTCTGAACAATTCGTGAATGTAGCTACATTTTGGGCTCAGATAGGCAATTTTTATGATTACGGACTTTCAGGATTTGTTAAATATGAACCATATTCAAGAAAAAAGCCGACTTACGCTGTTGCAAGGAAGCTATTTCTGAAGACAATTCTCTTTTCGTAAATGATGTTTGTTTGCAAGCAAAATACACTAAGTCAAAATTACTTCTTCAGAGAAAATGGAGGTTTGAAGATTTCCAGTCTTTGATTGCCAATAACTGCTCTCAGGATAAGCATATTTATATTTTCAATTATACAATTGGTTTGTTGCGTTGTTGGGCAGTGTGAAAATGTAACAAATTCAAAATTTGACGTAATACGAAATACAAAATTGGAGCAGTTTTACTTGTAAACCAAGGTTTTTTTCGTTTTCCATTTGTTTGTTTTTATATCCAGTCACCAATTTTAATGCTAATTTATATTTTCAGATTTGATTCTGTTCCAAGCAGTGTTCCACAAATAGGAAGTCTAGTCTCATAGAACACGTAGATATGTGGAGTTTAGACCATGTATAAAGCACAAGATTGAATGTGTTACTTAACAAAGAAAGGTTTATTCACAGAGAAAGTATATCGTTCTAGTATTGCACTTCAGTCGGAAAATAACACAAATAAGACTGTATGGCAGGAATACTTTGCAAATTTTGCATTTGAACAGAAAACTCTCTCTAATTTTGGAGACTGTAAAGGACGTTAGAATGTTTTGCAGCTGACAATGCAGTTAGTCTGACAGTTCGTGGAGTAAGGGATAACAATAACTAAATATTTAATTTTTCAAATGGGCTACTCAACATTTTATTTCTTTTCACGGTCATTGTGATGATACTCCTTCAGCATATTTACTCATAAATATTGCAATCGGCTAAGAATCATATCATCTCAGGTGCTGTGCACCACTGGATTACATATCCTCAAAAGCCAGCCAATTGCGCTTAAATTAGATTCTACTCCCTTGAGTAGAGATAAGAGCGTCTAAGTGGAGAATTATTCCTTGCTGACCGACCGTCTAGTATAAAAAGCAAACAGCGCCTATTGAAAACATTTTGTTGCAAGTACGCCAATACATCGTTTAGTGGTATGTCTGGGTTTTTTAGCCGTGTCCTTCCACTAAATCTGAGACTACACCAGTTGTGTCCAATTAGCCAATGTTAAAAATGCAGCTCAAAGGGACAGTGAAGTACCCGCAGCTTGTTAGCGCGACTTGTAAGAAACCAATCAGAGGTATTTGGAAAGGTAATCGCTCCTGTCAAGGTCGGCGACGTCTATATCGAGAACCGGCCCCCTCCTTGGGGGGCAATAACTGGCAGAAAAACTCGACGTCATTGATTGGTGTTGAGGAAGTCTGAGTTTCAGTTTCCGATCAAAGCGCAATTGACAATTTTGACTCCTCGTATTATTTCTGTCTGTCTCTGGTTCGAAACTGTTTACGGTGTATTACATCCGTTTCCTTATTCTGTAAAGCAATTCAACAAAGTGACTTGCAGTTTTTTGCGACTCTACATTTCGTGATTTTTAGTCACGGGACATTCAGTTTTACGTGGAATTCGAACCAAAGGGACATGAAAATTGTCAACAACTTTCTCCACATATCACGATGGAACTTCTCATAGGGAACGTCAAGGAAGTTACTTGTGAATTTTTGAGTGACTGCGTTATAATATTTACGTTACATGTAACGTAGTAATCTTCTGTAATTTCGTATGAATTTGTTTGCGATTACTTTTAACTATTCTGTTACACTTCTTGTAAGAAATGTCGAATTGTCATGCTTCTTTGGTTTGTTGTACTAATGTAAGCGGACGTTCCCTTTGGAATATCTCCCAATTGCAATATGGAATTATGTTTGAAATAGAATGGCTCAATCTGGACTTTAATAACTTTTAATTCTAAGTCATAAGGTAGGAAGTGTATAGTTCCTTCTGTGGAATTCAAGGCGCTGAGGCGTGACTTTTCATTTCGAAAATACCACGTATTTTGTCCTGGATTCGAATTATCGCTGGGATTGTGTTAACCGAGTTGCGTTGTCAGCAAGCCAGGTATGGTTTGAATATCGGCCAAATGAACATAACATTTTAAAAGTAAAAATGTATGTCTCTGTGGTTTGTATTTCATGCCGGCCTTGCGGTTTAGGAGTAATGAGCTGACCTCGTCCGCCTCTGTGGTGTAGTGGTTAGTGTGATTAGCTGCCATCCCCGGAGAGCCGGCTTCGATTCCCGGCTCTGCCAGGAAATTTGAAAAGTGGTACGAGGGCTGGAACGGGGTCCACTCAGCCTCGGGAGGTCAAATGAGTAGAGGTGGGTTCGAATCCCACCTCAGCCATCCTGGAAGTGGTCTTCTGTGGTTTCTCACTTCCCCTCCAGGCAAATGCGGGGATGGTACCCAACTTAAGGCCACGGCCGCTTCCTTCCCTCTTCCTTGTCTATCCCTTCCAATCTTCTCATCTCCCCGCAAAGTCCCTGTTCAGCATAGCAGGTGAAGCCTCCTGGGCGAGGTACTGGCCATCCTCTCCAGTTGTATCCCCCGACTCAGGGTCTGAAGCTCCTGAACACTGCCGTTGAGGCGGTAGAGGTGGGATCCCTCGCTGAGTCCGAGGGAAAAACCGACCCTGGAGTGTAAACAGATAAAGAAGAAGAAGAGCTGAATTCTTACTTGGAAGAACCGGGTTCGATTCTTGACGAAGTCGGGGATTTTTATATGGATTTGAGTGCTGGCCAACGTGAGGACAATTGGATAGCTACCTTATGGTGAGATAACCAGTCCGGAAGAGGAAGCCAAGAATAACGGATGAGAGGATTCGAAGCGGTGACCACGAATATCCTTGCAATACGCAGACCTACTTACTGCCAGAGCAGTTTTTAATTTGGATTATACGGAAAACTACAAGGTTACAAGGTTTTAAAATGACAAGGCTGCCTTCTTTGATGAATTACAGACACCTTAGCGACGAACTAGTATTACATATTTGACTCGGTGCAAATCCCTCATTAATTTTAAAATTATCGCTGTGGTTTATTTTAGTGATATGTTCCAATTACAGTTACAGTGTAGATATGTGCGGGGTACACGGACATAAACAAAAGCAAAATCTCGCTCTCATTTTGTGTTCCTTTGAAAGGAAATGCCGCACCATGACCTAGAACAAAGGCGGCGATAAGTGGAGTGGAAGAAATACGATATTCTGGCTGTGACTTCTAGAAAAGTGGATATGCCAGTCACCACTATTTCCTTGTTCTTATTTTATATTTCTTTTGTCTACTTTCAGTGGCAGGTCTATAATCAACAAAGTAGGGTCAGACGTTGTTTGTGTTCCCCTGCACGTTATGAATGGGCTTGTTCGGTACAAACGTAACCTGTATGAAGAACGAAGGTTATGAGTTGGTAAAGGTCATCCCATTTCTATATCTTAATGAAATGTGATTTGAATATATTTTTATGACATATCTAATATGTTATTGCAGAATCACATATACTTGTATCTTTAGCGTGCTAGTTTCCGTTTCAGTTTTCATAACCGTTTAAATACAACACAAATATAATGCTTGTATTTAAATAATATACGCATAATCGTATATAGATTTGTCATAAACATGCTCAAATTCAGTTGCGTACGGTGGCAGATGTTGACTGTTAATTTAAGGATCTGTCCAGAACAACGTTCGGTCATCACTGGTTACGTCTACACATTTACATGGAATTATAACCACAGGAACGACGGATTTTCCAGAGAAAGTGAGTGTCTGCAATTTTAACTGACCATCCTGGAGAGAAATCAGGAGTTACGACAGAAAGTGAATGTACAAGTAGCCTACGTCACCGGAATTTAAGCAACTTGGACTTTCTTGAATGATGATGAATAACACGGTGCGATTCTTACGCCCTATTTTGCGATTTAAAATAATAATAATAATAATAATAATAATAATAATAATAATAATAATAATAATAATAATAATAATAATAATAATAATAATAATAATTTCGCGCGGCTATTTCTAGCATGGTGCAGACCTTGCACGAAGGTGAGCGGCATCTGCTGTGTATAGAAAATTGCGTGTTCTTGTAGTGGAGGATAGTGTTGTGTGTGGTATGTGAGTTGCAAGGATACTGGGGACGTTACAAACATTGACCATTTGAGGTTAAAATCTCCGACTCGGCTAGAAATTGAATCCGGGACGCTCTGATCCGAAGAGCACTACACTGACCATTCAGCCAAATTAAAATGCACTTATAAACTGCTAATATACAACGCGGTTTTTTCGTTTTGTCCAAATATGATTGGAGATTGAGAAGGAATCATAATTTATCATACATTTGAATAGTGAAAAATATACATTCTTTGCCACTTGTATTTATTACAGATACGTTATATGCACTGAAAAAAAAAAGTCTGAATCGATGGAGAAATAGATGTCGGTATTTTTACAATTTTTATATTAATTATTCCCATAAAACGTAGTAAATCAATAAATATTTTTCTATCTCAAGCTCCTTACTGTTTTCTCTAAAATATTCAAAAATTAAATGAAGTGATCGACAGCTTTGGAGTAAGGAATTGTATTTTCTTAGGTTATAATTACTTGTATTATTCCATTTTAAAGGTGTAATATAACTCAGAAATATTGAAATAGCACATTGGTATGCAATAGGAAACACGTAGATTTCAAATTAAAATGATAAAATTGACAGTAAGTTCTCAGACCAAATTAGCCACATATCTTCTAACTTAGTTTCAGTCCAGATTTATTGTAGGTTTGAGTGAAGGACTGATGTACTCAGGATATCTCACCTATTAGCTATACGAGCTAGGAAAATTATTGGTAAGGAAACATTTGATATCCAACAGGCACTAGAAATGTTAAGCAGCGTGTAACACAGTGGGGATTGCATAGAGTATTTGAACATTTGTGTCTTGTATCATACTCACGCAACATAACAAAATCGCAGGCTCACAATACTAATTCCAATTAATTTAAAAATTACCACTTCTAAGATTAATAACAATCAAAACCGAGCAAGTGGCCGTGCGGTTAGGGTCGCGCAGCTGTGAGCTTGTATTCGGGAGATAATGGGTCCAAACCCCAATTTCGGCAAACCTGAAGATGGTTTTCTGTGGTTTCCCATTTTCACACCAGGCAAATGCTGGGGCTGTGCCTTAATGAAGGCCACGGCCCCTACATTTCCAATATCCCACCCTTCTGTCGCCTAAACCTTCGATGAGTTAGTGCGACAAACAAATAGCAAAAAGAAAAAAATCAAAACCTTATCATTAAATGTTATTTGGCCATAAAGCGACTTTCAACAAGAAGGAATAATTATATTATCACATCCAATAACGAACTAATGCAGTCACAAAGATGAAATCAATATTTCCGATTATCGTCTTTTCAGCTTCGGTCTGAACTAGTTCCACAATCCCGCTCTATTAGCTTCTCATTGATATTTAAAATTTTAATATACACCCGAGAACTAAAGGAAATGAACTTGAAGTAAAATATCACTGTATCCAACCAACTTGCATTTTTCTTCTCCTTCTTCTTAATCCGTTTACCCCCCAGGGGCTGTTTTTTTCCATCAGACTCAGTGAGGGATTCCACCTCTACCGCCTCAAGGGCAATGTCCTGGAGCGTGAGATTTCGGATCGAGGGATACAATTAGACAGGAGGACCAGTACCTCAGCCAGGCAGCCCCACCTGCTATGCTGAACAGGAGCCTTGTGGGAGGATGGGAAGATTGGAGGGGATAGAGAAGGAGGAGGGTGGAAGCGGCCGTGGCCTTAAGTCATGTATCATCCCGACGTATGCCTGGAGGAGAAGTGGGAAACCATGGAAAACCACTTCCAGGATGGTTGAGGAGGAAGTCGAACCCTCCTCTACTCAGATGACCTCACGAGGCTGACTGGATCCCGTTCTAGCCTTCGTATCACTTTTCAAATTTCGTGGCAGAGCCGGGAATCTAACTCGGGCCGCCGGGGATTGGCAGTTAATCACACTTTCCACCACACGACAGAGGCGGACAACTTGCATTTACTTGCGTTTATATTCCCCTACAAACGCACAATTTCAAAATCACAGCTGTTGAATGATTAATCATGTTTTAAATAGGCCTACCGTAAAATATTCTTCTTTATGTTCGTGTAAGTCCGCCTCTGTGGTGTAGTGGTTAGTGTGTTTAGCTTCCACCCCTGGAGGCCCGGGTTCGATTCCCGGCTCTGCCACGAAATTTGAAAAGTGGTACGAGGGCTGGAACGGTTTCCACTCAGCCTAGGGTGGTCAAATGAGTAGAGGTGAGTTCAATTCTCACCTCAGCCATCCTGGAAGTGGTTTTCCGCGGATTCCCACTTCTCCTCCAGGCAAATGCCGGGATGGTACCTAACTTAAGGCCACGGCTGCTTCCTTCTCTCTCTCCCTTGTCTATCCCTTCCAATCTTCACATCCCCTACAAGGTCCCTGTTCAGCATAGCAAGTGCAACCGCCTGAGCGAGATACTGGTCATTCTCCCCAGTTGTATCCTGCGACCCAATGTCTCACGCTCCAGGACTCTGCTCTTGAGGCGGTAGAGGTGCGATACCTCGCTGAGTCCGAGGGAAAAACCAACCCTGGAGGGTAAACACATTAAGAAGAAGAAGATGTAGGAGATGTTCGTGTAAAATTGATCCTGTAATATTTATGATGGGGGAGGTGTAGTAAGTTTATGTTAACCTAGGTTTTCCACTCAAGAATAATCGGCAACCCCACGGAATTAACCTTTGCTAACTTGCAACTGAAAAGTACAAGAAGATAATTTAGCTCTATATCTGGCCAATATGAAGTTTATTAATGATACCAGGACTCTTGATTTGTCTTGTGAGAGTCTTATATTTTTACGGATTATTGTATAAAAACTATTATTGAAATTCTTAGATTTGTAGGTTTAACGAGTCTGACACTTCCCTTCCGAAGTGAAGGTCAAGATCAGAATTGTGAAGTACGCCCTCACCACATACCTCCTCTGTCTTCTAATCCTCTGAATATGGATTATAAAATATCAATGAGACTTACGTAAAATTCGTTGGAGAGCGTGTACATTTCAGATAACTATTCCACGATATCTGTGATAGTTGGACAAGAAGATACTCACCTGAAACAAAGAAAAAGAAATGGATGAGCAACGGTTATTTCACTTCATACTCAATCGTCATTACATATTAAAAATATACACTTCGTAGGCCTAGGGCGAATGAGAGGATTTAGGTTTATTTTAATAATAATAATAATAATAATAATAATAATAATAATAATCATAATGTTATTTGTTTTACGTCCCACTAACTACTTTTCGAAGACACCGAGGTACCGGAATTTAGTGCCGCAGGAGATATTTGGCGTGCTTGTAAATCTACCGACACGAGGCTGTCGTATTTGAGCACCTTCAAATACCACCGGACTAAGCCAGGATCGATCCTGCCAAGTTGGAGGTTTAGTTTGATTTGGATTCTATGGAAAGCTACAAGATTACAGGATTTAAAGTCTCATTTATTGCCATTTTTACTGATGGCTGCAGTTAGCTATGCATAATATACTAAAGTGAATACAAAATGCTAAAGCTTTTCCAAACAAAAATATGTTACAAAAATAAACGAAATGCATATTATTTACATTCCATACATCCTTTCTGAATGTATTATTAATTAATTAATTAATCAAACATTTTTGAAGTATTTTCCAGACTCTGACTGAGTTATGGAGTCCAGAATAGCTCCCTATCAATATTTTCACTACTAGACACGTGTATCGTTTCTGTTATCAACTTTCCTCGATTTCGTTTCCCGCATTTCTGTTCATCCTCGATTCTTCCATTATCTCTTTAATAACTTAACAAGAGTCTAAAATTCAAGTTAATATTCAAATCTACATATCGATGGTTTTCTTTTAAAACCTCGTATGTCGTAATGCTATTCCTACCCATCAGCCATATGTTTATATGCAGTCCAGCAGAATAATTTTCGTTGTGTTAATTTTCCTATGCTGATGTGCAAAGGAAAGTTAACCTTAAATACATAATATTGTATGAGTGCGTAAATTATCCGTGCAAACAACATCCCTTATTTTTCTGTGATTTTTCTTCTTTGCAGTTCTAAACATACATGTGGCATGTGGCATGTGGCATTTTATCTGAGACTGCAGAAGATCTCGAGAAGTTGCTGAATGGTATGGATGAAGTCTTGGGTAAGGAGTACAAGATGAAAATAATTAAGTCCAAAACAAAAGTAATGGAGTGCAGTCGAACGAAGGCAGGTGATGTAGGAAATATTAGATTAGGAAATGAAGTCTTAAAGGAAGTAGATGAATATTGTTACTTGGGTAGTAAAATAACTAACGATGGCAGAAGTAAGGAGGACATAAAATGCAGACTAGCACAAGCAAGGAAGAGCTTTCTTAAGAAAAGAAATTTGCTCACTTCAGACAATGATATCGGAATTAGAAAGAAGTGAAACATGGACGATAACTAGCTCAGAAAGAAAGAGAATAGAAGCTTTTGAAATGTGGTGTTACAGAAGAATGCTGAAGGTGAGATGGATAGATCGAATCACGAATGAAGAGATACTGAATCGAATTGGTGAGAGGAGATCGATTTGGCTAAATTTGACGAGAAGAAGAGATAGAATGATAGGACACATCTTAAGACACCCAGGACTTGTTCAGTTGGTTTTTGAAGGAAGTGTAGGTGGTAAGAACGGTAGGGGTAGACCAAGGTATGAATATGACAAGCAGATTAGAGCAGATGTAGGATGCAATAGTTACGTAGAAATGAAAAGGTTAGCACAGGAAAGGGTGGCAAGGAGGGCTGCATCGAACCACTTTATGGACTGATGACTCAAACAACAACGTGGCATTCACATATCTTTATTGCATGCAGTGTATTGAGTTTCTTTTAGTCTCATGAATATATTCTTATATACTCTCATTAATTAACAAATTATGCCTCTCATTTTATTCTTAGTTAACGTTCAGATTCTTGGAGGAAGGAAGTGAACTTTTCTCTCGATAATCAGCGATCCGATTCGAACCCAGCGCAGAGAATCCTACAACTGGAAATAGGATGTTAGGCAAAATGCGTTACAAAAATAGTACAAGGGATTTAGTATGTTGTACGTTCATTTCGCGGTCTTAAGTATTATATAAAGCAAAATTATTAGTCTATTTTAATGAAGAATGTCTGTAAACGGCTATTTGCCCTCTGGCTTCTAACGAAATTAACATAAAATTGCATTGAAAACAGCTAGCCTGTGCTTTTTAGTTCGAAATTACGTCATAAACCCTCACTGCATATATGGATCTGGTTCTTTATTGAGGGTCGAGTTTTGCATCGTTGTTCGTCTGTAATCCGTCTTAAGAAAGGTACTTACATCTTTAAATTTACCTGTCTTAAATGAAAGTATATGTATAATTTAGGTTACGAAATTTCATTTATACTGAATTTATCATTTGTACATTTTACATGTATTTCGATTTCTTAGTTGTATAATGTTGAAAGCAATATTCTACGATATAATAGAATGGTGTCGTATTAATTTTAAAAGGATTTAAATTAATTTTTCATGTAAGTTTGGCGCTTGCTTTCAATGTCCCTTTTAAAGATTTTTAGTGATAATGATAGCATCTATTTTCAAGATATTTTGCGGCACATTTTGTATGGCTATTTTAAAGTTCACTAGTACCTAACATTCGGTCTACTTATGATCATTGTATGCTCCAATTGTTTTAAATAGGTTATTATTCATTTTCACCCCGTCAATCAAAACAGAAAATTGACTGTAGTAGCTTCACGAGTCTGACAGATAATAATGTAGGCCATTAGTCTTGTTGTCTCAACTCTAGAGATGGCATCAGCATGACTTATCGAGACTATTCACCTCAGACCAGTAACATAATACACCTGCTCGTTTCTTTCACACTCCGAGGACCACATTCAAAGGAGTGTTGATTTGTAATTTATTGCGCCTGACTGTGCCCCATCATATCGGGTTAAAGTCGCGTATAGTACGCGCTCTTACATGACAACCTGGGTACAGCGTGGAGTAATGCCTGCAGATTAATAATGCTCTATTTCTCAGTTAGTCTCAATCCACTCAAATTACAGTGCGTGGATGTTGTGGGTTACGTCTCGAACAGGATGTTCGACATGCTTCTAATAATGAGCCAGTATATTTAAATAATATGAATAATATATGGTAAAGTGTGTTACTGCTGAGTGCACGGCTCCTTGCCTGAATGGTCAGTGAACTAGCCTTCGGTTCAGAGAGCCGCGGGCTCAATTCCCTGCCAGCCCTAGGATCTTAACTGATTATTGTTAATTCCTTTAGTTCAGGAACTAGATACTTGTGTTCATCTAGATACACATCTTCGTGTACATACAGCACATTGCACAACCAGTCACCACAGAAATACGCAATAATAAATGCATCCTTTCACATAGAAAGGCGTCAGAGCAATCATCCGGCCATAACATTTAGCCAAATTCATACAAAATGCCAACCCCAGGTAATTGGGATAAGACCATGATAAAGAGGAATAAGAAAGTGTATTATTGCTGAGTCTACCGACGCGTGTTTTACTGTGGTCGCTTCTGGATTCGGTTTTTGGAAATGAATAATAAACAAACAAAACCCCATGGCGCAACAGCCCCGAAGGGCCATGCCTACAAAGCGACCGCTGCTCAGCCCGGTGGCCTGCAGATTACGGGGCGTCGGCCGTTATTCTTGGCTTTTCAAGACCGGGACCACCATCTCACCGTCAGATAGCTCCTCAATTTTAACCACGTAGGCTGAGTGGACCTCGAACCAGCCCTCAGATTCAGGTAAAAATCCATGACCTGGCCGGGAATCGAATCCGGGGCCTCCAGACAAGAGGCAGGCACGCTAACCCTACACCGTGGGGCCGGCTGGAAAGCAATAATAGAACAACAAAAAGGCAGGAAGTGATTTTTAATCGGTATTGAGAGTCATAATTCTCGAATGAAGCTGAATAATGTACAAGTAGTTTTATATAACTGCTGGCAAACAGATGCATCCTAGACCTGACCTGATAAAGAAAGATGAAAATCGGGTTCGACAAAAAAAGTGTAATACGTAGGTTGGGAAAGAAAAGGAGAAGTAGCGTGTGAAGAGAACGTGTATTTAAAGAAGACAAGGTGGAAAAAACTAAACAGATTGAATGTGATACGTGCAATTGGTGAAAGAAAGTCAAAGCAAAGTGGGAAATTAAAAATGAAAGGCAGTAGAGGCAGACAAAGTCACAGAAGACGATAATTGGGCCTGATTAAGAACAGTTTAAATCAATAGGACCTGAGGAAGTACACTGTGATGGGTATGCAGAAGAGCGGCATTGTTACTTTAACTGCAGACCAACTTTAAATCTCTGACAGGTTGAAAATGGAACGAGGACCTCCAAGAACTGCAGCTAACAGCGCTAATTATTTCAACAGTTGTGAATGGGATTCTTCTTCTTAGTATTATGTCCAACTCCCTAATGTAACGGTTATTGATATTAGCTGTCACCATCGGGGACCGGGTTCGGTTCCTAGTACTGCCAGAAGTTTAAGATTAGCAGGAAGGTTGGTATGTGGTAAGAAGAAAGGTACATGCAGCTCACCTCCATGGGGGGTGTGCCTGGAAAGAGCTGCACCACCTCGGCACAAGGATACAAATGTACTTTTGTATTATTATTACCGTTAATTGTTGGCGTTATAGGACTTTAAATAATATATCTTTCCAGGACTCGTTCACAATGACTGGGGGAAACTTTATAGTATCTCATTCAGAATTGCTATTCTCAGAACTTTGACTAAACTTCACAGCATAGATTTTTATATTCCTTTCCCTAGTCTGATACATTCTGCAGATTACTAATTGGTGGAATATCGAACACACCAAGAACTGATAAATTGATGATTATAGAATATGATGGTATCACTTTGAGAATATCCACACATTAATGAAGATACACTTTGAGGTTGAGGCTGAGTGAGGCTCATATAATCGTCCGAAACTTCCAATTGTTTTCCTTTTTAAATGAATATAATGCCCGTGTGTTTCGAATTTGACGTAAAATTGGGGTCTAGGGGCTACGATAACGATATCACCAGCCACGTAAAACTATTGCCGTGCTTGTCATTCGACTGTCTCAGTGCGAGATGTGAGGTGTTAGCTTGTGTTGCTACCGTTCTGTAGGCGAGGATCGGTAGAGAGGCTGAACTTGAAAACAACTCACGAGTTCAGCAAGTCGAGGTCATTACTACTACTATTACGAGATCGTGAGTTGCAATGTCTAGCGACTATTAGCATATCCTGGTCGTTATGGCCCTTTGTAACGTTCGGAATATTAATTCTAATTTTTAATATGGAATACTAGCCAGCACACTCACGTAGGCATAGTTTGAATTGCACTCGAAATTAGACAATATATTAACTCCTTTAGCAGCCTTCCTGGGTGAAATACAGCACATATTTCCTTTCATAATTAACTTCATGTTACTATGTTAACAGATACAGGATACTTCATTTGAATATTCCACAAGTATAGCTCACAGTTACCTTACACACTATACTGCTGGATGTGATAATATTTGATTGATTGATTGATTTAATTAAATTATTTATTTACTTATTTATTTATTTATTTATTTATTTATTTATTTATGTATTTATTTATCTGAAAGTACACAGGTTTTACACCCAATTAAGTACCTTCTTGACATTCAGTAACAATCTGTATCTATGAAACGTTTAACAAGAACAATGTTTAAAATGAACAAAAAACAAAATAGAACAAAATTAACATTATATATGATACCATTTACAGTTGATAATAAATGAAAAAAATCACTAAGAAATCACACAGTAATACAAAGCAAAAGACAATGCAAAAACAAAGAAACTTAAAACATGAATGAGTACACTGGGAAATATGAAGAATACCAGAAAGAAAGAATTATCAAAAATTTACTTTAGAAACAAGAAAGTCAATTCGCAGAGAGTCAAACGCTTGCCTAGTGAATAAGGGGCTCCACTCCAGCGTGGTATTTCAGAAAAGAAGTCGTTCCATGCAATTCTAGCAGAAGATTCTAGTCATTGGCGGGCCGAGAGTTGGCGATGTTAACTTCTTTTTGCACCCATTGAGCTGTTAGTTTTAAGGCACTGGAAAAGAAATGAGTTTAGTTAACAACTCTTTGGATTAGTTACCACTACATTAGTGGTCAAAACACAGGAGTAAGAACAAAGAAATCACTTAATTTACTGACTACCGGGCAAGTTGGCCGTGCGATTAGGATCACGCGGCTGTGAGCTTGCATCCGGGAGATAGAGGGTTCGAATCCCACTGTCGGCAGCACTGAAGGTGGTTTTCCGTGGTTTCCCATTTTCACACCAGGCAAATGGTCCGACTCGTTGGCTGAATGGTCAGCGTACTGGCCTTCGGTTCAGAGGGTCCCGGCTTCGATTCCCGGCCGGGTCGGAGATTTGAACCTTCATTGGTTAATTCCAATGGTCCAGGGGTTGGGTGTTTGTCCTGCCCCCAACATCCCTGCAACTCACACACCACACATAACACTATCCTCCATCACAATAACACGCAGTTACCTACACATGGCAGATGCCGCCCACCCTCATCGGAGGGTCTGCCTTACAAGGGCTGCACTCGGCTAGAAATAGCCACACGAAATTAAAATTATTAACCAGGCAAATGCTGGAGCTGTACCTTAATTAAGGCCACGGCCGCTTCCTTCCAACTCCTAGGCCTTTCCTATCCCATCGTCGCCATATGATCTATGTGTCTCGGTGCGACGTAAAGAACAACTAGCAATAAATAAATAAATAAATTACTGACTCTTGACCTAGCTGCATGGGAAAAGTAGCCGGTTGTGAGATTGACGTCTGCTATCCAGGGTGTTTCTCGACTGATTAGTGCTATGAAACGCTTGCATTAAGATGTAATGGCATAATTTCCTGGAGGACTATTAGAGTTACAGACAAAATGTATATGGCCTATTTCGCAGAAAACTGGGTTATAAGTCACGTGCTGATCTTTATTTTGTAATATGAGTAATTAGGCCTATTTGTTATTCTAGTTATAGCAAATGAAGTATGCACAAGTTCAGTACATATAAATAGACGCCATTTTAAAAGGTTAATTAATGAATAATCAGATAATATTAATAATAATAATAATAATAATAATAATAATAATAATAATAATAATAATAATAATAATAATAATAATAATAATAATAATAATAATAATAATGGGGGTTTTGCCTGTTCCCCTATCGGGCGCGTCCCAGGTGGCGGATCGGGGGGCTCGCCGGACTTGTCCGGAGGGCTTGACGGAAATAAAATACCTCTCGCGGACCAAAAACAGGCACAGCCAGAAAACTACCCCAGGCCCTAGTATTCATACTAGGTTTTCTCGGTCATCGGATTCTGGGGGACCGAGAACATCATGCGGGAATGTATCGGAGCTTCCCAAATCTCTTCGCCCAAAGGAAAAACATTTTATTGGCACTTTAAACATCAACACGCTTCGCAAAATTGGAAAGTTGAAGCACTTAACAGACACATTAGACCAACTCAACATCCAAATTCTGGCACTCCAAGAAACTAGGTACAGTGACGAAAATCATTTTGAATCAGGAAACTATAGAATTTATAAAGGTAAACCAGCTACCCTCCTCCCTAACAAAATATTACAATTTGGCACTGGTTTTGCAGTGAGAAAAAATATCACAAATTCGGTATTATACTTTGCATCTCCTTCTGAAAGAATTTCGCTAATGACAATCAAATCAGGAAACAAAGCTTATACACTAATCAATGCACATGCACCTACAAACAATTACAATCAAAAAGACCCACAGAAGGTAGATGACTTCTGGGAATTACTAGAAGAAACTACAGCCAAAGTTCCAAAACATCATGTCAAAATTCTGCTGGGGGACTTCAATGCACAAATTGGCAAAGAGAAGAAATTTAGGACCACTGTAGGACTTTACCCTGCTCACAAAAGAACCAATAAAAATGGAGAACGTTTAATTGGCTTCTGCGAGAATTTCGATCTGAAATTGATGTCAACCCATTTCCTGGCACTTCCACAAAAGAAAATGACATGGAGATCCCCGAACATGCATTTAGGAGAATTTCAACTAGACCATGTGGCTATTTCCAAGAAAAACCAAAAAGAAATTATGAACGTTAAAGTCAAAAAGGGAATTATTGACTCCGACCACCACCTATCTCTTGTTAAAGTAAAGTTTCAACCCAACAGGAAGAAAACCAAAACAATCAGAAACCCAAGAATCGACCCTGAATTTCTGAGACAGAACTCAGACAATTTCCTTGCGAATATCTGCAACGATGCTCCTTCAAACTGGCTAGAACTCAAGGACACACTCTTGAAAGCTTCACAAAACATCAGCAATCCCCCAAGGAAACGCAAACACAGGTGGTGGAATGACACCTGTGACAAGGCCATAGAAGTCAGAATTAGGTCCTGGCTAAACTGGAGTTCCCATAAAACTGATCAAAATCGTGATGAATTCTTCAAAACACAGAAACAAACCTCAAAAATCATCAGATCTGAAAAACGAAAATATGATCAAAACAGACTGGTAGAAATAGAAGAAGATTTCAAGAAAAACAATACACGGAACTTCTACAGAACATTCAGAGAAGAATTATCCAATTACCAGGCACCTAGTCTCTGTTTCAAACGTACAGATGGGACTTTAGAAACAAGTAATAAGGGAAATTGTGAACTCCTAGCAAACCATTTCATGGACCTTTTAAACTGTGAATCTCCAAAGGAACAATTCACCTATGAAAAACCAACACCTAATCCAGATTCAGAACCCCCCACATTACAAGAAGTCAAACAAATAATCAGAGATTTAAAAGACAACAAAGCACCAGGAGAAGATGGAATAATCGCTGAAATGTTGAAAATTGGTGGTGACAAACTGGCCCAGAGTATTCAAAAAATCTTACAGGACATTTGGTTTTCTGAAGAAATTCCGGAGGATTGGAAATGTGCATTGATTCACCCACTTCACAAGAAAGGAGACAAATCAGATATTAATAACTACAGAGGAATTTCTCTCCTCTCACTCGTATATAAAATCTTCTCTAAAGCTCTACTTAATAGATTAGAGAAACAAACAGACCACCTGATCGGAGATTATCAGGCTGGATTCCGAAAAGGGAGATCCTGCGCAGAACAAATCCTAAACCTAAAAACCATACTACAGATTCGCAAAACCAAACAAACAGTAATCACCTTTGTTGACTTCAAAAAAGCGTATGATTCCATAGATCGGCAGACCCTGTTCAACATACTAGAGGAATTTCAAGTCGACAGGAAAACGAGGGAATTGATTAAACAAACTCTGACCAACACAACATCAAAAGTTAAGTTCTTGGGAGAAATTTCTGAACCGTTCGAAATCAGAACTGGCGTCCGACAGGGAGATGGACTATCCCCACTACTATTCAATTTAGTTTTGGAAAAAGTGATTCGTGAATGGAGAAAAGAAACTAAAGGTATAAACATTGGCAGACTTCTTAAAGACAAAATTCACCTTGACTGCTTAGCTTTCGCAGATGACCTTGCGATCCTTTCGAACAACAGACAAGAAGCAATCCAATCCATAGAAAAATTGAATGAAATAGCCGCAAAAACCGGACTTCAAATTTCATTTGAAAAGACGCAGTTTATGGAAGGAACTAAATCAAGATTCGACAATCAACCATTAATCACCAATTGTGGAATAATTTCCCAAGTAGACAAATTCAAGTATCTAGGTGAAATTATTCAGCCAGCAGGGTTAAATCAGGAAGCTAACAAAGAAAGAACTGCTAAACTGCAAAGGGCTTACAAAATCACATGGAACAGATACAACAAAAGATGTATATCAAAAAATGCAAAATTACGACACTACAATACAGTCATCAAACCAGAGGCACTTTATGCATCTGAAACACTGATCATTGGCGGCAGGTCACAAATGAAAAGCATTGAGAAACAAGAGAGGAAAATTCTCAGAAAAATCCTAGGACCAAAGTTCGAAAATGGAATTTGGATGAAAAAGAAACCACACGAAATTTTTCAATTCACAGAAAAAATCACAGATACCATCAGAAAGAGACGACTAAAATTCTACGGACACCTACACAGAATGGATAACAACAGGCTGACAAAGAAAATTCTAAATCTAGCTCTAACCCTGAAAATCCGCAACAATTGGTTAGCAGAAATACATGAAGATCTACAAGAAATGGGTATCGAGGACGAAACCATTCAAGATAGAATGAAATTTAGAAGCTTAGTAAACAAACATAAATTTGCAGAGAAACCAACAAGAAAAAATACAGGCTGGACAGAAACACGCAGAAAGGAACACAGTGAAAAAATGAAGAGATATTGGGAAGAAAAGAAGAAGAAACATTGTGCAAAATAAGTTCAAACGCGCTCCACAGCTGGGCACAACGAATCAAAAAAAAAAAATAATAATAATCGTATGGCCTCAGCTACCGTGTGCAGACATTTCAATTTGACGCCATCTGGCTGTCAGCTCGTCAATTTCGACGTTCCGTTTTACTCTAGGCCCACTAGATGGCAGACCGAGTAAACCGGATCTCTCTAGGGCGTCTATGGCTGAGATTTAATGAATTTTGTCGGGTAAACACCAGATGTGTCACCAGAGATCTTTTACATGCCGACAGAGGTGACGGTCCCGCGGTCTAGGGATAGCGTGCTTCCCTCTCACCTGGAAGCCCCGGGTTCGATTCCCGGCCAGGTCATGTATTTTGAACTGGACCTGAGAATTGGTTCGAGGTCCACTAAACCTACATGAGCCGGGCTGAGTAGCTCAGACGATTGAGGCGCTGGCCTTCTGAACCCAATGTGGCAGGTTCGATCCTGGCTTAGTCCGGTGATATTTGAAGGTGCTCAAGTGCGTCAGCCTCATGTCGATAGATTCACTGGCACGTAAAGGTACTCCTGCGGGACTAAATTCTGGCACCTCGACGTCTCCGAAAACCGTAAAAGTAGTTACTGGGACGTAAAGCTAATAACATTATTCATCCTACGTGATTACAACTGAGGAGATATCTGACGGCGAGATAGCGACCCCGGTCTAGAAAACCAAGAATGACGACCGAAAGGACCCGTCACACTGACCATTCGTCACCTTGTAATATGCAGGCCCCCAGGCTGAGGAGTAGTCGCTTCGTAGGCCAAGGCCCATCAGGGCTGCAGCGCCATGGCTTTTTGACAGAGTTTTGCAGCCGAGAACTGTTCAGAGACAAAGAAGGATGAAAATGGAGTTCTGATTGGAGGGAAAATACTATGGTTTCTCGAGGTTTAGCTCTAGTCTAAGACGATTCGGAAGTGTGCATTTAGATAATGGTGAAAGAGCAAACAGGGGATTTCTAGTGTAAAATGGATTGAGAGACCTCATTCCCGGGATTTAATTGTTCGGTAAGAATGGAGAACTGTTAGGAAATAACTAGAATTCATAGGAGTGACAACATGTTGCATGGCACAGTTCCATCGTCAACAGAGCTATTGGAAGATCCAGAAACTAATGGATTGGATGGCATTCTGCCATAAGCTGTCATCAAACGTGTGAAATATGGCACATCTCACAGCTGGAAGCCATTCACTGTGTAACTGTTCTATTTCAAGCTTTTGTAAGAGAAGAGAATATTGAATTTATGTCTTCGAATTGTGAGAAGTCGTTTGAAAATTCCGTGATAATGTTTGCAAACATTCCCAAATTATTTATTGCCAAGTTGCAGTGTGTGAATGTGTATAATGATGAAAACGACACTACTCAGTGATGTATGAAGTTCGTGAATGGTTAATTCTGGAATATAGTATAGTTCGCGTGAGATTCAAGTGCCAAGTCTTCAATACTATTGCATGCAAGCACCGCCCTTTCAAATAATCGAACCGGGCGAGTTGGCCGTCCGTTTAGGGGCGCGCAGCTGTGAGCTTGCATCCGAAAGATAGTGCGTTCGAACCCCACTGTCGGTAGTTCTGAAGATGGTTTTCCGTGGTTTCCCATTTTCACACCAGGCAAATGCAGGGGCTGTACCTTAAATAAGGCCACGACCGCTTCCATCCCATTCCTAGGCCTTCTCTATTCCATCGTCGCCGTAAGACCTATCTGTATCGGTGCGACGTAAAACAAATAAAAAAAGCAAATAATCGATATTTTTCCTATACCCTTGAGTGTGTCCGTTTAGCACATGTTAGCATATTTACTCTTCTTCACATTATTTTATCATATACCGGTAGTTCACCAAATTGCTTGTAGAGCAGCCAGAAAGTTATTTACTCCCTTCCAGACGTCGTGAAACTTATATCATTCTTTCTTTCTTAATCTGCTTACCCTCCAGGGTTGGCTTTTCCCTCGGACTCAGCGAGGCATCCCACCTCTACCGCCTCAATGGCAGTGTCCTGGAGCTTCAGACTTTGGGTCGGGGATACAACTGGAGAGGATGACCAGTACCTTGCCCAGACGGCCTCACCTGCTATTCTGAACAGGGGCCTTGTAAGGGGATGAGGTGATAGGAAGGGATAGGCAAGGAAGAGGGAAGGAAGCAGCCGTGGCCTTAAGTTAGGTACCATCCCGGCATTTGCCTGAAGGAGAAGTGGGAAACCACGGAAAACCACTTGGAAGATGGCTGAGGTGGAAATCGAACCCACTTCTACTCAGTTGACCTCCCGAGGCTGAGCGGACCCCGTTCCAGCTCTCGTACCACTTTTGAAATTTCGTGGCAGAGCCGGGAATCGAACCCGGATGCGGCCGAAACTTATATCATGCAAAGCAGTTTTTCTACAGTGACGTGTATGGTAATATGTGTGGAATATAAGTAATAAATTATAATTGGCATAACATTTGTAGAATATCACTCAACATAATTTAATATATCGAACCAAGAAACGGAAGAACGCAGATCATCATCATCATTTCATCCTCATCATGACGCGCAGGTCGCCTACGGGTGTCAATTCGAAAGACCTGCATCTGGCGAGCCGAACTTGTCCTCGGACACTCCCGGCACTAAAAGCCATACGCCATTTCATTTCATCAGAGTCTTTAGAAAAAATAAATTTTCATACCTAATTTAAAACTATACTAAGAACAATTACTGTATTACACTATTGTAATCTGCTGATGCACGTATCCCGTGCCAGAGTGAGTAGCTCAAACGGTAGATCCCTAGCTTTCTGGGGTTACGTTGGCGGGTTCGATCCCAACCCAATCCGGTCGTATTTTAGGCTGCTCAAATAGATTTACTGGCACTTAAATGAAATCCTATCGCACCTCGGCGTGTGCGGAAAACGTAAAACCAATAACATTATTATTTCTTTCCCGGCCTTTTCTCAACAATCTAGGGTCAACACTTATGTGAAAAAGCCCAGTTTGACCACCGGATACGCTTCCTGACGCTAACTGCATGTGGAGTGCAGTATTCACTCTAGCGTGCATGTATTAAAGACAATCACGAAAATCCCGTCGCCAACCTAGAGGAATTAACTATAAGCGGTGAACATTTTTAGCCCGGCCGGAAATTGAACTGGAAGCCCTCTGAACCGAAGGTCAGTACGCTGAACAAGAAGCCGGATATTATTATTATTATTAGGTACGTCGTATTAAGGGCCAACCGACTGTGTGGGGACTCGAACCTGCCTCTCAGACAGGTTTCATGCACCCATAAACACATTAGAATGACGATCGAAATGAATCAGTACCAGAACCGGCTTCAAATTATCTGTAGATATGCCGTATACAAACGAGTATCAGTATGCTCGTCGCACTTTAAAGAGCTGACATGAACCGTTAAATGTCGGTGAATATTACATTAAATAAATCGTTGCTAATATTATTCAACAGGGTGATGAACCTCAGAGCTTTTAATGACCCACCACTGCAGCACGACGGCTGTATACAGGCAGGAATGCGGTGGATGACGTCCAAAGCTAATAAAACACGCTCTTTCTAGGAATGGCTCGCTCCTTTGAGACACATGGCACTACCGCCAGAGGTGAAATGATACCTGCTGCGTGGGAGGAGAAAGCTGGAATTTCCGAATTGAACTCTCATCAGGACAGCGCCTGGCTGTGGAGGCGTAGACTTCAGAATTCCATAAATGAATATTTTTAAAATCTTGATTGTATGCATGTTTTTAGGTATTTGAAAATGATTTTCAATTCAGTTTTCTTCAGTGTTCAATTTGAACTCTGAAAAGTGGTGGCAAAAGGGGCTCTGGTTATGACGCAGCAGGTCTTTTTGCTACTTAGGTTCCAGAATGTGTAAAAAAAAAAAAGTAAATAAATGCAATGTAAATTTTAATCTTATACCAGTTTCTCAGAAATTCCTTGACGTGCTGGAAGCCAATAACAGAAATTTCGCAACTTAAACATTAATTCCCATCGACCACAGCCGTGATTGAACCCACTATCGGGATTCACTGAGACTCGCAAAGCTAACTGAAGGAGCTGTTTCATCTGGGAGGCAGTGGACCTATTCAAGAAAGCCAAAGTAATATGGCCGACTAAGTGACATGCCAATACTTTTAATACCTTTCCTGTTTACGTCAATAAATTCTTTAACGAGATCCACGTAACTCTCCAGAATAAGCTCACGGTGTTACTGTGCAAACAAAAATACGGTAGATTAATTATACATTGTCGGAAAAGAAGAGATGTAATAAATAATTACTTCAAGTTACCCATTAAATATTTCTTTGTAATTACTGAATTATCTTATGTATATCTGTGGTGTAGTGGTTGGCGTGATTAGCTGGTACCTCCGGAGGCCCGGGTTTGATTCCCGGCTCTGCCACGAAATTTGAAAAGTGGTACGAGGGCTGAAACGGGGTCCGCTCAGCCTCGGGAGGTCAACTGCGTAGAGGAGGGTTCCCACGTCAGCCATCCTCAAAGTGGATTTCCGTGGTTTCCCACTTCTCATCCAGGTAAATGTCGGGATGGGACCTAACTTAAGGCCACGGTCTCTTCCTTCCCCATTCATTGTCTATCCGTTCCAAACTTCCCATCCCCCACGGGGCTCCTGTTCAGCATAGCATAGCCTGTGCGAGGTACTGTTCCTCCTCCCCAGTTTCTTACCCCTCCTACCCAAAGTCCAATCTTTCGCTGAGTCCGAGGTAGAAACCAACTCTGGACAGTAAACGGATTAAGAAAGAAAGAAAGAAAGAAAGAAAGAAAGAAAGAAAGAAAGAAAGAAAGAAAGAAAGAAAGAAAAGCTTATTACTAGATCATGCCTGCTCACCGGTCCGAATTCTGGCCAATGCATGCAGTATTTTTGAAATGGTAAGTCATGTCCCTGTGGATCACATTCCACAAACAACTGAAGTGATATGTCTTCATACAGTAGATACGATATCAACAGTCAGGGAATACAGACCACGGTGGGCTGTGCCTGCCGTGTGTTTGTATGTTTGTGTGGTGGAGTGTAGTGCTGTGCCAGAAGGCGGTAAAACCAGACAGAGGTTAAGGTACTTTTAATACTCTTCCTGTGTACGTCAACAAATCCATGCACCTCTCTAATATGAGCTCACAGTATTACTGTACTAGGAAATGTGGATAGTTTAATTATACCGTGTTGGATTTTGAACTGCTGTTAATGCATCGTCCCGGACTTGAACTTGAACTTCTGGGATGAGTTCCGCAGTCACGACGAACGCTGTTAGCGTTTCGTTCCCTTGAATACATAATTTATATATGAACTGAAGCTTGAAATCATTACCAAAACCAAAACAAACCCCATGGCACTACAGCTCTTGAAGGACCTTGGCCTACCAAGCTACCGCTGCTCAGCCCGAAGGCCTGCAGATTACGAGGTGCCGTGTGGTCAGCACGACGAATCCTCTCGGCCGTTATTCTTGGCTTTCTAGACCGGGGCAGCTATCTCACCGTTAGATAGCTCCTCAATTCGAATCACATAGGCTGAGTGGACCTCGATTGAAATCATTGCCGAACGCAAAAATTCTTGTGAATAGAAGGGTTACACAGCAAATTTGCTGTTAATATCCATACACCATCCAGTTTGATGCAGACTTTGTATGAAGCCAAGGGATGAGATGAAATAACTGAGTACTTCAGGTTACTCATTAAATATTTCATTGAAATTACTGAATTCCCATAAATAAACACCGTGGGATTACACATTTTCACATTAATTTATTTCATATTTTCAAATTGAATGTTAATTTAGTTTCGAGAAATGCGACGAGCTGGTATATTTGATTTATTATTCAATCCGTTTATCCTCCAGGGTTGGTTTTTCTCCCCGGATTTAGCGAGGAATCTCACCTCTACCACCTAGGACAGTGTCCTGGAGCGTGAAACATTTGGTCAGGGATACAACTGGGGAGGATGACCAGTGTCTCGCCCAGGTGCCCTCACCTGCTTTGCTGAACAGAGGCCTTGTGGGGATGGGATGACTGGAAGGGATAGGCAAGGAAGAGGGAAGGAAGTGACCGTGAACTTAAGTTAGGTATCATCCCGACATTTGCATGGAGAAGAAGTGGGAAACCACGGAAAAACACTTCGAGGATGGCTGAGTGGGGAATCGAACTCCCTCTACTCAGTTGACCTCTCGAAGCTGAGTAGACCCTGTTCCAATCCTCGTACCGCTTTTCAAATTTCGCGGTAGAGCCAGGAATCGAACACAGGTCTCCAGGGTAGGGGGGAGGGAGGCCGGTGGCAACTAATCACACTAACCACAACACCACAGATGCGGAGAAAAATGTGGAACGCTTCACGATTTTGCGCGTCATCCTTGCGCAGGGGCCATGCTAATCTTCTATGTATCGTTCCAAGTACTGCTGAAACGAGTCCATGAGCTGTTACACAGGAGAGATTCTACGTCTTCTACCGCTTTTCCCACATCTGTGTCGCACAAGAGGAATTGGCCCTTTTTACCGTCTGATGCCCTTCCTGATGCCAACCCTACGTGGAGGGATGTATTCACTACTGAATGTTCCTGTGGTTTTTGATAGTGGGATATTTGTGTGAATATGAAGAGGAGAGTGTTGGCAGAAACACAAACACCCAGTCCCCGAGCCACAGGAATGAACCAAACTCGTTTGAAATCCCCGATCACGGCCTGTGTTCGACCCCCATCCGGAAATCGAACCCGTGACCCTCTGAACCAAAGTCCTCAACGCTGACCATTCATCCAGGGAGTCGGATAGGAAGCATTCTATTAGAAATGAATACTTATTTTTCAGGACAGTATTGTTCGCGACATAAAACTAATACGTTTTATTTCGAAATCTAAAAATATTCGTGTTCCCGAAACTGTTCTTGGTTTCTTGATAACGTTTTTTTTAATTCTAAATTTTAGAAGTTGTTGTGATTGTTAGTTAGAAATGTAGTCGTTACTTTTCAGTGGAAATGCTATTAGACTATAGACGAATGAAATCATTGAAGTGATGTTATTATGCATACCAGTCTAAATTCTTTATTCTCTAATGACGAATAGTCGTGAGATAAATAAAGCCTACTGAGCTCGATAGCTGGAGTCGCTTAAGTGCGGCCATTATCCAGTATTCGGGAGATAGTGGGTTGGAACCCCACTGTCGGCAGCCCCGAAGATGGTTTTCCGTGGTTTCCCATTTTCATGTCAGCCAAATTCTGGGGCTGTACCTTAATTAAGGCTACGGCCGCTTCCTTCCCACTCGTAGCCCTTACCTGTCCCTTCGTCGCCATAAGACCTATCTGTGTCGATACGACGTAAAGCAACTTGCAAAAAAAAAAAAAAAAAAAAAAAAAAACTTAGTTTCCGCTGGCAGAACTGGCATGTTATAATACTGGACAGTGTCTAGTTCGAATAATGAAACAACGATTGCTTTTGCTGTGGTTCTTTGATACCCTTTAACCGCCTTGCCTGGGGAATTTCATTACAAAATTCAAACGCTGAAATACGTAAACTAGGACTATAATAATGTTAATTGCTTAAAACATATCTTTGAAGGCCCGTCTCTGTCTCCGAATTCCACAAAGAAGTTTTTTAAAGGGTCGCTATTGAACGAATCGTTGATGTTTGCATTTAGATGATGATGATGATGATGATGATGATGATTGTTGTTTTAAGGGGCCTAACATCGAAGGTCATCGGCCCCTCACATTTAGACACCCTCAAATGTCATCGACTACATCTGGAATCGAGTCCATTATCTTTAAACGTAATAACACATATGATCTTTATTCGCGTATAGCCTTCGAAATGAAGGTGTTATTCTTATTCTGATACTGATATAAACGTCTAAAACGTGTGGTGTTTCCACAGACAGGAAATACGTGGTAAGGTGAAATACCGCCTGAAGGTTACTTCCACATCATCTATGGTCGATTTTGTTGGAAGACTTAACATGTATTAACTTGTCTTAATGACGATGTTTAGTGATCACTGGTCCGAAACAAAGTACCTAAGGAAGAAGTTCGTCACGTCTCAGTAACTTATCGCCTCAGTGATCCTCACATCCATAATATTTGTCGTCTGTTCCAGACACATTGACCATTAATGTTCCAATATATGATCCCTCAACCTGATACATGCTCATTAAACTGTATTTATAGACCTCACTTCGAGAACAGTGATCTGCTGCCTTGGGCGAATAGTTATCGTTAGGGCATCCAGTACAAAGGGTCCCGCATTCGATTCCCGGCTGTGTTGGAGATTTCAGCTGCATCTGGTTAATTCATTTGTCTCTTAGAGTGGATATTTGTGTTTGTCTCAGTACACAACTCTTCATATACGCACATTACCAGTCACGACGGAAATACGCAAAACGGGCGAGTTGGCCATGCGGTTAAGGGCGCGCAGCTGTGAGCTTGCATCCGGGAGATAGTGGGCTCGAATCCCACTGTCGGCAGCACTGAAGATAGTTTTCCGTGGTTTCCCATTTTCACACCAGGCATATGCTGGGGATGTACCTTAATTAAGGCCACGGCCGCATCCTTCCAACTCCTAGTCCTTTCCGATCCGATCGTCGCCGTAAGACCTATCTGTGTCGGTGCGACGTAAAGCCAGTAGCAAAAAATAAATAAATAAAGGAAATACGCAACGGTGGATGCATTTATCCATATAGTGATGGCGTCAGGAAGGGCCAATCCATATGCGCGGTTAATTTACCTACTCTAACCTGTCCAGGGTGCGGGAAAAGTGGTGGAAAAAGTATCTTTGCTATCGAAGCATGTGTCCTCTTTCATTACCTATTTCGATTTCAGTCTAGTGTTATTGGTGTTTACTATTTTAAACAGTAAGACACACGCAAGCAATAAATTTAATAATTTTAGGTGATTGTTGAATCATGATTATATCCTTGGGACCTCCAGTTTTACGTGGAATCCGAACCATATCGGGTATTTTCAGTTTCAAAAATCACACGTGCAATAGACGGGATTCGAGCCACTATCACCCGGATGGGAAGCCAATAACGATGCTACTCGACTACCACGCCTCTAAGAAGAAAGGCAGTCATAGATATAGGACACAATTCAGAGCTTAACAGGTCGTGAATGGATCATTATCATACCGGATTTGTCTTCCTTTTTACTCTTGACAGGACTAAATACGAGAATACTAACCTTTATTACACTAATCACCATCGCCTAAGCAGTGCAGTATGCTGTGTGAAGATAATAGGAGAAATTACTTTTGACATTTAATTTCACCTCTAAATAAATTTGGAACATATTCCACGCATGTGTTCTTGAAGCCGTATTTCTTAGTTACAGGCTCATAGTTGGCCCCCCACTGGCCAGTTGGTCTGCACATTCTCCGCTCGGCAGCCCAGTTTATTGTGCTTTGTCTACTATTTGTGGGATTCACATTAGAGGAAGGTGGAGCTGCCTTACGCCTCTTCTAAACGGGACGATAAACATTTCGTTAATATGCTTAAAATTAAACGAGGTTGTAATGTGTTCTAGGGGCACTTTGGACCCCGCTCTTTTTAGGATACATGCTACGCATTTTCCTCACTCATTCTGTACACTAGAGTAAAATATTTCATGTCTTTCTGTCAAAGTGTTATTTTAAAGTGTTTTTGTGTTTATAATATTATGAATCTCATGAATACATACTCAGTGAACTAAAGCTGAGTGCAGTAGAAATCTACATATTTAGGCTCAATACTGTAAGTTTATACCCATCTCCCCATCAAGATTTCCTCTTGTCAATCATCACATTAGATTACATCTTATCTAGATATGGTATCATTTCAGTTTTTGCAATTCGAAACAGGCAAACTGCAGGGAATCTTTGTGTTTCGCGAAGTCTTTGCTCTGTGTCCTCGGAAGAGAAACTGGACCGACCATGACTGCGACTGTTCTGACAATACTGAAAGGTTTTGTATCAATAAACCGTCGCTCTGTTGATGAAATAATACTCTCCTTCTTCACCAGATGGATCACTATACTCAGCTTTCAAAAATAGCCCAATAGTAAAGGACATTCACCCCTTTATTGGCATTATTATTTTTTCAATGCCGGTTTAATTCCACAGAGAACGGCGCCTGCTTTACATTATGTGGTGACAACGGAGGTCCAACGTTACAAAGAATATAGTGAAACAATGTTTTGATGTTAAGAACATTTCTTAGCAGAAAAATAATGGGTCCCCCATACTACGAAAAACGTAAAAAAGCAATTTCCTCAATTGTTCTAAAAGTTGAAGGGTCAAAGAGCGCGGAAAATTTTCAAATTTTGGGTCTTGTATATCTATATCAATCTAGAATTTTTTTTTTCAAAAATCACTTCTGTCCTAAATGCAGTTCCCCAAAAACAACCTAAAATCGCTTCTTTCTTAACTTGCTTCTTTTTTGATTCAAATCCTATCCAAATTAACTTATTTACATAACTATTTCTGTAATGTGTTCCTTGGCGTTTTTTAGTTTTTGAATAATGTCCATACCGAATGTAGTTATAAGGGTTAGTGAAACTCTGCATTGACTCACATTACCGCTTGCAGTGGTAAAAAAAAGGGACAAACTGCTAATCTAATCGACCGGATAACGATGATTACGAAAAGGATTGCAATTTTTAGGAATAAATAATACATTCTCATACTTTATTATATTGTATTCACCTAAAATTCGTAGCTCATATCCGTAGGATGTTTTTAATATTGAGTTGTTTGCCTGGAGGGATAGAACTGTGAATATTTTTACCAGTGGATTTACATCGCACCAACACAAATAGGCGACGATAGGATAGGAAAGAGCTAGGAATGTGAAGTAAGCGACCGTTGCTTTAATTGAGGTACAGCATTTGCCTGGTGTGAAAATTGGAAACCACGCGAAACCTCTTCAGGGCTTCCGACAGTGGGGTTCGAACCCGCTATCTCCCGAATACAAGCTGATAACCCATTTACTTTGATATAAATGATTGTTCAAAATATGAAGAGAATCCTTCAATATTACCATTAAAATGGCTCTTATATTCCTGGTCATACAAGCATAGTTGACTTAGAACCCTCCTTGTCCACAGAAAGGATGTCCCCACCAGCACCGAAAATAAGACCCCTTATCTCCCATGTATAATCAATTACAATAATAATATTGCTTGCTTACTTTGTCGAAGATAGTTAGAACGGGCAAGTCCTACATACATATAAGTATTAAATTCGTCAAAAGAATGATGACGAGAATCCCATTACCTACAGCCTCATCGTTTAGCCAGTCCCATCCTCTATCGACCACCTCTATCCATGAAACGTCGACTCGTCATCAACTTTCTTCAGCTCCATCTCAGACGTGTACGACATATTCCCTAATACAAAATTATTTCAAGCTATTTCAAAGATCCATCGTCTGATCTTCGACCGCCAACATCCTTTGCTATCCGAGCTGACTCATGCCCCTCTGTGAGGCCCTCACTTCATCGAATCCCCTCTCAACTCCTTTGGAATAATGGTTATAATTTGTACGAATATTATTTTCAAGGACAAAAATTCAAAGAATATGTCGTCGTTGCGCCTTGAAATACCGTTATGTGACAATGTTGAATGGAGAAATACTGACCCGCAGCACACGTATCACTTAGAACGAAATTTCGTTGATCCAGGTCATGCAGATGACAGAAACTTTCTGGTCAGAGTTCTAAGCTGAAATATTATCACATAGTGGTTTTCCTAGGCTCAACAACGATATACCTTATTCTTACATATATCCACGCAATTATACATGTACTGTGTGTACAAATGTATTTAACTGTATTCTTATTTTTAAAAAAATAAAAGAATGAAAGCCCACCTTAGCTCTTCCCCTGCAATACTCACTAATCTGTACATTCCCTTCAACCATCTACTTTTACTCATCACCATAACAATCCCAAATATCCTGAACAGGAAGAGGCTGTTTCCCCTTAGGTGGCCCGCTCTACCCTCTCAGGATGGGGAATGAGAAAAATTCAAGTAAGTAAAAAAATGTCTACTTTTTTATATTGTAGCTCTGCTATCAATAAAAGCTGAAGGACTTCGGACTTCATGAAGCGAAGGGATCATTTGTTACATAGACTAGATACCATATTCGACACTGCGTCGGAGTAAAGCTTGCGTGACGGAGGTCTGCACGACGGTAATAAAGACAGCACGAACATCGCTAGATTGATTTGAAATTACAGTGATTGTGCGAACAAATCTATGATTGTGGCAGTTCTCAGTGTCAATTACACGACTTCTACCCTGCTATTATTTGCACCGCCACAATGAGATTCGGTCACTTACTCTCGATTCGCTGTCATTTGTGATGAAAATATAATTACTACTTTCTAGTTGTCATTATTATTGTGTTCTGCTCGAAACGCTATATTGAACATTTTTGTGGATGAAGGAGAAATTCATTATGAATTCATTTAAATAATGAAGACACGATCCTGTAGGGATAGTTGCTGTATCTAGAAACGTTGAGAGCGTTTGACTGTATCTTATTTAAAACTAGGGTTGTGATTCATTTCTATTACCATGAGTTAATGTTATGTGTACTTTACAAAGCGCCTCCATAGTTGTAACGTTTAGTGCTATTAACTGTCGATTTCAGGGGCCCAGAATCGATTCCCACACCTGTCTAACATTTCAAATTGGCAAGAGCTAGCATGTTGAAATGTACGGTCAGTTAGTTTCTCTTGCGGATGCGCCTGGACGAAACTGTAGTACCTAGAGGAGCACGAGGACGTGAATTTACCATCTTTCTTTTGTTCGAAGTAGATCTAATTACGCACTTACGTTAAAAATAGCATGTAACCGCGGTTTCACTTGCGTTTATTAATTCAACAGCTCGATATATTTAAAACCATTTATTTTAAAGCAGATTAAAAATATTTATTATTACTCATTGTTTTTACATGAATTGCATTAATTACATTATTTTTTAAAATATTGTAACTCCAATGTTTGAGATGTACCGGGTTGGTGTATGATACAAATAATATTCCATTTGGAGCTAATATGTACTGCATGTTTGCCTTTCCAACTCTTGAATAACCCACTTACAACTGACCATAAGAGAAGCACCTTTTTCGACGATCGAGTCCTACAACTTTTAGCGATTGCCCTTGTGCCTTGTTGATGTGCATATCGAAACTCAAACAAATGGGGGAACTTCAGATGTCTAAATTCGAAGAGATCATTTGAATCCGAGGAATGAATACTACATCCGCGGCATAACCAGTCACGATGGTGGCTTCAATGTATTCGGTATCAATTTCTTGACTGAGAATCATATTCCGTTGCAGAAGGAAGGAGGATTCATATTCCTGAGAAGAATATTCGGTGCCAAAATCGTTCACCCCAAGATGTTCGTGTCGTGGGTGACTCTAAGTTGTTCAGAAGCTCTGTTGTGCAGTTGACAGTCTCATCTGTATTATGTACATGTTGTGTCGATAGACTTGGAAATTTGTAGAGAACCGAGTAATTCTTGTAAAATTCGCTTGTTGATAACGTTGACAACTTCGTTTCTTGGAGCAAGAATTTTTCTTTGGCACAGCCATGAGTGATCGATAAAATGCCGTGCTCACGTATGTTGAAAATTTCAGACCTCTGCCTCTCTCAGATTTGAATGGGCATCACACACATACAAACAGACAAACAATTCCGGATGTCAAGGACCGAATGAAAATAGCTTCCTATGCCACAGACTTAAAATGGCATCTTAACTGGTAGCCTGTATGTGTTACTATTCCTTTTCCTTTTTACAAAACTGCCTTTATGTCGCACCGATACAGATAGGTCTTAGGGCCACTATGGGATAGGAAAGAGCTAAGTGTTCGAAGGAAGCAGCCGTGGTCTTAATTAAGGTAGAGCCCCAGCATTTGTCTGGTGTGAAAATGGTAAACTACGGAAAATCATCTTCAGGGCTGCCGAAAGTTCGGTTTGAACCCACTATCTCCGGAATGCAAGCTTGCAGCTGCGCGTCATTTACCGCACGGCCAGCTCGCTCGGTTTACTATCCCTTGTCTATCTTATGCATTATATGTTTACTCTGAATAATAAAATACAAGATTGAGGATACACTTGAAAGACAACTATAGGTTTTGCCTTTCCCAGATGGTAATGGTGAGCTCGGTTCATCTCAAAGGGTGTGGATTCAATTCTCAAATAAGTCTAAGTTGAAAAAAACACGAGATTTCCACTTCCGGAGAGGTACGAAGCAAAAATGAATACCGTGTTAATTCCTGGGAGCAAAGCGAAATCACGGACCATGGTAGCACTTACTTTCCATCATCCAAGAGCCTTCATGGCCTGTGTGGAGATGACTTTGCTTTCCTATGCTCAGCAATAAAGACACATTTTTTTATCTCAGGGGCGTGCATTTCTCCGCGATAGACGTGTGGAAGCATAACTTGACGTGAATGATGGTTGAAAATAGAATGTTATCCCTGAAGCAAATGGTAACTAAACGGTTTTGCTTAGAAACATCAAAAGGTTTCCGAGTATTAAATATCTCCCGCTGGCCAAATAGGTGATGGTTATTACAGCATATAGTTATTCAATTAGTGCAGTGTTCCTTTGAAAAACGTCCGCTCATGTAATTTCCTATAATCACTGTCAGACAGACAGATTGCCACATTTAAGTAGACTCTGAGTCTTATTTTGAAATGTGACATGTGCGTGGAACATATTCTAGAAAAAAATCACATGCCATACTAGTTACACTTTTTATCCACGAAAGTGCGGATGAAGAGGATCAGTGACTGGTAATAATAGCACAATTTAAATTTAAAGTTTTTCCCCTACTAATTGCTTTACGTCGCACCAACATTAATAGGTCTTGTGGCGACGATGGGGCAGGAAAGGTTTTGGCGTGAGAAGGAAGCGACTGTGGTCTAAATTAAGGTACAGCCCCTAAATTTGCCTGGTGTGAAAATGCGAAAAAATGGAAAACCATCTTCAGGGCTACTGACAGTGGGGTTCGACAGGGTTGAGTCGTGATATCAAATAATCTGGGATTTCCCAGAGCATTTTATTATACGTCGCGCCGACACAGATGGTGAGCCAGGAGTGGTAAGGAAGATGCCGTGGCCTTAATTACGGTACAACCCCAATATTTGCCTGGTGTGAAAATGGGAAAACACGGAAAGCTATCTGCAAGGATGCCGACAGTGGGGTTTGAATCCCTTATCTCCAAAACCGAGCAGCCACTTGATCGGCCACAGAGTAGCCAGAAATCGTTTCAATGACACATATCATATTTTTCTCAAGTTAGATTATTTCATTTTGATATTTTCTTAAAGAAGTTGACGAATTTATTAATAACTGAGCGGAGTGGCCGTGTGTGTTTATGCGCTATTGCTATGGAGCCAAGGCTATGAAGCAAAGCAAGTGGGTTCGAACCCCATCGTCAGCTATCCTGAGAATGGTTTTCTGTGGCTTCCCATTTTCATTTCTAAGCTGATTCCTTCCACCTCCTTGTCCAATTTAGTACACCACCATTCATTTCATCTTCATTAGCTCCTCATAAATCTGCATTGTATTATAAGAAGACGCTGCATAAAGGGGCTTTTCAGTCTCAGTGGCATGTAAATCATGATCAATAAATTCAATTCAATTCAATTCAATTCAATTCAATTCAATTCAATTCAATTCAATTCAATTCAATTCAATTCAATTCAATTCAATTCAATTCAATTCAATTCAATTCAATTCAATTCAATTCAATTCAATTCAATTCGGTTAAGGTTGGCGCCGGGAAGGGCATCCGGCCGTAAAACATGGCATATACTTTCATCTCACCTCATCCCCGACTTCGTATTACGAAACGGTATTAGGGGGTAAATGCATACACATTGGCGAATTTCTTAATTAGTATGAATTTGTTTAAATACATACACATGATGGCGGGCTTCTGACCCCATTTTGGCAGACTCGGTCCTGGCTCACGTCGGTGGTATTTGAGGGTGCTCAAATACGTCACCCTCGTGCCGGTAGGTTTACTGGCACGTCAAATAACTCCCAAGGGAATAAATTCTGGCACCGCGGGGTCTCCGAAAACCGTAAAAGTACTGTAGTTTGTGGGACGTAAAGCCAATGAGATTATTATTATTATTATTATTATTATTATTATTATTATTCATACACATGGACATTATTAATAAAAGCGAATGAATCATATTCGTGCATATTATTTGCACTCACTGTTAATTACTATCAAATGAAACTAATCTGTAGGCTACATTCTTCATTTTGAGGGTTTATATATCTTAGTGGCAACAAACCCTTTGTCGTTGTTTGTCCGTCCCTCTTTCTCATTTCACCATGTCTTCAAGCTCTCTGGGATGCTGAGTTCCTATATATATATAAAAGAAAAATCACCTGTTTGCTGTATTATAATTAGCACGTTCTCTGGTACATGGGTGAGGTAAGGCCTACCAATCAAACTGGGTTCCAAACTTATCAAACACGTCATTTTGTTTGTGATGTCACAATTATTTTGACTAATTATACCAGAAATACAAGTCCACGTTTCATGTATAAGGAATTGCGTTACTTTCTGATGTTCATTTCAACTTATGTGTGGTCACAAATTTAAGTTCCGCTTACGACCATGTTCCAATAGCCCTCTAAAGAGCGAGTAGTGCTATTTACATACATTCTACTAATTATTTCTTTACTCTTCTTTATGGGCCACTCGCTGGTATTTTACGACCTCTAATGGCTCACTTGATGGCAATTATAGCACATTACAACATTAAACACAATGTTTGTGTCTTAATCAGTAAACTGAAAACATCCTAATGGCGGTTCAATATTTCATGTTAGGTTTTGTCTGCGCACCTGATTACCCTTCATAGTCAATAAACTTCTGTGAGTCAGCACATACCCGAATATAGAAAGAAGGTCATTATAAAATGCCTTGCTTCTTTTTATTGTTATGGTCTTTCGGTGTAGTTCTATCTTAGCCTTTGGCTTTAGTTTTGACTCCAGAAAGTATCAACCGAGTAGTAAACAGTGAACATCATTTAAATGAAAGAAGGAACTAATTCTAAGGTTTCCTTCGGAAACACGACAATAGCCATTCGAATTTTTTTACAGGAAAGTTACTTAAATGATATCGGAAGATACATACCAATTTATTCACTTCTTATGAGCTAAAACGTTTCATTTGGAATTTGAGTATGTTTTATATTTCGCTTTTCACATCATAATGTACTGTACAAATGTTGATTATTATAGTGGAGAAATTCTGAATCAGTTTACTCTCTAGCCTTTTGTGAAAATACACGAACGTAAACTTCACATCAGACTTTCCTTTGACTTTACTTCGAATATATGTATAATTCTATTTGTCTGCTCCAAGGTATAGCAGCATTTTCATGAGCACCCTACTAATATTTATTCTAAGTTTAAATTTTCTCAATTTCGTGCTTTTTCAATTTCTGTAGAAAAAATATTTCTTTTTTCAGTTTGGGAAAACACATTTTGGACACAGGTAAGGGCATGAATTGATTCAAGGTGATGAGTCTTTTGAGCTTGTGAAATATTTATCAGATAAATAAATATCCACTTCATAAACCACGTTTCTATACTTACTAACGTACGTCCAGTGACACTTCTTGCTTCTTGTTTTAAGGGGCCAAACATCGAAGGTCATCTGCCCCGGTGAAACTTCAGCAGTTATAAACGTATCATTGTTCCTCTTATTGTTATGGTTGATTTATTGTGATTGTTTACTTTTCTTTTAGTTTTATGTCTTATTTATTAAGGAGTTTCATAAGAATATGCACCGGCAACATCGCATTTACATCCGTTCGTTAATTTGATAATTAATAATTGAATTCAGTAGCACTCAGCATTGGCGCACAGCAGAGTAAAACATGAATTTGTTTTCATGTACATAAATTATTTCACTATAAGGTCTACTTCGTTGATTACGACTGTATGTTAGTAAACGACAATAACATTATTTTATTCTAATCTACTCTTCAGCTCTTATAAATAGTAACCCACACTAAACTCATAGTTATAGCTTTTTTCTAGATCGTTAGAGAGTGCTGCACTCAGGCAAGGTACGACAGCTATATTTTCCTTAGGAACATCACAGATTAAATCTATTAGGTCTTAAGAAGTGAAGAAGAAAACACGTTCAAGTGCGTTGAAGTTAATTTCTTTACCAGTAGAATGGAAAAGTGATCAACTCAGGCAACGCGATTGTTCTTCTCTTCTTACTCTAAATACGTAATTAATTAATTAATTAATTAATTAATTAATTAATTAATTAATTAATTAATTACATTTTCCGTTAGTTAGACTCTTTCAGTGACCCGAAATGTTAATGCACTTGTAGAATAAGCTCATTTTCTTTTCGGTTGTTACTCTCATCACAAGACCAGAGAATTCGTGCCCGTTCGAATACCAAAACAATGATTCTAAATCTGGGGGAACAAAGAAGACGTGCCAGTTGTGGATGGTAACGATGTGATAGAGAATCATTCATAGTTTTCAGACTCAACTTTATGAATGCACAATTTATTACGGATATTTTAAATCTTTCGTCTCAGTTTTCCTGTACGTGAGTGGTGTTCTTGGCCAGTGGCCTCGTCTGTAGTAGCTCTTTTCTGCTTTACTTCTCATTACGAAAGCAAGGAAATTCGTACCAAACATTGCCTTCAGATAATATTCGTAATACGACTAGGTGAAAGAGAGCTTAGATTGCATGAACAACTTACTTTATTCCTCCGAATTTGCAAATACTCCATTTGTCATTCAGACAACAATTGTGGTACTTCGGTGAAAGGAGAAATTCAACAAGATTATAAACACAGAAAGAAGCCCGACTCTTCGAAGAGTTACGAAAGGGAAGGTGTGTGTGGAAATAAAAGATTTCCAAGGCCTTGCAAGCCTCATTGGTTCGGAAGAAAGAACAGTACAGAGAAGGAGAAAAAGGCATACAAACACTTACGAGAACATAATAATTACTGTGAGAGTATACGAAGACTTTTCGGAAGGGAGTGGGGAAAGAAGTTTATTTTGTTCAGTAAAACATGACGTAGTGAAGTTTGTCGGTAATAGCAAGTGTTACATAGAAGATTAAGGTATTGTGAACCTACCCATGATGGTGAGTGATGGCCAGCATATCGCGTAACCAGGGGAGTTGCTCCGAGCGTTGACACCTGCTGAGGTGAGCTACTGTGATTAATTCGTATGTATTCCAAAACTCAGTCAGCAAATGAGTTAAATTGTGGGGTGCCTTGTTACTCATTATAATGATGGAGTGTTGGTACTGCAGTCTCATCTTGCTACTTCGCTAATCTGTGATGCAACTCCATGCTGGGAGTGTTGTGATTTTGGTGCTATGGCTCTGCTCGATTAACCAGGAAAGTTAAAATATTTCATGACATATGGACTGGCGCCTTCTGTTTCATTTTAACAATTTAATTACTGAAATAGTGATTTTATAAGAAAAACAATTAGATTCACTATTTAACCATGATGATAAACAAATGTCTGCCCGAAATGTTCTAATTTAATAGACAAACAAAGAATGGGGTAAAAATACTTACGAGAATATTTTAAATAACTTTTACTGTGATTCTACATGGGAAAATATTAATATGCCTTAAGGTAACCCATCTGTTTAAATTTGTAAACTGTAGCTGCAGCTCAGATAAATATTGTTAAATGGTCCTAAGATTCGAAACTGAAACCTTCATTACAATATTTCTATTCGTCTGCTAATGCTACTCCGAACCATATCAAACAAGCCATATCAACAACATATCAAGCATCGTCTTCATGATATTTGAACTTTCTCTAAATATTAATTATACTTTGTATTATCTTATGTTTAACACACGTTTATTTGCATATTTATTCATTTAATATTGGTATCTAATAACAAAAATTATCCACGCAAACATAATAATCGTGCATGAAATTATTCCTCGTGTTATGATTTATATCTGTGGTCAATTTCCAAACGATTGTTATTGTTGCTCGGGCAGTGAGTCTAAGGAATGGTTTAACAGTGTAACCTTTCCGTTTGTATGTAACTACTCCATCCTACACCTACTCTTGTATGCCGGACTGAGTGGCTCAAAGGGTAGACGGGTATCGTTCTGAGACCAAGGTGCGGCATATAAAAGAACTCCTGCGGGACAAACTTTCAGCACTTCGTAGTATAGGAGAACCGGGAAAAGTACTCACTTGAACGTAAAACCAATAACATTATTACTACTGTAATATATTAGCCATATTCATGACTTGGTCTATTCCTACCACTCTTAACCTCTACACGTTCCTTAAAAATGACTTTGCATGACAGCGGGTGTTATAATTGAAGACTTTTAATTCCGAATTTTAAAAGCGCTTGACCATATTTAGTTGAGTCACCGCTTAATTTATCAATGCCAGAAATTATATGATTTTAAGCACGGGTACCCTTAAAAATATGTAGTACTTACGTGGAGTAAATAAACGGACTCACGATGGAGGTTTGTGTATTGCTAATTTTTAAGACTTCGATTCCTTCGGAAGATACTTAATGAAGTATGAATATAAAGGAGCAGCGTGTAAGTTACTGGTAAGACCTCTATAAGAATACGGCTTCAATGTATGGTACCTACACCAGGATTCCTTGATACGAGAACGGGAAAAGATCCTAAGAACAACACGATTTGTTCTGGGAGAATCCGACAAAAGTATAACGTTACAAAAATGTTGCAAATTTTGGACTGGGAACCGTTGGGACTAAGAAGACGAGTTGCTCGACTAAGCGGAATATTCCAAGCTGTCAGGGGAGAGATGGCTTGGAATAGCATTAGCAGACGAATAATATTTAGTGAAGTTTCTAAAAGTAGGAAAAATCAAAATACGGTATAATGAAAAATTGGAAATCACGAGGACAAACTGGAGAAAATAGATTTCCAGCTTCTTTTAAATCGTTTAAAATAGGAGTAGCTAAACACCTGATCGGCAATTTCCAGCCTGGATGAGAACTCTAAATACAGACCAGTGGTAATTGATGGACTGATTGATTGATAACTAACATTGTTGTAATAGCGGTAACTTTAATAAAGTTATTTTCTCGCAACTTCAGGTACTACAATTTTTTAGATATATCGGATTGTAAATGTCATTAACCTAAGCAAAGTTGCACTGACGAATGGTATAGGAACTTGACTTCCAACGTGAGAGTTCTGGATTCAAAGCCCGGCGACTTTGTAGGGAATTTTCGATAGAGCCAGAATTTTGCAGTAGGAGAGGCACCTGATTCGGCCTTACACCTTCGGCCAAATCTAAAACTAGACCTGGTTGCGCCGAAACGTGGAAAGTCGGTGATGAAATAAAAGGCAGGTGGGTCTTCAAGTCCTGCATTGTTATTGTTTATCTTCAATGCGATATGATGCAGGTCAGTTTTCATTGGGCATCAGTAGGGTACTTTTGACTGGTTTACATTCACATTGACATTAATACTGATCATGTCATCTCTTGGGTATGGAACCTACGATTCTGGTTTAACATCTACGACACGGAAACTCTGAATCAAGAAACACAGAATAGAAAAATATGCTCCGTGATGGTCGCCAAACATTTGCGAGGAGCAAACACCAGAATAATAAGAAGGTGAATGTCATCCCTTGAGAAGGAGATTTGAAAATTCTCAAAGGTAGTTTAAGTGATCGATCATCTAACTCAATTAGACATTCAGTAAGAATCTCAAGTTAACATATTCATAAACATTATGGCTTGTTGTTGGATGACATCGTACATCCTTGACCTGGGAGCCCGTAGTTTGTTTACGAAGCGCGATGCGCCTCATTATCCACCTCACGGGCTACAAACAGATGAAAGCGTTTTATTAATACCTAGCTTCATAAGTGAGAAATGAACCCATCATCATATGAATACATGATTTAGGAGTCGCGCTTCGAGTGTTACCTGAGGTTAGCAGTTCACTCAGCAGGTCGTACATCACTCACCGAACATATAACACGTTATTCACTAATACTGCATATCTCGCTTTCTGAGCAGAAATGTGGGCGGATCCATAATATGCCACTTCAGGCAAGAGATCTCGGGTTCTGGAAAGTGGTGTTAACGCTCTGAAATTTTGAAGGTTAACCTAAACATGTACTCATGACTGAGTAACTGAACACGCGCAGTGGAAGGACCAAAGTTGAATGATTTGATCCGCGGTCATGACGATTTCCTGTATCTAGGATAAGTGTGACTTGTCTCAAATTTTCTTAATTCATATCTTACAACTTGAAAATAGGCGCAATGAGTATGGTATGAAAATTAGCCTTTCGAAGACTAAATTGATGTCAGTGGGTAAGAAATTCAACAGAATTGAATGTCAGATTGGTGATACAAAGCTGGAACAGGTAAATAATTTCAAGTATTTAGGATGTGTGTTCTTCCAGGGTGGTAATATAGTAAGTGAATGAAGGTGCAGTAAAGCTAAGGCAGTGAGTTGGCAGTTGCGATCAACAGTATTCTGTAAGAAGGAAGTCAGCTCCCGGACGAAACTATCTTTACATCGGCCTGTTTTCAGACCAACTTTATTTTACGAGAGTGAAAGCTGGGTGGACTCATAAGTTAGAAGTAACAGACCCCAACTCAGCCATCCTCGAAGTGGTTTTCCGTGGTTTCCCACTTCTTCTCCAGGCAAATGCCGAGATGGTACCTAACTTAAGGCGACGGCCACTTCCTTCCCTCTCCCTTGTCTATTCCTTCCAATCTTCTGATCCCTCCGCAAGGCCCGTGTTCAGCATAGCAGGTGAGGCCGCCTGGACGAGGTACTGGTCATTGTCCCAGTTGTATCCTCCGACCCAGAGCCTGAAGATCCAGGACACTGCCCTTGAGGCGGTAGAAGTGTGATCCCTCGCTGAGTCTGAGGGAAAAACCGACCCTGGAGGGTAAACAGATAAATAAGAAGAACAAGAAGAAGTAACAGACTTGCGAAAATGATTGCTGGTACAAAACCATTGTGGATAATGGCAGGAGGGTACACGGAATGAGGAGATAACGGCTATGTTAGGAATGATCTCGATGTATGAAGCTCTACGCATAAACCGGCTTCGGTGGTGGAGTGAATAATGGACTCTGTTATGGAGGGTAAGAGAAGTAGAGGGAGACCAAGACGACGATGGTTAGACTCAGTTTCTATCGATTTAAAGATAAGAGATATAAAAGTAAATGGGGCCACAGCACTAGTTGCAAATAGAGAATTGTGGCGACATTTTGTAAATTCACAGAGGCTTGCAGACTGAACGCTGAAAGGCATAACGGTCTATAATATTATGATGTATGTATGTATTCATAGTAGATGATTGTATACTATCATATATCATTCAAAAACATTATTCATACTTTAGAAGACATAATAATTTTTTGCTAAGATTTCGAATTATTTTTTCCGAATAATGTATCAGTATGACAAAGCCTGTAACGCTCATCAAGCCGGTTCACGTTGCGTCCGATCACCCTGTGTAGAATCCTTGCGAATTAGATTGCTTCCCGGCGAATTCAAATGGGCTTTGAGCGGTGGTGTTGGAACTCTGCAGGTACTGTAGCTTAGACAGGCTTGAATGCCACGGCGAGAAATCAGCATCAAACGCAAACACTCTGTGTCACTGTAGCATACTATCTGAGGCCCGATCTTATCAGCTTGGAGGTCGGTGTTCAAATCCCTATCATAGTGAACATCGTGCAACATCGCCGTGTAAAGCGTATTTGAATTCGCCAGCGAAGCGATATGATTAGCTAATTTCAGCGAGAATGGCGAGAGATATCACGTTATTATTTTCAAGTTATGTGTTAGTACGACCAACTCTCGAGTGCTCATAGATCCGCTTCACGTTGTTTCTGATCAACCTACATAGCTGTTTTTTTATGTTTTTCCGTCACAGATAGGTTGAGAGCAGAGCAATTTCGACCGTAAACAATTTCAATCTTCAGGGATTGTGAGAGATTGGTGGACTACTTGGTGTGTTAGGTAACGTACTGCTCATAAAGTTATAAACAGGATTGAAGAAAAGGAGGACACTATATGGGGCTACTTTAATTCTCTTAGTAGATAATTTCAAACGGTAGAGGTTGTCTAAAACTGCGTTATTTTATATATTACCTTGTGATTTATGACAAGAAATATATTGAGACGCTCAGAGATTCGGAAAGGTATCACGTGAACTCATGGGAACAGTCGAATGTTGTGGTATTCATCAGTTAATGAAGCGGCGGTCATGGTGGTAATGAGGTGGCAGGTCTGTGGATACTCTTTTGACAAAATTCTCATCATCTGTTTGTTTGATCCTTTGTTTGTTTGCTTTCTTTAATTGTCAGGGAAATCTTAAGGATTGTTATACATCCTACTGGCCTGCTTTTTAGGATATGACTATTGATTGACTTGAAAGAAGGCAATAGGATTAGTTGTCTCTCTCATTAACACTGTTCTTCAAGAGAGATTTAATCACGTAAATGACTCACAGCACTAGTAGCTAATTAGTACCGAGCTCGATAGCTGTAGTGCGGCCAGTATCCAGTATTCGGGAAATAGTGGGTTCGAACCCCACTGTCGGCAGCCCTGAAGATGTTTTTCTCTAGTTTCCCATTTTAGCACCAGGCAAATGCTGGGGCCGTACCTTAATTAAGGCCACGGCCACTCCCTTCCCACTCCTAGCCCCTTCCTCTCCCAGCATCGCCATAAGACCTATCTGTATCAGTGCGACGTAAAGCAAATAGCAAGAAAAGCTAATTAGTACATACGTCAGGCTCCATGGCTAAATGTTTAGCGTGCTGGCCTTTGGCCACACGGGTCCCGGGTTCGATTCCCGGAAGGGTTGGGAATTTCAACCATAATTGGTTAATTTCGCTGGCACGGGGGCTGGGTTTATGTGTCGTCTTCATCACCATTTCATCCTCATTACGACGCGCAGGTCGCCTTTGGGAATCAAATCAAAAGACCTGCATCTGGCGAGCCGAACATGTCCTCGGACACTCCCGGCAGTAAAAGCCATACGCCATTTCATTTGTACATACGTTACACTTTTAATCATTTTTGCCTACATTGCGTATTTAAGGATTATTGTAAACATTGAGGATCGCTTCATCTCTCTGATGATTAGACGCTGGTATTAAAACGTTGTTGCCTCTCAGCTTCAACTTACCAGGCTGTGTGGCTCAGACAGTACTGTAGAGCGCAGGCTGTTTGAGTATAAATTGACCGATTCTATCCTGTCTGTGTCCGGTGGTGTTTGAAGGTGCTTAAATGTGCCAAACTCTTATCGGTAGATTTTTGGCACGTTAAATAACCCCTAGGGGTCATAATTCCCGAATCTCAATCACTTCAGAAACCATAACCTAGTTTCTGGGAAATCAATCAAATGTAGGTTCAAATCCCGGTGACACCATGTGGCAAACAGGGCAGATATTCTCTAGGATCTACAGTTCCCCTTATCAGTTTCATTCCTATAACTTTCCGTGATCATTCGGCCTGGGGATGTGAGGCAGTCTCGGCAGCCGGCGCTTTCTTAGCTTTATTCTGTCTTGCCGTTAATTCATATTGTCCATTAAGAAACAATACCGCGTATCTGACAACGATTGTCCTATCTATTGTGTTCCTTAAGATTGGTCACGCCTCCCAACCACATATGGATATGTAGTCCATGGCCGGGCTGAGTGGCTCAGACGGTTAAGGCGCTGGCCTTCTAACCCCAACTTTGCAGGTTCGATCCTGGCTCTGTTCGGTGGTATTTGAAGGTGCTCAAATACGACAGCCCCGTGTCGGTAGATTTACTGGCACGTAAAAGAACTCCTGCGGGACTAAATTCCGGCACCTCGGCGTCTCCGAAGACCTTAAAAAGTAGTTAGTGGGACGTAAAGCAAATAACATTATTATTATTATTTGTAGTCCATGTGAACAAAGGGAAATGCACCCTACTGTACCATACCGTACCGTATGCTGGCATGTAGTATTTGCGTACTCCTACAGTAAAACGTATTTAAGGTTCATTTTCCTGTATACATCCAAACCAAACCAAACCAAACCGCTGCTCAGCCCGAAGGTCTGCAGATTATGAGGTGTCGTGTGGTCAGCACGACGAATCCTCTCGGCCGTTATTCTTGGCTTTCTAGACCGGGGCCGCTATATCACCGTCAGATAGCTCCTCAATTCTAATCACGTAGGCTGAGTGGACCTCGAACCAGCCCTAAGGTCTAGGTAAAAATCCCTGACATGGCTGGGAATCGAACCCGGGGCCTCCGGGTAAGAGGCAGGCACGCTACCCCTACACCACGGGGCTGGCCTCCTGTATAGGCCTACATCAGCGCAGGAAAATGAGCACAATGAAAATTGCTTTGATGGACCGCATATTCATACGTGGTTGAGAGGCGTGACCAGTCTTAAGGAACATGATGGGTACGAAGAGCGTTGTCAGATACGCGGTTTTGTTTCTTAAAGGATGATATCCAGAGTATGAGGCATTTATGTTCGTTCACCTCGTACATTTCAGTGTGCATAATCTGCGTGGCACTTGAGTTAGGATAGGATCTGCGTCAGAATGAGAAGATATAATCATTTGAGCCCTAAAATCAATATAACGTACTTCTCCAGTATTTTTCCGAAAGGAAACGCTATCTCGCGGGAAATAATCTTATTGATTATGGCCCATTTTAGCCCAAAGGATTCTAACCTCGCATGTCTGAAAACCGTAGTTATCTTATTCTATCATGAGGCACACCATAATCACTCTGCTCTAAAGGAGAGTGCGTTAAATTATATATATTTGTGAAAAAATCTCCCACAATAAAATGTCTTGTTATATTTCATTCTATCCGAAAACTATCCATTTGAAGAGAGCGTTATGTAGGACTGGGGCTGTAAGGACTTCACTAAGGATCAAAGCAACATTAATACAAAACAGCTGACGAAGTAGCTTTGGTATTGGTAGAATAGTAGAGGAGCTATCTCGGCTCTGACATCGGGGTTTAAGTAAAAGGGAGGAACACACGCTCATGTAACAGAGTGATGAGTGCGCCTGAGTCGTGATACGCCTCATTTCGAGCAAGACTCAGCGAACAAACAGGACAGCCATTAGTGACGCTTAGGAAAATTAATTGGCTCTATTTATATGCTTCGGTATTCGAGTACACAACCTGCATCATAGCGTTCTGCAGAAGATCTTATCTCACAACAGAAATAGTTCAAGGCTTCTGTGTTTGCAGATGGGTATGTATTTTACTTGGCAATCTATTTCATTGGCACGGCCACCCAGATGATGCAAGTAAAACGAGCAGGAGTTGTTGTTTAGACATCCACGGAGAACGTACTGCCACAATCGTATGTGCTGAGATATCTACCGTAGATGATAATTATATTGAATTACCGAACGAACTAGTTGTCTGCCTCTGGAAGTGCAGTGAAATTTTGTATTAGGGAGGTAATACAAAGCCATTTAAATGGGACTGATATTCCTGTTGTCTTTCCCGTAAAAGAATAAACATTAGGAAAGCGCAAATGCTACCTTGTGTCAGTACAATGGTCTGCTTAAACTGTGCTGTATGTATGAGTTAGATTTCAAAGGAAAGAAAACTGATCAATAAGAACATAATTTAAACTTCCTATCATATGATTGACTTACGATGACTACGTTATTAATACTCGGACCATTTAAAATTCTTAAACTATATTTATTTTTCACCACTCAAGTATGTCTTGACACTACTTTGCTTTCTCGCCTGATTTAAAAATCCGTTGACCGAGCAAGTGGCCGTGCGGTTAGGGACGCGCAGCTATGAGCTTGCATTCGGGAGATAGTGGGCTCGAATACCACCGTCGGCAGCCCTGAAGATGGTTTTCCATGGTTTTCCATTTTCACACCAGGCAAATGCTGGGGTTGTACCTTAATGAAGGCCATGGTCGCTACCTTCCCAATCTCCCACCCTTCCGTCGCCGAAAACCTTCGATGTGTTAGTGCGACGTTTAACGAATAGCAAAAAAAAAAAAAAAAAAAAAATCCGTTGAGAAAGGTTCCAGCTAACATGCATTATTTCCTTATCGTATTTTGCAGCTGAGGTTTTCAACAATTCCCCGTTTGTCTCGCTCTTGGAAGTTACCTTATGTTAAAACTTTATCCCTTGTGAGTGTAGGAGCGTAAATGTTTGGATAATTTTAATTTTTGAACGAACTCTGCACACTTAACAGACGAACATTTTCTAATTTGCGTCCATTATTAATGCTAACAGTTAAGCTTCAGTATTCTTTCACACAAACTGCCGATTATATAAACATATTATAATATATACGAAAATTTATTATGTTACATTACCTTATCTCAATTATTTACTGTTAATTTCCGTATAGACTGTACTAACATTCTGTTTTTCATTCATGTTTTGGTCGAGCGCCTTGAGCATTTCTTGGCTGCAGAACACTCTTTACATCTTAGTTAGTCTGGCTGCCTATCCCCAGGCGCGTTCTTCGACAGGTAATTGGCGACAGCCACAACGGCCAAGGTTTTATGAGACGATAAATGATGTACAGCAGGTGGTTGGATTCTCTGGACAAGCTCATCACTCGTGACTAACCTACTCGTATCATTTGTTCACGACACTTAGTTTCTCTTATATTTTCTCTAATTCTCTGAGAACGCTGTTGCAGTGATGAATCTCCAAGTTGTACCGGAAACAGGCTATAAGTTTTTTGTCTTCAGGTGATGGGGTAGTAACTTTTCATGCTCAAACTAGCGATGGACGTGGGTGACAACCAGTGTTAAGGCTTGAACTACTTTCTGGATTGCTGATTTATTATTGCACAAATAAAACTTACTTATAATCGATGCAATCGAATTTAATGCCTGGAGGAGCAGCGCACTCGTAGCACTCTTTACATCTCAAAAGGGCATTCGTTGACACATGTGTCTGCTGCATGAAAAATGTAGCTGGGAATATTATTGCAAAGTACCGTTCAGGATTATGTGGGTTAATAAAAATATATTGTAATTTCTCCTCATACACCAATGCGCTATTATAACATATTCATCTGATTTCATACAAAATATGAAGTACCTATTTAAGAAACCAAAGACTTGATACTAAAATTTATGAACTAAGAAATAGTTAATGATATTCTGCTTTACAGTTACAATGCTGCTGAATTTTACTAAGAATATGACAACAATTAAGGGAGCTTAGTGCATCAGTGATGGAGTACGGATTAGCGCAGATTTTCACTCGAATGGCCGAAGTTCAAATCCCGGTCGATCACGTGACATCAGGAGGAGTATCCGGCATTGAAGCCTTGACGAAAGCAAAAAATGGAAGGGCGGCTTCAACGATCCTATAAATATTTTAATACTAGTGATATTACTGAATGCAGAGATAAAAAGAATGTGTGTTGTGACTACATTGAGGAATTAGAGGATGTTTATTTTTTTATAAATAAGACAATTTCTGTAATGTTTTCCTTATTATAATTATAAGAGAGAATCGAGAATGATTTAAGTTTTACCAGTTTGTCTCGATGAAACTTTTGCAACAGGAAACACATTAAAACCTAGTCAACCTAGGCAAGTGCATCGCACTAAAAATATCTCTGGTCCTGAGGGGGTCGTGAAAGCAGAATGGCTTATTCTGTGGTTTTGCACCAAGGGGTCAGTGGTTCGAATTTCATCCAATGTGATATTCTTCCTTCTCTGTGGTTTAGATAACTCGTGAAACTAGTCATCCCATAGTCATGTTCACGGAATCAACAGTTACATGAAACTAACCTATTCAGCACGTCCGAAGCATGCAAAGAGCCCTACCACGTCACTACGTCGTTGAGAACATATTCATGTCCCATGCTAAATTCCATCTATTCAGGCGTCATTGATGGACGCTAAATCGAATCAAGACTGGTCAGGGTATAAGTGACACTTTACTCAACAAGTAGGAATGGTGGACTTCACCATCACATCTTGTTCGAGTTTTCTGATTGAACGTTTGGTAGTCTAATATAACAGATTTCCACCACGCGACCGACAAAGCTATTCTTTAACTGGATTTGGAGTCGTATATTTATTGGAAAGTTGAGATCTGTGGGTAATATGCATGTAAATCATGTCGTAATCCATCGACTCTAGCTTACTACCATACTATAACTAAGAAAATAAAATAAATAGTCTACGAACTTTAGATAAAGAAACATATTATTTCTAATTCAAGCATCTATATCACTCAGTAATCGGAGAGAAACTTCATTATTTGACGAAATCCTTGTTGAATTTTCCAATAAATGCCTGCTAAAGTTACAGAGCTCTGCCAGCAAAGCAGATCCTTTAACCAAATGTTCCAATATTCAATTTTTTCCATTCCTGTTTGGAAAACCTCAACAGTATTTAAGGACGATAATAAGAATATTTGGATATAACACAATCGGTTTTTAAGAGACATAGTGTTGCCGAAATTTCTCCATTGAAACAGGCCTTTTTAATTTGCGGGCAAACCAGAGAGCTCTCTACACTGAGTGCGCGTGGTTTCGAAGACGCAACCTTGAAGAATGTGCTACTCAGACACTAATAGTATTAATATCCAGTGTTATTTATAGACTGATGCTTACCGTGATTTACAGCAATCCAGAGTAGAGAACCCATAGGAATACCAGCAATACGAGAAGAATCGCGTAGGTGGTGAAGATGTTGGAAGTTTCTGTGACCTGAGGCATGGCTTCGCAGTTTATTTCTGAGGGCTTCTTACTCAGTTAACAACAAACTAACTGGCTGAGGCACTCATCTACAGAACTTAATATTTTTTTGAGGTACGCAGGCGCATGTGTTACCTGGCAAGCCATTGTCCTGGAGACTGCGAGTTTGGCACAGACTACATAGGGGTGGGAGATGCAACATTGGTTCTGGGCTTGCTTCAGCTTGGTATAGAGCATTATGTATGGAAATAGATCTAATGGGGTACTTGTTTTTCAAGAAATATTTCTACGAATGTTGAGTCCCGTTACATAATATATTCAAGCAATGATGACAATCTTATCTTCAGGAATTAATTACAGTGTGGTATCCAAGCCTACAGTGTTGGGACAGTGAGCCTGCCTCTCACCAGGTGGACCGGATTCGATTCCCTGCGAAGACATGGATATTTACAGGGATATGAGTGCTAATTCGAGGTCCATACAGCCTACGTGATAACAAATGAGAAGCTACTGACAGTGAGACAGCGGATCCGGTATAGAAAACCAAGAATTTGCATGTTGATCACGCGTCACTCCTAATCTGCAGGCCTTCAAGCGTTAAGGCTGAACAGTGGTCGTTTGTAGGCCAAGGCACAGCAGTGCTGTAGAGCCATTGGGATTTGGTTTGATTTTATTTATTGCAGCAAATGAATATTAATTCCATTACTAACTAGAGAATTTATGAAGCTGTTCACTTCTTCAAGTTCCATTGTCGAAATAGTTGACAGTTCCAAGTAGAAAATGAAAATAAGTCCATTCGTTTCTTGATGAGTTTCACAGAACTCATTTGTAGAGACAAGATTAGGGTGTTGTGGCAACTCTTGGCGTCGTTACTAACGTTTCCTCACGACAGTCACACTTCGAATCCATAAATTAATAATAATAATAATAATAATAATAATAATAATAATAATAATAATAATAATAATAATAATAATAATACTTGTCTACCCCATAGTCCCGTTTCTTGATACGGGTTCGGGATGAGGAGAGATTAATTTATATGACATGATTTTACTGCCGGAAAGCATTCATGACGCCAACCTCAGTTGAGGAGCTAATGAAGATGAAATTGATGGTGAATGAGATTGGGTAGGGAGGTGGAAGGAATCTGCTGTGGCCTATGAATACGGACTGTCCCGGCATTTGCTTTGAGGTGCAAGTGGGAAACCTCAGAAAATCATTCTCAGGAGAGCCGATGGTGGGGTTCAAACCTACGCGTCTCCCGAATGCATGGCTTGGCTAGATAGCAATACTACTACTACTACTACTACTACTACTACTACTACTAATAATAATAATAATAATAATAATAATAATAATAATAATAATAATAATTTTACGTTCTACTTTTATGATTTTCAGAAACATTGAGGTGCCGAAGTTTTCACCTCCCTTCCTTCAAGTGATAGTAATTCTACCTACAAGAGACTGGCATGTTTGTACACCTCCAAATACCGTCGCAACTATCGATAGTGAACCTGCCATGTTGAGTTCAGACTGCCAGCGCTCTACCATCTGAGTCCGGAAGGTAGAATTCATCAATACAGTTGTCAAACTTTAAATCCACCAAGTGTAACGAAGTTCACCATAAGTATGCATTTTGTGCAAGGAATCGACAATTGTTCACGTTTCAAAATTCCCAAATGTTTAAAATGATTACCAATGGTCTGTTCGTAGAACAGTGGACAACGAATGAAGTTAACTGACTATTTGATTAGGAAATTCGAAACATGTTTGTACTTTCTAAGATGTGATTTCTAAAGTATAGGGATATTTTCCAATTTGAGGAAGTCACGAAGAAACAGAAATTATACTAATATTTGAATCATCTAATTACGGATACGATGCGTTCTATAGCATTTTTCTTTGAGTCAATGCAGAAAATGTAAATAGCTAATACAATTATTTCGCATACAGTGAATTGTTTATCAGAAATGAAGCCAGAAATGTTGCCTCATTACCATTTTTAAAAGTGACATATGTAATACAAACTCGACGTATTCAGTAATACTTGAAGTTTATCCGCTATACCAACAACTTAACAACTATAGGACTATGTTAAACAATATTTCAGTTCGCTCTATTAGGGAAAAGAATAGTGATATTAAGCTAACTGTTTTCTTTAAGGGAAGATTAAAATGCGAAACAATACCAAATAATTTCCTCCAAAAATATCGTCCAAATCGCAGGAAATTCTATCTTCATTTGCCTCATACTAGATTCATCACTATTTCATTATACCCTGTATGATGTATCTTTAGCAGAATACCTGTAGTAATGGGCAGCGAACTATTTTTCCATTGCGTTGTTCAGTAGAAACTGTGCCTTAATGTCAATAAAAAGAAAAACAGAAAATTAAACAACGTCAATTGAATTACTTATACTTTAGTTATTACATTCGCAAGAATAAAGCCAAATCACAAGAGAAAATAATAAGGTACAATATAGAGACCTGAAAACAACGCTAACGAAGGAAGTAATAATATCAGAAGTGAACGATGAAACTTACTCAGAGTTCTTATGTCTCATCAAGTATTTTCTAATGCGGTAGACTCTTGAAAAATGAAAGGGAAAGGAAGGATCAGAGCTCCTCGTTTAGTATTTTCTGTACCACTATACCCGTGGTATTCAAATTCACTCTTAATGAAGGTAACACTAATAGTTTCACAATTTTTACGTTCCGCTAACTACTTTTACGGTTTCCGGTGACGCTGATGTGCCGGAATTTTCCCCTCAGGAGTTAGTTATAAGTAGGATTATGAGAAAATACTCTTGGCACCTCATGAATAAATACGGGAAATTCTGTAGGTGATTCATCATCGCTGAGATTTTAGAGAGGGAAATATAAGCTGTACTTTGTGCGTAGAAAACATCACTGAGGAGAATGGCTACTAATATAGAAATAGATTTGGTAATGTTGGTTTAAATACTGTTTAAAACATTTACAAACTGTTGTTGCACCTTACCGTCGATTAAATTAGTCCCGAGTAGAGGATCCATAGCGATATCAGTAGGACCAGGAGGATGGCGTACGTGGTGACGATGTTAGAGGTCTCTGAGGGCTGCGGCATGGCTGTGTTGTTTACTTCTTAATTGGGCACCAACAAACTGACTGCCTGCCTGAGGCACTCGTCTCCAGAACTTAACTATTGTTGGGGTACGCAGGCGCATATTATACCTGGCAAGCGACTCCCTGGAGACGAAGAACTTGGCACTAACCACAAGAAGGCGGGTGGATTCTGGATTGGTTCTGGACATGCTTCAACTGTGTCATCTTGTTTAGTGCACTCTATATTGAGAAATCATTTTGAACATGTTGAAAAGTTTGGACTAAATGATGACGCTCTCCATGAACTAGTTTTATGCTGCCATATGTTTACTATTCAAATGGAATTCTATTTGGTTTTCGATATAATTCACATTTAACAACATACCCCACGTTTCTGTTAATTAACACTAGAATCATATTCACGGTTTTCTGGAATGTCAGCTAACATGCCATGCACATGACGTGAGGTGGTTCTCCAAAGCACCCAATGGTGTAATTTCATATTCGTGCCAAATCTTACGGTTAATTTTATGCGAATTAAGATTTTGGTACGAGTAACACATCCAACTGCCATGTAATGAACGAAGTGTTACTTTTCTTTCACATCGTACATACTCAGTATTGTCATTTCTAGTGCATTAAAGTTTAAGATATTAGTAAAGCTAACTCCAAATAATTCTAGGTGAAATATTTAAATTCGAACGAAGTAGATAAACGCGAAAATGTAATGGAAATACCGCAGCTGTACGCAGGCATCTGCTGTTCCCGATTACCTTGCTAAAACGAAAGCTACTTGAGAAATGATAGACTGGCAGGTCAGCAGATAATATCTGTGACGCAGTTTCATAATAGCTTGGGTTTATATAAACATTTGTTTATCACATTTCAAGAAGTTTCGTATGAAGGGTAGTGATGAGGCAAGTACGAAGTTTTCTAGCTACAAAATATTCGAATGTCAATTACTGTGGAGAGCCTCCGTGGCTCAGGAGGCAGCGTTCTGGTCTCTCACCACTGGGTTACGTGGTTCAAATCCCGGTCACTCCATGTGAAATTTGTGCTGGACAAAATGCGGGCAGAACATGTTTTCCTCTGAGTACTCCAGGTTTTCCTGCCATCTTTCATTGCAGCAACACTCTTCACTATCATTTAACCTGTGAGTCATTAATCAGGAGGTGTGCGACAAGCTTCGGCAGCCGGCACAATTCCTATATTCGCCGCTAGATGGGTGCTTCATTAGTTCCATTCCTGACCCAGTCGAATGACTGGAAACAGGTTGTGGGTTTTCATTTTTAATTACTGTGGGTGTAATTAGGAATCAACGTTTGATGCAACAAGTTATCATAATTATCGTACTGATTTCCATGTATGTTTGCAATACAATCTATATATATAAAACAAGAGTTTTGTCTGTACATTGCTCAGAATTTGAAAAGAATGGTATTTCTGTATCGGTCATGTCCATAGTAACAAGGAAATGCACTTTTTACTTTTCCGTAATTTCTGTCTGTCTGTCTGTCTGTCTGTCTGTCTGTCTGTCTGTCTGTCTGTCTGTCTGTCTGTCTGTCTGTATGTATGTACACGCATCACAAGAAAACGGCTGAAGAGAATTTAATGAAATTCCGTGTGTGAAGTCGGGGGATGAGCCCCTACAATCTAGGCTATAAATCACTTTACTCACACTGAGTCAAATGGTAATTTAGGGGAAGGCCTAAAATTTAATCATCAAATATTTATATTATTAGTGGTCCTATCGATAAATACTACATAACTAAAGTTATATAAAATTAAATTTCCGATCATTTATGTCATACATTGTTACCGCACCGGCTCTGATAACACAGATATTCATGAATTTGTATTTTTGTTGCCAAGTCCATATTAACGCCGAACCACGAGAAAATGGGTTAACAGAATTTAATGAAAGTTGGTATATAGAGTCGGGAATAAGAAACTACAGTCTAAACTATAAGCAGTTTTATGCGCCCTGTATGAAATTGTAGTTTAGGGGAAGACGTCTAAAATTTAATTTTTAAATACCTATGTTATCGGTCCTATCGAAAAGTACTACATAACAAAAGTTATAGAGAATACAATTTCCGACCATTTATGTTTTATTCACTTTTACCGTACCGTCTATGATAAGGGTGGTATTTCAGAGTCGGAAGAAAACTAAATGTGAAGGCCTACAATATTGAAAGCGCGTAACATTGATCAACGATAACATTACATTGACCACTGTTTGTTGTGATGGGCTTTGTGTCTTCTGTTGCCACACATCTACGATAGTTAGGATGAAAATTGCCTTACGTCGCACCGACACAGATAGGTCTTATGGCGACGATGGGATAGGAAAGGGCTAGGAGTGTGAAGAAAGCGGCCTTGATCTTAATTAAGATTGCCTGGTGTGAAAATGGGAAGCCACGGAATACCTTCTTCAGGGTTGCCGACAGTGGGGTTCGAATCCACCGGATGCAAGCTCACAACTGCGCGCCCCTAACCACACGGCCAACTCGCCTACTCGTACCGAGTGTGATAGCCTGCCTGAATATTAGCGGGAAGTAGCTGGGGAGTTGGATAACTTTCTTCTTTAGCATGCTATTCCTCTGGTTCATAAATTTTCTGATGCTACTGGTACATTAACACACTGGTTCTTCATAGCATTCGAGCTATTCAATCCGTACTCTGAGGCACAGATTGAAATGAGCAGTTTGCATATTTAAGAGAATTATGGCAGAGGAGTGATGACGGATGTCTGTGGTCTGGTCATTCCAGCTCTGGAACATTACTACTACAGTAGTTGCTTTACGTCGCGCCGACACAGATAGGCCTTATGGCGACGATCGGACAGGGAAGGGCTGGGAGTAGGAAGGAAGCGGCCGTGGCCTTAATTAAGGTACAGCCCCAGCATTAGCCTGGTATGAAAATGGGAAAACACGGAATACCATGCACTGTTAGATTGGCATCGTAGTACTGTTCATTAAAATGTGCGGTTTTTAATTTGATCGAGTATTTTATATGATAACACTGTCCGGCTCCATGGCTAAATGGATAGCGTGCTGGCCTTTGACGGGTTCGATTCCCGGCCGGGTCGGAGATTTTAACCTTAAATGATTAATTCCCTTGGCTCGGGGACTGGGTGTTCGTGCTGTCCCCAACATCCCTGCAACTCACACACCACACATAACACTATCCTCCACCACAATAACACGCAGTTTCCTACACATGGCAGATGCCGCCCACCCTCTTCGGAGGGTCTGCCTTACAAGGGCTGCACCCGGCTAGAAATAGCCACACGAAATTAGTATTATTATTATTATTATTATTATTATTATTATTAATTATAACATCGCTACTTTCCTACTGACGTTTTTGTAATGGCCTTTGTTTACTTCAGTTAGGAAAACCACAAGGTCAGTCTTTCTGAGAATCCCGTAGCGAAGCGCGGGTACATCTGCTAGTACTTAATAAATTAAAGGATAAATATTACTTTGGAAGTGGTATAACAGGATGGCTTCCGGAATTAATACTTTAATAGAGTTACCTTAGAGTAATAATGGTGGTATACTTTCATGAGGGGACGATGACCTTAGATGTTAGGCCCCTTTACACAACAAGCATCATATACCTTCATGAATATGGGGTACTTGTAACCTATATAGTATAGCCGACCTCGGTGGCACAGTTGGTTAGCCGTTGTCTCTCTGTTCCCAAGATAGCGAGATAGATGTTGGTCGGGGTAGGTGACATTCCAGAGTGTTTACATACGATGGCTCCGTGCTGTTGGTTTACGGCGCGTTAAACAAGTATTGCAGGGCTGAATTTCACCACTCAGCTTCATCTAGAACCTACAGTAACTGACGAGACGCTAAAGAAATAAATATCAGGAAAATAATCCGCTTATTTCCATGAAGGTTGGTATGCACACGCAGGAATGTCAAGAACTGAATTTAGGCTAAAGTAACTTATTTCCTTAAGATGAGCAATAAAAAGTTGATTTTGATTGTTGTTTTAAGGGACATTTGTTCCCTCCACTAGAGAAAATTTCATTCAGCATTAACAGAAATATTTATGACCTCAATTGTCCTTGATTTGAACGTGTGAGTATGTGTGTAAATGTGTATATGAATTCTACATGAAAGGACGTGAATCTAATATGCTAATGAAGAATCTAAATGCAGCTTAGAAAATTATTCATAAATGTCTTAACGAGACGACATACTAATGCGTCTGCCTGGTATCAACGATAGAAGTAGATTGTGTTGCCCTGAATTTCCATACTCTAAACGGCTTAAGTAATCAGAGTTACTTTAACTTATATTTTCATGTTTACCACTAAAATACGCGGAAGTGAGGGAATATGTGAATATACAGTACGTGCGTCTTTTATTAAGAGTCCGTCTCTGTGGTGTAGTGGTTAGTGTGATTAGCTGCCACCCCCGGAGGCTCGGGTTCGATTCCCGGCTCTGCCACGAAATTTGAAAAAGTGGTACGAGGGCTGGAACGGGTCGACTCAGCCTCGGGAGGTCAACTGAGTAGAGGTGGGTTCGATTCCCACCTCGGCCATCCGGGAAGTGTTTTTCCGTGATTTCCCACTTCTCCTCCAGGAAAATGCCGGGATGGTACCTAACGTAAGGCCACGGCCGTTTCCTTCCCTCTTCCTTGTCTATGCCTTCCAATCTTCCCATCCCCCACCAAGGCCCCTGTTCAGCATAGCAGGTGAGTCCGAGAGAAAAGCCAACTCTGGAGGATAAACTGATTAAGAAGAAGAAGAAGAAGAAGAAGAAGAAGAAGAAGAAGAAGAAGAAGAAGCGTCTTCTTTTAAGTCATCGGTTCAGTGGCTAGATGAATGCTCAAATAATTCCATCGAAGGTTATGTGAAACCGGAAATCACCTATTGTGAGGTCATAATGAGGTGCACAAGGCAAAATGTGGAGTGAGATAGTTTACCTTTGCTTTCCTTACTGACCTTATAAGCACTATGGTAGCATGACTAACCCTCTTAGCAGTCAATTTCTTAGAAGCACCACTTTCGCTCTCAATGTCATTACCCAGCACCACCCATACCTCAGCAGCTTTCGCACTGTCACAGTCGTTGACGAAACAGACATTTCAACTTGTTCACGTCCGGGCCAGAAGAGAGAGACAAAAAATCCTGCACCTATGAAGAAATATCAGTGGGCACTTTTGAATCAATAACGATCACAAAAAGACGTTACCAATTTGTAGATTTGGAGAATTGTTTGTTTTCCTAATGATTTAAGGATGAACTCTCATTTTAATTAATTAATTAATTAATTTTTTGCTTCTCGTATGCCTGTGTTACCTTAGTCACTTTCCATTATGCTCATGTAATCCTGATCAAATGCCTATGTTTCTTGAACTTTTAAAACTCTGTAACGATTCAATTTATCCCGCTATCAGCGTCATGATTGTTGGTGTTACTCCTGCTCCATAAGAGGAACTGTATAGCAGAGTAGATTTCCTGAAATGCTGTAATTAGTTTTCCGTAAAACTTGTTTGGAAATATTTTTGTTAGGTTTTCAGTTTCTTATCCCAATCCTAGAGTCAATAATAATACGTTATACTCACTGCTACAGAAACAGCAAGTTATCAAGCTGTATTCACGCTCCGAGTGAGTTGTCTCCGCGGTTCGGGTAACGTAACTGACATGTTGCGTTCTGGAGATGGTGGGTTGAAACCCCGCTATCAGTGGACACGGTCGCTTCCTTCCAAGCCCTAAAACTGTCTTATCCCATCGTCGCCATAAAACCTGTCTGAGTCGATGTGATGTAAAATCAATAACAAGGAAGGTTCTTCTGCACAAGATTTAAGGCTTTGTTCGAATGAAACAACAGCGATAAGTCGGCATTGCTATCGAGGCTTGCACTCTAGCCTATGTGCCGTGTGAAGGGGAAGGAGATCACGGTGAAGATACCAAGGGTAAGGATTGCTTATCCAAACAGGTGACGGGAGAGGCTGAAAATCATAATGTTCCTTTCGGATTAGCATTTACCACGCTTGACGATGGTAAACCTGAAGTGTTCAGGACAGCGTTGCAAACCTCTGATATGGTGAGGATCGTACAATAATAAAAATGATCTTATTTTTTCAAGAGAGGATCATACAAGTTAAGATAAATATTAAAATAGTCGTTTTTTTAAGTCTCTTTACAGATGCAATAGCTCACTTAAGCAACATCTTGCTTCTGAGGAAGCTGACTTGTTCGATTCTTGGTTAATAATATGAAATTTCCGAAAATTGGAGTACCTCTGGTTTGGGGCGCACGTAAACCTGTTCGTTCTGCGGATTACCTATAACACCATAGCTAGGTGTCCCACTGCCGCAATTCCACATTTAAACAGGTTAGGATGGAAAATAAATATAATTCATAGTATTAATATGTGAGATACAGTACCAAGGATACGAAAATAATTTTTATTTAGATTACTCAAGAATGTGGGTAATTTGTAAAGAAGTAGTCAACATGAGATATAAAGTCACTGAAGTTACATCATTGTTGGAAATCGTCATCATGGTCATCATCTGTAGGACGTCTAGGCAGAAGATTCTGAAATACCGGTACTTCAGCTTGCTGGTTGATCACACAACTCTGCTTTAGTCATCCTTCTGAGCATGTTCTCCGACGTTTTGAAATCTTTACACATACAACTGACTGGACAGCAAAGCATTAATTCACCGTAGAATTAATTAGCCCATTTCTGTTTTTGACTTTAATGAGATTAATTTTGCTGAATATTCCTTCACAATCAGCTTTCGAGGGAGGGAGTGACAAAACGGAGTGCACATTCTGGAAGTGCGGGAAACTCGCATTCACCAAACGTGTTTTTCACCTCATGTAACATAGCCCAGTATTAATCTACATCAGAGCAGGCTTTAATATCTTCATTGATGTTGACAAAGGGTAAATTCCTCCAGTCATCGTAAATCTGCTCAAGGCGAATACTATGATCAACTGATAATAAATAGCACAGGCGCGAGACCGTGAAGTAACTCAGAAAGGAAGGAGCCCATTCTCGGTAAATTCCCTTTGGGAATCTCATTATTAGAAAAGTCTCTGCCTCTCTTTCCAACTTGTCATCTATGGTGGAATATAACTTGCACATTGACGCATGTTAAGGAAAAACAAGGCAAAATTTACGTACGTCATAGGATCGTACATTAGGCGTACGATCAGCGGTTGGATCAGTTTAGAACTCTGGATCGAAAAGTATTCTTATTAATATCAATAATGAACGATCATTTTTCAGCTTTCCTCCAATATTTCCATTCTTTATTCATTATAACTGAGATCGTCATCGGCATAACCACTATAAATTATCCTTGGACAAACGTTACAATAGATATTCACGACCTTTTCGAATCCTCCGACAATGCTACTTTCACAGCATCTATGTTATCTCTTACGTTATTAAAAGGAATTAATCATTGAAATACCGTTCTGGGTTTGAACGACTATGTCGCCGTCGGTGCATTCACAAAAAGTCACTAGACGTTGTGAAATTAAATAGAACCATTGACGTCCTCAGTGTGGCTTTCTTGGCCGGATTCACTCCCACCTGATATCACACAGCTTCACTGTTTATTTCACTAGGCTGAAAGGACATCCTTTTAGCCCTGAGCCCAGGAATAGAGTACTTGGATCAGTGATGTACGAACTTGGGGCCTCCGGTAAAGAAATATATACTCTATTTCCACAACACGGATGAGGCAAGTTTCAAATTCGTAGCTAGTTATTTCTGGGAGGAATCGCTGGACGGAAAATATGTTAATGAATGATTACTCCTCCCCACCCATAACTAGTGGTTATGACAAATTCAGAGCGCAAATCCTGATATAAAGAAAGTATTTTTCGCTGTGGTATAGAAAAGAACTATAGCCTCAAGAAAGGCTCCTACGGTATTCATAAAAGGCACTTCTGCTAGTAGTAACTCTGATTATAACCAAACGTCTGGTCAGAGTTATCGTAATGTGCTGGTGTGCGATGTCTCCAGTTTGTTCTATTCCTATACTAAAACAAAACGATAAATGTGATTTCAATTAAACAAATTTCTACCTCACTAACTTTTAAATTTGTACTTTCAAAATAATTCAAATTGCACGAACATCCTCTCAGTGTAAATGACATTCTTCACTTTATCGTGTATTCTAGATACACTTTCCAGTACATCTACTATGTTACGACTTATCTCACATTAATAACGAGAGCGACGGGCGATGTGTGCATGATTTAGAGCTAAAATCATATTATCATAATATAACAATATTACTTTCAAATCCACCTTCAAAGCACATTTTAAAATACAAAATCTATTTAAATTCTTCTATTGTAATCCATCTCTTACTTGACCATAAGCTGTACCTTATCTGACATACACTCTAATAAGAGTTCAAGAAAATTATGATTAAAAAAATAATCTTCGATGGCGGTATACAAACAATACAAAATCAAGTCAAATATAACGTGTATTATCAATTACAGGGCAGATTCCTCTGAAAAGACTGAAACACCGCCAAATTCTGTGAGTTTCAAGAAATTAGCAATTAGGACTACTACTCAAGTAAAACCTTTACATTTGAATTAATAGGGTATGTAATCCTAGTTTATAATTCAAATTTCAAGCCTTATATAGATTGAAACCTTAAATATACCTTTAAATTTATTAAAACCTATTAACTTATATACTGATATGCTATATAAAATAGTGAGCTATTACTGAAAAGTAAGCGCCCTGTGGACATCCTCTATTCGCAGAAATAAATAAATATACGTTCTCACAGTGCATGCACAAAATACTGTAGATCAAACTAGAATAACAAAATACTCCATTTACTTATATTTGATACATCGAGCAGGCAGCTTGTATTCTTATTATTTTACCGATCAAGTGGCTGCACAGTTTGCGTCACGTATCCATGAGCTTGCATTAGAAAGATAGTGCGTTCGAGCCCCACTGTCAGCACCCTTGAAGATGATTTCCCATGGTTTCCTATTTTCACACCATGCAAATGATGGGACTGTACCTTAATTAAGACCACAGTCGCTTCATTCTCATTCCTATACCTTTCCTACCCCATCGTCGTCATGAGACCTATCACTGTGTGTCCGTGTGATGTAAAACAAATTGTAAACAGAAAGAAAAAATAATATATTCTGAGCCCTCTCCCTTAAACTTTCAATTACGCACATAAAATTATAGGGGACGGCAACTACATATTTTATCTTCTTTCCCTCACTTCGTGAGACGATTTGCTGTCAGAGGTGAAGAAGATCCAATTGTGAAAAGTCGTGTAGCACCACTACTTAAGATCGTTGGTTGAAAGCTGTCAGAGGTACATAATTTTAAGAGGCAATTGAACAACTCAGTGACATAGTAATGGCGCTTAGTGACAGACGATGGGCGGTAAAACCAATGTTTTCCGTAGCTCACAACTGTTGATTGATTTAAAGTAACCATCCAAATGACAGATATTCTTTTCACTCTGTAAACAAATCGTCGTTGCCGGGACAAAACCTCCTATGTGATAATATTTTTGGAGATATACTGACCCGCAGCACATAAATTATGAAGAGCGTGAATGCCTTGACAATGTTCACACAATATTGCACCTTAGATGACAGAACCTTACCGGCCAAAGTTCTAAGCTAAAATATTTCACATAGGAGGTTTTTGTTCCGGCAGTGACGAAATGCTTAAATTGCCTTACGGCTCCTTCTTTTAACGAAGCTTCCTCCTGTCAAGAAATACAGGTTCGAAATTGTGAAAACAAGATTCTATTCGCGAAGTTTCAAGATATTTTGCAACATCACTTCGAAAAGTATTTTCTTTCGATATATTGTCTTCAGGTTCGTACCATTCTATTCAGTGGAAACACTTGCCATGTATAAGAGGAGTGTCAACCAACGGAATGTCCGACTCGTTGGCTGAATGGTCAGCGTACTGGCCTTCGGTTCAGAGGGTCCCGGGTTCGATTCCCGGCCGGGTCGGGGATTTTAACCTTCATTGGTTAATTCCAATGGTCAGGGGGCTGGGTGTTTGTGCTGTCCCCAACATTCCTGCAACTCACACACCACACATAACACTATCCTCCACCACAATAACACGCAGTTACCTACACATGGCAGATGCCGCCCACCCTCATCGGAGGGTCTGCCTTACTCGGCTAGAAATAGCCACACGAAATAAAAATAAACCAACGGAATGACGAAACCACTTAACACATTAAGCAAGTAGTTAATAACGTAAATACACTGAAGCATTGAACGTATTAGACACGTTTTTACAGCACGAATAAAATCAATGGCGTTATTCACGAATTTAAATCTTTATTACTAAGTCTGTCAACTGCGACGTGGGGATATTGTTCAGTCGTCATCGTAAGGAACTAACTGGTGGACTTTGTCATGATTGTTCATGATTGAGTTGACTATCGAAATGAGAAGAAAAACGTGAAGGAATCATCACGTGTAGATGGAAATGGAACCATACAATTATAGGCGAGATTGACAGCTCTAATATCGCCGAGCCGGAAGAAAATAAAGTATAATGACCTAAAACCTTTTAAAACACACAAGCATTAACATTACAATGACTGACTATTGTTGTTAGTTTGTATCTTCTGCTGCCACTCACCTCCCTCAGATGGCATTACTGCTACAGTTACATAACCTAAACCATCAACGATGGATACATAGCTAATAGCATTCTACAAACTGGAAGTAAAAGGCATGCGTTTGCGTTAAGTAGGTAATGATAGAACCATATCTGATTATGTTTATGTTAATTTTACATTCGGATGACAGGAAGGCAAAAATTGAAGTCTGTTTACTGTAACTTAAGTGATAATATACTATTAATTAACATTTCAAAAATTATTAATATATTCCTGTCGCCTACAGGAGTCAAATAGAAAGACCTGCACCTGGCGAGCCGAACCCGTCCTGGGATATCCCGGCACTAAAAGCCATAAGACATTTCATTTCATCAGGTTTGGTACTGCGTTTGAGGAATTACATCTTCCTGATCTGGATTGTTATTGGCATGCAATAGTATTCAAGTACTGCAATGGATGTGGTCGAAATACTAAAACAAAATTGAAGTAAAAACAGCACCTTTTGAACAGACACCCCTCAGTTGAAGGTCCACCATGGCAGCGAACTCTGCTTTGGTCCACTCGGCTATTTGAGAAACATTCGCACATCTTCCTACGTAACTGGCAATTTCCAGTACGCTTAACATTCCTTGTATCTATCCAGCTCCATGGCTAAATGGTTAGCGTGCTGGCTTTTGGCCACAGGGGTCCCGGGTTCGATTACTGGTAGGATCGGGAATTTGAACCATCATTGGTGAATTTCGCTGGCACGAGGACTGGGTGTATGTATCGTCTTCATCATCATTTCATCTTCATCACGACGCGCAGGTCACCTACGGGAATCAAATCAAAAGATCTGCACCTGACAAGCCGAACATGTCCTCGGACACTCACGGCACTAAAGGCCGTACGCCATTTCACTTTTTTCCTCGCATCTATCAACAAAAATCAAGGGCAGACTGCTGCTTTCTTCCTTAAATGATACAAGTTTAGACACAAACACTTGTATGTAGTCATGTCATACATAGAACTAGTGAAATATTGAAAATTAAGTTACCAGAAGGGTAAGCAATTTCTAAAATTATGGTTCAGTTTACAAGAAGTACTGTAGGAATTTTCTCTGCCAAACATCCCAGGAAGTTTTATGTTTACGGGGATATCTAAATTTTGCCTGCAGGAAGCCAACAAGACTGAGCTGTCGTATTAAACACCTTTAAATGCCACGACCTAGTGACGCATTGGGAACAGAGATCCAGGGACTAATAAAATACGCTACCTTGACCGGCATTAACGATTTCCTATAGGTAAATTTCTTTTTAAATTTGCTATCTATCCTTTAAAGTGCAAAGTAAGTGCATTACAATTTATTCGAAAATTAACTAAAGTTTCTACATACGAAAAAGAGGTATAACTGGCTTTCTCGGCACAGCTCTCATGTTAAGATCAGAGAATGTTGTGAGCGTGTCACAAGCAAGTAAAAGGTTCAAGCTACTTCTTGAACGTATGGGTTGATTTGAATATGTACTATGCTACGATTATTGGAGCGTGTTCAGAACCCCATGAGGCAACAAGTTGAGTCTTAACCCAGAAGGGGGTACATTTTATACATATGATTTAAGGAATATCAATAGCATGTATCATAATTATAGCAAATTATCGTTTAGGAATACAGCTCGATCATACCTGAAAGTCTAATAACTTGGATATTAAGCATCTCTGTACTGACATTCATAGAACTTTGATTTATTTTCTGACAATGAGGAATGCATTGTTCAAATTTCGTCCTGTATTTTTTATTACACTTATCTTATTGCGGTTTTCTTTTCGAACAACAATCAAAGAAGAATATGAAGGTAGAGTGATACGAACTCTTATTGCTCCAGCCAACATCAGCACCTGGCATACTAAAGCAGCAAGTGTTAATGGTTTGGAGCGGCCTCCTTTCATCCTATCTCCTCTGCCAGAGCCACTGCCACTGTAAATAGACCGGACAGTCGTGTATTCAAGTTTTGGCGCGCTTCTTCGTACACAGTTCAATTGAAAACTACCATCGCACGAATCTACAATATGAAAGGGAATCACATAAATCTACTTGTCTCTAAACAAACGGACCAGTGCCTGTTTCTCTGATGTTTATGAGGAGTTCTGTCCTAATTTCAGCTTTTGTGAATAGTGTTAATCAGGAATTTTTCCTTTGCCTTGAGATAAAGGGTCCATTTGGGAGTCCTTCTCGCATAAATGTAAGTCTGTCATATTAATTTAAAGCTGGAGAAGGTGTGATCGAAACCTATGGTCTTACGTGCAATCCGAACCAAAGGAACATACATTAACACTTCAGTAATCTATCATGGATCTAGGATCCAACTATGGCATCCATAATAATTAGTTAATCATCTGCTTCTTAATTACACTGCATCATGCCAGAAATAGCTCACCTTTTGCCAGAAAAATACGTAACATAAATTCAAAACATCATCGTAAAATATGCAATATCGTCTGTGAAATGTTTGCAAATTAATATTATTATTGATGTTCCTCTTGCATGAAGTTCAAAGTTAAAATTTTAATAAAGGTTTATTTTACAGATGGATTGATAATTAATTGCGACCTATTGTTATCACGGTAATTCATAAGAATGCTACTTCCCTTTGAGATGAGGTGAATTAGGTACTGTGATGTTACTGTCTAGAACTTACCTAGAGAAAGATGCCCGAGTAGAGGACCCATAGGAGCGCAAGAAGGAGCACCAGGATGAAATACGTGGTCATAAGATTTCGGGTTTCTGTGGGCTGAGGCATAGTGACCGTCCGCACTGGAGCAATACGGCACCAAAACTAGGCCCTTGCGGCAACCCCCGCCCCGCCCCGCTTCGCTGCCGCTCCAGAACGCCCCCGCACGCCTGCGCTACTTACTGGAGCTTGCGCCTGGAGCAAATTACGTACATTCAACAAACACAAAATAATCTAGAAACGATAAAGCCGGTGAATATCCTCTAAGATATGACATCACATCATTTCCCACTTTCACTTCTAGGTTTGTAGCTGAATGAACAGAAAGCATGTTTTACGTCTAGAAGTACGGTTTTAACCTGCTGTATCGCAAAGATCAACTACGTTTCTATCTCCTAACAGGGAAAGTAACAGAATCATATACATATTTAATTAATATTATTATAGAATTTATAGTGTAAATCACATTTAGGTGCAAAAGGGTAAAATTTTCAAATTCTTTTTCCTTTATACTTTCCACCTTAATATCGAGGACAAAAATAATTTCCACTACTTTAGCAGTTTCGTATGCTACTTGCTACGTCCCAGTCTGACATGATGTATTTGTTCCATAATTTTCATTTTACAAGTGGATTCTCATTTTTTCTTGTTCTTCGTTTAACGTCGCATCGACACGGATAGGTCTTACAGTGACGATGGAAAGATCTAGGACTCGGAACGAAGCGACTGTGGCCTTAGTTAATGTATAGCCCTAGCATTCACTTGATTGAAAATGGGAAACCACGTAAAACCATCTTCAGGACTGCTGACAGTGGGGTTCGAGCCTACAATCTCCCGAATACAATCTCACGGTTTAGTGACTCAATCCACGTGGCTAACTTGCTCGATACACGTGGTTCCATTATCATTCAAAAATGTTAAATATATATTTGCATGGTAGTGTATTTTATTTATATAAGGAACATGCTCTAAACTCCTTTCTTCGGCAAAGGTGATTTTAACTTCAAAACTGATTAAGAGTGAAAAAAAATGGAAAAAAAAATCTGAAAGGCAGCCATTAAGAAAAATAATATGTTTTAAAGGAATATCTTAGTATTTCACTGATATGTCTTCAAATAATTTCAATAACAGAAATACAATACAATTTCCACATGGACCTCCGACATACATAACGGATCGGCACTTGAATAAGAATAAGAATAAGAATAAGAATAAGAATAAGAATAAGAATAAGAATAAGAAGAGAACTATGTAAATATTCACGACATTCAAAACCCGTATTTTGACTTGCAATTGACAAAATGTGTTCCTACCCCTTTGTCCCGTTTCTCGATACGGGGTCGGGGATGGAGTGAAATGACTTTATATGGCATATTTTTACGGCCTAATGCCTTTCCTGACGCCAACCTCAGTTCAGCAGCTAATGAAGGTGAAATGAATGATGGTGAATGAAACTGGGTATGAGAGTGACTGTAGCGTATGAAATGGAACTGTACCGGCATTTGTCCAGAAGTGAAAATGGAAAACCACAGAAAACTATTCCCAGGACAGCTGATGGTGTTGTTTGAACCTAAATCTCCCAGACGATGACTTGGCTCCATAGCGTAGCTTGTTAACACGCGCGGCTTTCAATCGGAACGTGCAAATGACAAATGATTTCAAATATATTATTTGAAAGAAATAATGAACTGACATTTGAAGGTTAATTCAACACAGGAAATTAGACAACTTGTAAATACGTGAAAACGTGCTGCAACTTGAATGATTATCTTTTTTGTGCTGTATATAGAAATGCGTTAAGAGGTGATAGTCCTACCACACAACATAATCTCAAGCTTTAGAAACCATACAAAAGCTCACACAAACTATAGAATAATGGGATTACTGGACGAGCTATGAACATAGTTTCCTAATGTAGGGGAGTGAAGTGACATTGTAGTAGTGAGGTTAATATTATTACGCTCTACCACTATTTCTGATGACATGGGACATATTCTATATCCAGATGAGACTTCACTGAAATCAGGTTGGCACGGACTTCTCAAATGGTGATATGCTCGTTAGAAAGGTAGCAGCCTTGTATGTCATGTAAATTTCATTACAAAAGGTTTAGGACTTGAAAGAATGTGTTCTTTTCTTTTAAAACAAAAGAAAATCTTCTTATTTGACATGAGACTACGGCAGTTGTAACATTTTAAAAAAGGAGTTTGAACAGAGTCTTACATTATTAAGAAAAGAGAAGCATAATAATGATGGACAAACTTCTTACTATGTGGTTGATTTAGCCAGAATACCAAACACATCCAGTAAAAGAAAAAGATCCCATTATTCTATAGTTTGTGTGAGCTTTTGTATGGTTTGAGATTATTTTGTATGGTTAGACTATTACCTCTTAACGCATTTGATGACGAGTTTGAATGTTCAAAAATTGAAAGGAAACCTGAATTATGCCCACTAACCTTTAGAATGTAAGCTGAAAGACACTAGCTCGATAAATTAAGTGAAAAATATTATAATAAGTTGGTTTCCATCAAGCTTCTGTCGTCCCAGGTAGCGGTTAGTGTTGCAAAGTGGAATATCACTTCGGGAATGAACGACGTTGGAAAACGTGCAAACTAAGAAATTGAGGATAATATGTTATAGAAAAATTGGGAAATAAAAGCTAAAATCATAAAATCCAATACAGGAGGACTTTATCAAAACCCGGACGTCATTTTGTTATTGTAAGTTTACAAAAATTCAGAGAAGAGGACAGTGAAGTGTCATTGAAAAAGATAGCGACAGCAAATGAATTACGGAGCAGAATCTGATAGTTGTGCAGGAGTAAAGATGCAGACTCAGTAAAATATTTTATATTTCTTTCAAATATTATTTTACTCTCAGTACAGTAACAGTATTACGAGATGTATTGTTTATCACTAGATCTCCGCGGCGAGTGAGCAGCTGAGTGGAGTGAGCCGTCAACTTACTATCTTATTGGCATACCAACGGCTGTGACCGTAAACAACTTTCCAGTTCGGAAACTATCGTATTTACTGTTGAATTTTACCATACTAATGTAGCCATTCTGCTTCACAGTTTACCCTCATGAGCGCCTGTTTCAGTTTTATAATGAACTTTGGTTATTTCAATCAACCGAAACCTTACATTATCGACTGCTATTTTATTATGAATGTGAAGACAAAGGAGTATGCTTAATTTCTTTGCCTTTCTGTATTTAAAATCTGTATTCACTACCCTTAATATTCTAATATTAGAAACATATTCTTCTCCTTCAGTAAAAGGGCTGATGACTCTGTGTTCTGTTGTTCCTTGTAAACGATATGTCTATCAGGATAAGTAGAAGTGTATATCAAAAGCTACTTAGATTATATTATAAAATCCCTAGCTGACTTCTCACGCATCAATAAACGTATTCGTGAACTTTAAAATATTTTATAAAAATATTTCATGCATATTCCAGGTTATTGCTAAAATTAAAAAGCATCTTACGGAAGAGATATATTTAAAACGCTGTATACGATCAGTCAGAAATAGCCCAGGTTTCTGACTGGCAATAACCAGCTTTACAACATCTTGTAAATTAAGCGGTCGGCTATTTTAAGCCCAGTAGCCCTATAAAACGGTTCTTAAATCAGGCTATGATATCAAGTTGATAGCATGTTTTCTTACCATGGAACAAATTAACAAGATGATGTATTGTTATTCATAAACAAGGAACACCTGGTTGTATAGCTTTGAGACATTAGAACAAGGAAGCTAAAGAGCAATGATTCTCACTGTTGATTTACCCCAGATCTCGTGCCAGAAGAATTCTAGAATAATAATTCATTTAAGACACAGAATTAACTTCCCAATTCTCTCCCAGAAATAATAACAATAACTAAATTTCAGAATTGTCCTCATCTGTACTTTTGGTCTGTTTTGTGTCCTTCAGTTGAAGGTAGGGTGTCCAGCCTCCTTGCCTCTAGTTCCGTTAACATTAGTTGTTTAAACTTTATTGCTACGACTTCGAAGTGTCAAACTGTATAAGACGTAGCTCAATAGAATAATAATGATGTGTGTTCTCCGGAGAGGCCTGGTGCAGTTCTTTCGAACCTGCGTGTCTGTGAGGTTGGGGCCCTACATATGATGAATTATATTGCTGAAGACAGTACGCACACTCAATCCCAGAGCCAGAGGATATTAAGATTAGAATATCCGACTTGGCTGACAATCGAACCCAGGACTCCTCGTTCCAAAGGTCAGCATGCTTATCATTAAGCTGTGGAGCACGACAATTTTAAAGATGAAGTATGTGATATGCACAGCTCATGAGGTCCAGCAGCACATCATGGTATTCCTTTAATGATTTACGGAACTCTGCTCAGTGGTATACGGTGCTACGATGTAAACATGGCAGGGACGGCTGCGGAAAGGATTGGCTTTGGCTTTTACATGAATTAATAAGAACACTGCATTAATTCAGTTCTTCTAGTAATTTAGTTACACGAGTCTGTAGCGCTGTCATAATTGGCACGCAGTCAGTTAATCAACGTCGTCCTTTTCCGAAGTTGGTGGATTCGATCACCATTAAGATAGATGTATTTTGAGATGTTTATATAAGAGAACTAACTTTCGTTGAGTTTCAGCAAGTTAAACAATTACTTTGAGAAAAATATCTATATCTACAGGCGTTAAAGAAATAGCATTATTATTATTATTATTATTATTATTATTATTATTATTATTATTATTATTATTATTATTATTATTATTATTATTATTCTCTAACATCAAACTGAAGAAACAAAATTTATTCAATTTCTTCAATTACCTCGTCATACCTTTCGGCTGGGGCAGCAAAGGTACGCACATTTCACGACGAAGGAATTGGAATATATTACTTCATTGAATTTTTTACAGGGTTTAAAGATGAGACTTCCATGACTGGAGAAGCATATGATTCTGGGATCAGTCACCTTACAATTGAAATAATTACAGGGAGCACGAGTGACTTGGCCTTCATAGCCGGTTTCCTACAGAATCAGCTTTTTATCTTATAATTACTGATTAGGCATCCTCAGTGAATTTGTGGCAAATGGCCACTTTATTGTGTTCCGCCATCATATAAGCACTATCTCTGCCCAATGTTACTTACGTTCGTGAATCTCTCAGAATCCAGTGCTTCAACACTATTTTGTCATTGTGATGTATATCCATGCTATACTAGATTACACTAGGCGAAATTGTCAGCAATGAAAGGATCACCTGAAACAGTGCCATGTCTGGCTCCTTGGCTGAATGGTAAGCGTCGCGGCCTTAGATTCAGAGAGTCCTGGTTTCGATTTCTGGCTGAGTTAGGAATTTTAGCCACGTTTGGCTAAGTTCTCTGATTCGGGGACTGGGTATTCGTGAGTGTCTCAGTACACTACACTACACTACACTACCAACCACCACAGAAGACACGTTAGTGAATACATACATCCCTGTAGGTTTAGCGTCAGGAAGAGAATCCAGTCATAAAACAGGACAAGTTCCACCAGAGTGCGTGAAAGATGGTGGAAAATGAAGAAGACCTAATAACGTTGTCAGAAGTCTGGTTCCGAAATATAATATCGGGTTCAACTTCGATTGAAGCGAGTTATTATTTTACCTGGTGTCGACATGGGAAACATCTTCAGGACTAACAACAGTGGTATTCAAAATAGCTGCACAATCCTTGTCGAAAACAGAACTCGTTTCGTGATCTTCTGTTCTGGCAGCATAATTTATGACGTACTCTGGAATAGCTTCTCTGACAGCAAGAAGAAAGGCATATTCTAGAGTTCTTAAAAGGTATAGCGTAAAGCGAACTAGATATTTTTTTGCATGAAGAAGAATGACCCTATTCAGCGATAGTATTTCTATTAACTACCATTTCCGTGTATTCTTGGTGTATTATGTTTACTATTTCTGTCACTTTTAAATAATGTAGGCAAGTTCGGAAAATCTGATACTATAATACTACAATAAGAGGTCACATTTCTTTTTAGTATTACAGCATTCCAGCTGTTAAATTTGAAATTTCGAGCCTTTGGATAAAAATAAGGTTACGGCTGTTGAAAGTCAAACGTATGCTCAAGAGGATAAAAGAACACAGATTTCATAAGAGTCAAAGTTACTTAATACTCCCATAGCTCTCCAGAACAGAGTTTCTAAATGTGCCTCTTCAAGTATCAGCGTCTGGCGCCAGTTGCGTCGTGGGTATCATCTGGACGGTAAACCAATAAGTATAGGAGTCCTGCAGTCTCTGCCAGTTACAGAAATAGCGGTTCTACGTTGTCAGTTGCAGGGCTTTACAATACGGTCACTGTTCGTTGGATGAGACCCTTCATGCAGCAAATGAACATGAAGACAGTTTTGGCTCCAAGTATACAAATGAACTTCCAAGGACTGATTCTTCTTCTTCTTATTTCAGCATGCGTCATTCATACATTACAGGAATCTTACGTTTTACAAGAAATGTTATGTCCATAATTTTAGATTGTGGCAACAACGAACAGGATACAAAGGTAGCAAACGTAATATATTTATTATTAGTGGTACCCGCAGCTTCAACCGCATTTAAGTAAAAATTAAAAATTGGATTTGAAGACTATATTTCGTAACAATAGTAAACTCTCCATTAAGATAAGATATTCATTTATCCTAACAAAGTTAAGGTTGTACTCCCTTTCTTAAATTTAACCAATCATAACTTGTCTACTAAACTTCAGATTCCCTTTCATCTCTCTTCTGTCTCTACATACGTACATCCAACGTGCCAGTTCCCACAGGCAGGGAACACAACTTATACTTCTAACAGATTTCAGGTGTTCCAGACGTCCCATATTTTCTTTCATTGTCCCCCCCCCCCCCCCCTTCACCTTAACAAAGTTTCTTCCATAGGCTTAGGACTTGCACCGCTAATGAATACCAATAACGACTTTCATCCTAATCCACCCAGCTGTACCACGCTCGCCAGCGAGCCCTCGGGCTTGTATACAAATCTTTAACATGGTTCATGTATTCTACGTATTTTTAAAACGAATTATCCGATCTCTATAAAGAGGTAGCTGGTTATTCTGTTCCCAATACAGTGCGTTCATTTCTCACTGAGGTCGGTGACGTTCGAAGGTGTCTAAATGCATTAAATCAGTGTCACTGACTTCCAGATTGAGGAAGTGCCGTCTAGTTAATAGTCAACCTTCAAACTTCGGATTTCGCGTTCGGTGCTCTCGCGTTTGAACTAGGATTTGTGCTCACTTATTCTTCTCCTGTTGACATGGGTTTAAAATACAGGTCCGGCATTGCAGCCAGCAAAGTCGTCAGGTTTCCGGTCGGTCATTCGTGGACAGCGCTTAACATTTCCCCGGGATGCGCTAAAAATGTACTCGACAGGACCTAAGAAGCTGTAAATGTATTTCGAGTACAATATGATCATGTACAAAAAGCTAAATACCCAATCCATTTATCTTCGTAAACACCGTTAAATATTAGAAAATTCCCAGAAGGAATCCATGATTTAATATCACTGATTGAAAATATTTAGGCGGTTTTAATCGTAAAATTATCAGCCAAAGGCAGGCATCATAGCAAGTGGAAGTATATACGTTATATCCTCAGGTGCACTGTCCTTGACTTGAGGCATGCAGTGGTATCTAAAGTGCGCTCTAGCTGCCAACATCTTAGAGAGGTATGACAATTCAACTGATAAGCTCGATGCCACTCGGGGTCGAAACACTGGGAATTTCACGTTTAAAAACGTCTAAAGAACTTGAATCGCCTTCAGGGACAAATAAAAATGAACTGGCACACTCGGGAATCTGAACGGGTATTCTTGAGTTTTAAGTAAATCACCAGTTGCTAAATACCGTGGTGTTACTTCCAGATCTGTAGCAGCTGGAACGGTCATCCTCAGATGACTTGCTTCTTCATCATTCCTTCAATCGTCTCCCAATAAAGCATCAAACTGGGCTCCGTCTTGTTTCAAAATATTCCGGTAGGTTGTAGGATCTTCATCCCTCAGTAAAGTATTGGGTGCATCACATTTTCCTCACTTTCTTACCAATTCTTTTACCCACATAGATTACCCAGCCTTCAACTTCACTCACACTGGTAGAGTGAGCGGCGAGTTTACTAGACAACGTTCTTTTTACACACATAGAGAATCGCCCGGTGTAATTGAGGGTTAACTGCAGATAACGAGATTTCGTAACATCTCGAATACTAACCCAGTCATCTACGAAATAGTCTTGGTGACAGCTCGTCGAGCTATCACTCGATCGTCTCTCTGTTAATCTGTCACTCTCGAGTTCTCTCTTAGTTCATCATTAATTTCCGCCTCTGGTTTCGGGAGTATTACACACGGTAGATGAAACACAGACTTCTCTAGGGACATTACAGAGGCAGAAGCACTGTCATAACGATGGAAGCAGTGATGCATGTGAACTAAGATTGGGCCACCAGAGTCGATTGCTCGCGCATACCTTAGCCCAATTTCCACGTGGGTATGTGCCACATCAGTTTTAGAGAGCCGCAAGATAACCATGAGAAATCCAATTACATCTAAAAAGAATATTCTTGCACTAGTAGCTTGTTATTGGGTATGAAGAGGAGATTTGACTTGCTCATTTGTTAAACTTTGAAATAAATATTCAATCCTTTTCCTACACTAATATTAGCCGCCGAACCATGTTCTAAGTCCTTGAAAAGGACAGCGCATATTATAAAAATCTCAGCTCTAGCAAGAACGTTGGGAATAACAACAAACATTCCATTCCCGAGGGACACGAATAAATCTTTCATAATTGAAGTCCCCGTCCCGGCCGAGAATAGAACCCAATACCCCGAGACCAGAAGGCCAAGATGTAGGCCACGTAGCCATGGAGACGAAAAAGTGACGATGGAAATTATTTTATGGTGAAATTCAATTAGAAACTATACCCAAACAGTTATTATTATTATTATTATTATTATTATTATTATTATTATTATTATTATTATTATTATTAGAATATAATTCGCTGGGGCCATCAAGGAACACGTTAAGTGTTGTTGCATTTGACACTGAACTTGTCCTTCTTTAGAGCCCAAATTTCCCTCATTCTTTGTGAGTGGGCCTGCTTGCGCTCCTCTATCCAAGGGGCACCGTGTCTTCTCTTCGGTTGCTCGTCTTGGTTTAGCCTGTTCGTCAATATTTTCTTGCGGAAGCGATCTCTGTTACGGGCGTCTTCAGCTGAGATATTATTATTTCAGACTCCTTGGCTAATTAGTCAGCGTTGCTATCCTCAGTTCAGAGGGTCCTGGATTCGATTCCCGGCCGGGTCGGAGATTTTAACCTTAAAAGGTTAATTCCTCTGGCTCGAGAACTGGGTGTTTGTACTGTCCTCAACATCCTTGCAACTCACACACCACAGACAACATGTTAATGGCTTTACGTCCCATAAGCTACTTTTACTGTTTTTGTAGATGCTGAGATGCCGGAATTTAGTCCCGCAGGAGTTCTTTTACTTCCCAGTAAATCTACCGACACGAGGCTGACGTATTTCAGCACCTTCAAATATCACTGAACTAACCCAGTTGAAGTGCCAAGTTGGGACCAGAAGGCTAGCGCCTCAACCGTCTGAACCACTCAGCCCGGCCAACCTCCACTACAATAACACGCAGTTTCCTGTACACGGCAGAGGCCACCCACCTACGCCGGAGGGTCTGTCTTACAAGGGGCTGCACCAGGCTAGCAATAGCCACACGAAATTATTATTATTATTATTATTATTATTATTATTATTATTATTATTATATTTTCGTGCTTTCTGTTGATACACAGGTCCTAGGACGAAGATTATTGTGCTGTAAGAACGTGCGAGGGGCACAGCAGCAGAGTGCGGCGGCCGTCTCGCGGACCAGCAGTCCTGACATGATAGGAGTTGACAAGCTAATTAGAAGCCAGGAAGCAGGCAGCATGGTGTTGGGATCGAGTCCGGTTACCACGATGGCTGTCACAGATACCACGTGTTGTGACCACTCCTGAGAGTAATTTAACCTGTCATATGCTCGTAGCCATCAACCAACCAGAAGGTGATTCCATTCCCACTTCTACCAGGAGTTACTTCACAGAACAGGTCGCTTCAGAACACTCAAAGTTATCACAATTCCCTCACCCTGTGTGTAATCTGTAGGTAATTACAAACATATCAATTGGGAATAGATAAGGTCAATGCACCTTCTTCTTTTTTTTCTCGTGTGTTTAGCTAAATAGTGGTCTTAATCGATCCTTAAAGTATTACATGAGAATGCTACCCGATCTCTTGGACGGCACCAGTTAAACACAGTTTTTATTTCTTGATATGCACGAATCACCGCTTTGGTTTCTCTCTGCTTCTCTTCCTCGCCATTGCAGCAGTCCATCATTCTCCTAGCTTACCTATCCTTCCCCATTCGCCCTACACAACCTCGGTTCATATGCACAGCTTCAAACATCGAGTTCATTCTTAACTTATTTTTCTCTCCCCTTGAGAGTGCCCGTCTTCAATTATTTCTACCTGTTTTGTACATCAATCATTTATCATACTTTCATGTATGCAACTGATATTCTTCACCCTTTTATTTAATCATGTAAGTTAATAATTCACTTACACATTTTTAAAACTGTCATGTAGCTATTCTTGAGGATGAAACAAAAACGATACATTTAGTTATCAACTGAAGGATTTGCAGGAGAAAACCCATCAATGATTTTATACTTTTAAAACTTAAAATGTGAATTTTTCTAAAATCTACATTAATGTGTCCGTTAGTCTCATGGAGGCTCTTCCTTCAGAAAGAAACTCTGGTTTCAAGATAAATTAAAAAATACTAGTATTTGCTTTACTTTAGGGAATACTGTGAAGTTTGAAACAAAACAATTCTGAAAAATAGCTGTTAATGACCGATCGCATCACACACTTTTTTACACCGTACGAAAACGCACAGTAGTAACGCAAGTGAGGGGCAAATTTCAAGAAAATGGCTGGAACTGTTGCAGAGATATTGAATTCGGTATCTTCTTATGTGTGGAACCCCTTATATAATGATTATCATCACAATGCTATTCTTCAATGTATAATTTAGTTTAATTCTACTATTAGGTCATTATGTCGAAGGTTTAATGGATTTGTCTGGTATGTTAATTGGGCTGGTCACGATGATATAGTAGAGGAGTGTTGCTATGAATAGATGGAGCTGTTTATAGACAAGCGTGGGTGGGTGCTGGCATGCATACTGCCCTAGGGGTGTGTCAACAGCCACAGCCAAAGACTGAGGCGTATCAAGGAGGGGCCACAAAGATGTGGAACTTCGACCTTCACTACCAATGTTTGTCCTTGCAGTTCTATAACGTACTGGTAGTGGAAGTTTAATTTCGGCTGTAATCTTAGATCAATATTGTAAAAGACCTTTAGAAATGCTTGAAACGATGCGGTCAACAGTTCCGTTTATCGTCTTATAATCAGCGCAGTGGTAATCAGCTCGTTGCTCCAAGAAAAAAGCGCTACTTGTTTAACTTGTGACAGCTGGTACCGAAGGGGAACGGAGCAGCAGACAGGCATACAAACATACACACATACCTACTTTCTGTAACTGCAGGGAGTTAATAATATCAACCGAATTCGTTTTTGCATGTTATTATTATTATTATTATTATTATTATTATTATTATTATTATTATTATTATTATTATTATTCATTGATTTGTCTCAGTCTCACCCTTGGCTTCGACAATATGAAAGTGACCGAGGTATGAGCGATGCTAGCAATTCATTCCTTATGCAGCCAGTCCCTGTTATGAGTGGTGTGAAAATGTTGCTCATAGGGTCGGTGTGTGCATGCATTTAAATGGGGGTAGATGGTTTTCCATGGTTTCCTATTTTAACACCAGGCAAATGCTGGAGCTGTACCTTAAATAAGGCCACGGCCGCTTCCTTCCAACTCCTAGGCCTATCCCATCGTCGCCATAAGACATATCGTGTCAGTGAGACGTAAAGCCACTAGCATTTAAGTGGGCTTGGCAGACTGATATGTAATACAACTTCTGGCTCAGTGAGGAAAGCAACGGGAAACTACCTTACTACTCATTTCCCTAGTGCACCTCTTCAGTAATGCATAGGCCATCTATGACAGTTAATGGTGGAGATGTTGAGGATCCAACCAGCCTTCGGGCTGAGGTGGTGGGGATTATTGTTTTAAGAGGAAGTACAACTGGGCAAAACATACATCAAATCATACATACATACATACATACATACATACATGCAGTACTTACATACACACATACATTATTATTATTATTATTATTATTATTATTATTATTATTATTATTATTATTATTATTATTATTATTATTATTATTATTATTTAGAGTATGGTTAATGCGTAACGAACGGTATACACATTTTTTACGTCGCACCGACTCAGACAGGTCTTATGACGACAATGGGTTGGACAAGGCTAGGAGTGGAAAGGAAGTGACTGTGGTTGGATTAAGACACAGACACAGCATTTTCCTGGTGTAAAAATGGCAAACTACGAGAAAACATCTTCAGGGCTGTCGACAGTCGGATTCGAACCCCACTGTCGGCAGTCCTGAAGATAGTTTTCGGCGGTTTTTCCATTTTCACCGCTGTCTATTCATTCCAATTCCTAGCCTTTTCCTTTCGCATCGTTACCATAAGGTCAATTTTATCGGTTCAACGTGATACACATAGCAAAAAATGTTTTAAAGTTACGTCTCGAAGCTTGTCTGATCATCAACATTGTTTAATAATTCTGGTGGTCTTTTAACTGACCTGACAAATGAACAGTGACAATATCGTCTCCATTAAATCCTGGCATAGGCTAAATCCTGTATGTCAAAAACATATCAGATGTAAGGCTTTTTAGGCGTTTGCTCTATTAACCAGCGTTTCGCCTTAGGTCTGACACTAGATTCATCAGAGTGGGGTGTGTCAGACCCTACCCACTGACACGGGGGTGTATGCAGGTATGTATCCTGTATGTCAAGAATAGAGATAAACGTACAGCAAGGCAAAGAAAAATGGATTAGGTTACGGCTACACAGAAAATTAGCCTACTTTTTGTAACCTTTTATAACAGTCCACTTAGCCACTACAGGTCGTGCCACAAAGCTGAGAATTAGCCTATTTTTCAAAAATTTCGTGTATCTTCTTTGTGTAAATAAGAGGCCTCAGCATGTAGAGGGCTAGTTCTAGAAGTTAACCAAACTGACATTACTTATTTGGCAGCCTCGTGATGAGAGGCTAGGTACTGGGTACTATTCTATGTCAGCCAGGGGATTTCCGTTCTAGACAGAGGGATAAAATGGGGTTCACTGAGCTGGACCTGTCTGATACGAAGAAGTAGCAGACATTGCGGCAGAAGCCAAGTAATTTAACTGAGGACTTCCTCAGGCTGACCACGTGACATTTCAGCATGGAAGGCCATCTGACTGGGCAACAGTTGTCCTGGCAAGCCAAGGGCTTTAATAGTATAAATGTACCTTGGAGATAATTATTTGTTTATTTTATTTATTTACAGGCAAATGTACCCGTGCTTCGCTACGCAGTGAATAAGATTTTTTTAATGAATATTGAATTTTCACGACCGCATTGTAATCGAAATCGACTTTCAACCTATTAGATCGTGTTACGTACATTCAGTACGTGTTGAAGAGATGTTAAGAACAGAACAAAAATGACCAACCAGACACCAGTGGGATCCGAACCCACAACCTCCCGAGTTTCGCGTCACTTGCTCTAACAATTCGGCTATGGTGGACTACGTCATCTTTGTTCTGTTGGAAAGAATCTAAGCTACAGGTCTGGCACTACTGTCATCACACTGTAGAGTACGTTAAAGTCACCCGTTGAGGGCCAAGTCAATGAATATTGAATTTTCACGACCGTATTGTAATCGAAATATCATGCTTATGTACTGTATTTGAACACATGTCATCGTAAATTGACTTTACCAAGATCTTTTCAAATGAGTTTTGATTGCCTAGTTAAGGTTCCTCGTAAAACACATATCATCACCACCACCACCATCAGGATCCGTGGTTAAGTAGTTATTGCACTGGCTTTTGGTCCATGAGGTCCGGGATTCGATCCCCGATCGAAACGGGGTTTAACGTTCAATGGTTAATTATGATGGCTTGGAGACTGGGTGTGTGTGTAATGTATAAAGTCATTTTACTCGGTAAATAATTATGTGTCCGCCTCTGTGGTGTAGTGGTTAGCGTGATTAGCTGCCACCCCCGGAGGCCCGGGTTCGATTCCCGGCTCTGCCACGAAATTTGAAAAGTGGTACGAGGGCTGGAACGGGGTCCACTCAGCCTCGGGAGGTCAACTGAGTAGAGGTGGGTTCGATTCCCACCTCAGCCATCCTGGAAGTGGTTTTCCGTGGTTTCCCACTTCTCCTCCAGGCGAATGCCGGGATGGTACCTAACTTAAGGCCACGGCCGCTTCCTTCCCTCTTCCTTGCCTATCCCTTCCAATCTTCCCATCCCTCCACAAGGCCCCTGTTCAGCATAGCAGGTGAGGCCGCCTGGGCGAGGTACTGGTCATTCTCCCCAGTTGTATCCCCCGACCAAGAGTCTGAAGCTCCAGGACACTGCCCTTGAGGCGGTAGAGGTGGGAACCCTCGCTGAGTCCGAGGGAGAAACCGAACCTGGAGGGTAAACAGATGATGATGATGATGATGATGAAATAATTATGTATGTCTGGTATCTGTCATCATGGTAACGTCCAATCCAGTGGGAAGAGTTTCAAATTTCAAATCCACCTTCAAATCCACTATTTTTCAGTGCAAGACCCATTTAAATTATTTTGTTGTATCCATCTCTTACTTCACCATAGTTCACATAGTAGCCGGCCCTGCAGTCTACATGTAGTGAGTCCGTCTCTTATCCGGAGGCTTCGGTGCGATTTCCGGTTGGGTCAGGGACTTTTACCTGATTCTAAGGGTTGGTTCGCATCCTACGTCAGAACAATTGAGATAGTGGTTCCGGTCTAGCAAGCCGGGGTCAACGGCCGAGAGGATTCATCGCACTGCCTACGTGTCACATCGTAGTCTTCAGGCTTTCAGGCTGAGCAGCGGTCGCTTAGTAGGACAAGCCCTATTAAGGCTTTAGCACATTGGGGTTGCTTTGTATATAATTTATAAGCTTCAATACAGTAACCTCTTTGAGCACAATATAGGCTACTGTAAAAGAATTGAAAAATTATGAAGTATATTTTACAAGGTCCGCCTCTGTGGTGTGGTGGTTAGTGTGATTAGCTGCCACCCTCGGAGGCGCGAGTTCGATTCCCGGCTCTGCCACAAAATTTGAAAAGTGGTACGAGGGCTGGAACGGGGTTCACTCAGCCTCGGGAGGTCAACTGAGTAGAGGTGGGTTCGATTCCCACCTCAGCCATCCTCGAAGTGGTTTTCCGTGGTTTCCCACTTCTCCTTTAGGAAAATGCCGGGATGGTACCTAACATAAGGCCACGGCCGCTTCCTTCCCTTTTCCTTGTCTATCCTTCCCAATCTTCCCATCCCCCACCAAGGCCCCTGTTCAGCATAGCAGGTGAGGCCGTCTGGGCGAGGTACTGGTCCTACTCCCCAGTTTTATCCCCCAACCCAGAGTCTGAAGCTCCAGGACACTGCCCTTGAGGTGGTAGAGATGGGATCCCTCGCTGAGTCAGAGGGAAAAACCAACCCTGGAGGGTAAGCAGGTTAAGAAAGAAAGAAAGAAAGAAAGAAAGAAAGAAAGAAAGATATTTTACAATAATGTGCTTACTTTGGATAGCTGAGGATAGTCATCATTATAAACCGTAGAGTTTGGCTATAAATGAGAAATATTTATTAATTTAGTTCCATGATTGAGTTTGTTTTACATCGGTTAACTCTTATTACACTTGTGCTTCCTCAAAAAGTTAATGCTGTTCTGAAGGAGACTGATATAAATATTTCCACAGTTAAATGACTTATTTTTATTGAGGAACGAGTACTCCTTAGTAAAAATTCTGGTAGGAAAGTGTGATATGATATCCCAATCATAATCATTCGCATAAACCAATCGTTGATTTTCAAATCTCTTTACAACGTACGGTTTCATAAAAGTTGAGCTCTTTATTTCAGTTGGTCCTTTTGAACTCTAATATTACACGATATATTTATTTACTTCTACCGCGCGTTTGCTGTTTACGCCAAGAGTCTTGCTGCCCGCGCCAAATGAGCCGTGTATCCGGCGGCGGTTGACGACGGATAGACGTCGGCGTACTATCTTTAGCGTTGGAGTGTGACGGCAGCGAGTACGTACATAAGCACACATTGTTCACCTCGTAAATAACCTCGCTAGAAATGAAGGACGCAGTTCACAGTCAAAGCATTTTCTTTTTCGTTTCGTCTTCTTTTTCTCGATCAGCTTTGCAGAGTACAGTAACTCGATAGGCGATCGCATCATGTCTTCAAGGTAGTTGGGTGGAATTCCAACGCATACGAGAGATTCATATCCGTAGATTTATTGCCACGTTTAAGTTTTCTTATCTGCACCAGAATTTTGACACAATCCGTCGCCTACCAAAACCTACAGTAGTACAAGGAGTGTTATTATTATTATTATTATTATTATTATTATTATTATTATTATTATTATTATTATTATTATTATTATTATTATTATTATTATTATTTCTGACGAGGCCTGCTAGTGACATTATTTATTGTTTCCCTACCGAGATCGATAGCTGCAGTCGCTGAAGTGCGGCCAGTATCCAGTATTCGGGAGATAGTTGCTTCGAACCACACTGTAGGCAGCCCTGAAGATGGTTTTCCAAGGTTTCACATTTTCACACCAGGCAAATGCTGGAGATGTACCTTAATTAAAGCTACGGCAGCTTCCTTCCTACTTCTATCCCTTTCCTGTCCCATCGTCGCCATAAGATCTATGTGTGTCGGTGTGACGTAAAGCAGCTTGTAAAACATTGTGTTTTTCCCTTCAGTTTCCTCTCATTTTATTTAAATATTCCTTGTATCTAGATCGTTGTTGACTTTTACTCCCAAAGGTATTTGAATATCCGTTTCTTCAAAATGTTAGCATCCATTCTATTGATATGTCTCAAAAATTAGCAATCTCCTTTTTCTTAGTGTTCTCCTCCTTCTTCCTTTTAATCTGCTTACCCTCCAGTGTTGGTTTTTCCCTCTGACTCAGCGAGGGATCCCAAATCTACCGCCTCAAGGGCAGTGGGGGATACAACTGGGCAGGATGGCCAGTACCTCGCCCAGGCGGCCTCACCTGCTATGTTGAGCAGGGGCTTGCGGGGGGATGGGAAGACTGGAAGGGATAGACAAGGAAGAGGAAACCACCGAGCTTGATAGCTGCAGTCGCTTAAGTGCGGCCAGTATCCAGTATTCGGGAGATAGTAGGTTCGAACCCCACTGTCGGCTGCCCTGAAAATGGTTTTCCGCGGTTTCCCATTTTCACACCAGGCAAGTGCTGGGGCTGTACCTTAATTAAGGCCACGGCCGCTTCCTTCCCATTCCCATTCCCAGCCCTTCCCTGTCCCATCGTCGCCATAAGACCTATCTGTGTCGGTGCGACGTAAAGCAACTAGAAAAAAAAAAGAAAGAGGGAACGAAGCGGCCGTGGCTTTAAGTTAGGTACCATCCGGGTGTTTGCCTGGAGGAGAAGTGGGAACCACGGAAACCACTTCCAGGATGGTTGAGGAGGGAATCAAGCCCACCTCTACTCAGTTCACCTCCCGATGCTGAGTGGACCCCGTTCCAGCCAAGTACCACTTTTTTCATATTTCGTGGCAGAGTTGGGAATAGAACCCGGGCCTCCGGGGATGGCAGCTAATCACAACTAACCACTGCACCGCAGAGGCAGACATATTTCCTTATTACTTCTTATTTTCCATTGTTCTAGCGACGTCGTTGATCTTAAGATTTTTTTCATGACTCTTGTATCTAGTACATCCGTTTATCTAAACTACAGTTTAAAACTAGACATTCACTTGAGTATTATTATTACTGTCCGACTCGTTGGCTGAACGGTCAGCGTACTGGCCTTCAGTTCAGAGGGTCACGGGTTCGATTCCCGGCCGGGTCGGGGATTTTAACCTTAATTGGTTAATTCCTACGGCACGGGGGCTGGGTGTATGCGTTGTATTCATCATCATCTTCATCCTCATCATGACGCGCAGGTTGCCTACGGGAGTCAGATAGAAAGACCTGCACCTGGCGAGCCGAACCCGTCCTGGGGCATTACGGCACTAAAAGCCATACGACGTTTCATTTTTCATTATTATTATTATTATTATTATTATTATTATTATTATTATTATTATTATTATTATTATTATGATTATTGTACCGGGCTGTACACCTCCACGCCGCTAATTCAAACATTGCGCCAGTTGAAACTCCTCTACTGGGGAAAGCCTGAACTTTAACAACCACATTAATTCTAAGATTTCTCAGAAGATGTCCCTACTGTAAATTTTGAAGTGTTCTGAGCTATGTCAGTTTCGATTCGTTTTTGTTTTCTCTGTAGTAAGAAGTGTGAACATTCTCTTCTAGATGGCACTACTTAAGAACTACAATTGTGTACCCTAGTGCGAAGTGAAGGAACTTTTTTTGAAGAAATTTTGTAGTCATAAGTTTGTTATTTGTTAAATTTCTTTCAGTTATTTTTTGGGTTGGCAGTATAACCCTTCTCTTTCCGCTTGTTTTGAATTTAGCCAATCCCGAATTCCTCTAATTAATTTTTGACCAATAACATATGTCTTCTTCGATATGGAGATGTTGCTTTATGCTACCCAATAAAATTGAGGGGGTGTGGGTTCTCATTCTTGAAAGGTCTCGAATGTTCCACGAGGGTATTTAAACTGCTGATTTTCTGGTCTCCGGGCCACTTCAGTAACATCTATCCTAGTGTGATTATGTAGCAGGGGGCGGGAAGCGCCTCTTTCTTCGGGCAGCAGTTCATCCATAAGGTAATGGCCTTTTAATAACTTATTTTCTCGCTAGCTCAGCAGTTTAACCCTCGGGGCAGGTTCGAAACTTTTATCATGTAACTTTCCTTTAAAATGTAAAAGACACTTGGTATAAATTCTGTCTCTTGAACTACAAATTGGGATAGAGTGTGCCTAATCCTCTCGAGCTCCCACTGATATTGTTTTGAGGTGACTACGTTTTCATAACAGTTTCCCTTCTCTTCGTAATGTAATAAAGTTTTCCTATCGTGTCACCTCCGTAGTATGGGATTAGCCCTTGCATAAGCGGCCTAGTGCTAAATGGGTTTTAAAAAAGTGTATCAGGAGTGCAAGTTACGCCTCCACTCAAGTTGGTATTTTGGAGCCATGTAATTGTCCTGTTTCTTTACTGAATAGGCCTCAGTAGGTTGGGTATTTTTACCCCTGTTCTTGTGTGCCTGGAAGGCAGCTTGAAGGTGCAGTTTGGTGTGGCCTTTGAATAGGCTTGAACTTTGAGAGCGGGTTGCTCTTTCTTAAATTTGGTTTCTGTGTGCCTCGAGCAGGCTTAACTGGGTAATTGGGAGCTAGTGCTCCTTGGCATGATTGGGGTTTTCTGCCCCTTTGTTGATCTTGGTACATAGGTAAAGTTGGGCTCATTGCTCAAGGATTGCGTGTCTGGGGGCTCGAAGCCCAAATCCATTAACAAATTGCAATTGTACATTCTTAATTTGTTGATATGCTACTGAGTACCTGTTATACTTGTTATTTCTTGATCTTGAAAAGAAAATATAACCTTTGTTAAATTTTAAATTAACTTTAATTTCGTAAGTTGAGACCTATTCATCCCAGCACCTTCTTTCACCTCTGCTGGTCCACAAAACATCGTAACAATTATTATTATTATTATTATTATTATTATTATTATTATTATTATTATTATTATTATTATTATTATTTACGGATTATCGACAAAAGAGTTTTCTTTCAAGTAAACAAATCGCTCATTAAATACAACAACATCGTAACTCTAAAAGAGCCCATTCTGAGTTATGCATACCAGTTAAGAGTGCATGCAAGAACCAATACAATGGTATACATTACTAAAAACAGGCTGCTTTTGTGTTATGATGTTGTACTTAATGAGCGATATGCTGTTTGTTGAGTACTTAGCCCGAAGGATGATTGGATCCTCAACAGCTCCACCATCAGCTGTCATAGACAGCCTAGACTTCACTAAAGAGGCATACTAGGGAGCTGAGGAGTGAGGTATATTTCCCGTTTCTTTTCTCACCAAATTAAACATAAAAGACCAAACCTCATAAAGCCCAGAAAGCCCTTGTCCTACCAAGCGAACGCTGCTCATCCCGGTTTCAGATTACGAGATGTCATGTAGTCGGCACGACGGAACCTCTCGGCCATTATTCTTGGTATTCTAGACCGGGACCACTATCTCACCGTCAAATAGCTCCTCAGTTGCAATTGTGTAGGCTGAGCGGACCTCGAACTAGCACTCAGATCAAGGTAAAAATCCCTGATCTGGCCGGGAATCAAACCCGGAACTTCCGGGTATGTGGCACGCATGCGGCCGGCTAAAGTAAATAAAATATAATGAAATTGATAAAAATCTCACACTAAATGAAACTAAATCAAACCTCATGACACTAGAGACCTGACGGGCTTTGTCCTACGTAGTATTTGCTGCTTATCCCGGTGGTCTGCAAGTTACGCTGTGAAGTGGCGTCAGCGCAACGAATCCTATTCTCTATTTCCGGCTTTCTAGACCGGGCCACTATCTGACCTCAGTTGTTCTCACGCATGTTGAATAAACATTGAACAAACCCTCAGATCCAAGTAAAAATCTCTGACACGGCCGAGAATTGAAGCCGTGGCCTATATGATGGAAACAACCTCGCTAACTCTAGACAGCGGATCTGATATTTTTCAGAAGACTGTTCTTTGTCAAGGTACTTTGGCGACAGTGTGAATTATCTCAGTATTGTATCATAGCACAACCTAATGAGTAAACGTAAAACACTCGGGACTTGTACAGGAATGTAATGAACCAGCTGGAAAATATTTTTCCGGCCTTGTCATACAGGTTTTCTGGGGAGTATGGCAAACCTAGGTTTGCGAATCTCTGGTAGTGTGTCTGACTCATGATCACAAGTTCGACGGTCTGATTCCAGCCGAGATAATCGATTTTTGAAGGATGGTTAAATATCTTGGCACTTCGTGTTGTTATCGTTGGCGTGTTAAATGCCGCTGGCAGCACGCTCACCTCTATCTGATAAGTAAAATTCAGTCACAGGTAACGTCCAGAAGAATTCTGATTTTATTGGTATGTAACGTTGAAAATGGTTCACTGGACGCCTAAATGACAATTTATTTTATCACCACAGTAGGTCTACAAGCCGCTGGTTAATGTCATACGATTAAAACAACGACTGAAGATACATAAATATATAAAACTCCTCTAAAATCCTATTGATTAGTCTTTCATTTACACTGACTGACAGAGCAAATGCAACACCAAGAAGGAGTGGTTCGAAAGGGATGAAAGTTGGGGAAAAAACAGAGACGGCACGGAAGAATAATTGATGTTTATTTCAAACCGATATGCAGGTTACACAATGCGCACGGCATCGACTCAGTAGGATGTAGGACCACCGCGAGCGGCGATGCACGCAGAAACACGTCGAGGTACAGAGTCAATAAGAGTGCGGACGGTATCCTGAGGGATGGCTCTCCATTCTCTGTCAACCATTTGCCACAGTTGGTCGTCCGTACGAGGCTGAGGCAGAGTTTGCAAACGGCGTCCAATGAGATCCCACACGTGTTCGATTGGTGAGAGATCCGGAGAGTACGCTGGCCACGGAAGCATCTGTACACCTCGTAGAGCCTGTTGGGAGATGCGAGCAGTGTGTGGGCGGGCATTATCCTGCTGAAACAGAGCATTGGGCAGCCCCTGAAGGTACGGGAGTGCCACCGGCCGCAGCACATGCTGCACGTAGCGGTGGGCATTTAACGTGCCTTGAATACGCACTAGAGGTGACGTGGAATCATACGCAATAGCGCCCCAAACCATGATGCCGCGTTGTCTAGCGGTAGGGTGCTCCACAGTTACTGCCGGATTTGACCTTTCACCACGCCGACGCCACACTCGTCTGCGGTGACTATCACTGACAGAACAGAAGCGTGACTCATCGGAGAACACGACGTTCCGCCATTCCCTCATCCAAGTTGCTCTAGCCCGGCACCATGCCAGGCGTGCACGTCTATGCTGTGGAGTCAATGGTAGTCTTCTGAGCGGACGCCGGGAGCGCAGGCCTCCTTCAACCAATCGACGGGAAATTGTTCTGGTCGATATTGGAACAGCCAGGGTGTCTTGTACATGCTGAAGAATGGCGGTTGACGTGGCGTGCGGCGTGCGGGGCTGCCACCGCTTGGCGGCGGATGCGCCGATCCTCGCGTGCTGACGTCACTCGGGCTGCGCCTGGACCCCTCGCACGTGCCACACGTCCCTGCGCCAACCATCTTCGCCACAGGCGCTGCACCGTGGACACATCCCTATGGGTATCGGCTGCGATTTGACGAAGCGACCAACCTGCCCTTCTCAGCCCGATCACCATACCCCTCGTAACGTCGTCTGTCTGCTGGAAATGCCTCCGTTGACGGCGGCCTGGCATTCTTAGCTATACACGTGTCCTGTGGCACACGACAACACGTTCTACAATGACTGTCGGCTGAGAAATCACGGTACGAAGTGGGCCATTCGCCAACGCCGTGTCCCATTTATCGTTCGCTACGTGCGCATTTCACGCTACGTATTTCACCATTCTTCAACATCTGACGATTTAATTGATAATGGTCCTCAATCAATCAATCAATCAATCAATCAATCAATCTGTGAGTGGCTCAGGTGCCTAGTCCATACACAACATACGTCCCAGAAATACGAGTTCACAAGCTGAGGGTTAATATTTCCTTTCTAATATGTGTTTACATTTATCTTCATTTCTAATGTACTGTAATCTCGATAAACTCAAGCTTAGATTTATCAGAAGTAATCCTCAGTATATATTTAATTCAGATTCAATATACTGTAAATTGGCAATTACGACAGTTTCCCTGAATTTTTACTTGCCGGTAAGTAAATGAAAAACCTACAACCTGTTTTCCAGTCATTGACCGGGTCAGGGATGTGATGAATGAAACATATATAGGCTGTTATTACAATGGGGTCGCCACTCCCAAGGTGATTTATTAATGAGTGATAAATGCTATGAAATGATAATGGAGAGTGTTGCTGGAATGAAAGATGACAGGGAAAACCGGAGTACCCGGAGAAAAACCTGCCCCACCTCCGCTTTGTCCAGCACAAATCTCACATGGAGTGAGCGGGATTTGAACCACGGTATCCAGCGGTGAGAGGCCGACGCTCTGCCGTCTGAGCCACGGAGGCTCCCGGTAAGTAAATATTCTTAGAAAATAAGTGTCAGAACAGTATGGGCAGTCATGACTACACATGCTTTAGTCACCATTCTGCAGTGATGTTGAAGATAATTATAACTCACAAACAGCAGGTACACTCCTTTATCACCAGCCATGGGAATGATACTCACCTAAAAAGGAGGAGAAAAACAGAATTATTACATAATAAATAATACATTTTACACAAGACATAGAGTACTTATTATCTAGTTTAGTTCGTTATTCTTTAGTAAAGATTACCATGATTTCACCGCCAATCGATGTCTATTCATAAGATATGCTGGTATTCAAAACGAGATTTTCCAATTTATTTTGTACTAAGTCCAATGGTATGAACGAAAAACTTAACCCGTCTGCCGTATACACAAGTAATAAAGGCACCGCTTTCTGTTTTCAAGTTGAGGTTTCTAATCCTGTTAGAGCAGGCGGGGAGCAGACTCAGTCGCAAAAGCCAAGAAATACGACTGAGGATGTCGTTACGCTGACCACATGCAGTCAAATGTCTACAGGCCATTTGACTGGACAGCAGTTGTCTTGGTAGATCTAGACCCTTAAGGAGCTGTTGCGTCACGGGTTTGTATTCGTTATTCTTCTTCTACTTCTTCTTATTATTATTAGTACTGAGAAAGTGGCTGAGTGGTATAGGTCACGTAGCTAGCAGCTTGTATTCTGGAGACAGTGGGTTCGAACCGCACTGTCAGTAGTCCTGAATATGACTTTCCGCGCTTTCCCATTTTCACACCAGGCAAATGTCCGGATCCATGGCTAAATGGTAAGCGAAGTGCGGCCAGTATCCAGTATTCGGGAGATAGTAGGTTCGAACCCCACTGTCGGCAGCCCTGAAAATGGTTTTCCGTGGTTTCCCATTTTCACACCAGGCAAATGCTGGGGCTGTACCTTATTTAAGGCCACGGCCGCTTCCTTCCCACTCCTAGCCCTTTGCTGTCCCATCGTCGCCGTAAGACCTATCTGTGTCGGTGCGACGTAAAACAACTACCAAAAAAATATGGTTAGCGTGCTGGCTTTTGGCCACAGGGGTCTTGGGTTCTATTCCCTGCAGCACCGGGAACTTTAACTATCATTGGTAAATTTGGCTGACACGGGGGTTCGGATGTAAGTCTCGTCTTTATCATCATTTCGTGCTCATCACGACGCGCAAGCCGCCTAAACCAAACCCCATGGCATTACAGCCCTTGAAGGGCCTTGGCCTACCAAGCGACCGCTGCTCATCCCGAAGGCCTTCAGATTACGAGGTGTCGTGTGGTCAGCACGACGAATCCTCTAGGCCGTTATTCTTGGCTTTCTAGACCGGGGCCGCTATCTCACTCCTCGCTCCTCAATTCTAATCACGTAGGCTGAGTGGACCTCGAACCAGCCCTCAGGTCCAGGTAAAAATCCCTGACCTGGCCGGGAATCGAACCCGGGGCCTCCGAGTAAGAGGCAGGCACGCTACCCCTACACCACGGGCGCAAGCCGCCTACGGGAGTCAAATCAAAAGACCTGCACCTGGCGAGCCGAACATGTCCTCGGACACTTCCGGCACTAAAAGCCACACGCCATTTCATTAGACCAGGTAAATGCTGGGACTGTATCTTAATTAAGTACCCAGTTCCATTCATGGCCCTTTCCTGTCCCATCGTCGCCATATAAGACCTATCTGTGTCGATGCGACGTAAAGCAAATTGTAAAAAGTAATACTGGTTATTAGTGGTAGCTTCTTCTTCTTTTTATTATTATTGTTTCGGAAAAATATGCTAGGTAGATAACTGGAAAGTGTTCACTCATAGAAAGTTCAGCGAGTAAATAATGTCTTCTTTAATCCGCGATGAGCACAATTGCACCAAATTAATTATATCTTACTGGATCATAGAGGAGTTTGTACGGATTTAAACCCTGCCGTGACGTACGTTCTGTCGGTTGAGGAATGTTACAGGACCTCACTGCATAACGAAGCAGTAATCAAAAGTAAACTTCCGTGACCTCATGCCCAGTGGTCAAGTAACTTAAGAAATTGCAGGATAAAATTTGATAGCAACTGGAATCATTTGTTTATTTCATTTCGTTAGCTGACGTCTTCTCCAATTACATAGCTGGTGGCAGGTTGACGGCCGTAATGTTAATATTTATTTAGCGTGCCTGGGATTGTAATTGGTGGTCAGACCGGAGCAGTGAGTACCCAGGCCGAAGGCAGTAGGAAATCTTTCTGGAAACGATTACTTCCTGGCGTCTAAATGATGAGGTAGCACACAGTTCAGGTTAACTTTCCATCAAGCGTAAATGAGCTTGAGGTTATCTGAGCAGTGATCAGTCAGTTCCCTTTGTGGATCAGTGGTAGAGTGTCGGTCTCCGGTTCCCATGAAAGCGTGTTCAAACCCTGCAGAGGTAGTCAGATGATTGAAAGGCGGAAAAAATGGCCATTCGATAATCCATATTGTACAATGTTGACTTGTAAAATATTTCTGGTAACACATTTAGTGTTTATCCGACAAAATTAAAACTCAGCCGTTGGTCGCCCACTAGAGTTTTGATTCCACTGCCGTCTGGGAGTATAAAATGGAACGTGAAAATTGACTTACAGCTAGCCTAAACTCTCTCAAATCAGAATGTCTGCAAAGTAGTATCTGATGTCATATGAGTATTATTTCTTTGCGTTATGGTACTACGTCACAGCGACTCTGACAGGTCATAAGGCGACCGTAGCGTAAGAAAGGTCTAGGAATGGATAGAAAGTGTCTGTGGCCTTGATTAAGGAACATCCCCAGCTTTTGTCTGGTTTGAAAATAGGAAACCACGGAAAACCATCTTCAGAGCTGTCGAAAGTGGGTTTCGAATTCATCAAATTCTGAATCATATTCTGAATGAAGGCTACCGGCTACACGGCACGAACCGCGCAGCCAACTTTTTCGGTTATTATTATTATTATTATTATTATTATTATTATTATTATTATTATTATTATTATTATTATTATTAGGGGCTGCCTGGCCGAGGCGGTTAAGGCGTGCTCCTTGAGGCGGTAGAGGTGGGATCCTCGCTGAGTCCGATGGAAAACCGACCCTGAAGGGTAAACATATTACGAACGATAAGTCTTGTAAACGTATCATATGAATGAAAGGAAGAATTCAAGAATACGGAAGAAGAAATTACATAAAATAATCACCTGGATGGTACGTTCTGAATTTTCGTGCAGGTTCACTGCCCCATTTCCTTGGTTCATAACAATTTGACTTCTGATCTTAAGTGGGCCAACGTACTGAACCCTTAAACTTAGAATTATGGGTTCAATACTTCATTTAAATATACACTGTTTCTAGCGAGATCATGGACATTGCTGATACTGGTGTTTTATGAACTGAAAAGCTGTGAACCAGCTGTGAACAACGTGAACCAGGTATATGAGCGTTAGAACATTGGTCATACTGAAAAAATATACGTCGATATATCGCGCTGTTGTCGTTTCATCAGCTGCTGAAGTTGGCCAATCAGATCGCTCCGCGGTCGACTTCAGATGGGTTTCACGAGGCAGTGCACGTAGCTTATGACCGGCTTGAGAGCGCCAATAGAAGAAATGAACTTCTCCAGGGGAGGGACTTCAAACATGGACCTCCCTGCTGTTAGGCTCGCCCCAAAGCAAGCAAGCATTGGTTGAAGCCCACGGTGTGTTAGTGTTTGATGCTCACGAATAGTCCGTATTGCACGTTAGAGTAGATATTCCGATGATAATGATATCGACAGTCATGTAAACTAGAATCTTATTTACTTTTTTCATTTAACCGAGTTCTGCTCACATACGTTTAGAACTGTTAATTTTATAGCAGTTAACATTTCTCGGAGGTATGTCTAGCGTCATTGAAGTAATGTTTCTATTCAGCATAACTGTTTCTTTTGTTTCCATGCTATCCCCTCCTCGTCATCCTGGACTTGAATAGGGCGCCACACTCTTCAATGTGGGTACCCCGTGTGGGCCGCAGCAGTTTAACAAGTACTCTTAATTACTCATGTTAATATCGTAACATTGTCCTCTCACATTAACATATGAATGAAGTCGTCGTGCTCCCGTGGGCGATACGAGCTTCTTGTGACAGGCACCACCGACCATCCTCCACCTCTTGAAGAGACTGTCCCCCGAAATCTCTCTCCTAATAGTGTAGTCTACCTCAATAACAGAAGAAGTAAGTATTTTCGGTAGGATACTATAGCCATTTGTGAAAACATCGTCATCGGAACGCACGGTAGGCCTATTGAAGAAACAAACCACCACAGAAACACGCAACAGTGAATGCCGCAAAACTAGACTAAATCTATTCAAAGTGCCGAACCCAGGTAATTGTGAAAAGGCCAGGAGTAATAATAATCATAATTATTATTTTATTGGATTTAAGTTCCACTAATTACTTTCACGGTTTTCGGAGACACCGAGGTGCCGGAATATTGTCCCGCGAGAATTATTTTACCTGCCGGTAAATATACCCACACGGGGCTGACATAATTGATCACCATCAAGTATCACCGGACTGAGCCAGGATCGAATCCGCCAAATTGGGTTAGAAAACCTGCTTCTTAACCGTCTGAGCCACTCATCCCGGCTATAATAATAATAATAATAATAATAATAATAACAGTAAAAAAATAAAATGGCGACCTGCGCGTCATGATGAGGATGAAATGATGATAAAGACGACATGTACATGCAGTCCGCGTGCCAGCGAAATTAACCAAGGATGGTTAAAATTCTCGACCCTGCCGGGAATCGAACCCGGGACCCCTATGACCAAAGGCCAGCACGCTAACCATTTGGCCATGGATCCGACATAATAATAATAATAATAATAATAATAATAATAATAATAATAATAATAATAATATTCTGAGGGAAATCTCGGACCCAGTAAAGGAAAATAAAGAATATAGGATAAGGTACAATCATGACCTATATCTGCATATGGAGAGAATTACGGACATTGTTAGGCAAATAAGGATTTCCTTCTATGGTCACTTAACACGAAGGATACCAGAAAGGTTCTCCCGTCGAATCTTTACCTATTTTCTGGATAAGAAAATTACAGGGGTCTGGTTTACCGAGGTGAAGAACGATTGACAAGAATTGGCGATCTTACGTGATGACATCTCGCAACGTGACCCTTTGAAGAAGAAACTTGAAGGTCTACAGAGTTTTCGAACAAAACCTAAAATGAAGACAGGCAAGACGTGAACTGAAGAACGGAAAGAAGTTCGCTGAAGAAGTATGCGGGAGTACGGGGCGAGTGTTAAATCTCAAGACAGAAATAGCGTGGTCCATAGCTGGCCGAAACGAAAGAATAATAGTAATAAAAATATATTTTATATACATTTTAAGTTACGTCATGATGGCGGAATTATGTCCCATAAGAATTTCTTTGTGTACTTACTGAAGGTCATGTACACAAAGTCGTTACATTTGAACACATTTAAATGTCATAGACGGCAGTCGAGATCGAATACCCTTCTTGGGAACAGGACAACAACTAACCGACTATGCTACTAAGAGCGGATTTTACTACACAAATCAGGTTCGTAGCTAACCCGTTGGAAGGAAATTAGTTTAAAATAGAATATAAAAAACAAAAATAATAGGTTTAAATACGAAAAAACAGCATAATTTAACGTTTGTTCGACTTATTGCTCTGCAAATTATCATGCAGGGCTTATCATTCCACTCGTCCACTGAATTATTTTTCTAGAAATGTTTAGTTTACCTCCCAAGAATTACATTGCTTGTCAGTTAGAGCTGCATACTTGCATGGCGTATTCGCATTTCTTGGATGCAAAAGGTTTCTCAGGTCATTTCCTCCAATTCTCACACCCGAGGAGAGTTTAAAGCCAGGACCATGCGATTTGATCCTGTGACACGATAAGTTTTACGGAGGTGTAGATTGCGGAAATACCCCAAAGTTCAACATAGACAGGTGCTCCATTTCCCAACCTTAAGATGAAATGTTCATAGTTTTTAAACAATAGTGCGGATAAATCAAATTCACTCTCCGTAAGTGCGGTAATGTCGATGACTATGGCGTTAAGAATCAAGTATTATTGGCACACCTTTTCTGGATATATTTCTGTACGGGGGAGAGGAGTAAGGGGGGAGCTCTTCCGCTTCCGGTGGTGTTGCCAACTGAATGGAAATGAAATCTGAATTGAATCGATAATATGATCGATCGATATGAAGTTTCTAAACCGTTATTATCTTAAGCCAACAACTGTGTCACACACACACATCATATAACATTTCTCGATACGAATCTTGTTCCTAGCATGAATTCTATAGTTTGGCTTTGCTGTGAATACAACAGTACTAGTACGTAAAGTGTACGCCAGATGTCGCACAGCGATGCATACGCGATTCATAGTTTGTGTTTCAAATGCTGCCAGGTCATCCAAAGTAGATAAAATCTTTCGAAATTAAAAGTCACCGCTCTGTAGTTTGGATTTCACATAAATGAGGAAGTCCTGTGTCTATAATCACGATATCATAACAACACGTAAAATCGCATGCATCCTTATATTTGGTTGCAGATTTGTTCCCCCCTTAATGACTGCCAATGGATTCACCAACTAGGACACTGCAGTTAGGTGGTCGACTGTTTAATGCAATTGGTTAAGCATCCCTAAGCTGAATGTTTCTGGGTTGAATCTGTGTAACGTCGATAGGCAAATTAACAATGCCTGACTATAAGAGATCTGTACCGAACTCGATAGCTGCAGTCGCTTAAGTGTGGCCAGTATCCAGTATACGGGAGATAGTAGGTTCGAACCCCACTGTCGGCAGCCCTGAAAATGGTTTTCCGTGGTTTCCCATTTTCACACCAGGCAAATGCTGGGGCTGTACCTTAATTAAGGCCACGGCCGCTTCTTTCCCACTCCTATCCCTTCCCTCTCCCATCGTCGCCATAAGACCTATCTGTGTCGGTGCGACGTAAAGCAACTAGAAAGAGATCTGTAATTGCTTCGGAAGAATATAAGGAAAACGTAAGAACTATTCTACTGTATATATTGGACCAGAGAACAATATAGTCGACTGTTTTCTTCATTATCTCGGGTTCGATTTCTACAGTTCCCAAATTGAAGCATATGAAGCACAAGGATCATCATAATTACTTTGCGTATAAACTAGGCACATGTTAGTCACAGACCATGTGTGTAGTAATCCTTTGTTTTGGATTTATTTATTTACATCTTGTATTCCTTCCCTAACACTGTGTCCATACCATCCAGCTATCTCCAAAACTTCTGCAGACTCAGATAAATTTCAATCTTAAAGTTACAATTTCTTCTCCTTGGATTGCGATTCCCTTTTCAAATTCCTCTTTGATTTCCTTTACCAACTGTTCTACATAGATACTCAACTAGGTTTACCGGAACAAAAAGCGGGCACCACGGGTACTTCAAAAACAGCGAAAATAGTTAGTGGGACAAACATCCGTCCGCCTCTGTGGTGTAGTGGTTAGTGTGATTAGCTGCCACCTCAGGAAGCTACAATCTATGCCATGAATAATTTTAATCACTCTGAGTGAAATGGTAGTTTAGGGGAATGCCTAAAATGTAATTCTCAAATACTTATGATTTTAGTGGTCATATCTTAATGAATATCGGTAGGAAAAATCGGAGAATAATTCGCTACAATCTAGGCCAGGGCCTCTCAAACGCCCAAAATCTCACGCGTGCAGATAGAGGCGCAAGAGCTCCGTGCACTGTGCATCGCTGCCGCTCGGCATGGCTCGGATCAACGCTTCGTCTCTGGGCTACTCGGCTAAGCTCGGCTCAACTCGCCTATGCTCGGCTCAAGTCAGCTTGGATTTGGAGCGCTACGGCGCAAGTGGGGCAGAGGGAGACAGGCGGAGCGAGCGAGACAGGCGTGAGGAAAGAGAGAGTAAGCGCTATTGCTCCAAATCGAGGAGTGGGGGGTCTGCACTCTGGTCAACCAAGCCAAGTCGTCTCTTGCACCGTGCACAGTGCATGCACCCTGAGAGGCCCTGATCTAGGCTATAAATAATTGTTTTCACGCTGAGAAAAATGGTAGTTTAGGGGTGAGCCTAAAATTTAATTCTCAAATATTTATGTTATTAGTGGTCGTATCTTAATGAAAATTGGTATGCAAATTCCCAGTATCTCACAGCGTCAACACTGTTCCTCGGACCACCCATGAAGATGTGCATGTCCGTACGGCCATTCAACATGCTGCCGCCCCAAACAATGACGCCACCACCACCATACTGGTCCCGTTCCACGATGTTCCTGTGGTTGTATCAGCTACCGGGTTCTCTCCAGATTAATGTGCTACGTGAATCGATTCCCGGCTCTTCAACGAAATTTGAAAAGTGGTACGAGGGCTGGAACGGGATCCATTCAGCCTCGGGAGGTCAACTCAGTAGAGGTGGGTTTGATTCCCACCTCAGCAATCCTGAAAGTGGTTTTCCGTGGTTTCTCACTTCTCCTCCAGGCAAATGCCTGGATGGGACCTAACTTAAGGCCACGGCCGCTTCCTTCCCTCTTCCTTGTCTATTCCTTCCAATCTTCCCATCCTCCCGCAAGGCCTCTGTTCAGCATAGCAGGTGAGGCCGCCTGGGCGAGGTACTGGTCATTCTCCCAGTTGTATCCCCGTCCCAGAGTCTGAAACTCCAGAACACTGCCCTCGAGGTGGTAGAGGTGGGATCCCTCACTGAGTCCAAGGGAAAAACCGACCCTGGAGGGTAAACAGATAAAGAATAAGAATAAGACAAGCATCCAATATCACCAGCAATAATAACAATAATAATAACGCTTTTTTATTCCTACGTTTTGTGAAAGAACCTGCAGTGTACGGTCGGAATCTCTGAGGAGCGTAGACAAGACATCCATATGCTCCACCTGCCTGCAAGGACCTCTGATGTTCAGATAGCGCTGGCCGAGGCCCGCAGATATCCTTTTGTACCCATGAAGGGAACGCGCATTGCTCGACTGTACAAACACTTCACGAGTGAGCAGCACGTGATATTAGCGAGGTAACGCCCGTCAGTTCTTCGGCAATGCTGCTTGGTACTGACAGCAGTACTACGCTGAAGGTAATTAAATCCCCAGAAGGGCGGGGTTTGGACTAGATAGGTTTTGTATGCATAGTGACCTTTGTTCCTTGCCAGCACTCGTGTGTGGGGCTGGCTCGTACTGGAGGCGGTAGAAGTACAGTGTGCTCAGCAAATTACTATTTGCTCCCTTGTAACTTTCTGTGAATTTTTATTTCTTTCTAGACTTTTTCCAATTCTTTAGGTCGGTAATACGTGTAAATTTAAGCTCAGTTTTACTGCCGAATGGATAGTAATCCTACGTTGAGCGATGTATTTATTGTTGGGTGTTTCTGTGGTGGTTGGTAATGTGGTAAGTTGTGTGAAACTGAAGAAATATGTATAAAGACAAACAAAAACATCCATTTTCGTTGTCAGATGAATTAATCAGGCATGGGAGTCTTGGAATACTTTAATATGGGAAGCTGGTGGCTGTAGATTTATTTAGCGTATGAAAAGGAAAACATGCTTATGAGGTAAAGTTAACTATATACATAGTTAAAAAGTAACTTCATAATTACAAGCTACTGTGCATGAGACACATGACAGTTAACAGCCCAGTATCCAAAGCATCTATTCATGCAAGTGAAGCTGAGGAAGTCTGTCCAGTTTCCACGATAGGTTCGTAAGTTGCACTCACGCACAATGTGTTGAATTGTCTGAGAAGGGGCACCACAATCACACTGGGAGGATGTAAACTTTCCCCACTTGAACAGGGAGTAGACACTGACTCCATGGCCAGGACGGATCCTATTCAGTTTACTCCTCGTTTTTCTTGAAAGTTCAGCCCCCGAGAACTAAAATCGTTCATGATGCTGAATAGTGGCCAGTGCTGAGGGTCAGTTTTTGATGTCCAATCTTCCTTCCACTGTTCAGTGGGACAGAAACTGCTTGCAGATAGCATCTAGGCACATGGGATCGGCAAAGATCTTGATTTAATTATTCATTTCAAAGGGCAGGAATGTCATCATGAATAGGCAGCATGGAGTTCCTAAGAATTTTATTATATTCCCTTATAAGCATTGTGTCCTGCCAAGGGAAGATGACATGATATTACTGAACACAGGAAGCCAGTAGGAAGGTGTGGATCATATTGAATCTAAGATCAATCTCATTGTGTTGTTCAGATGGGTGTCGACAAGCTTCACATGACTACTGTTGAGCCATACAGAACAATATTTAACTGCAGAGAGGACTAGGCTCTGTGCAGAACACCTCAAGGTTGTGGCAGAGGCACCCCAAGTTGTTCCTCAAAGCCTCTGTAAGATGTTTATTAGTACCTTCGAGAACACTTAGAATTAGTCTCCCAAGTCGTGCACGTAAAGGCTGTTACTAATTAAATTAAATTAAATACCGTGATCGTGGCCGTAAGACCTCGAGATTTACGTCCGTTCGAACCACAGATACCTGCCTATTAATTTCAAATATTCCATTTGTATTGACCCGGATTTGACCCATGGCCACCTTGTTGAGAAGTCAGCGACTATTTCACTCATGTTTCGCTCTCACGCTCCTATTATTACAGTGATCAACATCATCGCCACCCTCACAAATAAAGTTAACTTCAGACTGAATTGGTCGATATATCCGGAATGTCTTTCATGTCAAGATTGCTTCAACGATTGGATACCACATTTGAAAACAAAATCGAGTAAGCTTGATATAACTGATGATTTTGTGATGACAGCTATGGGACCGCCACGTTTACGAGGAATCCGAACCACAGATATGTGATTTGAAAAAATACATTCAATAGTCAGGTTTCGGAACGCAGGTGCCTTAATGAGATGCCAGTGGCTATACTACTCGTCCATCACGCCCCCTAAATCACATTTTACGGGTAACGTATAAAAATATGAAAATCCTTAAAATAAGAAAAGACAGAAAGGAACGCATTAAAAGCAATACTCCACCAAATCTGTTTAGCTCAAAATTGATCTAACGAAATTGGTCAAGACAAAGCAGGTATTCAACTCAGCTTCAGCCGATTGTCTCATGTACAGCATATCGTTGTTGCGCCTTGAAAAACCGCTATGTAGTAATATTTCAGCTTAGAACTCTGACCAGAATGGTTTTGTTATCTAAGTTTCATCATTGCGTGCATATCAGTTAATTTTCGTTCTCTGTGAAACATGTGCTGCGGGGGTCAGTACTTCTCTCCTTAACATTGTCACATAGCGGTATTTCAAGATGCAACGATATCTAGGAATCAGTAGGTAGGAATAGCATATTTTACAAACGTGGTTGAACTGAGTGGCCAGTCTATGGGAAAGTACTGAAAAGCAAGCTTAAAGCCAGGTGTCAAGTTATGACTATACTCGTATGATATGAAGTTTAAATCGTAGATGTACTTCCTATTGTCAACGAAGTAAGTTAGGAGTTTGGCCTTAAAATAATCACAAAACAAAATTCATGACAGTCAATAAGGAGAAAATCACCAACGCTGTATACTTTATTTTATTGAGCGTTTGGATTTTAAGCTGGGAGTGTCCGAGGACCTGTTCGGCTCACCTGGTGCAGGATTTTCTATTTGACGCACATGGGTGTGTAATGGTGATGATGAGGTAGAGAGAGGGTGAAATCCGACGTCGGCACAAAGCCTATTACTGTCGAATAATAACAAGATGTGTGCACGAGGTTCAACGTCTCCATCCGACGGATAAATCAGCATCAACTGTAACATAGGCCTGTGCTATCACTCCATACGAACACGGTGGAGAGGTCTGGAATTGAGTACAGACATTGCCACGCAATCTAGTGATTATGAATTGTATATCCACCCTGCCGGCCAACATTATGATGGTGAAAGTTTATCCACCAACGGTGCTCGAACCGGCTAACCACGGTGTCAGATCCTGTAGACTTGACGCCTTAATATAATGGCTACCGGGCGGACAAACGCCGTTATTACCCTGGATGGAAGCACAATTGAAAGGGTGTTATATTTCAAATATCCAAGGTACTTGCTAATACAAAAATTGAATGGATGTAGAAATCAAAAATGTAGTGACATTAAAAGGAGTGTGTTTTTGAAATTAAAACTTGTTTGCTCCAGTGGTCTCCGGTTCGAAACTCTTTGGCGTGTTGCAGTGTTGCTTTACGGTCGAAAATGATGGACATCAAAGACTTGGTCAATCAACCAACTGCAAGACTCTGAAATGTGAACGACGACTTCAGCAACGAGTAGGTACTCCGCCGTGCTGGCAAATCTTGTGAAGTCTTAACTCTTCCACAATGCAGGAATGTAGCGTATTTCGGTCACATCTTTCCAAATGTCAAATATAGCTTGCTACAAGTGATCATCGAAGCCAAGAGTATAGGGAAACGTGGACGTGGGCGGAGAAGATTATCCCGGGTGAGGAATGCTCCCATAGTGACTCGACAACCACGATACAGAAACTCTGACGAGGAAAATACAAGTAAGAAAAAATTACTCCATAAGAATCGCCAACCTTCTTCCACCAGAAGAAAATAATAATACTTCCGGTTGTTCGCACTTCTCAGGAAGGAAGTATAAGGAACGCCAAGAAGTTGCTATTAAATGCAGACTGTTTGATGAAATATTTCGCTATTTTAAGTACAGCCCTCAAACTGTACTCGAAAATGATGAGATTGAAATATACTGGGACCGAACAGTTATCACGAATAAGACGATTATGCATAACAGACCGTATGTAGTGGTGTTAGAGAAGGGAAAAGAACGTACCACTCTAATCGAGATAACTGTCCCGAACACCGGGAGTCTCCATGAAAGGTCTACCGAGATTATAAACAAGTATACACCACTGGAAGAACATATTCAAAAACTATGACACTATGAAGAGGTGATAATTGTACCAATCATCCTTTCGAGTACAACTGCTAAAACTCTGGTGGAAGGACTGAAGAAGTTGGATGTCAACACCAACAACTACAAGACCATGCAGAAAGCGGTGGTTATTGCCTCGAAGGGAATTGTTCAGAAATGTATGGGTTCAAATTCTGCGTAAAAATGAGTGTAAATTAACGTTTATTGCGCTTTTATTTCCTAAAATCTGAATAATTGCTTCAATATCATTACCACGAATGTGTGCATAATAATACTAATACTACTACTAATAATAATAATAATAATAATAATAATAATAATAATAATGGTTATGAGAGTATTTAGGAGTTGTAGTAAGGATGTAAAGGAGAGAGCATATTTGTCTCTGGTGAGACCCCAACTAGAGTATGGTTCCAGTGTATGGGACCCTTACCAGGATTACTTGATCAGGAACTGGAAAAATCCAAAGAAAAGCAGCTCGATTTGTTTTGGGCGATTTCCGACAAAAGAGTATCGTTATAAAAATGTTGCGAAGTTTGGGCTGGGAAGATTTGGGAGAAAGGAGACGAGCTGCTCAACTAAGTGGTATGTTCCGAGCTGTGGGATGGCGTGGGAGGACATCAGTAGGCGAATAAGTTTGGGTGGTGTCTTTAAAAGTAGGAAAGATCACAATATGAAGATAAAGTTGGAATTCAAGAGAACAAATAGGGGCAAATATTCGTGTATAGGAAGGGGAGTTAGGGATTGGAATAACTTACCAAGGAAGTTCAAAAAATTTCCAATTTCTTTGCAATCATTTAAGAAAAGGCTAGGAAAACAACAGATAGGGAATCTGCCACCTGGATGACTGCCCTAAATGCGGATCAGCAGTGATTGATGATAACGTTATTTGTTTTACGTCCCACTAACTACATTTTACGGTTTTCGGAGACGCCGAGGTGCTGGAATTTTTCCTGCATGAGTTCTTCAACGTTCCAATTTATCTACTGACACGAGGCTGACGTATTTCAGCACCTTCAAATACCACGGAAATGAGCCGGTATCGAACACACTAATTTGAACTCAGTAATCCAGTGCTCTACCGCCTGAGCTACCCAGACTACAGGAGGCCAGGTTGTCATAAGCTGCAGGTGAACGTTTGTACTACTCAAAAAGTTCGTTATAAATAAAATACGACTGTAAGTTTGCTTATAACCTCAACGAGCGTTACCTGTTTGGGAACTATGCTCTGTAAAGGAAGTAGAGGTCAACTAACTCTCATTCATTACGAGAAGATAAATGATCTTTTAAGTTCTCGTGATAATTTAACTCCACAATTTACTTGGCACGTGTTAGCGGCTACGTTACACAATGAGTGGAATACAATGGTGCCAAGAACAAACGCTTAATTCACCAACCCGAGTTTGTGAATAGAGGTTCCTTGGCCACACTCCAGGCATTGTCTACCACAAGACTTTGGTCACTGTCGACATGGGGGCAAGCCTCACACTTCTTGTGACAGAACTACCGAATCCATGTCCGTGAACCTGGAGGTATCTGACATTGGCTTTAACACTTTCCTCTATCCAGTAGGGAAATCTCATCTTTGAACCCCTCACGAATTAGACGATCAATTATGGGATCCCCATAGTTCAAACTTGTACTTCATAAATAACCGAAGAGGCACGATTATCGTTTATTATATGCAATAGACCTCTGTGGTGTAGTGGTTAGTGTGATTAGCTGCCACCCCCCGGAGGCCCGGGTTCGATTCACGGCTCTGTCACGAAATTTGAAAAGTGGTACGAGGGCTGGAGCTGGGTCCACTTAGCCTTTGGAGGTCAACTGAGTAGAGGTGGGTTCGATTCACACCTCAGCCATCCTGGAAGTGGTTTTCCATGGTTCGCTATAATAATTATAATGGTGTATGGCGGGTCTTTTTCTCGTAGACGGCCTATTAGGCGACCTGCATGTCTGTGAAGATGAGGGCTCTACGTAGGATGATTTCTAATGCTGAATACGCCCCCACACACCCAGGCCCCGAGCCAATGGAATTAACCAATGAAGGTTAAAATTCCCGACCCGGCCGGGAATCGAACCCGGGACCCTCTGAACCGAAGGCTAGTACGCTGACCATTCAGCCAAGGAGTCGGATGATCCCTCTCTGAATCCGAGGGAAAAACCAACCCTGGAGGGTAAACAGAGAAAGAAAGAAAGAATATGGAATAGATCGAATAAACTGTTCCATACTTGCGTTTGAGTGCAATCGATACAATCCTCTCTACAAAAGAAGAGGAATCACCAGCTGCTAACAGTTAGCCACATTTACCTCTTCTTTTTCTCCTCTTTATTCTTCTTCCTAACGCTGACCCGCAGTTGGAGGGTCCGTTTGTCGGATCGCAGAACGCCACTAGATCTAACAAGCACATCAGCTGGGTGTAAGTTGACATATTGTTGATCAGACTCGTCTCGTTCCTCTACAGGGTCGAGTATGAAATGAGATGAACCTTCGCAGCGATTTTTTTTCCACCGGGTGATCAGACTTAATTGTATCCAGCCACTATTACTTAGGTCTTCCTCGTGGGCGTCGACCGTCAACAGAAATATTTAAGCTTATACCGGTGGCAGTTTCTTGCATAGAACTGTCTCTACCACTTTTTCCTTAAATGATTAAGGATTTTTTTCTTAATTATGTTTGCTGTAATGTATAGGCTATACCATTGCTTTCGTTGGTAATTCAAGATATACTTTGTACTTAACATTGTTTCTATTGATATCTTCTTCGCTCTGGATGTCTTTTCTTACATCTTACGGCCTGCCTTTCCAGCACAGTCTCAAAGTACTCGGTTCGATCTTGACTGAGATTGGTAGCATTCGAGGCTTCTTAAATTCAGTAAGCACGTGTCGTTGGTGTCCGGCACGTTGAAGAACTGTGGGACAAATTTCTGATATCTCAGTGTCTCTTAAAATTTATAGTACTTGAAGGTACGTTAACATTACTCCTTGCTTACTTCGCGGATGTTTTATGGTCCTGGTTAAAAGAAAAAAGAATACGACAAATAACTCGGAGCATTTAAGCTCAAGTTATTGAAGTCACTTCATGTATTTAGTAACCAGCTGGATTGCAGTCTGATTAAAGTTTACAGATGAACTATTTACCTTATCTTCAAAATACTGAAATTATGTCATTCTCGTGGATTTTTTTTTTTTTTGCTAGTTGCTTTACGTCGCACCGACACAGACAGGTCTTATGGCGACGATGGGACAGGGAAGGGCTAGGAGTAGGAAGGAAGCGGCCGTGGACTTAATTAAGGTACAGCCCCAGCATTTGCCTGGTGTGAAAATGGGAAACCACGGAAAACCATCTTCAGGGCTGCCGACAGTGGGGTTCGAACCTACTATCTCCCGAATACTGGATAGCCTACTGGCCGCACTTAAACGACTTCAGCTATCGAGCTCGGTTTCTCGTGGATTATGGCCGAATCTATTCCAATTCATTACTTCTCATTGTCAGGTACCTTCGCCGGGCTGAGTAACTCATACGGCGGAGCACTGACCTGAGCTCAAGTTAGTGGATTCGATCCCGGCTCAGTCCGTGGTAATCGTAGGTGCTGAAATACGTCAGCCTTGTGACGGTATATGTACCATCACTTTAAAGAACTGTTGCGGAACAAAATTTCGGCACCTCGGCTTCTCCGAAGACAGTAAAAGTAATTAGTGGGACGTAAAATCAATAGCATTAACAATAATAATAATAATAATAATAATAATAATAATAATAATAATCATCATCATCATCATCATCTGTTTACCCTCCAGGTTCGGTTTTTCCCTCGGACTTAGCGAGGGATCCCACCTCTACCGCCTCAAGGGCAGTGTCCTGGAGCTTCAGACTCTTGGTCGGGGGATACAACTGGGCAGTATGACCAGTATCTCGCCCAGGCGGCCTCACCTGCTATGCTGAACAGGGGCCTTGTGGAGGGATGGGAAGATTGGAAGGGATAGGCAAGGAAGAGGGAAGGAAGCGGCCGTGGCCTTAAGTTAGGTACCATCCCGGCATTTGCCTGGAGGAGAAGTGGGAAACCACGGAAAACCACTTCCAGGATGGCTGAGGTGGGAAATAATAATCATATTCGAACATACAGTTTCAATTACTGTACCGCTCCCGGTTGGCTGTAACAGATGGATGATACAAATTAAGGACTGACGGAAATTGAAAGCTGACATGTCGCAGTTGACAAATTTATAGCAAAGTTACTCTAGTGTGTATATTTATTAGCAATTTGATGTTTTCTGACAACTTCCTGTCACTTCTTCTTCCACAAACAAGGAGAATGATGGCCATGTTTGTGGGTCGTGTTGCATAAATTTTATTTCAACTTATGATGAGGTTTTATGATAATGATAGGAGTTGAAAGGCAGCTGTTTCACTTCCACTCTCTGGCGGAGAAATAGATCTTCAGCCCAAGTAAAGCGTTACTGAAATGAACTCATGAACTCGGAAACTTGTGTGTTCTAGATACCGTTAGCCTGTGAGAAACCAAACATGTTTATCAAGCATTTATAGGGAATCGCAATAGCTCCTTCTGTGGATTAGTGGTGGAGTGTCGACCTCCCAGTACCAGGATAACGGGTTCAAACCCGGCACAGGTAGTCGATCTTTGAAGGATATTATTATTATTATTATTATTATTATTATTATTATTATTATTATTATTATTATTATTATTATTATTGAGGTACCTTTCGGGCTGTTTGATCAGTGCCCAATCTCCCTCACGTTTGACTTCAAACGAAACGAATCAAAACTACACTGGTAGCAGACTATAGAACAACGATTTTTATGAACTGCTCCATAAAAATCACGATTCCTGGCTACCTGAAAGTAAGTATACCTCGAATTCAGTTTAAAACCTAGTAGCCTAATTACGCACGCTTTAAATCAAAACAAAACGTGACAGTTGCTGTCATGACAATAGCCACGTGGTCTCTCGTTTTACGTGGAGTACGAACCGCGCGGGCGTAATTTTTTGTTTATAAAATCCTTCATGCCGTGACTGGAATTCGAACAAGCGGACTGCTTGGCGAGAAAACATTGGTGATGTAGCTCGGCTATCACGCTCCATTAAGAAAGCTTACGTGGCACTAGGGTACTCCACGGTGAAGATACCGTTTGAGAGGAATGTAGTGTTGGGAACTTACACCAAATATTAAGTACCCTAGTTTGAGTACGGCGGAATGACCCTTACAGTGTCCTTGACGAATGGCGGCCACAAGCTGCCATACAGAATGAATGTTTCCAAGCACGGAGCCCGGTGAACGGACCAGAGAATGATGAATGGAATGGAACGTGTTTTACACTTTACACGGGAGGTCTCATTAGTTCTTTTGCTGAGTGTCTCCACACATATTGAGAAGTTCAAAGCCGGGCTGAGTGGCTCAGACGGTTAAGGACCTGGCTCTGGCCGGTGGTCTTTGAAGGTGCTCATATACGTCAGCCCCGTGTTGATAGATTTACTGGCACGTAAAAGAACTCCCGTGGGACAGAACTCCAACAGCTGGGCGTCTTCAACAACCATACAAAGTAGTTAGCGGATATTGCTACACTAGTACGAACATACACAGGCCTTCTCGTCCATATATATGCCATCAGGAAACCTCAGTCGATGTTCGAGGGCTGTCTCTTTATTAGTGACATCTACTAATTAAAACTGATACAAAAAAAGACACCTCTCCATGAAACGTCTCTGTCCGTCATTGTAGTCCCCATCACAGTATAGAATCTGTCGCCTGCGATGTGGAAACCGTAGTATTCCTGTAGCAGCGCCTGTTCTTTGAATGGTGCAAATGGAACAGTCTTTTACGATTGGCTTTACGTCGCACCGACACACACAGGTCTTATGGCGACGATGGGATAGGAAAGGCCTAGGAGTGGGAAAGAAGCAGCCATGGCCTTAATTAAGTTACAGCCCCAGCATTTGCCTGGTGTGAAAATGGAAAATCACAGACATTCATCTTCAGGACTGCCGACAATGGGGTTCGAGAGCAGCCTATCTCCTCGGGGACAGTTTAGAAGCGGTTCCTTCATCTTCGGTGTCAAATCAGAATCACAGGGACTTAAGTACGAAAAGTATGGCAATGAACGTCTTGGATACTAACTGTTCGACTGATCTCTCACAAACGACATCATTGAAGGTTTTGACCCACCGTGCCACGGTTCTGTAAAGCTACGCCGAAACCCCACATGCTTCACGAAAACCTTTACGACACTGTCGCGCAGTACGACTGGGTGCACATTCAATTTTAACCCAACTGCGCTGTTCCTGTCTCGAGAACGTTTCCGTACGAAACCTGTTACAGACGACGCTATTCTTCGTACAAGAGCGCATGCGCGAAGCGTTGGATGAACGAGTACATATACTGTGAGATAGGTTGGATTCCACCCTAACGCGTTGATACGCGAAAAGACTGGTTCATTGCACGGTGTGCATACAACAGTATAGCCATTAATAAGGAAACAGCCCTCGTATGTAGCTCCATCTCTGTTAACGAGGTTTATCTCTTTTTTTCCCTTCTGATAGGTTTTTCTTAAAACAATTAAAATCACCACCACTACCAAAGTTGGTAAATTATTGGTACAGTAGAACATACAAGCTGGGCTCAGTAGTTCAGGCTGTAGGGCACTGGCCTTATGAGAGTAAGTTGACGGGTCCCATTCCTGCTCAGACCGGTGCTGTTTGAAGGTGCTGAAATACGCCAGCTTCGTTACGGTAGATTTACAGGCGTGCAAAAGAAATTCTGCGGGACAGTGTTCCGACACCTCGGTGTCTCCGATAAACGTAAGAGTAGTTAGTGGGACATAAAACGAATAACATGATATTATACGTATAGTTGATGAAATAAATTGTTGGAAAAGTGGAACTTATGAAGTATGGAACAGTAAGGATATTTTACTAAAGAAAGAGAGAAAGATCTTACAACAAGGTCTCAATTTAAACCTTGCAGGTTATATCCATTGCATTCTATTTCCATCTCATATTCTAATACCTGTAATAAAATGAATATCCTGTTTTAGTATCCCACACACTCACAGATATATATAGTAAACAGATTTGCAACATTTTCTCTTTGTAGCTTTACATGGACGGAGAAATAATTTATTTAAAAGTAGAACTATGCAAATTTGTTCCTTGTCTTGTTGCCGGTGCGCGCCACCCAGTGGCAGAACAAACGACGAGTTGATCCACATTAATATCCGACCGCGCTATTAGCATTAGACTGACAAATCATGAGCTCCCAGTTTATGGGAACAACTGCGGTGCCCGTGTAATTATATCATATGTGAACATAAACCACGACCACTTACTGGAACAATAAACCTTTCGTCTTTACCGGTCTCTCTGCGTACTCTCGTCTGTTCTTTGATAACACCAAATACTGTCTGAGATTTCCTATCAAGTTCTTTTATTAAATACTGAGCTTAAAAATAGAATAATCGCTTAAAATTGGAACTAATGACAGCTACAATAATACTTGATTTATTTAACCAAGTTGAACTGCTGTAGACTATTTTGTTTTGCAAATGAGTGTATTTATCAAATGGAGAGTGTTGAATTCAGATCTTCTATATCATATTTTACTACACACAATGCCAATAGGGAGCTATCTAGTCGAGGTGGTAAAAATGTTCCCGGTGCACCCGTAGGAATGCAGGTTTGGTTCACCGACAGAAGTTGAAGAAGTTCGAAATAAATTTACACACCTGCAGAGGCATATCTCCTAAGGCTTACTCAGCCTACGCCAGAAATATGTACCAGGTTAATTCCTGTAATTTAAAGCGGTCATAACGTGTATCTGACCATTCTACCTTACGTAGTCCTGGGAGTACAGGTAGTGGAAGCCTTTACCATTAACTCTTCCAAGGGCCTTCATGGCCTGTACGCAGGTGGCTGTAATTTATATAGACCAAGTACAATGTGAATACAATATTGTGAGAAATTACTACATTTAAGTAATGCATGTTTTTAAATGTACTAAGAACTGACAACTGCTTTCACGATAAGTTTAATGAATGTGTGAGCTTGAGGTCACCAGACGTCCTAAAATTGAATTCATCTTATATTTGAAAGTGTAGGCCTACAGTAGTGTTAGTTTGGTTTGTAAAAATAGGATGATGATGGAATTCTCTTCTGCGGTGCCTCATTAGTCGTCCTAAGTGGAAAATAACAGTGCTTCATCTATAAAGGGTTCTCTCTGACGAAACCCAAAAATTTATTCGGAAAAAATCAAGGTGCGAATGGAAAAAACGTACATTCCGCACCCTATGGTTTTGCATTTTTGTTGCATATTTTGCATGAGTTGTCTATTAATGTTCCCAGAACTCTTTTCAGTACCTTATTCCTTATTCCCTATGTTATGCTCTATCATTTTACTACGCAATCAAGAGTTAATGAGTTTAACTACCTTTTCGTTTTGTGAATGTTACTATTTTCCCTGTATGTTTTAAACTGATGGCTGCACGAGCTGTTATAAACAAGACTGAGATGAACAGCGTGTCATGTATGAAAGCGTTCTGGTGTATTATACAGCCCATTGAGAGCTTTCCAACACGACTGGTGTCCAGCAAGGTGACTTGCAGATACTGAAGTGTCTCACGGCAGCATGAACGGCTGGTCTGGCTTGACCACATCCACTGCCTTTCATATCGGTCAGTTCCTCAGTTGAACTCAGAGAACGCCGAGTGTCTAGCTCACAGACTGCGATAAAAAAGTTTCACCCAGCCGGGAATTGGATTCCGTCATTTGTAACCAACATACAATGGATAATAACAATATATAAAATAAAGATCAGGCTTCTTCCATGCAGATTTGTCCTAGGGGTATCAGCTGGAAATCCATCAAGTCTCCTTGTCCTGTACTTCCTGCTTCATATGTTGATATATTTCTCCTCCTATGACGTCTGTCAGCATTCCTTATCGTGGTCTTCCTCTTCCTATCTTTTCAGCAGCCTTTCCCACTATTTCTCTGCAAACATTTCCTCCTCAGGATACGGAAAAGACATGACAGTTTCCTTTCCTTGATTGTCCTGATTAGGTTCTTCTTCTCTCCTATCCTCCTCATTAAATTTTTTCTCAGTCTGTCTCTTATTTTAGTTCCATTCTTCTCCACACCCACATTTCAAAAGCCTCAAGAAACTGGACATCTTTCTTAAGCATCCATGTTTCACTTCCATCCAAACAAAGCATTTTAAAGATCTCTTATATATGCAGTACATACATACCTGATTTGGAAGGAGATAATATGAAAAGTCGACCAACAACAAAATTCCTACATCAGGCTCGAAAATCAGCTGCTTAACGAGATGCATGCTGATATAATAAAGAAAAATGTAATTCCTAATCACGGAGGACCAAATAGTTTTCACCATTTTCCATATTTTTACACAAAGAATATCCATGAAATGTTGAAGAAATCCGAGAGCCCAGTTTCATGTCACAGTCTGTAATGATGTAGTAGATGGTCACTAATTTTACTAAAGTAACTTCTTCTCCAGGTAGATCTCTATAACTATAATGCAATCTTTAATTATTTTCAGCATCTTCGTTCTTCATGTGGGATATGTGTAGTAGGAGCTGTCCGTAACATTGCCATTACTCTTCTGAACCCACTAAAGTAGCTAGAGGATGTTGATGGTCAGTGAAATCATGAAGATAAAGGTGTGAGAATACATCCTAAATGGCATTATTCGGAATTTTTAATTAGGGCTGCATAGGTAATAAGAGAATAAAACATCCGGCCCTTTAGCTGAATGATCAGCGTTGAGTCCTTCGGTTCAAAGGATCCAGGTTTGATTCCCGGCCAGATCGGAGATTTTGGGGCATCCGGTCAATTCCTCTCGCTCGGAGATTGGGTATTTTTGTTTGTTCCAACACACTACTCTTCATATTCAAATAACACACCACCACTATATGATCACACAATAGTGAAAATATCCATACAAATATGTCTCCTGTCAGGAAGGACATCCGACCGTAAAACAAGGCCAAATTCACATCTTTGACACAGTTCGCACTCGCGACCATATCAGAGTGTGATAAAAGTGGTAGGAGAAGAAAGATTGTTGGTGATGATCATTGTTTTAAGAGGAAAAAGAAGAAGATGTGAGAGAATTAAATGAATTTGTCCTCACATGTGGACATTTGATTTGATGAGGTTATTGATCATAGTAAGTAGAATTTTTGGGATCAAAAATTTAGACACCAGATAAGAAAGAGAAGAGTTTATGCTATATGCAGTAATAATCCTGGGTTTTCAGACATGTGTGCCAACTTGCGAGACCTGTCCCAGCCATTTCGGACTGTGATATTAAATGACTGTTTGTAGAAAAAATAAGAAGAAAATCGTCCAACTTCAGCTTCGTATGGCTAGAATTAATTTCTCACGAAATCACAGATATAAACGGAGGATGCAGTGGTGTAAGATAGACATCCAAACAAACAGTGTTTAGTGATAAACTTATCGAGTACTACATATTTTACTCCATATTAAGAGCTGAACAATTTAAGAACTACTGCAGACCTCACGGTAGGAGTGGTCATGTTGATAAAGACTAGAATTTAATACCAGTAGCTGCCCTTTAATGTACAATAAACAATCACATGCATAATCTCATCTTGGCACAGAGCTCGAGAGTGGGCTTATCTTAATGTGAGACTTTTAATCTGTCTCGTTTCTCCGGGAACACAACGAAGCGTATCTAATCTGGGTCCCCCTTTTTTATGCCCTTGTCCAGGTCACAATGGAGCGGCTAATGGCTTCACAATGCATGGAAATGTGAAGCTTGATGTTATCGGAATAGAGAAGCCTCTTCTTGTTTGCTTAAAATTTTAGAATGTTTATTTGTGTGCGGTAATGAATGACATGAATGGTTAAAATGTGTTGGAACGAAATGTTAAGATGTAATTTTAAGTGCCGCTGTTCACGAGTCTGCTGCCAGTCCGCATAATAAGTTATCATTACGAAATGAACTAGTTAGTTCCAGGAAGGTAGATTCGTCCTGCAGACAAAAGAAATACCGCGAATTATTAAATAAGTAGTACGGTTAATACATTCACTTCAAAATGCGAATCTGAAGAGTGAAGTTTGAAACAACTTTGGAAAACAGCAAATTTATATTTCTTGTTATTCATAAAGATATAAATATCCTTTATTGAGAAGTATTTAACGGCAACAAGGGGTTTAACTGGGTGTAAATATACTAAGCAGTTAGGGTTTGTATCAACGACTTGTTCTTTTAAGGAGAGGCTGCGCTGAAAACTTGCAGTATAATACTGTGCGAATTTCAAAATAAACAGCAGACAGTATTTATGAAAATTAACATTTCCGAGACCAAATATATGTCATATGAAAAGAAAACTAAGGGAATTTTAAGTTAGGTTTGTGAAAACAAAACTATTTTTTTTGCAAGTTGCTTTACGTTGCACCGACACAGATAGGTCTTATGGCGACGATGGGACAGGAATACTGGATACTGGCTGCACTTAAGCGACTGCAGCTATCGAGTGCGGTGGTTTTATTCTTTCATTAATACAATGTTTTCTTTTCTGGGCATTTGCTAGTATTTTCTAATGGGTTAGTTTCAACAGACTGGCGAACTTAAAGAATATATACTCATATGTTTAGAGATGAGGGGTGTGGAACTAAACGAGACAACGCATAATTAATTCACAGAGGCTCGCAGACTGAAGGCTGAAAGGCATGATGCACTATAATGAAGATGTATATACATCCCCAAGTTAGATGGCTACCCGATATGAGTCGTGTATCTTTATAGTTGCATTCAGAAGGTAATAGGTTTGAACCCTACGGAAGGCAACACTGAGGATTTCTTTTGTATCAATATTATTATGAGGGAGGATCTTCGGTTTAAACCGAGGTTCCTCAGCCAAACCGTACACTACTAATTGAATTACGGTTTACTCTGCTGTTATATAAGTCGAAGTTTACGAACGATTGATAAATACATAATTTATCGTGGTGACTGAGGATGAGGGGATTTGAAAGGGACAAAGGCTGTAGCTCCTTTTCGGCAGGTCAATGCACTGAATATATCTGTTCAAACACAGGCATAATTATTTTCACATTCCTTATCAACTAACGATCGCACTGGTTTGAGGTGTGTTTATAAATCCTTAAACTTTGTGACCAACAAGGAAGCCCGTAGATATTGAAAACAGGCGGCAGAACGTGTCCACGAAGGTAATTATGCCTCATTTGAAAGTCATAAACTTTACAGTCGTGGTTTTAGATGAGTATCTCTTTTATGTTTGAAGAAGGATGGACCGGAGGTATTATTGTTTTTAATTAAATATCTTGAATTTGTATAGATAAATCGTTAATTACCAGGCGTGAGGCTGCTAGATGAACGTTACAATTGGAAACACAGATATTTCTCGGGTCCAAGTGTAGGAAGTTTATTGTGGCTCAACACGCAACTTGAAAACACGCGAACAGTTTACACATCTCGCTGTAACTCCCTAAAATTACATTCTCTTTTTGTTAAGATCTCCCCCATACGTTACCACAAGTAATGTTGGGCTATAAAAGTCTAAAATTTTACGAGTTGATATAAATATTAGTGTAATTGAGGCCCGCAGTAATTTCTGTCTTCAGATACTTTCGTATTCACAGTCACTACCAGTTCAGTTGTCTGATATATTTACTGGTACGTACGTGAATCTTTTAATAAAGTAGTTCACTTGAAACACTTTACGACCCTCACCTTCACAAAATAAGAAATCAGATCACAGAGTTAATTTCTTATGTCAGGTAGAAGGATCTCTGGCATAGACTTGACTTCTTTATCCTCATCGATGCTGTCAACGCTCGATGCCGCAGCTTGATTAGTTAGCTACCAATTACACAACCAGCTAGAGTAGTCGATAGGAGACATCGTACTATGATCTGGTCTAGGATCTTCGCACTATCAGTGCTCTGTTTTTGGTTTCTCTCCCTTATAGTAGCAAGAGTAAGATACTAATTACAGCCGGGCTGAGTAGCTCAGACGTTAGAGCGTTGGCCTTCTGAATCCAACTTGGTAGGTTCGATGCTATTTGAAGGTGATAAAATAAATGAGCCTCGTATCGGTAGATTTATTGGCACACAAAAGAACTCCTGCAGGACAAAATTCCGGCATCTCGGCATTTCCGAAAAAGGTAAAAGTAGCCTAGTTAGTGGGACGTAAAGACCAATAACATTATATCATTATTATGTACTAAACCTAAGAGTCTCCATGGCTCAGGCGGCAGCATGCCGGCCTCTCACCGCTGAGTTCCGTGGTTCAAATCCCGGTCACTCCATGCGAGATTTGTGCTGGACAAAGTGGAGGCGGGACAGGTTTTTCTCCGAGTACTTCGGTTTTTCTTGACATCATTCATTCCAGCAACACTCTCCACCATTATTTCATTTCATCTTTCAGTCACTAATCATTGCCCCGGAGGTGTGCGACAGGCTTCGGTAGCCTGCACAATTCATATCCTCGCCGCTAGTTGGGGGCTTCCTTCATTCCATCCCTGACCCGGTCGAATGACTGGAAACAGGCTGTGGACTTTCGTACTAAATCTAATTACAAAATGAATTGCTTTGAGTTGTTGCTGCTGATGATAATGATTCTGTTTGTTCGTTTCCAACCTAAATTATTTGACTTCATGTGACAGAAGTCATTCCCATGAAATTTCCTCAACGTGAAACTCACAATACTTGTCTTTCCCGGATTTCTTTTTCAAGATGCCCTGTTTCACCGCTTGACAGAAACAATGTGAACCCCATGTAATTATGATACCCACTTGAATTATCTCCTTATTTTCATTCTTCTGGTTCCATCTCTTCACAGAAAGATAGCGACCATCATAACGCAAGTTTCCTCTTTTATGTTTACTGTATTTTGCGGTATCGTGAATGTGGAACCTTCATCGGAGCTTCCACGCCCAGATTCATCTCCCACGTCAGTTGTAGCTGGTTGTATTTGACATTTCGTAAGATGTTGCCGAAATAGACTGATTTCCTGATTTTTGAGAGGGTTGAGACTTCAAATAATTTCCCGGTACGACAAAGTTTGCCATCCATGGGATCTTGAATGCTCTGCGAATCATCCATGATTCATAAGCCTGCAGTCGGTTCATTGATGAGGCTTTTGGTGTCCATCCTTAGACACCGCATTATTCTCTCTGTCATGTAAAGTTATCAATGCATGATGAGGCTATAATTATTGTAGTGACTTAACCGCTGAATTCTTACTCAGGAAAATTTTCATTTGAAAAATTACGTTACTCCAGGAAAGACACGTGATACCGAAACGGTAAGTTAGACAGAGTGCCTTCAATGAACTCAGGAATATGTGAGTTGAGCCGAAGAAAGGAATTAAAAAAGGGAGAAGGAAAATCGACTACATCTGCATGTAATGTCAACCAGAAGAAAACAAGTTTGCTTTTTATTATTTTTATTTATTTATAATTTGTTTTACGTCTCACCGACACAGATAGACATAGGTATTACGACAACGATCGGATTGGAAAGGGCTAGGAGTGAAAAGGAAGCGGCAATGGCCTTAATTAAAATGCAGCCGCAGCATTTGCCTGGTGTGAAAATAGGAAACCACGGAAAACCATCTTCAGGACTGCCGACAGTGGGATTCGAACCCATTATCTCCCAAATGCAAGCTCACAGCTGCGTGACCCTAACTGAACAGCCAACTGGCTCGGTAAAGAAATGGAACACCGGGCGAGTTGGCCGTGCGTGTAGAGGCGCGCTGCTGTGAGCTTGCATCCGGGAGATAGTAGGTTCGAATCCCACTATCGGCAGCCCTGAAAATGGTTTTCCGTGGTTTCCCATTTTCACACCAGGCAAATGCTGGGGTTGTACCTTAATTAAGAGCACGGCCACTTCCTTCCAACTCCTAGGCCTTTCCTATCCCATCGTCGCCATAAGACCTATCTGTGTCGGTGCGACGTAAAGCCCCTAGCAAAAAAAAAAAAAGAAGTGGAACAAGTTTTTTCATCAGTAGTTTAACTCACATTAACACGTTAGGTTTTCTGCGATGCTGGAATAGGAAGGTAGCGGTCAAGCATTTGCTTGGATTCAAAATGGGGAAACCACACGGAAAACGACAGTGCGTTCCGAGCTGTTGTCGGTGGGATTTGAACTCACCATATTAAGAATGCAAGCTTGCAGCTACATGACCTGTAATTCGAAGCCAACATTCTTGATAAAATACCCACTGTGGATGGGGGCGGTAGAATAACACCCAAAGTAGCCCCTATCTGTCGTAAAAGGCGATTAAAATGGGCCCCAGGGGCTAAAAACTTGGATGAGTGGGTTGGTGACCATGGGACTCTTAGCTGAGTGTTGGAATTGCCTTTACTTATTTGCCTCAGGCTTCTCATTTTCATTTAGCTTATCCGACCTCCCTTGATCAACTTTTGTTCGTTTGCGAACCCGACGGTATTAGACCATTCGAAGCCTAGGGAGTCTTTCATTTTCACGCCCTTCGTGGCCCTTGTCTTCCTTTGGCCAACTCGCCCGGTGGAATGGTGTGAATAATCGGGAATTAAGTGATGGAGATTCGTGAAGGAATCAACCAGAAAGAGAGAGGTAGTGTTAAATGTCCGAGGAAAGTTCTCATTCAAGTAAGGTATACATTTATAATAATAGATTCGAATTATTAGATTATTTTGAACAATTTTTGCTTGATGTGAAGAGAATAAATCAGGCATAAATCGCCGCTGCCGGGACAAAACCTCCTATGTGAAATATTTTGGCTTAGAACTTTGGCCGGTAAGGTTCTGTCGTCTAAGGTGCAAATTGTGTGAATATTGTCGAGGCATTCTCGCTCTTCATAATGTATGTGATGCGGGTCAGTACATCTCCAAAAACATTATCACGTAGGAGGCTTTTTTTCCCGGCAACGACGAAATGCATTTTTGAATCTACGAAAAAGTGCTGAAATAACGTTAGTTTAAATCATAATGTTAAAACGGTGGCAATGCATGTTTCGGTGAATATAGAATAAAATTTATCCTCTATTCATCATGATGCCAGCCGTGAAAGCCTAAGCAATGCTTATATTGAGTTCTTAGTCCGAAATTTGCTCAGATCATTAATAAAACCAGTCATCACCGAAGAGACATAGTAAGTGAGGTAATTTTTCGTTGTCTTCTTTACCGATCCATAATGTACTGTTGTAAGTCTGCCAGGCCTATGGGAATGGATATACCAAGCGAATCTATTGGTGATATTCCTTTCTGAATCAAGGTTTCTTTACGAAGAAGCTAGCTTTTGAAAGAAAGCAGGTAACCAGTTTAGAAAGAGTACTAGTAACACAACTGTTCACTGATCTGAAGACCGTTTTCTGCAGTTAATGTCGGAACTATACCTGAATAAAGCTACCGTCTCTTTGTTCCCAGTCGTAACTTTTTTCTATCCCACTGTGTTGTCGAAAACCGACCTGAGTTTGAGCAACATTAAAGGTCGCTAACTAAAAGGCACGAGTACAGTAATTTCTGGGATGTCTCGAACGTTCCATTCTCTACACTAGCTCCAGTTTATATCATACTATACAGAATATTATTTGTTTAACATCCCTTGAATGGGAGTTTTTCAAGGTTCGTGAAAGCCAACGACACTGAATTCTTGTATTTAAACAGTTGCAAATGCTACTTAAGTCAGCCAGGATCAAACCCAATAACAGAAGGACGCATACAAACTATCAGCACCAGTAAACTCGGTTGTAGGAGATGTAAAGCTACCTTAGTAACTCACATTATGAGTCCAAATTTACTGAAGAGAGAAATCTGAAAAGCCTGGACCTGAGGGCTGGTTCGAGGTCTACTCAGCCTACGTGATTAGAATTGAGGAGCTATCTGACGGTGAGATAGCGTCCAAGAATAACGGCCGAGAGGAATCGTCGTGCTGACCTCGCGACACCTCGTAATCTGCAGGCCTTCGGGTTGAGCATCGGTCGCTCGGTAGGCCAAGGCCCTTCAAGGGCTATAGTGCCATGGGGTTTGGGGGGATAAATCTGAAAAATAAAATGATAACAACAGATGTATAAACTTACAATTATATTACAATTATATCTTGTGCGTATCTCCGTCAAACCAACAAACAATAAAGCATGTTATTGAGCTGATGGTAAAATGACCCAAATTGTCAACATTACTGAAGAAATGCCATGCATTATTTTGGCCCTATTTCAAATATTCAAATTTATTGAATGTCTCTTCTACTGGTGAGTGACAGGCGATACAAATAGGTGTTGTAACGCGGCTCATAATTGGTTGTGTTCGGTCGCGTCATTAGCCGTGCACTTCCACTCCCATCACGTCTCAGTCGTAGGAGCGGAACAGGACGTTGAGAATGCTTGGTATCACACAAGTACATACGGAATATATCAATTGCATTTGCGAGCATTGAAACGTTATCTTACACGTTCTCTTTGTCTGGAACCTTTCTGATTATATCATCCACAATTCTTTCGGAAGGCCCACCATATACAGCGTATGAGCAAGCAGAGCAGTTTGCCTTGCCTAATTCGTATCTTCCTGAAGGGCACACGAATTTTATAGGAACTCGATTGGACGTGGGACAAACAGTCTGTCATTCTGGGAAGAGCTTAGCCGTCATGAATAATTTAAAATCTACATTTTGGGCAGTGACGTGCAAAGGAGAAAAAAGAAAATGAAAGATTAAAGGGAAGAGGAAGATCATTTATTAGCAATTCTTATTCAAACTGCAGCATAAAACAGCTATGCAGAGTATTTTTCGTGAGCTCCTTCAAACTTGCTCCATTTCAAGTCTTAGGTCTGTTATACCAATTTCAAACTCAAACAATCAGGGCTATATCCGTGGAGAAAATATGACACAAGGCATCAGAATAATATTGTAAGCAATCACACGGAACAGATACACGTAGTACTTGGAAGTCAGACTGTAACTTCGTCAATATCAGCAACAATTATCAGGTGCTTCAGTAGATCAATGGGAGAATAATCCCAAGCTCACTGGCTCGATCGTAGCTCAGAAGGTGGAAATTTTTAGGCGGGGAAAATGTTGACTCTTCACGTCAAGAACTGACGGAACACTCTGTTTCCATCTGGCAAAAATTAATGCAACCTTTGTAACAGTCCAGTAATCTTTTGCTTTGCTGTCGGGCGGCAGCACAAATGGAACCACGAAATTGATACAATACACAAATGTCACCAGTTCAGAAAGCCTGCAATACATTACTTAAGACCATAAGATAATAATAATAATAATAATAATAATAATAATAATAATAATAATAATAATAATAATAATAATAATAATAATAATAATAATAATAACCTTGGCTAAGTGGTGAAAGAGTACTGGGGTCGTTTTCCGCCAGGGTTGGGTTTATTAGTCTCGTTAATTCTCCTGGCTTGGGGGCTACGTGTTCGTGTACCTTTAAAACACATATTTTCATTTACGAACACCACATTGTACAAACAACTACCACAGAAATATGCCATAGTGAACAAATCCCTTTATACATGGCTGATATCGGAAATGTATGTGGCCATAAAACCTGACTTTATCTACATGTAATGCCGATCTCAAATAACTGGAAAAGCGAAAGAAAAAGTAGAACACGTGAGAACAATGAAGACAATAGCAATGATAGTAATAATAATAATAATATTAATAATAATAAATTATTAATTTGATACACTCGTTATGTACTTGTGTGATACCAAGTATTCTCGTCATCCCCATTATTATTATTATTATTATTATTATTATTATTATTATTATTATTATTATTATTATTATTATTATTGTAACCAAGAAATATTGAATGCCTCTATTACACTTCTTGGCAGAGACTCCGATATTCATTTGTAATTTCTACAACATTACATAATTCAACACAACAAACGTCGAAGGCTCATTGTTCGGATCGGGAGCAATTAACGCGAGATTCCAGGGGGTCCCTTTTGACTAATTTAACCGAACTATAATAACTACAGACAAGACATTTTCAATTTAAACGTTGTCCACTCCAATAATTATTTCCTGGTAGTTAAAGCCGTTGGTATAAAGCAAATGAAAACTGGCAACATGCCGGAGCAAACATATTGCTTTGTGCATCTCCTATTTAAGATGTACAGATAAGTACCTCCTTATTTAGCCGTTGTTAACTCAGTGTGAATGTTTACCATATTAGCAGAGACATTGTTTGTGTGAACGAAATTAGGATAAGAGGCGGGATGAAAAATGAAAAGTCTATAATCTAGAACGCCTAAATCACTTTTTAATTCTAATCTGTAATCATTTTTCAACAGAAGTTGATAAGTTTCACGTCAACGTTTTTAAATCACATGGAAAGGAGTTAACAATAATGTAAGAGTCAAACCGCCGGAATGAGTGGCGGGTTCGATCCCTGCTCGATGCTCGAACGCCAGGCTCATGCTCGTAGATATATTGGCACGTAAGTGAACGCCTGTGTGGAAACAATCTGGTACATTGGAGTCATTGTTCTAAAACCAGAGGGGATGTACGGTTCAAAATGCCTTATATTAAATAAAAAAGGGGAACTTAAAGAAATTGTGAAGAAGGAAAGAAAAATTCTGAGGAAAATTCTTGGACCTCAGAACACGACGGATGGTACGTGGAGGAAAAGGAGAAATGGGGATCTCTACAAGTATTCCGAAAAGGTCACGGACACAATGCGAAAACGAAGACTGAAATTTTACGGACATCTCGTCAGAATGAATGACAACCGCCTGACTAAAAGGATATTTAAATATATAATTGGATTGAGGAGGACAACGAAATGGGTTGAGGAGATTAAGAAGGACGCAGAAGAAATTAAAATAACATCAGAATTGATCCCCAACAGAAAGAGGTTCAGAACTCGAGTAGATGACCACAAATTCCATGAAGAGCATCGGAAGAACAGGCCCAAATTTGTAATATCTGAGGAGCAGAGAAAAATAAGGAGTGAACGAATGAAGAAGTTCTGGGAAGAGAAAAGAAGGCTGGCCAGAAATGATTAAGTTTCACGCGGTCCACAGTTGGCCAAATTCGGAAGAAGAATAAGAAGAAGGAGTCATTAAAACCCGTAAAAGTGGGGAGTAAAATCATCACCATTATTATTATTATTATTATTATTATTATTATTATTATTATTATTATCATTATTAAGAGGACTCTGATACAAGGGAATTACAGATTTGTTGGTTCTGCAATTATGTCTCTGAATGTTTATTTAGTTTATTGTCACTTTCTGTATATTTTTTATTTCACGGGGGTTGTCAAACCTCCAGTAACCCCCCCCCCGCACCCCATAAGGCTACGCCCCTCCATACTCTATTACATATCACGTTATTTATCGAGTTGGTCCTGGCCCATCATGTGACACGACATCATCAGCAATCAACAACAACAAACATACAACAGTTGGATAGGAAGCTACACAACCCACTAGTGAGGGAATGGAATGCTAAAACATAAGATTTATTTCATCGTCCAAGTAAAGAGTTGAGTATGAACCGGCCTCCTCTTGGTGCGAAATTGCGACTTCACAGCGGGAGTCATTGTCCTCGTTGATGTTTGGGTTTGGCTGTTACAGGTGAATCCTAGATCGCGATAAGCACGCTGATTGTTTGCGGTTCATTAATAACCAGAGCTAAGACTTCTTAACCTACGCAGCGGTGTAAACAAGAAATAAAAAGAACCTCAGTTAGTATTGTTGCCACCAGAGGGAAGCACACTCACTTCATCTTCCTTTTTTAATCTTATTTCGTTTCTTCCTTTTTTAATTCTCTACTCCTCCTGCATTTATCACGACTAAGTTGTAAAGCTGGTTTTGTTTTGGAGCCTTTGAAAAAATCATCCCAATGGTAAGTGCACCTTAGTCTTCAACGGGCCTGTCCTTAGGCAACATGTTTATTTCACAATCAAACACTATTACGTTGACGATTAGGAATATTGGTTCGTATCCGATTTTAGATAACATTAAAATCTTCAGAAAATACTTGAAACACGGGAATTGTGGTCAGGGCATGCACTTGCTACCTGGTTATTGAGTTGAAACATAACAGTGTGCTCTTTACTTACGGACTAGTTGTGAGTGCTCAAGTAGCAGAGAAAAGCTTTTTAAGAGTATTGAGAAAAGGACGTTATCGTGAATTCTCCGAAAAAACTGCCCTCAAATTACAAGATCAAGACCCTTGTCCTCTGTGGAAGATGTATGATCACAATGTAAGTGGAAATTATTTTACTTCCTTCTGGTCATCATAATATTTTTGGGATTTTGCTATGCAGATCTTACATTCCCCAATCTTGACTATACGGTAAACTGATCAACACAGTTCGCTCACTGCGATTGAGGTCCTCGAGTAGTCGATTGGCATTTAAGTGTGCTTATATGCATTGTTATTTCGATTGATTCACTGGTATATCACTGGTATATTGCAGAGGCCTCTTTCAGTACAGAAAATAGTAGAAGAGAAAGTAAATACAGTGCAGAATGGTTAGCTATCAATGCAATTCTGCATGATTCGCAGAGAAATTGTCTACTATCTTTAATAGAAACCACGATATAGGAATAATGCCAGAAAGTTTAATTCTAATATGTTGCGCTTGTTTTAAATTAGCAGAGAGAAAATATATGTCTATCGTCTAAGACAAGAGCATATTAAGTAGACCATAATTTAATATACAATAACTTAGCATCTTGAGCCTTTCATCAGTGCAATTATAAACTCAATTCTGTGTTAAATCTTTTCTTAAACGGTATTATATTCTACGAAATTAAAAAACCTCTTCTTAATGCAGTAATGAATAGGTCATTTAAAATTCATTCAGTGATCATTAACCTTAATTGTTTTTCATAATCTGAAATTTTGCCTAATTCGATTCTTTGTTGGACCTAATCTCTTTTATTGTATACTGGCATATGTGACCGTTCTTTGCGCGGGAATTGGTGATCGAACCCACGATTCTTTAATGAATTTATGCGAAGTTACATGCGCGTATTACTACGGCATTTTAAACTGATATTCTTCTACGAAGGCACGTGCCAGTAACGTGGAGTATGATAACGATGAAAAAAGTGGAGAAAAAATGGGCTATTTCACAGAATTTATTGAACGATACAGTTCCTGGTCCGAAGTTGTGCGTAATTCTCCCTATTTCTCGGTTACATATTGTTGTTCATCTGAAACCGGGAGTGATTCTGTAGCTGAAGGCTCATGAAACCAATCGTTGCCAATAACCTCCCTTATTATCTGTTCTATCGAAAAGAGTAAAATGGATCTTTAGTTAAACCGTTTAACCCAAAATGAAATGACATGACAGCATGTAAAACAGTCCACTAATGATAACTCACCTTGTTATCCTCCAATCAAAAAGGTGCATATACGAAAAAAGATTGAAATTGATTTCCATTAAGGCTGGTAGTTTTCCATTAAGTTTGGTCGTGAATATTTTGTGGGGAGGGTAAAATCACTGTTTCGAATTCCTATAAACCCCCAAACCAATCCGGGATTTAGAAATAATATTGAACCTAATACCTACCCAAGGACAGATATAAAGTTTGGTAGAAATACATAGAGTAGTTTCCCAGTTATAAGAACTCAACCAACGGCCGAACAGACAAATCGATAAAAAAAGCTAAAAAGAAATGTCCGTTCGAAGTCCGTAAATGAAATCTCCCTTATTAATCGCCGTATCAAGATGATGCACATAAGGAAAAGGATTTATAAATTTATTTTCATTACGGCATGCAGATTTCTATTAATTTTGGTTTGGTTTTATATTTTGTGGGAGAGCAAAATCACGATTTCGGTTTCGTATAAACCAAGAGTGAATTCAGGAATTTAGAAAGAATATTGTCCTAAAACCGAAAGAACTCAAACAAACAAACAAACAAACAAACAAACAAACAAACAAACAAACAAACAAACAAACAAACAAACAAACAAACAAACAAACAAACAAACAAACAAACAAACAAACAAACAGACACCAAAGCTAAAAAAATATGCAGATGGTCTTTATTACACCTGAAACGGATAACTGAATTGTTTATATAGACAAATAAATTTGGTGTGGCTATTTCTAGACGAGTGCAACCCTTGTAAGGCAGACCCTCCGATGAGGGTGGGCGGCATCTGCCATGTGTAGGTAACTGCGTGTTACTCTGGTGGTTGACATGTATTGCGTTCTCGTGCCAGAGAAATGCAACCTGAACGGTTCGAATATGAAATGAAGTTTGCTTTTAGAACCAAGCTATTAATTAATGTATTTTAGTACATTCCATTGTGAATCTTCATACTTTTCTTGGTTAACGCAAATGTAACGAACGACTGCAGCATTTAATGAAACCTCAATTTCACTAAAATATATCCATCAAGAGAGTATGTATATCATGGGAATTGTACCGTATCATATCGATGGTTATGAATGCAAACCTCCTATGTCATTATATGACATCTTTGTATTAAGACATGTACATATTCATAATTGGGCCGATGACATAGAAGTTAGGTCCTTTAAACAAACATAATCATATCGTCGCTGCCGGGACAAAACCTCCTATGTGAAATATTTTAGCTTAGAACTTTTGCCGGTAAGATTCTGTCATCAAAGCTACAATATTGTGTGAATATTTTCAAGGCATTCTCGCTCTTCATAATGTATGTGCTGCGGGTCAGTATATCTCCAAACATATTATCACATAGGAGGTTTTGTCCCGGCAACGACGATATTCATAATTCTTAGTTGAATATATTGCTCAAACGCCCTTTGTTTCCTCATACAAGATTCAATTTGTAACTCCAATGTCAGAGTATAGATCTTAAAATGGCTTTCTATTGTCCCCTGACTTCTTCTTCTTCTTCTTCCACTCGCCACTTTCACCAAACCTGTTGGGGTCGTGGGTGTGAAGTGTGTCGTGAATGTGGTCTTGGCTCTTGTTTTACGGCCGAATGTCCTTTCTAGCACCAACATTATGTGGAGGAATGCATTGACTATTGCGTATTACTGTGGTGGTTGACAGTATAGTGTATAGAGTCAATGTAGAGACGTGTATTGCGTTCTCGTGCCAGAGGAATTAACCAGACGCGGCTAAAATTCCCTTTCTGGCCAGGAATCGATCCCGGGATCTTTTGAACGGAAGGCCATGACGCTGAACCTTGAGCCAAAGAAGCGAACTATCCTTAAAGGTGACGACACCGACATAGAAGCTTCGTATTGTTCACCATCGATGTGCGAACTTCGTGCCGTCTCTCTCTAACGGATGAGATAAAAGACACCTCCATACAGGCCTCTAAAGGCCTTTGGAGGAGTGACTATCCGAAAGCTCGGCTCTAAGTGGGATTCAGTGGTTGGCTCTATACTCAGCCACTCTTACGCGCAATAAATGACCCTAGCAGTCACTATTGGTGTAGGTCCATGTACCTCTATAGAAGTAGAAATCTCTGTCCGAAAACATTGAACTTCCTGACGGGCAGTCGAATACACATCCTCAGTATGGCATTATCGCCTTGGATAGCCAGCCCCTGTGGTGGATGTTAGGATCGAGTTGGTTGTAACGTTCATCTTGAGAGTCCTTGGGCTCTTCATTGGTGAGTACAGGACTTCAAGTACGACCTGTCCAATGAAAGAGAAAACAGAGCTCAAGGTTGCGTGACTGGTCGTGGTCTTGACACGATAATGATCCACATGTTCCGGGTGGCCAACATCTTCTTTAAAATATGCTAAGAGTCTTAAGTTCGCGTGCGTTCTGCTCGTGCCCTCGCTAACCAGCCGTATCATAAGATGGATATTTTTTTCTTTTATTAGGATGACGACGCCCATTCAGACGTTAAATAACCGTGTCATTTTTAATGAAGAATTTCTTGCTTTGTCGCGCATATGTTCTAAGATGTTTCTATTAATTACTAAGGCATATTACTCTAGATTAGAAACAGTTGAGCAAATATGATTATTTTGAAAGAAATATATTTTACTGAAAAGAAGTTCTGCTTTGTTAATACATCGGGTTCTATACGGGGTAAGTGAGAAATTAGGGCCTCTCTGAATTTATTGTATGAAATAAATCTTTGTTCTTTTTAGTACATCTTATTAAACAAAATACAGCCTCAATCAGTTATACATGCCCTATTGATCCTTAGTTTGCGGCCGGGCTATGTGGCTCAGACAGTTGAGGCTTTGGCCTTCTGACCCCGACTTGGCAGGTTCGATCCTGCCTCAGTCCGATGGTATTTGAAGGTGCTCAGATACGTCAGACTTACTAGCATGGAAAAGAATTCCTACGGGATTAAATTCTAGTACCTCGGCGTCTCCGAAAACCGTAAAAGTAGTTAGTGGGACTTAAAGCCAAGAACATTATTATCCTTGGTTTGCTGACAGACGACTACTGTATCTTCCCTGGAGAATGAACTAATTACTGTGGGAGCAACATGAAGGGACCGAACTGCAAAGTCAGTTTAGTATAAGCCAGGATAGTTACCTCTTGGATTACTAAACTGTGGCTGGTTCGTTAACAGCCCACCGAGTGTGTTGGCTGCGCGGTAAGAATCGTGCAGATGTGAGCTTGTATATGGGAGTTTCTGGGTCTAAATCCAACCGTCGGCACCTCTGAAGATAGTTTTCCGTGATTTCCCATTTTCACATCAGGCAAATGCTTGTATTACTGAATACTTTCTGCACAGTGACGTTAAACCATTAGCAATAAAGAAAAGAAGCCTGAATTCTTTGAAGGGCTCCGTTGTCTAGCATACTAGGCAGCTCCTCTGCTGAATTTATGAAACTGATTATCTGCCTTTCCTGTTCACATTCTAGGATCTAAATCCTGGGAATTTCGGGACCTGCTACCAGCTTAACTGCTATTATTATTATTATTATTATTATTATTGAGAGTCGCTATACCTGGGCAGAACTGATGCCATCTCAGAGTTATGACATCTCAATTTTATCGACTACTTTTAATAAAAAAGCTTGGCTTCACTTTGCATTATTTAACTAGTCTTGAGGTCTACTGGTATGAAACCTGCCACTTACTCGGAGGTCTCGGGTTCAGTTCCCGGTTAAATTCGGTATTATTTTTTATCGTGATTTGAGGGCAGGCTTGAGGTCCTCTGAGTCTATGTGAGTCGCCATAAGACCTATCTGTGTCGGTGCGACGTAAAGCCACTAGCTAAGTCTACGTGAGAAAACTGAGGAGCTATGTGACAGTGAGATAATGGCCCCAGTCTAGAAAGCCAACACAGCTGAGAGAATTCGTCGCGCTGACCATGCATCACCTCGTGATCTACAGGCCTTCGTGCTGAGCAACCGTCGCTCGGCATGCCAAGACCCATCATGGCTGTAGTGCCATTGGCGTTGCCTGATCTTTTAGGGATTCTGTGCCTCAAAGTTACCTTCCCTATGTACAAGCAAGCAAGGTTCGCATTCCGTATGTGCAAGCAAACAAGTTTTAACTTTCCTTGACTGTTGATAATCTTATCATAGTCATTGGACTTGCAGTTTTACATAGATTCCAAACAATTGGAAGGTCAATTATCATTCAAAATTCCGGCATTCGATCCACGGCCTCCTTGGTAGCAAGCCAGCGATGATGTCACTCGCCTATCACATCCTCTACCCTTTGTGTTGTGCGTGTTGTGCCATATGGTAAGATAGTGAGTTTTTGTGCGGAATCACTGATATCCTCCAAATACTCTGTTCCACATAAGCTTGAAAATCTGAGTAGTCTATAAATACCAAATATTAACTGTCTAGTACTGTAATGAACATTTGCTCTCTTGTCTACTTGCTGTTTCAAGTAGAAGATGTATTCTATTGGAAGCTTCGACTAAAACTGCCAAACTAGGTTAGGATTCCCATCCTAATCGGACGAGAGCTGATTGCTCGTTAGGGCTTGCCGAGGTGTCGCCTTGGGACGACAATAAACATCAAAGTGTTGACAATTTATGAATGGTCCTACACATTCTCCAGCCTTTGACATGTTTATGTTGCTAAACAACATTTTTCTTATTTTAATGTCTTTGGCTGTGTTTTGACCCGTGATGTATACTAATGGATGTAAGTTATAGCACAGTTTTGACGTAATTTTAATGCAGAGCTGTGATTGATAATTTAACACTCTTTTCTCTCCATTCTTATAATAACAGTCAATTACGCGAATCATTTTCTAGGATTTAATCTGCATAATGCTGCATTTACACATATAATTAATGACTACTGAGTTCTCCATAAAAGTATTTAAGATATCATTTTCTTTCATACCATGTCAAGCAAGTCTTATTTTATGATTGAAATTTACCCAATAGTTTGACTATAAAACCAGCTCCGCGGTCTACGATAGTGCCTTTTACTGGGAGGCCCCGAGTTGGATTTCAGGTCAGAGATTTTTACTTGGATCTGAGGGCAGATCGGAAGTTAAGTCATCCTATTTGAGAACAACTGATGAACTATTTGACGACGGAATATTGGTCCTGTTTTAGAAATCCGAGAAAAACAACACAAAGGATTCGTTGCGTTGACCAGGCGTCGGTCTTTTGGTTGAGTAGCGGTCGTTTGGTAGGCCAAAGCCCATTGGGGCTATAGTAAAATGTAGTTTGATTTTGATCAAATCTTTATTTTACCAGTTAAAATGATCACTCCGACATGTTTAATAGTTTGTATTTATCATGTGTTCCTTCCGTAAGCTTTCCGACAGCTGTGGTAGGACTTTAGAAATTAAAACATCACGTATCTGCAGCTCGGTTTACACAAGAAACTGCTGTACCATTAGTCCTCAGCCCGAAGGCTGGTTGGATCCTCAACAGTCCCGCCATCAGCTGTCATAGATGGCCTAGGCATCACTGAAGAGGCGTACGAGGGAAATGAGGAGCGAGGTAGTTTCCCGTTGCTTTCCTCACCGAGCCGGAAGTTGCTATTACACATCCGTCTGCCAGCCCACTGAAATGCATGCATCAACTGACCCTATGAGCAACATTTTCACACCATTCATAGCAGGGACTGGCTGCAGAAGGAATGGCATTACTAGCATCACTCATACCTCAGTCACTTTCATTTTGTCAAAGCCAAGGATAAGACTGAGACAGATCAATGAAAGTAACAAAATTGCTCTAGCCCATACCAGAAGACATAGTGCACTGTAAACACTAGGTCCCGCCAGCAAAAATCGACGTAAAATTGCTTTTTGTGTTTTTGTTTTTGTACGAGCTGGTACATGAAATGATGCACAGCAAACATATAAGTTTAGGCCACGAAGGTCCATAGAAGAGAGATACTCCAGGCTGAATTAAACCCTGTGCCGAGCTTCTATCAGGAAGTGGTAGTCATGGTTGTATGATTCTCGACTGCGTAATGAGAAATCGAACTCAGTTACTTCCAGATGAGTAAAATGTGCCTTTTCTGCACTGAATAAGCAATTCGTAGATTGGTAAAAACCAAACATAATCGAATATTTCAAGTGATGTTCGTTATAATAATAATAATAACAATAATAAGAATGTTTAACGCCTCTTCATTTGATGTTTTCTAAGAGACGCCAGAGTTAGAATTTATTCTGCAAGAGTTCTGTTTACGTACCGCCGGGCTGAGTGGCTCAGACGGTTGAGGTGCTGGCCTTCTCACCCCAACTTGGCAGGTTCGATCCTGGCTCAGTCCGGTGGTATTTGAAGGTGCCCAAATACGTCAGCCTCGTGTCGGTAAATTTACTGGCACGTAAAAGAACTCCTGAGGGACTAAATTCCAGCACCTCGGCGTCTCCGAAAACCGTAAAAGAGTAGTTAGTGGGACGTAAAGCAAATAGCGTTATGTATTAGTTTACGTACCAGTAAGCAACTATACGGCACGGCGTCGCCACTCGCTAGCTTCGGAACAGAGAGGTAACGACTAACCAACTACGCTACTGAGGTCGACAAGCCCATTCGCTCTTTTAGGATAAAAATGTCAATTTCTCGAAGATATACTGTTACTATCCCAATAATCGGCAAGTTATTATGAAGAGGATCCGTTTTAGCTCTGGACTTTTTTAGAATCTAAGAAGAACAGCACTGATACGCTTTTAATTTTCACGTGTATAAGACACTATCAGTTCTCGATACTCAGAGTGCGCAATGTGGCATCTTTTTATATTATAATTGTAGCACGTAAATGTAAAAGGTCTTTAATGTGGAACGTAATTCTCATTGTAAACCATGTATGGATAGATAATGTTTCAGACATTTGACCTTAATGTTACCTACAATCCGATGATGCCCTTAACAAGGGCCGAAACATGTCCCTGAGAAGTTTATGTAGTATAATGTAGACTTCAACCACGTAGCACGTGGTTTGTACTGAATAGGTGGTAATAATAATATAAATTATTTTTGTGATAATTTTGCTTAGGCCAATAAATATACTGTTGCTTGTCAGACGCGAACAAGTTAAGTACTACGAGTAGGCCTGTCAGCTGAACTATAGGTAGAATTTGTACAACGATTACGAAAAGCAAACCGAGACCTGTACATGGTTACTAATTCGAAGGCCTAAATGGAAGAAAATCTGTTCTCAGAAGCAGAACGTTGGCGCAAACTTCGACGTCAGAGACTTCCTCACAGGGAATTACTCAGTGTTGCAATGTATGCTCATAACCTTAAGATAGGGACGAAAACATTTATAAACAGTTTTAGTATTCAACACTTCTTCCTCGCGTTTTCCCAGTTAACCGGAGTAGGTACTTTGAATGGATTTAGGCCAGTTTTACGGCCGGACACCTTACCCGATGCCAACCCTAGGAGGAAGGATGAATTCACTATTGCATGTTTCTGTGGTAGTTTGTCATGCGGTATGTTTTTATGTATCTGAAGACGTATGAAGACAAATACAAACACCCATCCCCCGAACTAGAGGAAATAACCAAATGTGACTGAAATTGCCAGCCAGGTCGGGAACCGAAACCAATGCCCTCAGAACCAAAGGCCGGTACGCTGACCATACAGCCAAGGAGCCAGACAAGGCGTAATGCAAATTACTGTAGATACATTCATTACATTCGTTACTGGTAAGTGATAACACTTAGATAAGAAGCGTTTTTATAATGGAATAAGCTCAGGCAATACTGACTTGAGTTTTGGCGGTAAGCCCAGTGTTAGCAATTGCTTTGCCTTGATGCGGTGGTTCTACTTCTTCTCATTTTATACATGATTAAGCCGCTTGCTTTATCTATAAAACTGGTGTTCAACACCAGAAGATTATCTGTGTAACCGAAAACCTCACTAATTCTTCACTGGGATGACAACGTTAAAGACTGGAAAGTAGTTTCGAGTATAAAGCTCATAAGCTGTTTATGGAAGACAGTTAAAAGATTGAAGGTTGTAACTCACATAAAAAGCTAATGTCATTCACTCTCTGTACTTGCAAATCGGATCCTAAGCTCTCTAACGACATGATCAATATAATAGGCGAATTGCTTCAGAAAAGGTATTTCTTATTATAAATTATTCTAAAACTTTATTCCTACTAAGCATTAGCTAGAAGTACCCCGTGTCTTCAAGATAGCAATGCCTTGAAATAACGAATTGCGTTTAGACGTCAAATACAGTAAAGATTGCATATGTCCCATGATCACTACGGTAGCTATTATGATCGAGTGAGGGGCCGCGTGGTTTGGGGCATGTAGCTGTCAGCTTGCATTCAGGAGATAGTGGGTTCGAATACAACTGTCGGCAGCCCTGAAGATCGTTTTCCGTGGTTTCCCACTTTCACGCCAGGCCAATGCTTGGGCTGTACCTTAATTAAGGCTACAGCCGCTTCTTTACCGCTCCTAGCCCTTTCCTATCCTATCGTCGCCATAAGACTTAACTGTGTCGGTGCGATGTAAAGCGAAGTAAAAAATAAATAGATGTTATGACCTTTCAAGAAAATGGAACTTTGAAAATGACAGTCAACAATCCCAAAGGAAGATTAAGAGTTCCACGACAAAAAGTGTGGCTTAATAGTATTCCATTGTGTTGTCAGAAATATTTTAATCTCTTTAACCCAGAAAGAATCAAACCATCCCAGGAACAGCCTTTTCACCCGTTCTGACTTCAATAGAGGGAGCTATTTCCTGTAACGAATAACAGAGTTTCGTGAAGGGGAGTTGCGCAAATTCCCAAATGGTGGACACGCAAGAAACGGAACACGAAATTCGGAATCTGAATGGTCACTTTAATTTCAAGGGAATTCGATCTCCTTAGTGGATGCTGAGGATCAAGAAACATGTGGAAGACGTAGACACGGAAAACGCTTGGACCCTACGGAAGAATAGCTAGTCGATTCTAGATACCACCCTTGAAGGAGGAATAGAAACGAGACCGATCGTGTTAACCTGGAATCAGTCTTCTTCTTTTTCTACATCTTTATCCCACACTTGTGGGGTCGCAGGTATGAACTGTGTCGAACATGTGGATCTGGCCCTGTTTTACTTCCGGATGCCCTCCCTGACGCCAACCCTATATGTAGGGATGTAGTCATTATTGCGTGTTTTCTGTGGTGATTGGTAGTGTAGTATGTTGTATGAATGTGAAAAGGAAAGTGTTGGGACAAACACAAACACCCAGTCCCCGAGCCAGAATAATTAATCAAACGCGATTAAAATCCTTCATCCGGCCGGGAATCGAACCCAAAAACCTCTGAACCGAAGGCCCCAACGCTAACCACTCAGCCAAGGAGTCGGACTGTTAACCTAGAATCAGTATGTGGTTGGAAATAACTATGAAATGATTTAAGAATGTACTACGAAAACGATCGATAGAAAATCTGCCACCTGCCCTAAATGCAGATCTGTGGTGATTGATTTATTGATTCATTGATTTGATAAATGGATAATGTGCTTAACCTCCCTTTAATTGATATAGATGAAACGCACCATGGACCGGCTCATCACCTTGCCTAGCCTTTACAGTACTTCCTGCACACATCTGCTGTTAGAGAAACCATTCCGATATTTGCTTGGACAGCTGACCGTGTAAGACGGCCATTCATTCCCGGTCATCACCAGCGATTTAACCTTGGTACTCTCAGTTAAGAAATTAGCAAGATTCCTACCGAAATACTGAGACTATTGTACTGCAGTTATCAACGAGGGCACACACGATATTTAAAACAGAATGCAATTGATTACAGGTTCAGTACAGAAGAGTCACTCCTTATTCTAAATTTCAAGTTTAGTGGTGATGGAGTAACCTTCGATGAATGGTCAGCGTAGCAGCGACGGGTTCGATTCTTGGCCCTTCTGGGGATTTAAGCCTCGTCTGGCTAATTCCTTTATTCGAGAAATGGGTATACGCGTTGTACTACACAACCAACTACCGCAGTTACATCTAATAGTTAATACATACCTTCACACAGGCTTGGAGTTAAAAGGGCATCTACCGAGCGAATGGCTACGTGGTTTGGGTTACGTAGCTGTCAGCTCGAATTTGGGATATAGTGGGTTCGAACCCCACTGTCGGCAGGCCTGAATATGGTTTTCTGTGGTTTTCCATTTTTACACCAGGCGAATGCTGGGGCTTTACCTTAATTAAGGCCACGGCCGCTTCCTATCCTATTCCTAGCCGTTTCCGATCCCATCGTTACCTTAAGACGTAAATCTTCTGTGTCGGTGTGACGTAAAGCAAATTGTAAATTAATAATAATAATAATAATAATAATAATAATAATAATAATAATAATAATGGCATCTAGTCGTAAAACTGGACGAAGTCCACATGCAGTGCTGACCTTGAGAAACTTTAATGGAAAAGGGTCACGGAAAAAACGAAAGCTAGTGATGGAGTAAGAACTTAGCGGTCCGTTAATTCTTTGGTTCACGTTCTAGAAGGGAACTGCAGTATAATTCATGTGCTGTCTTGTTATACATCAATATAAGGGCAGTAGCTTGAGGATTATTATATGTATTTCGAATAATGCATATTATAATGTGATGTATGCCTGTCGTAATCTAGAGTAAACCAAGGAATCGATCACCTGGCTGGTGTGCAGAAGAGCTCTAAAGGCATAATTTCCTCATTAAGTATTCACTTACGTTCGATTGGAGATTTTTATCATGCCGTGAAAAGTGAAACTCAGTTGTCCAGAAATATGACACAGAAATTACAGGCGAGTGCTTGTTGTCGTCCTCTTGTGTTACACACTCATGTGGATAGCGCTGGGGGCCACACGATGTTGAACGAGCCAATCATGTTTAATGCCAGACTGCCCAGCAAGCGTGGCCCAAATTTAGAAAACGCTGGCTGGTGAGACAGGCAAGTGGACTCATAAATTGCCCTTTGTGTGATGTAAGAGTGAGTGAGCGCCGGGCATAGAACTTACCTTCATATGGCCATCCGAGGACTGAACCCAGTCCTTAAGTCAAGTGCTCTTTCAGCAAGGAGTAAGAGAAAAGAAAGTGGGCACAATCACCTGGCGCACTCTAGATATCTAATAAATGCCATTACAAGAAGTTACAAGCCCAGATCTGTATCTTTACGTACAGTTTGTTACATTCATACATTTGTCTCACTTTCATTCTTGGCTTTGACAATATGAACATGACTGGTGTCATGCAGTCCGTCCCTGTGATGAATGGGTAGGTGTGTTCGTTTCTGTGGGCTTGGCAGACTGTTATATAATATGATCTGGCACAATAAGGAATGCAATTGAAAACTACCTCAGTCCACATTTCCCTCATACACCTATTCATTGATACTTAGGCTGTCTATGACAGCTGATGGCAGAGCTGATGGAGACCCAACCGACCTTCAGGTTAAAAACTCATCATACGGAGGCAATTGTTGTTGTTCTAGTAGTTGAGTTATGTTAGAGGCTTGGGAGATATTTTGCTTATGAACCCCGTTGGCATGATGGGAAACACGTCTTCCCATTAATGATAATTAATGGTAATAATATGTAAATAACGTCCTGCTCATCACTAATGCTCTCAACGTGGTTCTCTTACAATGAATTACCTTAATTAAACCTAACATTTACAACGAGAATGTACTTACACTTGGTTGATTCGGGTTCGATTCCTTTCTCTGTCACGAGTTAAACGTCGATTTGGCCGATGACCTTAGATGTTAGGCCCCTTAAAACAACAAGCATCATCAAACGTCGATTTGAGAAACTGGATGTCCGCCTCTGTGGTGTAGTGGTTAGTGTGATTAGCTGCCACCCCCGGAGGCCCGGGTTCGATTCCCGGCTCTGCCACGAAATTTGAAAAGTGGTACGAGGGCTGGAACGTGGTTTACCCAGCCTCGGGGGGGTCAACTGAGTAGAGATGGGTTCGATTTCCACCTCAGCCGTCCTGAAGTGGTTTTCCGTGGCTTCCCACTTCTCCTCCAGGCATATGCCGGGATGGTACCTAACTTAAGGCCACGGTCGCTTCCTTCCCTCTTCCTTGTCTATCCCTTCCAATGCTCCCATCCCCCCGCAAGGCTTCTGTTCAGCATAGCAGGTAAGGTCGCCTGGGCGAGGTACTGGTCATCCCCCAGTTGTATCCCCCGACCCAGAGTCTGAAGCTCCAGGCGGTAGAGGTGGGATCCCTCGCTGAGTCTGAGGGAAAAGCTGACCCTGGATGGTAAACAGATAAAGAAGAATAAGAAGAGAAACTGGATAGAAATTGAACCTTTAACCCTTCCTAGTGGCTGTTCAATCAGTTGGATTAATGGTACGGTGTCGGCCTGCAAGAAAAATATCCCAAGAGCCATTGGAAGTTTCAAATCCGATTTTATCACTACCTACAAACCTGATGGGCTTTGGCCTACTAAGCGACTGTGCTCAGGCCAAAGGCCTGCAGTTTACGAAGTGACGCGTAGTCAACGCGAAGAGCCCTCTCGGCCGTTGGTCTTGGCTTTCTAGACCGGAGATGCTATCTCGCCGTCTTCAATTGTTCTCCCGTAGACTGAGGCCATCTCAAGCCAGCCTTCAGATCCAGATAAAATCCCTGGCCTGGCTGCGAATCGAACCAGTGGTTTCTGGGTAAGTGGCCGGATTGCTACCCCTAGGCCGTGGGGGCGGCTATGGTATCAGCGAGTCTCACAAAACTTCAAAAAAAATTTAACCTTCCATTCATAAATGTACCTTCATAGTCTCCACAAAACAGGCTCGATTTCTTTTTTCACGCTTTGAGACAGGACGCGGGCTTTCATGTAATACTTCGATCAAATTTTCTTAAAAAACGGGCAGTGCAAATGTTGATAGCGTCTTGTGAAGCACTCTGTATAAGTAGTCTGTGAACTTCCACCGCCGTCGTTGCAAGTTCCTCACAGCTGATTGAGATCAGACTACGTGTCTTATACATGCACTCTGGCATCTTCAAGAACATCACCTACATGATCTTACTCGATTCAGAGTGAAGTATGGCTCAAGCAAGAAATTCGAACCGGTTTTAATCACAATGTGCAACACTCCTGCATTAGCAATTCGTATTCTTACACGTCAGGGGACAAGAAATGTATTGCTAAATTTCTCTTTGAAGCGCTCTTACGTGCACAAGTATTAAGGCACTGCTTTTTGTGAATTAACCCGTGGAAGTAATCTGTTACTGCTTATTCCGTCTCATTATATTACGATGATCAGACACTGGTCCGATTGTTGCAAGAAGAAGCATTTTCTCACTGCTTATGAACTCCTTGAGACTTGACTAGGAAAGCCAAGAATAACGGCCGACAAAGGAAGGTGGCTACGCTGTTTGGGTCACGTAGCTGTGAGCTTGCATTCGGGAGATAGTGGGTTCGATCCTCACTGTAGGCAGTTCTGAAGATGATTTTCCGTGGTTTCCCATTTCCATACCAGGGAAATGCTGGGCGCTGTACCTTAATTAAAGCCATCGTCGCTTCCTTCCCAGCCCTAGTCTTGTCGTATTCCACCGTTGCCATAAGACCTGCATGTGTCAGTGTAACAGTAGCGACCGAAAGGATTCTTTGTCTTGACCAAATGTCAGCTGGTAATCTGCACGTTTTCGGGCTAAGCAACGTTCGCTTGGTAGGTAACGGGTCATCAGGGCTACAGTGCCATGGAATCTGTTTATAATTTCTGATTTAGAGACCAAATTAATGACTACTGATCTTCCTCACTTATTATTCACTATTCATTATTCACTTTTAACTTCATAATCATCTTGGTTGGCTACGAAGAAAACGTATGTTCGAGAGACTTGAACCCTGGAGGTATTTATTACCATATAAATATTCGAGGAAACCTGTTCTCACCATTTTGTTCTGTGCCCTGAAGGCTATTCCATGCCTACATGATTACTGGCTAAATTGTCACTAGGTCACTGGTACACAGGTAGCAATTAAATTCCGCAGACACCTGGTCCACCAAGGTGGTAATGTTTTGGGGGACCTGAAGTCCGCTGTCCTTAATTATTAAGCAATAAGCGGTATACCTGAGACTTTCACCACTGAAAAGTTTGGTTACTGAAAGTGATTTTAGCGCTGAAAAATAGTAGGCTGTACAAATGATCTAGGATCTCTTATTTTCCATTCACTTTTACCTACCTTCGAATTTAGGGATCCACATTACATTAGTTGAATTGGTCTGTTTCTCAAAATATTTTCTAAGTACGTTATTAAGTGCTAGGAAAGTCCGACTCGTTGGCTGAATGGTCAGTGTACTGGCTTTCGGTTCAGAGGGTCCCGGGTTCGATTCCCGGCTGGGTCGGGGATTTTAATCTTCATTGGTTAATTCCAATGGCCAGGGGACTGGGTGTTTGTGCTGTCCCCAACATCCCTGCAACTCACACACAACACATAAAACTATCCTCCACCACAATAACACGCAGTTCCCTACACATGGTACATGCCGCCCACCCTCATCGGAGGGTCTGCCTTACAAGGGCTGCACTCGGCTAGAAATAGCCACACGAAATTATTATTATTATTAGTGCTAGGAAAGAGAATCGCCTTAATAAATCACGTTACATGTTTAACGTCATTTTGATTGGCGCCAGGGAGATTATTTACACACTTAATGTTCTCCAATACTACTTAGCCGGATCGAACCTTCTATCTCGAGAACAACTAGAATCGAGGCTGTGAGCTTTTGATATGCCAATTCATTAACATATCTTTGTAATAACTGATTCGTTTGTCCATGCCACTTCTAATAAATGTAATAACTACAACTACTTAGACAATGTACAATTTCCAGCAATTATTGGACCAACTTATGAAGTTCCTAGAAAATGTTTGCTCCCCGTGGTGAGATTCAAGTAGTTCATCCAGTCAGTATTTCCAGTTACTTGTCCCTGACTTTCCTCGTTAGCAATCTTACTCTTTCGGTTAACTCTTGTTTTCGCCCAAATCACTGTACTGAGTTCCGTCATCGCCATTGTATCTTTCGATTTCCATGGCTCTAAAACTTTTCCTTTCCATGCAGTTTTCATCATTCTTCAAGAAGTCGAAGTTCTTCATTTCTCCCTACCTAACGTAATCATCAAGCAGTCATCAATGAGCCTTGCGTATTGTTCAAGGCTTGCGTGACAAGTGCATTAAGTAACTGTACTGAAGTTGATAGTAGCCTCTAGAAAATGCGTTAGACCATTCATTTTAACATAACATTAATGTACATGCTAAATAACTTAGTATACACTCCTCTTTTTAAAATATCGTTTGTATCCACACATTTTCTGACAGGCTACGGTTAATTAATTAATTAATTAATAATATTGATAATGGTATTTGCTTTACGACTCACTAGCTACTTTTACGGTTTTCGGAGAAGCCGAGGTGCCGGTATTTAGTCCCGTAGGAGTTCCTTTACGTGCCAGTAAATCTACCCACACGAGGCTGACGTATTTCATCACCTCCATATAACACCGGACTGAGCTAAGATCGAACCTGCCAAGTTGGGGTCAGAAGACTAGCGCCTCAACCGTCTGAGCTACTCAGCCCGCCTGGTTAATTAAAGTTCGGATACCACACTACTGTATATTCACTTCAGTATGACTAGCTAGTTGAGAATAAATAACTCTTATATAAGTTAAAGCAGAACTCTCCCAAAATATAAAGCACATCTCGTAATTAATATGACAGGAACATCAGAAATATGAGAACATTTTAGTAACCGAGGATAATTTACTTTAATACTAGATGTGGAATCATCTGTATTCGGCGTGCTTCCAAGAAAACAAGCTCTTGTATCCGCAATCCTGCAAAAATGTTGAGAAATATGTCATGAGGTTAATAATTTCATCAAGGACAGAGTACCAGTTCTCTGGATGCTTGCGACTTTCTGAATTTTAAATAATGCCATTTTCTTTATTACAGAACTGGTTTGTAAATGAAGTGGATGAGGTTATTCGTCTATTAAACCCGTATATCTAAACCCATTATCTCCACAAACTGTTTCTGGAAGAGAAGAAAAAGGCTAGTCTCGTCTTGGATCAGAATATTTTATAGTTATGGCAAGCTACCACCCACCGCGGGGCATCACAGGACATGTTAGTCAAATAACTCAACATGATTGAGCAAATGTGTAATGAAAGGAACTTAAAATAACAGGGGTTTGTGCGTTATCTGAAATCTTGTACGTGCTAAATTGTGGAACGGACAGTCAGTGGGCTCACATTCTTACTCGAGTTGTGTGGTGGATGTACTTCCCCGAAGAGGCAATTATTTACTAGGCTTCATCAAATTTAATCATTTCTAGCCTACTTTTATATCTTAATATGACTCATTTTTACTAGATTATTCTATAGACCTAGGCAAACGAAGGCTACAGTTTAATCTTCTGAAAGCCTCATCAAGAATGTATGGTATTTAAGTTCTAGTGAATGGCTTTTTTCTTTTCATCTGAAACAGCCTCTGTTGGATTTAACTTTAAGGCTGATAGAAAGAACAATGGTATTACAAATGGTTTGAAACTTGACCTGTAAGTATTGTTGGATTTAATATTAATTTTATCATGTTATAAGAGTGATATTTATGCTTTGTGTAGTGTGTACGTTATTGGATGCGATCATAGCGATCTCTATGTTGCCCAACAGGAAATCGTTACGAATATTTTGTTTGTTAATCATTTGTTTGTGCCGAGCAAGCTGGTGAAGCGGCTTGGGTCGCGTAGCTGTGAGCTTGCATTCAGGATATTATGGGTTTGAACCCTATTATCGGCAGTACTGAAGATATTTTTCTTTTGTTTCCCATATTCTCACAGGCAAATGCTGAGGCATTAATTAAGACCACTTCCCTATCAAAACTGTAGCCCTTTCCTATCCCATCGTCGCCATAAGACCTGTCTGTGTCGGTGCGACGTAAAACAAATAACAAAAAAGAGTTAAACATAGGAACTATATTCAACAAAAGAAGGAATAGCTGAAGATAATTTCGGATGTCTGAATCGACGATATTACTGTTTCTAGCTCGAGTAGTAGCGACTGAATCCAGACACGAATGATTAGTCAGCTTAGTAGTTCTGTAAAAAATAAAAATTGACTATATCCGTTCTTCTTTTATACTTTCTTCGGTAAAAAATGAATATTTAGATGCATGGAATAAATTTAACATGACTGATCCTGGGCGAAGAGGGTAAAAGAAACCATATTTTATAATTTGAGACTTGGAAAGTTACTGTTCGGATTGAAGCAACACCTTGAATAATCTACTTGGAATAGCCATCTCTTGCGGTACATCTTCCGCGTCTGTTATCAGTAATGCTCTCGAGATCATAAAGTAATTTGAGACACTGTTCCGATGGACGTGACACCTTGAGCAATCTACTGGGAATAGCCATCTCTTGCGGTACATCTTCCGCGTCTGTTATCAGCAATGCTCTCGAGATCATAAAGTACTGTGCGAGTCCTCAAGGTATGTTTCTAATTTCTATGAACTGGAGTCAGCTGGAATACTGACAGGAGAATTATCATTTAACTAAAATGATCTCAGATTTTAAATATACGAAATAACAGATGACGAACTGGGATATACATTGGTTCCGTACTGAAGAACTGATGAATATTTGGAGAAAACATGCGAAAATATCTCCTCTGCTCACCATAAATAGATTCAAACCGTGATGCGATTTCTAAGAAAAGAATGCAAATATAATTGTGATTTCTGAAATTAACCTCGAATGATTAACAGAAGATTCCCCATTCACGACTGAGGATTCAGTATAGACTACTTAATAAACTGGCTCGGGGAATTCTTGATTCGGACGTGGTCCATTTCTCTTTCTTGAAGAAATATTATCAAGCAATAATGTACAACAAAGGAATGTACTCTCAGCTCATGTATCTAACAGCATAGCCTACCGATTTCAAAAAGTTGATATGGTCATTGCGTTTCTTGAATCAGGAGTCGTGTTGAAAAATGTAGTTCCATTGTTGGAACTACTTCAGTCTCTGGCATTTAAATAAGCGTTAATCTTGCTGCTGGTAAACGTTCGTTCGACCGTGACTGAGCTGCTATTCCACATCTCTGTTGTGCTCCGAGACCTGTTAAGTGGATCGCTTGTCATGCGCCACGAGCAGCACAGGATGCCTAGGAATAATACCGACGATGTAACATTCATTAACCAGGCCATTGTATTTCTGGTATTAATAGAAATAATATGCATTAATCATTTTGAATCACAGGCCCTTACATGTTCCGCACCTAAAATATTTGGACGGTTAATCTACAGCTTTTTTGATTCCGTGGCTCAGGCAGCAGCTCGCCGGACTCTCATCACTGGGTTCCGTGGTTCAAATGCCGGTCACTCCATGTGAGATTTGTGCTGAACGAAGCGGAGGGGGAGCAGTTTTTTTTTTTCGGGTACTCCGGCTTTCCCTGCCATCTTCCATTCCAGCAGCACTCTCCAATATAATTTAATTACATTTATCAGTCATTATTCATTTCCCCAGAGGAGTGAGACAGGCTTCGGCAGCCGGCACAATTCTTATCCTGGCCGCTAGATGGGGCTTCATTCATTCCATTCCTGACCCCGTCGAATGACTGAAAACAGGCTGTGGATTTACATTTTCTTGTCATCTACAGATTTTATTTGAAAAGAAATCTATGTATTTGTGAGTAGATATTAATGCGTGAATGATGGGAGTAGTCACAGGACGAACTGATATTTATTTCTTGGAAATATTTAGTCATTAAATTCAGTACTGTAGATCAGAGGTAGAGAACAGGTCTCTGGATTCCAAGACCATCGGTTCAAATCCGACGGCCTTGAAGATCGTTTTCCGTGGTTTCCCATTTTCACACCAGGCAAATGTCGGGGCTGTACCTTAAGTAAGGCCACGGCCGCTTCCTTCCAATTCCTAGGCCTTTCCTATCCCATCGTGACCGTAAGACATATCTGTGTCGGTGCGACGTAAAGCAAATAGCAAAAAAATAGATGACCGGTAAGTGTTTTTCATGGGAGAAAGTTCGGGGTCACGCGGTCAACATGACGAATCCCATCATAATCAAGAGCTAATTCCGGGAACTCAGTCATTCCTAATCTGAGTTAAAAATAATTAATATTCCACACACTTGTTCAAGCATAACAACAATGAAGTATATTTCAAATTATTTAGGTCACATAAGGTATACGAGGCAGTTCAATGTTTTTCTGTCCAATCCTTACACTCGAAAAAACATGTGAACAACATCGTCGATTACGACAGAAACAAGAAGTGCAATATATCTGTTTAACAAACTAATAATAATAATTATTATTATACTAATAATAAAGCTGTATGATCGATGTCCATTAATGGTGTTGAGAGAAGCTAGAATGCTTAAATTTCGCCCAGAAAGAGCTTTCGTAAATGTGCTAGAAAAACTAAAACTCGCTTCGCACATAAACACTGTTATATTTCAACGGAGGTGGTCTGTAAAAGGAATGTATATATATATATAAATTCTTTATAATACCGGTACTAAAAGGATACGAGAACCTAACCAGTTGGACTATATTGCTGACCTGAGTTACACAGATCGAATTCTATCAATGGATGCCAATGAAGCGAAGTGAATATTGAAAGATTAGTTTTACTTCACAAAAGATTGAAGCGGTCCTTAAATAATGATTGATAAATCCTCTGACGAGACAAAGTATCACATGAGGAGCATGAGCTTATAAGTTCACTGAAAATAGCCTAATACGTTTCTGTTTCATCTGGTCGTAAGGTAAACCAGGTATTTGTTATTGACAGAGATTTTCTTTTAAATTGAATAATGTAATGTGTTTGGACTCAGACATTTTAATTGGTAAATCTCTCTGTAAATCAGAGGTAGAGTGTCGGCCGCCGGATCTCAAGATCAGAGGTTTAATCCTGGCAGAGGTAGTCAGATTTTTTAAAGACGGAAAAATGTCCTTTTGACACTTCGTTTGCCGGCATATGAAAGATCTCTGGGGACGAATTTGGTGTTTACCAGAGAAAATAACTTAAAATCTGCCATAGGTCGTCGCTCACAGACACATTACTCTGCCATCTGGTAAAATAAAACGGAACTCATAAATTGACACGCATGAAGCCCAAATGGCGTCAAATAAAAGTGCCTGCACATTGTTGCTCAGAGCATACGATTATTATTATTATTATTATTATTATTATTATTATTATTATTATTATTATTATTATTATTATTATTATTATTATAACAATAGTGCGACTATAAATCTAACAGCTGAAATATACGTTTTTAAAACCTCCCAGTAAGGTAACTCTGTTAAATGGAATACCACTCGACCTACTCTTCTTTTATTTTCGTTGGCGAGAGAAAATTGTCATCAATTTATGAGCGGGTGTATCGGTTATAAATAATATTATTTTCTTCAAGAACCATACAGTATAAGCTGCCTTGTTGCTTTATTTCTACTCATTAATTTCTTCATTGTGAAACTGGTATCGCTACAAGCTAAACGAGAACTGTTTGCACTCACGCGAGATTTCCAATGCCGTTCCGTAATATTAACAGTAATTACAGTAATGAAATTAATCACGTCCATAGAAATTCACCATAAAGATGGATTTTATTGTTCACAATGATGCCAGTAAAGAACATATAATTGCCATATTGAATATAAGATTTCCTTCCGCCATATCGCAAGACTTTGTTGAAGCTATCATAATCTATCGATATCATTTTCTAATGAGTTTTAGCCGGAATGAGCCCTCGTTAATCGATATATTAGAAAGTAGAGGCTTCGCGGTGAAATAAAAGGCTTCTCACGTAGTAATTTTCAATATTTAGAGTATTTCCTGTTTACTTTCAGGGCAACGACTATCGAAACCGGTTTACCATTACTGATACTATTTCATACTGTCAAGATTGCATGCTGACAGTGACTGCTTCCGTTGGAAGGAACCGTATCAATTTTCAGAGGATCTGTCTGTTAGGTCATCAGCTCAGAGGCTGGCTGGATCCTCAAATAGCTACACCGAGGGTTATTCGGTTATAGGGAAATACCGATGGTGGCATTAAAATGAGGCGTATTAAGCACGATGAGGTGTGAAGTAGTTTGCCATTGCTTTCCTCATTTCAGAGGGTATTGCACTTCCATGTGTTGGAAAAAATACTACATCTTGTTAAGTGTAGTAGGATTGTTTTAATCTTGTTATTTTTCAACTATGAATTTATGTAGAAAATTTGGAGAAAGTGCAGAACTAAGAGCATAATACGGGAGAGGCTTAGGTGCTGGCTTCTTACCAGGGCAGCCGTGGTTCGAAACCCGGCCATTGCATATGGAATGTTTGAAATGAATGGTACATTATTTTGGTTCGTATTTCACGTAAAACTGTATGTCACGTGGCTATGGTCACGATATCAATAGTCACCTAAAACTACAAACATAGTTTGCATAAAAATTGACCACCGAACAAGTTGGCTACACCTCAATGGTCATGTGCTTGTCTGCACAAGCGTGGTGGTTTCGAACTTCACCGCCTAAAGCCCTGAAAATGGTTTTCCGTGGTTTCAGATGTTCACATTAGGCAAATACGTTAATGTATTAACATCGCAATTGCTATCTTCGCATTCCTTCTCTACCCCAGCCTTATCGGATGCGTTTATGCGTTACATAGCAAAAACCAAAAGTTCACTGTTAGAATCTAGTGAGTTTTCGGATGACATTCTGAAGTGAAAATACAGGAAGCCCCCTTATTTCACATTTCATAGCACATTTCTTAACTTATTCCATAGATTATTGCACTGAACATCGTTAGAAAAACCATATCACGCGAACATTAGGCTACAGGTCTGGTTTGTTGTTTAGTGGCTAGAGTTTCGTCTGTTGAGCAGGTGGTTCGCAAGCAAGCAGTTTAACTCTGTTATGTAAATTATAATTTTCTGCCGAATCCAAAAATGTCACTTCACAAATTTAAGCTACATGTATTCATCGGAATTATAACCACGGGCTTTTTGGTGATAAACTGGGCTGAGTGGCTCAGATGGTAGAGTCCAAGTTGGTGGGTTCAATCTCCGCTCAGTCCTGTGGTATTTGAGAAAGCTCAGATAAGCCACTCTCGTATAGGCAATTTACTCCTTCAGGATAATATTCTGAGACTTCGGCGTTTCCAAAATTCGTAGAAGGGGTTTAGGGGAAATAAAACCAAATAATGGCCCGTCTTCATACTACGAGAGTCTGAAGCAACTGAAAGCAATTCTGAAAGATAACTGAAATGGTAGGTGGTGACCTGAAAACTATTATTAACGCTGAATCAGTTGGACTCCTCACGTGACACCCAGTAATTCACTGTCCCAAGATACACAACCGTGAGTCAGTAGGCTTTCGTCCGAAAGACAGTTTTTGGACAATAAATCTGTATTTGTTAGCTTTTTTCACACAGTCGTAGACGATAACATTGTCTCCAAGAATGTAACAACTCAGTGTGTGGTTGTCGAATAAGAAGTTGTGATCCATTAGTCGTTTCCTGTTGTGGCTGTCAGTTTCTTTGTCATCTTGGCTTCCTTTCCGTGTTTTAATTAAATTTCATAGGATATATTTCATAACCAAATCTTACCATAGACAAAAACTATTCACTGACGAACTGTCTTGTAGGGTGTCATTATTCCGTAGTGGGGGAACACGAACAAGGAAGGACTAGACACTTTGAGAGTACTTACTGTAAATTTCATCATAATGGAGGGAGGATCCTCTTCTGCTGGAAACTGGAGCACCTGAACAAGTGTGTCGTTAGCTACGCACGGCCCGTGGACAGACTGACTGCAACAATTACAGGTATTGCAGCTTTTATACTCCGATTAAAAATATAGCACATTCACCTTAATAAAAAACAGAGAACACATCTGATGAAAAGAAAAAAAGTAGTATATACAGTGTCACAATGTTCCTTGTCTATCTCTTTTCTCTCTCACACACATCGTACGTATTTCTCCCTTCTCTCTCATGTAAAATAAAGCAGGTACCAAATAATGAAGAGAGGTTATTTTTTAAAATTATTGGTGTGATTGTACCTCTAAAGAGGGGAGGGGGTCAGGTCACTCCCTCCCTTTGGAGAGCCTTATGAGAATTCGCCATTGGTCAGAGGCCGGTTTTTCTGTTTTGTAAGCGACCTTCCCTGACTTCGCCTCGCCCATTCTCGCGGCCTTGTTTGCGCGTGGGGACTCGTCCGTCCCGCATACACGTCGTGTGTTGCACAAGTGGCGAGCGATTGGGGCCACCCTACGTCCATCACCTAGCGTAATGTCAGACTCCCCTTCTCGTGCCGACAGAGTGCATCGTATACAGTTAGAATATTCACTCCCTTTGTCGACCAGTGGTAGAGTGTTGGCGTCCGGATCGGGTTTAAACCCGGCAGAGGTAGTAGGATTGTTGCATGAAGTCAGCATGCTATAGTTCTTTGGTGACACATTTGGTGTATAACCGATAAAATTAATTAAAATTCAGTGGTAGTTCACCAAAAGAGAGCCCTGATTTTTCTACCATCTGGTAGTGGGAATTGACACGCTAGCAATCTACATGGCGTCAACTCGAGCCTGCACACACTACCTGACTGAGGACATACGATTATTATTTTTTCTTCTTCTTATTCTTAATTAACCTTTTATCTACATCTCACAGTGAAATGTTGACGAAATTCACTACCCATACCGTCCGGCTCCATGGCTAAGTGGTTAGAGTGCTGGCCTTTGGTCACAGGGGTCCCGGGTTCGATTCCCGGCAGGGTCGGGAATTTTAACCATAATTGGTTAATTTCGCTGGCACGGGGGCTGGGTATATGTGTCGTCTTCATCATCATTTCATCCTCATCATGACGCGCAGGTCGCCTACGGGAGTCAAATCAAACGACATGCACCTGGCGAGCCGAACATGTCCTCGGACACACCCGGCACTAAAAGCCATACGCCATTTCATTTCATTTCATTTACTACTCAGACTTAATAACTCTCCATTTCACGTAACAATTTAAGTTCATTTTGTAATCATTTTAATCTTGAAGTTTGCATTGATGAAGAGCATTTACTATCGACCATGTAAGTTGACAGGCAGGCTGAGTAGCACAGCTGGTTAGAGGTTAGTTTCCTATACTCAGTGTTGCGGAATCGAATTCAGACAAGATTTATTGACATTTAAGAGTACTGAAATGCGTGATGTCCTAACATCTAAATCTTTTCCAGACAAATGTCGAGCCAGATTATGAAACCCCAACTTGCGCCAGCTTGGGGAAGCGTACCAATAGCTGTCTGGGATGATGGCAAGCGATTAGACCTATACAGTGGGATGAAACGAACAGGGAAAGAGGAGATTCCATAGTAAACCATTCCCACCTGCGCTTTGTCCAGTACAAATGTCAGATGATGTAACGGAGATTTAAATTTGGCAAACAGCGATGAAAAGCGAACGTCTAGCCCTCCAAGCAACAGAGAAACCACAATTTAAATGTGAAAGACAGATCTTAGTACCTCAAAGTATCACCCCTCTATCCTATCCGATCTCCCTTGGTTAACTCTTTTTTCTTTACCGACCCCGACGGTATTAAGTTGCGAGGTCTAGGGAGTCTTTCATTTTCACGAACTTAATGGCTCTTATCTTCCCTTAACCGATACCTTCATTTTTCGAAGTGTCAGAATCCTTCCATTTTTCTGTCTGATTAGTGTTGTGTAGAGGATGGTTGCCTAGTTGTACTTCCTCTTAAAACAATAATCACCACCACCACTCAGCAGGCTGAAATTCCGGCATTATAAAACCTCATAAGACCAGTAATAGTTGATGAAACTTAGTACTTTCACCTCTTCTTCTTCCTTATAATAATATTGGTTTTACGTCCCACTCTTTTGGTTTCGGAGACGCTGAGGAGCCGGAATATTGTCCAGCAGGAATTATCTTTCGGCAATTAAATCTACCGAAACGAGGCTAGCGTACTTGAGAAACTTTAAATACCACCGGACTTAGCGGGTACCGAACCCGGCAACTTACGGACAGGAAGTCAGCTCTCATCCGTATTAAAATTACTTTATGTCGCATCGACACAGATAGGTCTTATGGTGACGATGGGATAGAAAAAGGCTAGGAGTGGGAAGGAAGCAATCGTGGCCTTAATTAAGGTACAGCCCCAGGCATTTGCCTGGTGTGAAAAAATCGAAAATCACGGAAAACCATCTTCAGGGCTGCCGACAGTGGGGTTCGAACACACTATCTCTCGAATACTGGATACTGGCCGCACTTAAACGACTGTAGCTATCGAGTTAGGTTCCATCCGTATTATTATTATTATTATTATTATTATTATTATTATTATTATTATTATTATTATTATTATTATTATTATTATTATTATTATGCGGCTTCTTGGCTGAATGATCATCATAGTGGCCTTCAATTCTGAGAGCTCCGGGTTTGATTCCTGTTTTGGTTGGGAATTTTATATTTGTCTACTTTATTCCTCTAGCCTGGGGGCTATATGTTTGTACTTGTCTTAGGGCACACCTTCATTTGTACACAACATATAAACCAGGGAAACAGGCAATAGTGAATACATCCCTCTACATGGAGTAGGCGTCAGGAAGAGCACCCGGCTGTAAAACTGGTCTAAATCCATACAGTGTGCCAACCCCAGGTAATTAGGAAAAGGCCGGGAAGAAGGAAAAGAGTTATTATTTTTATTATTTATTATTATTATTATTATTATTATTATTATTATTATTATTATTATTATCGTTATCATCTATGAGACGCATGGAACGTTGCATGCTAGAGTTGAGTAATTCGATGCCTGACCATGGCGTTTTTGGTTGATATCCTTAGAGTAAGTTATATTCACTGTCCATCACACTTGTGGAACATCAATATTTAAAATTTAATATTTAAAATGTATATCAAAGCAGAGTTTTAACCAAAAGTAACAAAAAAAGTTTAATGTCCCTTAATCTTCAGAGACACTGAGGTGTCGAAATTTTATCCCGTAGAAGTTTTATGCATGCCGAAAACCAACAGCATGGAGTTACCGTATTCAAGTACTCTCAGACACCGACAGGGATGGAACCCGCTACCTTAGGAATAGAAGAACAATGTCTAAATAAATGCCCAGCTAAAGTCGGCTGTGGCCAAAAGCTCCAGTTACACGAACTACTTCCGATTTGATAATGATATACGAGTAAATAATCAATCAGCTTCACCACCAAAAAGTGCACGAGACTGATGACTAATGCTATTTCTATCCTCTGTAGCTTCTTTTACAGGTGGTGTCCTGTAACATGATACCTTCTATCCGGTACACCAGTGGTTATTACCTAGATGACCTTACATATTATGACCTTACTATGTACATTGTAAGGACGACCAAATTATGAGAGGCAGGGAATTAAGTGGAAAGTGCCCGTGACCTTAGGGGAAGGTACCACCCGTTAATATACCTAAAGCACAAGTAGGAAACGGTGGAAATCAATATTGACAAGAGGAGATGAATTCCCCCTGGCTACGGAGTTCATGGATAGTGGTCCGGTCGAGTAGTTGGTATGTGCCGCGTTGCTCTAAATCTGCTTTCGGGAGACAGTGAATTCGAACCCCACCATTGGCAGCCCTGAAGATGGTTTTCCCTGGTTTCCCATTTTAATGGTGGGCAAATGCTGGGACTATAACTCACTAACTGCCGAATTTAAACTGTTTTCTGAATTTCGTAAAGCATCTAGTAGCCGGGAAAATTAATACCAAGTACACACTTGAATAACTATAATCTATCATGAGCCACAAATGGGGACGAGCCATAAGGAACCTCACCACAGGAATAGGAAATCATCTGTAAATACTAAATGCTATTGGGTGTAATCTACAAGCTGTAAGAAACAAGTAATCTACTTGAATATTGTGGATTGTCTATATAATAATATGACTTACATCGCTTTAAATGAAGAAATGTTTCAATACAGTGCTCTCTCTGCAAGTTACACTCCTCAAATTAAACAATTTAACATAATTTTATGTACAAGCTCGACCAACAACAGGTAGAACAAATCGGCACTGACAATGAAAGGAATGCTTTAAATTTGATACAGTAAAATAATCCCCAGGTGCGGAGCGTGGTAATTAATGGGTTAGCCACGGGTGCTTTCTTTCCATTTCCACCATCATCTAAAACCTATCTGATCGCGTAGTTAAACCACCAACAAAAGAAGGTAGTGGACAACGGTTTACTTTTTAAATGTTAAATGCACTCTCTCGGCTACGAAGACACCTCTGATTCTACGGTAGAAAGCTAAGGTCAAACCCTAATTTTCGATCTTGCGGCAATACTGCTGTAGTCCATTTAATCATAAGCAAGTGGCAAAATGGCAAAACCAGTTATTATTTCCATATAAAGTCTGGACAACATGAGAAATACAACCTTGCCTGCACGATTTAAAAAATGCAATGACGCGTTACTGTTCATAAATGTTTAAATTCATATTTGCAATAATCTTTACTACCAGTTGAGTATTTATGTATAATTATATAGCTAAACTAGTTTTCGCGAAGTAATCTCCTATTCAGTAGCTGTGGCTAAGGATATATTTCTGGTACGGACACAGCAAGTGATTTATCGCGGGTGATGATGTTAACACAGTGAGAAGTAGCAGTTCCAAATTCCTAAACAAGCTACCAGCTTACCATTTTGGGTTACCGAGCTTAAATAATTTAACGTCATCTGAATACTGTTTCAATTAAACCGCTTGGACTGCACAATACACTAGTTACGAATGCAAAGTAGCCTACGGTATTACTTGAAGTGATGCTGTCGATAGTTGTAATTAGAGATATGCCTTCTTTTAGAATCTTATGGTATTTTCTGTACCGAAAATAATAGGGCACGTTATCTCAGACAACATCTATAAGTAACTTATCTTAGTGAATCTTGTGCAATTCTGAGGATTGTAGGGGAAAGATTGGCGAAGGATACCTTCTACATTTAATTCTGTTGCGATGACGCACAATGCCCTTTGACACTTCAACCTTCGGAATGTTAAACACGTGCCCGGTCAAACTGCCTCGTCTTGACCTACATTACGTATTCCATGGCGTGCTTAAACTGTCATTTAGATTTCCACTTTGAGAGCACGTCGGATGTCTTATGTCATTTACTGGCAATATTTGAAAACCATTTCCTGCTCGCAATAATCAAGGTCATGCCCTACTTCCCTCGTATATCAAACATATATACCTTATAAAACAAATTTCCTTTCTTAATATTATTTGCTGATTAAGAATCCAGTATATTGACAAGAAACCTTTTATATATAAGTAATAATAATAACAACGTAAACGTTTCCACCTTTTCAATACTAAAATATATTCACAAAATTATAAATTACACGGTGCTAGTTTCGACCCATCTAGGGGTCATCATCAGCCGTACCGTGTAATTTATAATTTTGTGAATATATTTTAGTATTGAAAAGGTGGAAACGTTTACGTTGTTATTATTATTACTTATATATTATTCTCAGTTCAATACGGACCAAAAACATGAAATTCATAACCATTAAAGAAACCTTTAGTTTAATCGATCTCTTCATTTTTGAAGTATTGTTCGTTTAATCAGGAGTAAATTTTACGAACCGTCATGAATAAATTCGTTATTCGTAGTCTGGCAACAGAGCAATAGATAAGAATGTCACTGTTAGCTTTTAGAGCCAGAATTGCTGTCTTTCCGGATCGGGCATCCTCTTATTGACTATAACAAGACTCAGAGTGCCATACCACAATTTCAAACATGTCTCGAGCGCGTGATCGAACCTGTCTCTACAAATAGCTTTGAATCTAGATTCTGGTAATAAACATGGTCATTTCACACTCTAAGAGAAAATGATTTATAAAATCATTAGAATGGACTTTGTATTGATATAAGATATCAGCCAAATTCAAAATCCATGACTTTTATGACTGTGCTTTGTTACGTTATTAGACAAAATTACCAAGAAAGAAAAAAAATGAGACTGAAAGCTTGTATTAATCAAACATTGATAACTGCTTTCTCACATCATTAAACGTCTGACTCGTTGGCTGAACGGTCAGCGTACTGGCCTTCGGTTCAGAGAGTCCCGGGTATGATTCCCGGCCGGGTCGGAGGTTTTAACCTTAATTGGTTAATTCCAATGGCACGGGGGCTGGGTGTATGTGTTGTCTTCATCATCATTTCATCCTCATCATGACGCGCAGGTCACTTACGGGTGTCAAATAGAAAGACCTGCACTTGGCGAGCCGAACCCGTCCTGGGATATCCCGGCACTAAAAGCCACATCATTAAACAAGTACTAAGAAAGAAAATCTGGGGCTGAAGACATGTCTTAATCAAACGTAAGACTGCTAACAAATTGTTCCTCCCAAACTTCACGCTGGAGGAGTAGGCTATTTTCTTAAGCCCATAGTAAACATGTTAGAATATTTCATGAGTAAAGTTATGTAGTCAGCAAAAACATTTTGACTTTTTACAAGTGGTTTAACTTCGTATTAAAACACACAGGGTTTTCGGCGTCGATGGGGTAGAAAAGAATTGAGCACATTTGAGAAGGTGCTCCAGATAAAAAGACGATTGACTTCTCTTAAAACTAGGTGATTTATATTTTAATATCTTGTATTTATACTGGTTTGGCATTCTGTTTAAATGGAAGAATCTGATATAGCATAGGGTTTCATTTTTCGCAGTGCAATTGTACAAAAACAGTTTCGTTTTACAAGTATGTTTTTCCTCAAGAGTGAGTACCCTAAAAGAACTTTTCATAATTAAATATTTCTCCATAATACGGTATTTAAACAAAGAAGTGCGGAGAAATAAATATTGTAGATCGCCAAGCCGAGCGGTATGAACCGTCCTCGTCCAGTCTTAAAGGACGTGTTTTTGATACTCTGTCAATAAATCGAGAACTTTAGGAAGGATATTTCTACTTCTGGAGACACTTGATCCTAAACCTCCTGCAGCTTACTACAGAAATGAGTACCAAGTTAAACATTGAGAGAAATGGTGTCCAGAAAAGGAGCTCTCACCTCTTCAGCGCCGAGGTTTGTGTATAGAAGAATCCTTTACCTTCCACTCCTCAGTACACCATCATAGATTGTAAGGGATGTGGCATGTTCTTCAAGTAACCTAACCTTTCACACGAATGTATTTCTTACACCATTCCATGTCATTTTCGTTGGAATATATTAAATCCTCTAAGACTGAACCTGAAAACTAACCGTCTATCCCAACAGATCATGGAATGACACCGTAGTTTCTCCAGCAAAAAACCAGTACGAGAAACACAGCATTATATTTGATGATGATGATGCTTGTTGTTTAAAGGGGCCTAACATCTAGGTCATCGGCCTGGCATTATGTTTATAGTTTGAAGTATATCGATCCTGATTCGAAAAGCAGTTGCATTACCCGGCTTTATGTATGTTGTCTGAACCGCACAGTTGTTGTGAGGTCGGTGACCGTGTTTGTTTCGATTGGTAAACCCTGACTAAGCAGATTTTAGAGGTCTATTTCTGTATGATGTAACAGAAGGCTTTAATGTCTTGCTTACAGTAAGTTACCACACAGAATGACAGGAAGTACAGTGTGAACGTTTAGAAGTCAGCATGAGTAGTGAATTGTACTCGTAATACATTCCTTTTCTATGTGTCGTGCTTAGCTAGTAATTAAGATATCTAGGCAGTTGGTTCCTTCGATCACAAAAGTGGAAAAGTGTGTGATGAAGGAATCGCCTCTGAACATTTTTAGCCTGTGATGTGTCTGTAAAGAAGCTGTGTCATATCGGTGCAACTAACTTACGCTAGGGTCTTTCATTTAGGTCTTCGTCTAGTTAACTCTCGTTCTTTTCAGAGAGGGAAGATATTTAGTTTGCATGGATTACATCCTTCGTTTTCCCATGTCTCAATCTCTTTATTTACCTTCTTTAGTTATTCGTTGAACATCGTATTGTTAATGTCTTTTAAGGTGAATTAATACCAAAGTTTTCTAACACACAGCTTAAACTCATTTATCCAATTTTCGTTATGCTATTACGATACTGCAGACCTTCGAAGGGTCCCGGTAGAATTGAAGGTGAGAACTTCCACTACTCGCAAGTGGGACTGAGTACTTAGCTCTATTACTGACTTTCTATAACCAAACCTGTACTTTCTCACATTGCAGAGTTAGCGAACCCCATTGACAAGTGTCTCTCGAGAAGTGGATGATTCCTTTTTAATTTCTGTGTTTGATGTTAAACCACTTGATGGAGAATCGATTCCACGTTATTTCCGTTGAAGCAAATACGTCTTTCTCAATCGACTATTGAGTGATAGGCCTTAAATATGACATCTCAATTAATAACACCATTGATTGAATTTTATATCCAAGAGGCTGAACATTTTTTTTTTCAGCCTTGTTTTGAAAGGCAGATGTACTTACTAAGACAAATTTTCGGAAAGGGCGATTAATGGTAATGAAACATGAAGTTTATTGATACTTTACTGTTGTAACTTGTGTCTAGGAATGCAAACCAGAAAATGTTAGAGGTTAAACGTTGAATCTCCATATTTATACTTTGCTCAGTATCAATAGGTTTACTGTCAGTTTAACGAACCTTTTCCTAGGTAAACATTTCTGTATCGTTTTACGCTTTTAAATTACAAAGCAATTGAGGGATCGTTAAATATTTAGCTTTGGTTAACTTGCACAGAAAGGAAGAAACCAGAAGCTTTTGAAATGTGGTGTTATTGGGGAATGTGGAAGATGCTAATGCTTTTTTTGGAAAACAATGTAGAAGATAATGGTAGGGGGAGGTCAAGACATTATTATGCCAAACATATTACAGTAGGTCCACCTCTGTGATGTAGTGGTTAGTGTGATTAGCTGCCACCCCCGGAGGCCCGGGTTCGATTCCCGGCTTTGCGACGAAATTTGAAAAGTGGTACGATGGCCGAAACGGGGTCCACTCAGCCTCGGGAGGTCAACTGAGTAGATGTGGGTTCAATTCCCACCTCAGCCATCCTCAAAGTGGTTTTCCGTGGTTTCCCACTTCTCCTCCAGGCAAATGCCGGGATGGTACCTAACTTAAAGTCACGGTCGCTTCTTTCCCTCTTCCTTGTCTTTCCCATCCAATCTTCTCATACCGCCGCAAGGCCCCTGTTCAGCATAGCAGGTAAGGCCACCTAGACGAGGTACTGGTCATCCTCCCCAGTTGTATCCCCCGACCCAGAGTCTGAAGCTCCAGGACACTGCTCTTGAGGCGGTAGAGGTGGGATCCCTCGCTGAGTTCGAGGGAAAAAGCGACCCTGGGGGGGGGGGGTAAGCAGATAAAAAAGAAGAAGAAGAAGATTAGAGTAGATTAAGGATGCAGTGGCTACGTAGAAGAAGTTAACAGGATAGGGTGAAATGGGGAACTGCATCAAATTAATCTATAGACAGATGGCCCGAACAACAGCGACAATTATTATTATTATTATTATTATTATTATTATTATTATTATTATTATTATTATTATTATTATTATTATTATTATTATTATAATATTGGTGTAATACTCCCTTTATTTTAAAATATACATTATATCAAAGTTTATTCATGACGGCTTTCGAAACCAGAATGTGTTTAAAAACAGTACGAACTGAAGCCATGCTCATCTACGTATAGCCCATAGAGGGGTGGAATGTAAAGTCTTCCACTATCTGTAATCTCAGCCCCAAGTGCGATAGGGCGGCTAGTTCTACGCCTAGTCTTCTTTTCCGCCAGAGCGTGGTGTTCATTTTTGTTGTAAGTGTATTGAATGTCAACACAATGTGCCACTCTAGAATTGGTAATCCCGTTTCTAAATTGTCTTTGACTTACTGAAGGGGAACTGAACCCACGTCCTTCCAGGTAAACCGAACAGGGCTTTACCGCCTCGGCTAAGTAGCCTCTCCGTATCAGCTATGTATGACTGACAAATCTTCAGTCCAAATGCTGGTCTGATCCTCAAATGACAGCACAAAAGTTGATGCGATTATAAAGAAAACGCAGAAGCTGGCTGGGGCGCCATAATGAGGCGAACAGGGCATAATGAGGAGTAAGGTAGTTTGCGATTGCTTTCCTCAGTGGACCAGTGAGCTACTGCAGAACGCCAGCGTTGTGAGTAGCATCTTGCGTAACATCCAGATGCTCTCGTAGTACTCCCAATGCCACTACTCAGCATTGCCCATTCCTCAGCAGTTTTCAAACTATCACTGCCATATATGGGAATGATACCGGTGTGAGCTATATTTTGCTCTGGCCTATGCTAAGAGATAGACGCAAAAACAATTATTGTTATTATTTTTATTATTATTGTTGTTTTAATGGACATAACCTCTAGGTCATTGGTCTGAATGAAAACAAGAAATAGCAATAGGCGAGTATCAGTTATACGATTATAAAATACGAAATTCTACACTTCCATAGCGTTGTATCTCCATGCTAGCATTGATTAAGGAAAGAAAATTCGATGACACTTTGCTTTGTTAATTACGTTTTCCGAATAGCTACCGCTACCCAGGGCTACCTATGCGAAGTCTTTACAGCTGTATTATAATGTTTGAAACTCATTTAAAGTTGAAATTGTACCTGGAGCGTGGCTCGTATCTTAGCATGTCATACGTGCTTTGTCACAATAATGTTCTCTAAACGGTGCTTAGCGGGGAGTTTACGGGACATGATGTAATTACGTTCACGAGTTATGGCGGGAGGTAATGAAGACGTTATGAATGGTTTTCTGCCTACACAGTTACTACAAGGTCTCAACTCATTTTGGGATAAGTTTAATTTATTTTTAAAACTAGTTCTCTCCACAAAATGTCCAAATGTTTCAATATACATATTTATAGGATATTCTCAAGAACTTTCCGAAAACAAAATGACAGAATATGATTTTCTCAGCCTTACAGATCAAGATTAGTTTAATTGTTATGAAATTTCCGCCACGACCGAAGGGTTGAGTGCAACGTAGTGACTTGTATTTCTATAAAAGTTAGCGAGAACACGGAGGTATATTGCAACAACGGTGATGGAAAACTATACCATTGGAGGAAAATCTACTTGTTCATGTGGATAATTCGCTTTCTGGAAATCACCAACTGGAGAACCGGTTTCTTTGTGAGAGTTATTAAAATCAGTGGCGACTGGCAATCAAGGGTGTTGATCTATGAGGACATCCTAATAAATCGAAGCTAATGTTACACTATAGTACATCCTATTTCATAACACCCTTTTTTAACGGACATTTCTTTACTAGGTGCTCGTCTCATATGTTCAAGTTTGTGGGTTCGTATCCCAGCCAAGTCAGTTGTCCTTTAGGAACGCTTAAACGAGACACTTCCTTCATGTTTAATTTGCTGTCAGTTTTAAGAAAGGCATTTCCAGGGCAAAATTCCGGCACTCCTTGTCTTTTAACATCTAAGTTATAGCAAATGGAGGGACGGTAACATATAACAATAAGTAACAACGTTATTGGGTTTGCGTCCCACTTTTTATTTTTTTCAGTTTTCGACAACGCTGAGTTGCCGGAATATTCTCCTTTAGGAGGTAAATTTACCGAGAAGAAGCTAGCGTATTTCAGTACTTTCTAATAGCCCTCGATTGAACCGGGATCAAACCCCCCAACTTAGGCTGAGAGGGCAAGCATTTCACCGTCTGAGTCGATCAGTCTGGCAAACACATAACATTACTACAATAAAAACAAAGTGTGAAAATGGCTAAACATTTTAAGTTTAGAATTTCGCGAAGGAACCTATGTTGAATTCTGTACAGAATCGCAAGTGTCAAGTATCTTAGAATGATGACGAAAAGATCGTATGCGAAGTTAATGAAGGAATTTGCATGAATTAACTTTCGATTACAGTTAGTAAGGAGCCGGTCCTGAGGTGTAGGTATAGCGTGTCTGTCTCTTACCTGAAGGCCCCGGATTTGATTCGCTGCCAGGTAAAGAAATTTTACCTCCAATCGTATTACGTGAGAACAATTGAGGAGCTATCTGACGGTGAGATAGCGACCCCGGTAACCAAAAATTGGTGTCCCGAGATTTAAAAAAAGTTTTAGATCTAATTATACAAAACAAACCAGAAAATTTCGACTTTGTAATTCTTTCTCACTGGCTGTCAAATTCTCATGAACGCAGATTAGAGAATTTTCCCTCCTGTGCATTCTAGATTTTGAAAATTCATAATATACTGTAAATAAAGCTTGCGGGGAAGTAGCAGGGGGAGGGGGCGTCATTAGCTCAGTGGCTTAGCTGTTGGCTTCCCATCCGCAATGCTGAGGTTCGATCCCGGTCGGTTCTGGGTCGAGATTTACATCTTGAGAATCACGCGACATCAGGAAGCGCATCCAGTCTTAAATCACCAGCCAGAACCAAAATGAGCCTGGCTGGCTCCAGTGACCGCAGAAAAGATTGGAATAAGCTGAGGAAAGTTTAACGCTCGCAGAACTGTCATCTACTTGTCATGCTTTTCCTAGTCTCCAAGACTAATGACTTGCATAATATTTTACTCGTAATTTTTATTAACATAATAATTAATATCTTGATTATCTTTAACATATCATTTAAAATATTCCTCAGTGGCGTTTACTTAAAAGAAGACCGGGAGAGGTGGCTGTGTGGTTAGGGCTGCGCAGCTGTGAGCTTGCATCCGGGAGATAGTGGGTTCGAACCACACTGTCGGCGGGCCCGAAGATGGTTTTCCGTCGTTTCTCATTTTCACACCAGGTAAATTCTGGGGCTGTACCTTAATTAAGGCCACGGCCGCTTCCTTCCCACTCCTAGACCTTCCCTATCCCATCGTCGCCGAAAGACCTAGCTGTGTTATTGCGACGGAAAACAAATTGTAAAAAAGAAGAAACCGGGTGAGTTGGCTGTGCGGTTAAGAGAGCGCAGCTGTGACCTTGCATCCGGGAGATAGTGAGTTCGAACCCCACTGTCGGCAGCCCTGAAGATGGTTTTCCGTGGTTTCCCATTTTCACACTTGGCAAATGCCGGGGCTGTACTTTAATTAAGCCCACTAGGCCTTTGCTATCCCATCGTCGCCATACGACATATCTGTGTCGGTGCGACGTAAAGCAAAATAGCAAAAAAAAAAAAAAAGATCAAATTAAGGCGGTAATATGAAGTGCTCATCTCAAGTGCTACAGGAATCAACAGCAAAAATCACAGACGAGAATAGACTAAGGGTGGTAAAGTAAATATAATTTATTAGGCCTAGTCCAATACTTTTCCCACGTTGATTTTGACAACCAACTCAGTCGAATATTAAGATAATCTCTTACTAAAATTCTCAAACATTTTGTATGTTTTCAGATATGGCCTAAATACTGTAACTCGAGGACAATCAATCAATCAATCAATCAATCAATCAATCAATCAATCAATCAATCAATCAATCAATCAATCAATCAATCAATCAATCAATCAATCAATCAATCAATCAATCAATCAATCAATCAATCAATCAATCAATCAATCAATCAATCAATCAATCAATCAATCAATCAATCAATCATTTAGGGTTGTCCCCCAGGTGGCATATACCCTGTAAATTGTTTACTTAGTCTTTTCTTAAAGTATTCGATTCGCAAACTACTCTTTCTATAAATGAATATCATCCCCAGTTTGTCCTCTTGAATTACTACCTTTAAAAGCTCCCCTCAAGCTTGTTCGTCTACTAATGTCATTTCACGCCATCTCTCAGCTGATAACTCGGATCATACCGCTTAGACGAGCAGCACGTTTCCTAACTCTCAAGTCTTCTCAGTACAAAGCGTGCAACATATTCTTGACACTGCCCTCTTGTCGGAAATCACCCAGAAAAAGTCGAACTGCTTTCCTTTGGATTTTTCTCAGTTCTCGTATCAAGTCATCCTGGTGTGGTGTTCCCGTACACTGGAACAATACTCTAATTGGCGTCTTACCAGAGACTTAAATGCCCTGTCCTTTACATCCTTACTACAACCCTTACATACCCTCATCATCTTAACTTTGTTTACGAGGTCGAACGGTAGATTCAGAGTGGGTTTCGTCCCTTAAGAGTCCAACAGCTCTGTACTCTAACCGGCCAACCGTGCAGAGGAGAGGTGGCCACGGATCTACCGTGGCTCTACGCCTCTGCATTCGCTAGACGGTACGGGGGCATAGGGCTGGACTTCACGCCTGGCCCCACCCGTCGGCTGTCCTGAGAATGGTTTTCCGTGGTTTTCCATTCTCCTGCACTAAGGCGAATGCCGGGACAGTTCGTAGTGTAGGCTACGGCCAACCACCCCCTCACTTTCTCCGCGCATCTCCTTCACCGTAACAAATCTCCCGGCATGAGAGACGGCGTCACCGTCTAAGAGGCCCGCCTTCCCCTTCAGGGAAGGATTGAAAACATTTAGTAGTAGTAGTATTAGTTGTTTACAACCTGGTTAACATGATTACCCCAACGGAAATCTGTTCTTATATTGACACCTAAGTACTTAAAGTGATCCCCATAGTAATTAAAGCCGAAAGCACTTTTTATTAGAAAATAAATCCTAAAGCGGAAACTTAATAAATTAATAACAAGGACCGTATGGTCTGAGCTACCGTGTGCAGGCAATTTGATGTGTAGAATTTTAAGCTGCTTGTGTGTCAATTTCGACGTTCAAGTTTCTACAACCAGATGGCAGAGAAACTGGAACTGGAGAGGTTGGGTGAACACCAAACGTGTTTCCAGAGATATTTTGCATGTTGACATCGTAAGACGTGGGGTGTCTCACGGACTTCTTTCGCCTTTCAAAAATCCGACTACCTCTGTTCTTTGAACTCACACTCCTGGGATGGTGGTGGTTGTGGCGATGGTGATTATTGTTTGAAAAGGAGGTACAACTGGACAACCTTTCTCTCTTAACACTAATCAAGAGAGAAAAGGGAAGAATTCCAACTTAAAGAATGAAAGTATCGGAAAAACCAATGAAGGACATGAAATTTAATCACTCGCTGGGCCTCGCAAAACTAATGTCATGAAGGACAGGTATTGAGCAAGGAAGGTCGAATACAGAATACGAAAGTGAGGAGACTGGCCAGGTTAAGTTAGGAGTCCCGTGATCAACCCACGTATCCAATTGAGGGTCCTTTTAATTACTTCCTAAGGCAGGCAGGGACTACCTTGGACTTTTTTCACCACCCCTACCTGGAAGGGGTGCAATCTTGGAAGCCACCACTGATCTATGGACGTAAATGGCAACTTAATACTATTACTTCACTCTCCATCAACTGAAATATCAGAAATAACTGTTATTTAGTGTATCTAGTGGCAAATCACCTGATTGAATCCCCTGCTATTGCATAACTCTGAAGTGGTGACATATTCATTGTTATGAAGTGTTATTGAATAAAACTGTCGGGGAAACAGGGGGTATTGGAGAATGACTGAGAAGTTTTCCTATTTGCCAAGTAGAAATTTCATAACGAAACACTTACAGGTTGTTAACAATGCCTTATTGAAATTCCTACCATGAATGAAAATATGTAGATAATTATACTGAATTGTGCTTGTAGAGGAGGTTCCCTCGAAACATTCCACTGTAGTAAAAGAGAAGCGGCATCTTGGATGTTGTTATGTAAGTAGACATACACCGTAATTCGATGGTCGAGGTTGCGACTAGGAAAACCTTGACAATACCCGGATTCAAACCCACGGTCATTCCTTGGGAATTTATAGCCTAATAATATAACCTTGATATATCGGATGTCCAGTCTATTGAGAGTGTACGCATTATATTATTGTAAATTGAAACTCAATACCTGTGTGTATGTTGCTTCCTTGTATTCTTTCTGCCATTATTATTATCCGAATAAATGTAAAAGGATGAATTTATGAAATTGAGGCCCCTCATTGTTTTTTACCGTAGTTGGACTAGATGATTGTTTTAAATAATTTACAGAATAAGATAATGTTTACGGGTTTTGAATTTTAAGTCGCATGATGTTTATGTAATGAGATTTATTCTTTATGTAAAAATTGGTCATATAACCTAAATGGCGTTCAGAAAGTTTGATAAGAGTGTTCTGTTTTTATTTATTTTACAATTGGCGCTTTTCGTGGCATGGACTGAGATAGCTCTTATGGCGACGACGGTATAGGAAAGGGCTATGAGTGGGAAGGAGGCAGTCGTGGCCTTAATTAAGGTACAGCCCCAGTACTTGTCTCTTGTGAACATGGGAAACTACGAAAAACCATCTTCAGGGCTGCCGACAGTGGGGTTCGAACCCACTATTTCCCGGATGCAAGCTCACCAGCTGCGTGCCCCTAACCGCACGGCCAACTCGCCCGGTCAAGTGAGTGTTCTGTTAATGTACTATGAGGACTGTGGATGAACTTGACGAAGTTCGAATTTAATAATCGAACCGAGGACCCGCGCTCCTCCGCAACATTCGTTATAAATAGCCCAGTAACGTGTCTTGATATGAAATTGCTCCATGCGCTGCCCGAGTACTTTTTGAATGTCTACATTTAGGATTGCCAATGGCCGTAGCCGTGTTGAAGCACCGGGTCCCGTGAGATCTCCGAAGTTAAGCAACATTGGGCTTGGTCAAGATTTGGATGAGTTGCCACGCACTCTTGGTGGGGGTAAGGGAATGGAGGAGCGGAAAGAAACTGGCCACCCTACCGTATATAAACTCCGGCTCAGGCACATCTCTGCGGAGGTTCAGACCTGCCTTCGGGCAGAATACACCCTTATCTTACTTTTAGGATTTGTATTACCTCTTAATTATGTGTCAAGTGTTTTTTGTAGATTTCTTTATCGTGATGTTGATTCTTATTTTACCAAATATTTTGTATTTTTCAAGTTATTATTGTGAGTTTAATAAAACGTTTAGATTTTAGATTAGTTTGTTTCGCATGGAGCTTTGTCCTTGTTGCAGCCTATATTGTCTGGAAAGTAGAAGATCCTTTTAAAGAAATAACACAAATCAGTGGTAACTCTATGTGTTCACGTGACACCCTATATATATGATGTACATGATTCCAACTGTCATTGAATCTGCCGCCAATTAGTCTGGCGAACTCGAAAACTGTCATTCAACACTAATTTTGGTCATCTCGAACATTTTCTTTTTCACCCCTTCCTCCTCCTCCATACCAATGGAGGCAAACATTGGACTTAACGGCATCCAGAATGTCACAATTCACACAAGCGATCCCAAATGTATGGATCTGACACTAACATTCGATGATTTTACATGTCACTCCATTCCCACTCTCAACCGTAGGGGTGCTAGGGGTGTCATACCTCCACAGTATTCTCAAGATAGTAAGTCATATGTGTTCGAAGTTTGGTTGAGAGCTATGCTGGTTCATACTACACATACATCCATAATCTCGGTCATTTCAGACATTTGCGTTTTCACCCATTTTCACTCCCCATGCCGATGGAGACTTAAACGGCATCCAGAGTGTCACTATTATTCTCAGCGACTCCAAACAGTGCGGATTCGGTGCTTATATTGGTCGTTTATGATGATTTTCAAACATCACTCTCCCTCCCAACCTTCAAATGTATGGGTGATGATGATGTCTTATCCTCACAGTATTTTTCTCCAGATAGTAAGTCATTGGTGTAGCAAAGTTTGGTTGAGATCTATGCTGGAACATACACACACATATACGTAATCTAGGACATTCTGAACATTATTTTTCACCCATCACACCTCCAGCTGCGGTGATGGTTAACTTGGACGTAAATATCGTCCGGAGTGTCATCCCTAGGGGTGTCTTACTCCCATAGTATATCTCTCCAGATAGTGTTAAGTCATATGCGTACCAAGTTTGGTTGATATTGTAGGTTTGCCAATAGTCGCCGTCATTTTTAATCGTTTAGCTTCGCCGGTATCGGTACGTAAAGATATTGCTCCTTAATTGTATGCAACCCGCTAACTAGATTACGTATTGCAGGCTAGGGTAAGCCTTTTCCTGCTCTTGTTGGAGAGGTTATTTAGTTCTTTGATCTTAGGATCACTAAAAGCTGACTGAACTTAGGAGAGCTGTTCATTGCCTCCTGATTCACCGGCGAGTAATTCCGGAGGAAATAAAACAAAAATGAAGTAAATCGGTCCATTAGAGTGGATGGATGGGCTGGACAAATCTGTTTTAGTAAACTTTTGTATGTATAGAAGGTGGCTCGAAGATTCTTTCCTCAAATGCTGAGGAATACGGCGGAATTAAGTGAGACACCATGACTTGGATCTAGTCATTCGACTCCCTACTGAAACTTCATACACTCATACTAGAACTTGATAGAATTTCAGCACATAGGAAGTAGGAAAACCATTCGGCCCCAGGAATTCGACTCGCTTCACAGAAATTTCTGACCCATTGCTCTTCGTCACTTTTTCCTCACGATCATTCAACCTCTCTTAAAATACTGCTCTCCTATTTGGACAACAGCCTCCCCCTCCAATACTAAGCAGTTAGACAGAGCGGTGTCCTTCTTTGCTGCAACTGTAAGGAACAGAAACCCCAAGCTCAGAAACCTGTCTACGCAGCAGGTATTAATGGCAATTAATATGTCACCGCTGCATATCAGGCGACAGGTAGCTGACCTGAGTTTCCTCCACGGGATCTTAAATGGGCATTACCGCTCGGAACATCTTGTCTCATTCTTCTCTCTCCGTGTTCCTTCCCGCTCCACCAGAACCAAAGACCTTCTCCACATTCCCCAAACTCAGCACTCAATACTTTAACGATCTTTCCTAATCCGCCTCCAAACACTCTTTAACAATATTAATAGGAGACAAAAGCTTGATATAGCATCAAATAAAAGTGTATTCGAGAGGTGTGTAAATAGTCTCTTAACGATAAGTTGATGTGAAGGGATTATACCGCCATCTTGACCCACGACGACTTGACTATGAACATGGACATTCTCATGGTTTTCGATTTGGACAGTTGTTATGAGTAGGCTGTGTACCTGATCTTGTTATATTTTGTTATGTTTGTTATATTTTATTATGAAAGTTTACGTTTGTTAAATAGTCTGTTGGCAGTGCAAGTGAAATTTGCTCAGTGTAGCTGTATCTTGTGCTTCGTTAATAAATAAATAAGTGTCAAATTGGTCCATGGTGCTTCGCCGATGGTGCATTATTAAATTATTGTAGAAATGCATCGTTGTAAAAATAAAAACAGCAGAAAATATCGATGTGTATTGACACTATGTACGCTGAGTCATGTAACATTCACTTGGCGAACTCTTCTACTTTCAGCAAACAAACAAACTCGTGGCGCAAGAGCCCATTAGGGCCTTGGTCTGCCAAGACGACTGCTGCCCAACCAGATGGTTCGCAGTTATTAAGAGTGCCATGTGGTCAATATGACGATATCCTCAGCCGTAATGCTTGACTTTCTTGACTGGGTCCACTGACTCTCGTATCATGTAGCTCCTCAGTTGGTCTCACGATGCTGAACGACCCAGCCCTTAGTCTGGATTTAAAAATACCTTGACTGCATGTGAATCGAACCCGACGCCTGCGAGAAATAAGCAGGATGCTATTCGACAAATATTGGAGGTGCCCTTCCACTTTCAACGCGCCTATTAATAGTAGCAAACTTGGTAGCCGGATGCTAACTCATGTTACATGACCGTATTAGGAGACTACTCTGTACGGAATGTAGTGGCTATTCTGACCATGATTACGTTCATTTGCTTTTCATTTGCTCCATGAACATTCTATTAAACTTCATCATTTCAGGTGCCAGAATATCAGTACCAAATCTGTTTCTTAACAATTACGCAATAATACCGATTATATTGGACAGTCGGTACATTAACGTGTAAATAGAATCAATCAATCAATCAATCAATCAATCAATCAATCAATCAATCAATCAATCAATCAATCAATCAATCAATCAATCAATCAATCAATCAATCAATCAATCAATCAATCAATCAATCAATCAATCAATCAATCAATCAATCAATTAATCAATCAATCAATCAATCAATCAATCAATCAATCACCATCGACCTGGATTTAGCGCAGTAGCTCAGGTGGCAGATTCCCTACCAGTTGTTTACCTAGGTTTTTTCCTACCGGGCGAGTTGGCCGTGCGCGTAGAGGCGTGCGGCTGTGAGCTTGCGTCCGGGAGATAGTAGATTCGAATCCCACTATCGGCAGCCCTGAATATGGTTTTCCGTGGTTTCCCATTTTCACACCAGGCAAATACTGGGGCTGTACCTTAATTAAGGCCACGGCCGATTCCTTCCAACTCCTAGGCCTTTCCTATCCCATCGTCGCCATAAGACCTGTCTGTGTCGGTGCGACGTAAAGCCCCTAGCAAAAAAAAAAGTTTTTTCCTAAATAATTTTGAAATTTCTCGAATATCTGCCATGGTAAATTACTCCAAACGCTAACTCCTCTTCCTATAAACGAATGTTTGTCCTTTCTAATTCATATTGTGATCTTTCCTACTTTCACAAACACCACTCAAACTTATTCGTATCGTCATTCCACGCCATCTCTCCACTAATTTTTTTTAAAATTTCGTGTGGCTATTTCTAGCCGAGTGCAGCCCTTGTAAGGCAGACCCTCCGATGAGGGTGGGCGGCATCTGCCATGTGTAGGTAACTGCGTGTTATTGTGATGGAGGATAGTGTTATGTGTGGTGTGTGCGTTGCAGGGATGTTGGAGATAGCACAAACACCCAGCCCCCGGGCCATTGGAATTAACAAATGAAGGTTAAAATCCCGGACCCGGCCGGGAATCGAACCCGGGACCCTCTGAACCGAAGGCCAGTACGCTGACCATTTAGCCAACGAGTCGGAGATCTCTCCACTGACAGCTCGGAACGTACCACTTAGTCGATCAGCTCGTCTACTTTCTCCCAAGACTTCCCAACCCAAACATGCAAAACTTTCATAACTCTACTCTTTTGTCGGAAATCACCCAGAACAAATCAAACTACTTTTCCTTGGATGTTTCCAGTTCTCGAATCAAGAAATCCTGGTGAGGGTCCCATACACTAGAAGCATACTCTAATTTTATTGTTGTCCTACCAGAGACTTACATGTCCTCTCATTTTCATTCTTACTGCAACCTCTAAATGCCCCCATAACCATGTGAAGAGATCTGTAACATTCATTTATGTTCTCCTTTATGTGATTACCCCAATGAAGATCTTTCTTTTTATTATGAGAGTTATGAGGTATGATGATGATTATTTCAGTTCTCTAAAATGAATTAACAACTAAGGATGATTCCCGATGCGAATATGAACCAATAGGTACCCTACAATAAAATTCATGTCTCAGGTGTTTGTACGTGGCTCAAGAGTTGTCTGTGATTCTACATAACCTGCTTCCATCCCAGTGCCAGGTCGGGAGATGAAACCTTGGCTTTTCATGTCTATTTCATACTTGTAGGGCAATGAATGTTAGTAATTATTTCTGGATAATATCTCTCCTATTTCCACTTTTCTCAACGTAAGTTTAATATCGAGTCATCGAGATTTAACAGCCGAGCCATTGAGGGTTGTTTCTCATCGGTGATCATTGGTCTTAACTTAACCTGTTCCAATGGATCATACTGTGTTGTAATCGGTATGCTTTCCATCTATACTTTCTTCCGAATAATTCTTAGTGGCTGTTTGTGAGTGCTACCAATACTTGGAGATCACAGGTTCGATTCCCATTCAGGTCAAGGATTTTTACCTGAGGGCTGGTTCGATTACAATTGAAGAGCTCTCTGATGGTGAGTTGGTGGCCTCGGTATAGAAAGCGAAGAATAATGGCTCTGAGTATTTGTTGTGCTGAGCGCGTGACACCTCATAATCTGCAGGCCTTCTTTGGTAGGTCGAAGGTCCTTCGAGGCCGATAGCGCCAGGGGGTGTCCAATACTCATGCTAGAAGTCATGGAGTTATCTGGTCTTTTAGGTGTGAATCTGTTTGCGAGTGATGCTTTGAGGATAGTTCCTAATTGTCTCCATGCCCGGTGTTCTATAATACGTCGCCAGTTTTTAACCTCAAGTTCCAAGAACTTGGCTTTGCATTCCTAAAATCGTGAAGATCCTCTATTTTCATTACCCTAAATGGGTTCAATTCCCATCGTCGTTGGCTCTGAAGATGTTTTTCCGTGTTTTGTTTTCGTTTTTTCACCTTAATAATGGCAAAGCCCGCTGCCTGTACAAACTTTCGAATCCTAGCCCTTTCCCATCCTTGCCGTCGCCGACAATCTCCAGTGGCTTAGTGGGACCTTAAATCATTAGGACTTCTATTTCTCCTTGATGAATCTATAGACCCACTGTCTCTGCCACCTGGCACAGTAACAAGGAACGTCAAAATTGACACGCAGGCAGTCTAAATGGCGTCAGTTGAAAGTCTGCAACACAGTATATTAGGCTGTACGATTATTATTATTATTATTATTATTATTATTATTATTATTATTATTATTATTATCATCATCTACTTACCATCCAGGGTCGGCTTTTCCCTCGGACACAGCGAGGGATCCCACCTCTACCGCCTCAAGGGCAGTGACCTGGAGCTTCAGACTCTTGGTCGAGGATACAACTGCGGAGAATGACCAGTACCTCGCCCAGGCGGCCTCACCTGCTATGCTGAACAGAGGCCTTGTGGAGAGATGGGAAGATTGGAATGGATAGGCAAGGAAGAGGGAAGGAAACGGCCGTGGCCTTATGTTAGGTACCATCCCGGCATTCGCCTGGAGGAGAAGTGGGAAACCACGGAAAACCACTTCCAGGATGGCTGAGGTGGGAATCGAACCCACGTCTACTCAGTTGACCTCCCGAGGCTGAGTGGACCCCGTTCCAGCCCTCATACAACTTTTCAAATTTCGTGGCAGAGCCGGGAATCGAACCCGGGCCTCCGGGGGTGGCAGCTAATCACGCTAACCACTACACCACAGAGGCGGACTATTATTATTATTATTATTATTATTATTAATATTATTATTATTATTATTATTGTCTTAGCTCTTAAACTCTTAGTTTTGTGTGATCGCTGATGTCGTGACCACTCCTGCGAGGCTTTAAAGAACGCGATTATTCAATTCTAAACGTTCATATTTAGTGTCGGGATTAGAATCAAAGGTTGCCTTGGTGAAAAGCCATTGATGTTCTCCCTCAGCTTCCTAATTTTCTTACAACACTTTTACAACTTGGGCTGACATTAAAAGCTCTCAGTTAATAGCAGCGACGGGATTCTTTCCTCTTTGTCATTTTATCAAACACCACGTTTTTTTCTCCTTGGAAGACAGAAGAGACTGGCGACATTTCACATTTCTCTCCCTCTCTTTAACAGATCTTTCAGCGCTCCTGCTGGGCATGAAAGAGTAGTTGTACGCGCTGGCCAGCACCCTGGATCCTTAGTAGCGACCTGGCAGCTCTCCCATTGTGTTGCACTCCTCTGGAGATTAATTCACTGTCACTTGGGACGGCTGCTGCAACCTGGAACAAGAGAGAATGACGTCATGTATGCCGTTAGGCGGGTACACTCTGATACATTAATTAATTGTTGTTTTCATTAAAGAAATATCGTTAACAGTATACTGTCAGATTGAGCCTGGAGCAACAGCTGATGTGTCTAACGTGGGGCACGATGTATTGGCCGCGCCAAATATTCGCTTGTTATTCGTTAGACAAATATAAATAAATAATAAATGAATAGAAACGTAAATAAATAATTAAATAGATGCATTAATAATAATAATAATAATAATAATAATAATAATAATAATAATAATAATAATAATAATAATAATAATGTTAGTTGCAAATAGAACCTTTACGGAGAGCTTAGTTCATTCGTAGTGGTTAGCAGGTCATGTGTTGACGAGAGTAACTTATAGAACTCTTTTTGATTGTGGCGTTTCTACAGAAAGTTAATATTTTTCTTTGCTACTTGCTTTAGGTCGCACCGACACAGATAGTTCTTATGGCGACGATGGGACAGGAAAGGTCTAGGAGTGAGATGAAAGCGGCCGTGGCCTTAATTAAGGTACACACCGAGATCGATAGCTGCAGTCGCTTAAGTGCGGCCAGATCCAGTATTCGGGAGATAGTAGGTTCGAACCCCACTGTCGGCAGCCCTGAAAATGGTTTTCCGTGGTGTCCCATTTTCACACCAGGCAAATTCTGGGGCTGTACCTTAATTAAGGCCACGGCCGCTTCCTTCCCACTCCTAGCCCTTTCCTGTCCCGTCGTCGCTATAAGACCTATCTGTGTCGGTGCGACGTAAAGCAACTAGCAAAAAAGAAAAAAAACTAGGTACAGCCCCAGCATTTGTCTGGTGTGAAAATGAGCAACCACGGAAAACCATCTTCAGGGCTGCCGACAGTGGGATTCAAACCCACTATCTCCCGGATGCAAGCTCACAGCTGCGCACCTCTAACCGTACGGCCAACTCACCCGATAGAAAACTAATGTAAAAGAAATTGATATTTTATTTATATGTCCTAATTGTGACCTTAAGTGATTACTTCAAAATACTCTGTTTTATTCTCGCATTTCATAAAAAGAATCTGATGCTAACTCTGACTTACAGGACACTTCTTCACACCTTCAAAGACAAGTGTATCTAGTAGGGCCTAACGTTCCAAGCTAGGGCAGTGAAACTGAATTTGAAGTTCGAATGCCAGAGTTCAAATGGACTACCCTACTTGAATATCCATATTCATTACATGAAAGTTCTGGTATATTAATTCAATAGCCTCGGTACCTGCCTAACTTCTGAACAAAAATTTAACACTCTAATAAAGAATCCACAACAACACAAATGCACACATATTGGAAAGACAGTCCGACTCGTTGGCTGAATGGTCAGCGTACTCGTCTTCGGTTCAGAGGGTCACTGGTTCGATTCCCGGCCGGGTCGGGGATTTTAACCTTCATTGGTTAATTCCAATGGCCCGGGAGCTGGGTGTTTGTGCTGTCCCCAACATCCCTGCAACTCACACACCACACATAACACTATCATCTACCACAATAACACGCAGTTACCTACACATGTTAGATGCCGTCCACCCTCATCGGAGGGTCTGCCTTACAAGGGCTGTAATCGGCTAGAAATATCCACACGAAATTTATTTTATTGGAAAGACAAACAGTGGTTTCCCATATTGTAAAGTCAATCAAAACTCACTGCTAGAGAAAATCATTTCATCAATCTGAGCACAGTGTGAATCCACAATGATCAAGCTTCTATTTGATAACGATAGAGGCTACTATTGTGCAAAATGAATACACAATTACATTTAGAAGTAAGACATTCATATTTAAATGAGCGTTTGCTCCACTAATATGAAGATTACAGTATCGCGGTGTGTCTAGACTGGCTAAAAATCAGGGGAATGAACTAACCGAATATAGAAAATGATGATCTCTCGTCTTCTAAATCATTTTCACAAGATTTCTTCATAGTTCTTCGTTTCATATTCTCCCTCCTTTCATACCAAGGCGGTCCCTATACCGAGCGGTACAGCTGCCCCTATTCACTCAGTTTTATGTTACTTCCTGTTTGTTTCGTATTATTAATTTAGTCGCTACCGGGCGAGTTGGCCGTGTGGTTAGGAGAGCGCAGCCGTGAGCTCGCATCCCGGAGATAGTGGGTTCGAACCCCATTGTCGGCAGCCCTGAAGATGGTTTTCCGTGATTTCCCACTTTCACACCAGGCAAATGATGGGGCTGTACCTTAATTAAGGCCACGGCCGCTTCCTTCCCATTCCTAGGCTTTTCCTGTCCCATCGTCGCCATAAGACCTATCTGTGTCGGTGCGACGTAAAGCAAATAGGAAAAAAAAATAGTCACTGATGTACTTTGTTGGAAAAACAATTCTCCATCAAGTAAAAATCAAGTTTGTAAGTGAGAAGCTAAAAGTGATAAATGTGTGTATATTTATGGACACGTGAAAAGAAGGGACTTGGAATTTATAGGAAGGAGGATGCTGGAAATGCTGTAAACAGGAAAATGAAGTGGAAGGCGTCGAAGAAAACGACGTGTACTGACTACAGATTTATGAGGAGAAATGGTGCACGATATACACTTAGTGAAGGAAACCAATCTGCACAAACGACCCCATCAAGTGGGACTTGCTGATGCTTACTACCAAAATCTGGGATAACCCTGATATTGACATCGTAAATTCTACTGGATAAACTTTAGGAATACTAAAATAGATGCTTGTAAGATCATGCAAACAAAAAATAACTCCTACATCAATAAGATTATGCGTCTCTCTCAGTTGCGAAGCACAGCTAGTGGTTTACATAAACGAGGTCTGCTTTTTTCGTCAACGCACTTTAGAGGCAGATACCGCATTCCAAGTCAACCTCGCTTATAATCGTATTACTGCTGGGTGCAAATGTGAGGGACTGAGGAAGAGTTTTAAAGTAAACAAGCAGCTAACTGAGATCGTAGTCACTGAGTTTCATAAAATAAGAAACGAGGTGGAGAGAGGTAGACTGAAATTGGTGAAAGTGTCGAAATAAGTCACGGAAGCTGTGCTCAAATGTCATTGGCACGTAAAAGAAGAGACGAGGAATATGTATTAAGGAAGATGCTGGAAATTCTGCCAACGAAGAAAGGTCTTTCATACAGACAGCATTCAAGAAAGCACGAGCCTGTGCGGACTTGTGGAGTAGGTATAGAGCCTACGACTGACCCCAACGGAAGAAGAACATCTCCATCAACGAACCCGTCTAGTTTGACTTGCTGAAGAAGACTGATTTAGTTTGCTTGCTCCCTATCAAAATCCAGGATAAAACACTTGATTCCTAATCTGATTAGTTACATCGAAGAATTATATGATTTACAAATTCTACAAATACTACAATCGATAGTTCTAAATCGCGTACGTGAGAAATACTTATTATTTCAATAGAATACACGTTTTGAAATGGAGCATGGAAATCTCCGTCTTTCCAGCTAGTGGTTTACATAAATGAGATCTACTTGTTTCGCCAACGCACTTCAATGGCAGATATTCCAATTCAACCTTGCTTATAATTGTACCGCCGCCGGTTACAACTGACATATCATGGAGGGTATGTAGGAAGATGAAGATTGTGATCAGGGCTCTTATTTTATGGTACATTGAGGTGTCAGGTGGTCTTTTAACCTTGTTGGTCATAAATTGAGAACAAGTGAATGAAATCAATTTTAAAGGAAGTATGATTAGATAGTGATAGAGTTAGCAGCACCCGCTCCCTCAGTTACTGGGAGTAACACATCAAAGTCAGACTCCGTTAACAGTTACCACAGTATGAATTACTCTATATACTAAGATATCTCTACATTTTAACGCTCCATTTAATAGCCAGTGGTAGAAGCTCTAGTCTTATGATCCAGAGTTAACGGGTTCGATTCCGGCCCTGTCCAGTAGTGTTTGAAGATGCTGAAATACGCCAGTCTGGCACATTTATCGGACATTTAAATGCACGCACTGTCCGGCTTCATGGCTAAGTGGTTATCGTGCTGGCCTTTGGTCAAGAGGGTCCCGGGTTCGATTCCCGGCCGGGTAGGGGATTTTAACCTTCATTGGTTAATTCCAATGACCGGAGGCTGGGTGTTTTTGCTGTCCCCAACATCCCTACAACTCGCACACCATGCATAACACTATCCGCACTCGGCTAGAAATAGCCACACGAAATTAAATTAATTAAAAATTAAATTATTATTATTATTATTATTATTATTATTATTATTATTATTATTATTATTATTATTATTATTATTATTATTTACTGTATTAACAGTCATTACTGGTGGAAGAAAGCTGTCTTCGTATATTGGGGATTTGTACTGCTGATGTTTCCTCCATATATTGTCTCAAATAAGATGCTTACAATTATTGAGTAAAAGGCTATTATATTTTGTAAAATACCTGGATTTTTTACGTGCCTAACTATAGGCTGTATAGTTTCACTTGTAGTTCATATATTAGTACTTACTATTGGTTCCTTTATGTTATTTACAATGCGGTCATAATATTATACGTTTCTAACACTTGTAAAGACTGGTTGTATTACTTTGTTTTTTCTTATGTAATTTATCTACAAATGTCTGAGTTTTCTTACTAACACTATTAATTTTATAATCCTTATTACATTTATTATTAGTTTTATTTTATTATCTTGTAACGGATGGAAAGCGACTAACCGACTGTGCCACTAATATCGGCTCTCGTATACCTGTAACGTACAACCTGTACACAAATAATGTGTTATTACAGAGTGCTGTATTTCGTTTATACATTTTATACGCTGCCTGTGTTCATAAGTGTTTAACTGCCTCTTTCACATGAGCCGTGGCTCGTGGAGTCCTTGATATATTAAATAAATAAATAAATAAATAAATAAATAAATAAATAAATAGTAACCTTAATTAAATAAAATATCTTTTCCTTTTCAACCCCTATTTCAATATCTTACTATTTATTACGTACATCAGATTTGACAGGAAAGAGACACAATTTACCACAGATTTATTTCTTATTACTTGTCTTTTGTCTTATGTCTAATCGACACAGACAAGTCTTAAGCGAGGATGTAATAGGACAGAGCCAGGACTGAGGAAGACGCGTCAGTGGCCTTAATTAAGGTACATTTGTCTAGTGTGTAAATAGGAAACCGTGACAACCATTTTCAGCGCTGCTAGCAGCAGGGTTGGAACCCCTATCTTCCGAATGCAAGCTCACAGCTATGTAGCCCAAAATACGTAGCCATTTCGGTCGGTTATACCACAAAAGCGTCACACAGAAAATATACGGGAAACGTTATTACAATGAAAACAAACTCGTTGGCACATGCAGTAGAGCTCACTGTGGACCTCGGTCTGTCATGATGACTCCGCTCCAGCCAAAATGGCCTGTAGATATGGGAGTGGTACGTGGTCAACGTGACTATGTACTCAGCCACATTGATTGACTATCTTGAACAGATCTGCTGTCTCTCGTAACCTCTCAGGAGGTGCAGTGAGTCTATTCCAGCCCTCAGTTCAGAGTTGAAATCCTTGGGCTGGTCGGGAATCAAAACCGGAGACGGAGAGTAGGTAGGCGACACACTACCGCTACATCACGTGACTGACTTTACAATGAACCACTCTTAAAATTGATAATGGCAAGTATAATATGATTTGATCTTCAGTCCCGGATGCCTTTTTAAATTCTATTTGTTTAGTGTCCTTTCAATTGTTATAAATATTAAGAGACAACGGGCTTTTGTAATTTCTTTAACGCGTAGAAAGTCAACAACCCAGATTTATCTCGATTGATCACCCTCAAATGTCACTGACTTTATCCGGGTATGGTAAAAAACGGACGACGACTTACCGACTGCGCTACAATGTCGATTCTGGCACACTTATACAACATGTAGATTTAGGCCTATAATAAGGTTTTGGTAATGTGCATAAGTTGGTATAATTATACATATCTGGCTCTAAGTTTGGATCAGATTCTTTGGATGTTATGTACGGTGTATACATAGTTGCCTAATCGAGTCAGTAAAAGCGTTCTCGATTCACCCTGAAAACCATGGGTTCGATACCCTGTCAAGCAGCCGAATAAACAAGAAAACTGAAACTTCCCCGGGTTCACTCAGCCTACGCTATAAATAATTACCATCCAGGTAAGAATAGTGGATGATTCTTCCTTCCACTCCCCCAGGGGCCTTAATGGCTTGCGCAGAGATGGCATTGGTTAAATTTTAAAATTATTTTCCTAGAGGAGTGTTAAACACTAGGAAAATATGGCATTCAGCTGTAGAGAATCTCAGTGGTTCGATTAATTCACTTACGTATTTTGGTCTAGGATACGTCCAAGAAGTACACTGACTGACAGTGACCTTGCAACACCAAGGAGGAGTGGTTCGAAAGGGATGAAAGTTGGGAAAAAACAGAGACGGCACGGATGAATAATTGATGTTTATTTCAAACCGATATGCAGGTTACACAATGCGCACGGCATCGATTCAGTAGGATGTAGGACCACCGCGAGCGGCGATGCACGCAGGAACACGTCGAGGTACAGAGTCAATAAGAGTGCGGATGGTGTCCTGAGGGATGGTTCTCCATTCTCTGTCAACCATTTGCCACAGTTGGTCGTCCGTACGAGGCTGGGGCAGAGTTTGCAAACGGCGTCCAATGAGATCCCACACGTGTTCGATTGGTGAGAGATCCGGAGAGTACGCTGGCCACGGAAGCATCTGTACACCTCGTAGAGCCTGTTGGGAGATGCGAGCAGTGTGTGGGCGGGCATTATCCTGCTGAAACAGAGCATTGGGCAGCCCCTGAAGGTACGGGAGTGCCACCGGCCGCAGCACATGCTGCACGTAGCGGTGGGCATTTAACGTGCCTTGAATACGCACTAGAGGTGACGTGGAATCATACGCAATAGCGCCCCAAACCATGATGCCGCGTTGTCTAGCGGTAGGGCGCTCCACAGTTACTGCCGGATTTGACCTTTCTCCACGCCGACGCCACACTCGTCTGCGGTGACTATCACTGACAGAACAGAAGCGTGACTCATCGGATAACACGACGTTCCGCCATTCCCTCATCCAAGTCGCTCTAGCCCGGCACCATTACAGGCGTGCACGTCTATGCTGTGGAGTCAATGGTAGTCTTCTGAGCGGACGCCGGGAGTGCAGGCCTCCTTCAACCAATCGACGGGAAATTGTTCTGGTCGATATTGGAACAGCCAGGGTGTCTTGCACATGCTGAAGAATGGCGGTTGACATGGCGTGCGGGGCTGCCACCGCTTGGCGGCGGATGCGCCGATCCTCGCGTGCTGACGTCACTCGGGCTGCGCAAGGACCCATCGCACGTGCCACATGTCCCTGCGCCAACCATCTTCGCCACAGGCGCTGCACCGTGGACACATCCCTATGGGTATCGGCTGCGATTTGACGAAGCGACCAACCTGCCCTTCTCAGCCCGATCACCATACCCCTCGTAAAGTCGTCTGTCTGCTGGAAATGCCTCCGTTGACGGCGGCCTGGCATTCTTAGCTATACACGTGTCCTGTGGCACACGACAACACGTTCTACAATGACTGTCGGCTGAGAAATCACGGTACGAAGTGGGCCCTTCGCCAACGATGTGTCCCATTTATCGTTCGCTACGTGCGCAGCACAGCGGCGCATTTCACATCATGAGCATACCTCAGTGACGTCAGTCTACCCTGCAATTGGCATAAAGTTCTGACCACTCCTTCTTGGTGTTGCATTTGCTCTGTCAGTCAGTGTATCTCGCATCTCACAATGCTCATCCCGTTCATTATTTTCCTAAAGTCTGATCACGCCTCTCAGTCCCGTATGGATAAGCAGTCCATCAGAATAATTTCCGTTGTGTTAATTTTGGTATCCCAGTGTATAAAGGAAAATTAATCTTATGTAGCCTACAGACCCTATAGTATAGGAGTGCATAAGCAAACATACAGTATATACCTACAGTATTGTATGGTAAGGTTCATTTTCCTTTACACGTAACCATAGGAAGAAGGCCACGATGAATGTTCTGATGGACTGGATATCAACAAGTGGCTGGGAGGAATATAATGATTAGGAAGAGCATTTCGAGATACGAGGTATTGCTTTTTAGGTGACGGTTCGTAAACGCTGTCTAAAATGATACAGATGAGGAATATCTATCACTTACGTTCATTTGAACACATGACAATCGTCCTTATTTTAATATTAAATACTAACTATCGGATTATCAAATTTGTTGAAAATAGTTCAGCGTCGGAGATATTCAGCGTCGGATACTCTTTCGAGTACCCATGGTAGTGTTATATGTGGTGTTTCCTTCCCATTCTGCAAACAAATAATTAATAAGATTTTGCTTCCTTTAAATGAGACGTCAAAGTTCAAAATTACATTATTATTAGTCATTAAATTAATAATGTAACGAAACTAAGTTCACCGCTATTACAGGACTTAGGTATGCCTAGGCAGCTTATGTGCAGAAAAATAGCCTACATGTATTGGAGGATCAAGCAGTCAAGTCATCCTCAGCACTATTACATGGTTCTCCTGACTAGGTTCATTACCTCTTCTATCAGACAACTCCTCACCTGATATGAATACGAATGAATCCCATTTTAAGGATTCGAGAATCGAACCAACAGTTTCTTGCGTTTGTTTAATATACTATATGCATTGAAACAAGGTCGGATCATTTAAGAGTTGACTGGAGGTTATTCAGGAGCATTTCTCGATCTCAGCAAATGCTTCCAGGAAAAATAGAAAAAAGTCTTACATGTGAAACAATATTACTAAAACGGTTGGCTCAAAAGATTTTCCCATTTTGCCATTTCAAAGATGCTTATTATTATTATGCAACGATATAAGCTTATACTGAGTTGTTGGAAAAACGAATAGTTTTCAATAATATACGAAGGATGTCGAGATTGTTTAAGAACTGTACATCTTGCAATTTTCGTTCATTATAGAATATTCTCTTTATAAAAAAACTTCATATGAATTTATTATTTACGTATTTTTATTCCTATGAAGGTCATGACCGTATGGAACATTTCCTTAATGAGAAGTTTCAAATTTATGGCATATTTTAACATTTCTCTCGAAAACTAAACTATTATGAACTATTTTTTATGTCTCTATGTATATTTATATTTTGATAATTTTATCTGGATCCTTTCAGAGGAAGCTGAAACGGATGTTTGTTCAACAGAAGGAATGTCTAAAGAAATTTGGAACAATTTTTAACAATCGACTACCCCTTCTGAAGAGGCGCTGGCTCAAGAGTTTTGAGAATTGAGTGCCAAATTTAAACCTGTTGTAACAAACGACCGGGCATGGACATAACGGCCAATTATTTAAGAAAAGACTAGGTAAACAGCAGATAGGAAATCTTCCACCTGGGCAACTGTCCTAAACTCAGATCTATGGTGATTGGTTGATTGATTGCTTCATTGATTGATGATGGGTAAAGAAATGATTACCATTTACTCAATCATGGGCCTTCATGACACATACGAAGATGACTTTGCTTTAAAAATCTTTGTAAATTATATTAACTTAATTTCTTCGCGAAAGATAACCAATAATTTAGGAATGCACAGATTGAATGAAAATGTACGTATAAACAGATGAAGTGGTGGAGTCACGTGAAGCACGTGAAAGAGATGAGTTAGTTTTCAAAAACATGCAAAATAAGATAAACATGGGGAGACCTAGGAGGTGATGGATTAAGGTTAAATTTGATATATGAGGCGTAAACACGGAATAAAGCAGAAACATAGTACATTCAGAGAGACTTGCAGATTGACACTATAATGAAAACATGTGAATGTACGCTACTTTCGAAAATTGCATTTCATTTTGCTTTCATGCCAAGATTTTGAATTCCATATATCGTCGTTCGGCCTCGAAATACCATTAAGTGACAATGCTGAGGGGAGAAATACTGACCCGCAACACACATATCACTTAGAACGGAAATTCGTTGAGATAGTTCGTGCAATGACAGATGACAGGACCTTTTTAGGTTAGAGTTATAAGCTGAAATATTATCATAGAGCGGCTTCTTATGCACAACGACGATATCCTATAAAAATACTGACAATTATTTCAAGGGTATTTAAAATAATTAATTTTAAAAATATAACTCAACTTCATTCTAGACATCCCTTATATTCAGCAATTTTTTTTGACTACCATAAATATTATATTTTGATATCTCATACGACATTTGACACTTGAAGGTGAAATAAATGTGTTCTACGGTCCAGGTCAAATTTAACCGAGGAACACACTCAGAGAATGGACGATGTTAACGCTGGTATTCGAATTTAGAATTTTTGAACAATAAATTTCCACTCTTATAATAGATTTCACATGTTTGCTAAGATAATTTTTTCTGACAGAATCGGCATTAAACTGATGGATGCCCATTGCTTCTACTTTGAAAAAATATCGTACTTTGGAAAAACTAGATGTTTCTGTAAAGAAGCTTTCTGTTTCTTTTAAATATGCTTTTCAGTTACGACAAAATTATTAGTGTGTCCTTCAAAGGTAGATTTATGACAAGGGTGTGATTCTTTTTAATTTCAACATCAAATACTAGATGTGATAGGCAAGTGTTGTAGGTGTTTGAAGGTAATTTCTGCTTAGTGTTGACTGTTTAGCTGTTTTGGAATCCATTCTGATGATTAGGAACCTTAATTACCCATGAAATACCGTAATTGATTAAGAGGCATTGTCTTTGGTTGAAACCTCAAGGCACGTGAAACGACTTTCACAGGATTTCGTCATATAGAATGGAATCAAGTTAGGTAACAATCCATACTACAAACTACTATACCCAGGGCGAGTATTTAGATGACCAGAGAAGACTGAAGTACATTTCTGTATGAAATATCTGTGAGTGGCTCATGTTTTTCATTGTCCTATGACGTTCTGAGGTCTATAGAGTCTTTCATGGCCGTTCTCTTTCCTTTTCGCACAGCTTCATTAGCCGAAGGGTCAGAATGTTTCCTAAATCTCCTATGATTTGAGAGGATTATTATATTGTTCTAATTCTTCTTTAAATAACGATAGCCGGTCTGAGTGGCTCGGACGGTTAAGGCGCTGGCATTGTAACCCCAACTTGGCAGGTTTGATCCTGGCTCAGTCCGGTGGTATTTGAAGGTGCTCAAATACGACAGCCTCGTGTCGGTAGATTTACTGGCACGTAAAAGAACTCCTGTGGGACTAAATTCCGGCACCTCGGCGTCTTCGAAGACCATAAAAATAGTTAGTGGGACGTAAAGAAAATAACATTAATTAATTATTTAAAATAACTATGTACCGAGCTCGATAGCTGTAGTCGCTTAAGTGTGGCCAGTATCCAGTAATCGGGAGATAGTGGGTTCGAATCCCACTGTCGGCAGCTCTGAAGATGGTTTTCCGTGGTTTTCCATTTTCACACCAGGCAAATGCTAGAGCTGTACCTTAATTAAGGCCACGGCCGCATAAGACCTATCTGCGTCGGTGCGACGTAAAGCAAATAGCAAAAAAAAATAACGATCACCATCATCACTGCTTTCAAAGTAGAAAAAATGTGGCACAAATGTTTGGTTTTGGGCGTTGGCCTGTCAGAAAGATCACTGACCGTCCAGAGGGTCTGCATATTTTGGATTGCAACAACATCACCAGCCGTAGGCTATTACTTGACTTTCGCGACCCGATCCACTACCTCTCATATCACCAGCTCCTTGGTCGGTCTTGTGAGGCTGAGTGAATCCCATTCCAGCCGTCGGTCTAGAATTGAAATATCCTCGTACTGGACGGGAATCGAACCCACGTTCTGTGAGTAAGAGGCAGACACGCATCACTTACACCAAGGAGCTGTTTTTACGTAGAGATAAACATCTTCATCTAATGGTTAACCTTTCGAAGTATGAATGAGTCCCTATGGGCCTGGCTTATAACTTCGGGATCGGAAGAGACAGAAGTTGGGTAAAGGAGGTAGAACGTGAAATCAAGAGCTTGAAACATGTAAGTGGAAACCTATGCGAGACTCAGATAGAAGTAACATACAGCGCTCCAAAATTAAGAAAAACTCGGGGAGGTGGAGGAGAAAAAATAAAGATTTAGGAAGAAAGTCGTGACAATTATCTTAATTTAGTTATTACGTAGTATGCCACAGTGCAATTCTCATTCCTCTGAATTCAAGGGGTATCCTTTAATAACGTTTGATAAACGGGCTGAGTGGTTCAACGGCTTTCTGAAACCAAGCTGGCGGGTGTGATCCAAGATTATTCCGGTGGTGTTTGAATGTCGTCGTTGCCGGGACAAAACCTCCTATATGTTAATATTTTTGGAGATATACTGACCCGAAGCACATACAATATGAAGAGCGAGAATGCCTTGACAATAATCACACAATATTGCACCTTATGACAGAACCTTACCGGCCAAAGTTCTAAGCTAAAATATTTCACATGGGAGGTTTTGTCCCGGCAGCGACGATGTGCTTCAATCAATGTGTCGGTAGTTTTACAAGTACGTAAAGGAACAATGTTCTGGCACCCCGGCATCTCCGAAAACCGTAAACATATTTAGTGGGACGTAAAACCTATTTAATGACTATTATTATTATTATTATTATTATTATTATTATTATTATTATTATTCCTTTTATAAGTGGACACAATCCAATGATCCACAGAGGGCGAGGTCTAACTAAGCATGACGATGTCGGTGGCCATCCACAACGGTGGATGATAGATAAAACTGATATTAAATACTTATCCATCTCTGTACCTTTGGAGGTATTAAAGGTAAAAGTGTACACTATTTTTAACTTTGTAGTTAAGTTGTATAAAGTTTTTACACTATTTTCGACTGCCGGTTTCCCCGGCAATCAACCTGGTACGAATTTCTGCTAATGGATTAGTGAATGTCAATACTACGGTCCACCACATTATTGGAAGTATTCTTTTTAAATTCCTCGATTTCCCGGCGGGAAATTGAACATTTGTCCGTCTACGTAAACCAAACTCTCCTTTACGGCCTTGGTTTATCATTCTCTTTCAACTTGACTAGCGAACAAAAATAAATCCTCAATCAATTCGACTGCAATTATTATATTATATTCCAGTAGCGTATTTCATATATTCTACAATAATATATGTAAATAAAATTAGGAAAATGTACTATGACTTACTTTTGAACAATTGGTGAGTGATATTGTACCGGACTTAAGGTGACAACGGTGAATGACGGCTGATTGACGTGGAGCAAGAAGAGTCATCCCACGTCTCAAGAAATTTCACTTCCTTAATCCACTCTCATCTCTGCAAGGACGTCACAGTCTCGAATACTTAAAGTTCACTTGCTTCAAAATATCTTGCATTCACTGTATCACTGAATTTCTCGGTAGCAGGGTTGGGCAAGGTTACAATAGCGATAATATCAAGCTATGATTCTTCGGGAGAACTTATCCAATTACACCGTCAGAAAATTGGGTGGATGGTTGAGATAAACATGGCTCTGGAATGAGATCATACTTTTAATCAGTTTTGATGGTTCGTGGAGTTCAAGATGAGCCTGCAAGCTACCGAATGCTATCGAGATATTGCATTAATGATCAGGTATATTTTAAAGAGCTCAGGTATTACGCTACTTTTATAGATTTAAAATGAACTTCCTTGAATTTTCTTGAATTTCGCTGGGGGCCTTTTTTTTTATCTTGTTACAGATTAGAAGTGATGTGAACACATCAAAAACTCGATTTCATTATTTTTAAATCTACACGTACGTGCTATACAGGCCCTTGGAGGCATGGAGGGTAATCGCTTCCACCACATGCAACATCGGCGCTAACAGGGATAAAGTGGTTCCTTATGTCCAGGCGGCCGCCTATACTTCCAGGAATTAACCTAGTACTCATTCTTGATGCAGGCTGAGTAAACTTCCTCTTCAGAAATGGAAATGATAATCCACAGCCTGTTTCCAGTCAATCGACTGGGTATTCTGGAATGGATTGAATGAAGCCCCCATCTATCAGTGAGGATAGTTGTGCCGGTTGCCGAGGCGTGTTGCACTCCTCTGGGGCAATGATTAATGACAATGAAATGATAGTGGAGCGTGTTGCTGGAATGAAAAATGCCAGAGAAAACCGGAATACCAGGAGAGAAACCTGTCTCACGTCCGCTTCGTCCAGCACAAATCTCACATGGTGACGCGTGGATTTGAGCCACGGAACCCAGTGTCGAAAGGCCGGCACGCAGCTGCCTGAGCCACGGCGGCTCCGAGAAATGGACATCTCGTTTCTAAATTATATGACTTTCTGACAGGGAGTTGAACACACGTTCTTCCAAGTGAACCGAACACGCCCTTACTATGCAAAACAAAAACAATATGTAATGTCTAGAATCTTATGCGCTGTACATCTAGTATGGAAGTAAAATAACACTGCAGTGTTTTTTTTATTTATTTCATGGCTCATGGTGGTAGAAAAGTAAAGCAGCCTATATTTCTTCTTAGCCTGTACGTTCATAGGAAACGGAAGTATCTACTTCTGTAATTTAAATAACATTTACGAATGTATTCGGCCTTTATCATCCAATCATTTTCATTTAATTTCTGCTACTTTCTCATAGATTCAGAGCAAAAATCTCACTAAATAAGCTCAGTAGCATTAGGGAAGTTTCCTGATAATCCCCATGGTATTGATGGTGCTGTCTTTAGTGTAAAGTTCAGCCCCTTAGTGGGACTAGACATTATAAACTAAAAAGAGATTGTACTGGGCCAAAACAAACAAGACATAGGGGTTCATGAAGAATTTTCGCCAATCAAGATGACTGCTGCCCAGTGAAATGGTTTGCCGATACCGAAGTGTCACGTGTTGGCGTTCGGGACTGGGGATTCTATCGAATACTTCGATGAACCGACCGAATTGGCTTTGCGGTGTGGGTCATGTAACTGTAAGCTTATATTCAGGAAATGGCTGATTCGAGCCCATGATTTTCTCATTTCGCAGAGCAACATGTGGTCGCGTGGTTTCGGTCACGTTGCTATCAGCTCACATTCGGGAGATAGTGAGATCGAACCCCACTGTTGGCAGCCCTGAAGATGGTTTCCCATAGTTTACCCATTTTCATGCAAGTCAAATGCTGGGGCTGTACCTTAATTGAAGACACGGTCAATTTCTTCCCACTCATAGCCCTTTCCTATCCCGCCGTCACCAGGCCACGACTGTTACATTCCCTTTCCCACCCCAGTATCGTGTCACCAAAAATCTACAGATAGGTCTTATGGCGACGATGGGACAGGAAAGGCCTAGGAGTTGGAAGGAAGCGGCCGTGGCCTTAATTAAGGTACAGCCCCAGCATTTGCCTGGTGTGAAAATGGGAAACCACGGAAAACCATCTTCAGGGCTGCCGACAGTGGGATTCGAACCTACTATCTCCCGGATGCAAGCTCACAGTCGCGCGCCTCTACGCGCACGGCCAACTCGCCCGGTAGCTTTTCAATTACACTACGATAGAGATTATTTTAAGTGTTTAGACATCGATTTATTGTAAATCCATTGTATTACAGGCCGATATTTGTATAGTAACCTGTTACGGGATCGCAAATTTTGGGCGGAGAGTTATAATGACTATTTTATTTTCAGATATCAGTACTTTGGGCTTTCGACAAGTTCATGCGTCACTCCCTAATTAGACGGGGCTCAAATATATTTGTTGGCATCATTAGTGAATACGGAGAATAAAATTCCTTCCGAGAGGAAACACTGAACTAGTTAAGGCTGGTAATCCTGTGTCTGTATAGGATTATGGTAAAATCTACACAGTCTTAAGTTTTAGTGAACGGTAAGATCCTAATGCTCCAAACTCTTTGTTTATCGAATTCGATTCACTTGTTCGTCCGTGGTACGCACACTTAGCACACTCGACGTCCTTCATTTTCTTCAGCGAGTTGCCACCAGTTAAGCTACTGTCCTTCGGCCTGTCACTTTCTCCACTTTGCCGAGTCTTTCAGTTGCCCTGACGTTAAAAAGTTGTATTTCCTACCGAATTCATTTGTCAATTGAAACAAAATATCCAAAGTTATGAACATATGAGATCGGTGCATATTAATCCACGGAACTGCTCACTTCACCACTTTCACAAGCACTATAAGTCCCGGTGTTGGCTGGCGGACCAGCTCTTGAGAAATGAAATCTTCCTAACATGAGTCCGCTCCTTTAAATCTCTACAGCAAGTGCCGTGGTCTGAATTCAAATTTGGTACACGTTTATTAGTATTTCGTGCGGAACTTTCTCTTCTTTACCACAACCAGGTCAATTCCGCCATAAGTCTTGAAAACCTCGTTTTTTTTTTTTTTTTTTTTTTTACATCTCTCTCCCCTCAATGCCTATAAAGAGAAACGAAGGATACATAGTATTTGAGAAAGTGATTGGTTCAAGATAATTGTTCCGTTTGTGTTACAGCCTTATTATTACTCCATTGCATCATTATATGTTAGGTGTAACGCTATTGGTTGTAGTAATTATCATCGCCTAGAGGGAAATATTTCATTGCGATTAAGAGAAAGTGGCGTACAAAATGGCGGTGGCGTACTGACAGGCTGAACGGAGTTAAAACGACGACCAATCAGAAAGCTTGGGAAGTGGGCCATCCGCAAGGAGAAATCATGAGATCAGCACCAGAATTTTAAAACGAGGACACTCGACCTACCTGAGTTCGTAAGGGCGCTGTTTCCTTAAGCAGCTTTGGAAGAGAATGCAAAAGATTTTAACAATATTTTTTTAAGAATGATTGTATAGACGCCCCCTTCCCAAACAACAAACATTATATCTATAGGTTCAATATATTTATTTATTTATTTATTTATTTATTTATTTATTTATTTATTTATTTATTTATTTATTTGCTTAGTCACTTAAAACCTCTGTGGCTCAGGTGGCAGAGCGCCGGCCTCTCACCGCTTGGTTCCGTGGTTCGAATCCCGGTCACTCCATGTGAGATTTGTGCTTGACAAGGCGGAAGGTGGGACAGGTTTTTCTCCGGGTATTCCGATTTTCCCTGCCATCTTTCATTCCAGCAATATAATTTAATTTCATATGTCAGTCATTAATCAACGCCTCAATGGAATACGACAGGCTTCGGCAGCCGGTACAATTCCTATCCTCGCCGCTAGATGGGGGCTTCATTCATTCCATTCCTGACCCGGTTGAAACTGGGAACAGGCCGTGGATTTTCATTTCATTTTTCATTTTGTAAAAAAGTATACAGTAAATATTGTAAATAATATACAGTTTTAAGCCTTGGCCTAGTCATGAAACTCTATTTACTAAACCTTCCAGATTTCTGTTGTAAGAATTGTGGTAAATAAATAATATTAATACTGGAATATTTTAGCTAAATGTTAAACATAGAGTAAACAGAATTTTAATGGTTAAAGTTTCCTCACTCTTCTTTGGATGATAATTTTAAGATAATTAAAATTAAGATAATAAATCTAACCTTTTAGTTAGATTTAAATAGATTACATACAGTCGACGTATTTTTGCTTTAAAAAAAATCATTTACAGTTCAAGGCATAAAAAAGACCATGGAATTCTGAATTGATCAATGAAATGCAGAATAAAATCACACGTTTCAGTCCTGTGAAGTGGCAGTTTGAGGATACATGCTAAGGAACATGTTCATTCCTAATGGTCAGGATTTCATGGTAAATGTCTGATAAAGATACTCTCATGTTTTCCCACCACTAACCAAGGACTTAGTGTGCTTCTTAGCAGAAGGCAAATGAGGAAAAGAATAGGTTGCCCAGACAAAAATACGTATGTAGCAAGTTGAAATAATGCCTTGCGAAATAGCACTGTATGGAATCGAACCCGTTATTTCTGATTACAGGGTGTTGGGCGATTTCAACGGCCACACCTTCGAGGTCGAACGGAAATACTAGGTATAATTAATATAATGCCTTGAACTTGTCCTAAAGGTGTCTATTCATATTTTAGCCCACTTTCTCATTTTGAAAACAAGAGAAAAAATATGCAGGCTTATGAGAACAACTGTGCTCACGTGTATGAGTTAGCTGGTTAGATGAGTAATTCGTTAGTTAATTAGTTCGTTCGTCCATTTGTGTTGTATTTTTATTATCAAGAACCGATCAGTGGAACTTAAAAATAAGGTTTCTAGTGGTGGGATATTTCAAACATGCGTGCTGTATTATTTCTACATAACATGATGGCTGTTATAACTTTAAATGTGTTAGTCAGCTTGCATCTTAATTATCAGATCAATGATCTCTAATAATAATAATAATAATAATAATAATAATAATAATAATAATAATAATAATAATCGTATGGCCTCAGGTATCGTGTGCAGACAATTTAATTTAACGCTCTTTGTCTGTCTGCTCGTCCATTTCGACGTTCCGTTTTACTCTAGGCCTACTAGATGGCAGTGTAAACCGAATTTGTCTTGGGTGTCTAACGCTGAGTTTTAATTCATTTTGTCGGGTAAACACCAAATGTGTCACCAGAGATCTTTCACATGTCGACATCGTACGACGTGGAGTGTCAAATGGCCTTTTTTTGCCTTTTAGAAATCCGACTCCCTTTGCCGAGTTTGAACCTGCTATCTTGGGATCCGGAGGCAACTTATGATCTCTAATTTTAATAATATTAATAATAATAAACTCTTTATTAATTATCATAATTTACAGAGATACAGCACCCAAATTGTGTATGGTATAAACAAAGTTTGCCATATGTACTGTCACCTCTCGCTATTACAGAAGTTCACAATGGATAATCCCCGCTTTTTGCATGTGGTTACGTGATATCGACTGCAATGCTCACTGCACAGCTTGCAAACACAGGTTTCGTCGGGGTCATGGAAGTACTCAGTGTTGCACAGTTTATGGTGATATCCATGGACCGCCATCGAGTTAACAAAATGTCGCGTGTCTTGATAAGTCTTTGTCCTTGTTCTATTCATCATCGCCTCCGTTGAGTAAAAATCGAGCCAGATTTCTTCCCTCTTCTTCACTCTGTACTGCAGCAATTTTTCCCAAGCGTCTGTGGATGGAAGCCCTCGCTTCATTCGGAGTTCTTCGATGAAGAAGGTCTCCTTTGCAAGCCTTCATTTTGTGTATTTTGATATTCTCAGTGTAGCTTTCAGGAAGCCGGACTTGACTGCTTCAATTGTCTTCAGCTCAGCCAGACCCAGTTTATCCCATGTAATGTCCAGTCCATATGTGGCAATTGGCTCAATTTTCGCATCGAATAGTTTCATAGCAGTTTCTAGTGAAAGCTTGGTAATTGTTTTAATATCATATATGGCTTTGGTGGCCGCCGTTTCTCTAGACTTTATGTGAATTCTATAGGTTGTTGCTGTTGTTTGCATGGTCAGTCCTAGATACTTAAATGTATTGACAGTCTTGAGGACTGTAGATCCTAGGTATAAATAATAATTGTTTTACGTCCCACTAACTACTTATCTTGTTTATAAAGAAGCCAATGAACGGGAAATGCAGAAATTCTTTTTCGTGCAGGTAAATCTATCAAGTAACACAATGCTGAGTAGTGATCAAACTCGACAGCTTGGGTTTAGAAATTCAGCACTCTATCATCTGAGCCATTCAGCCCAGCAATGATCATAGTATCATAGAATAAACGTTAGGCTCTGAAGATATAAATTATCTTCAAGTGAGGTAATAATAATAATAATAATAATAATAATAATAATAATAATAATAATAATAATAATAATGGCGTTTGGCATCTTTATTGGACGCCCGTAGGCAACCTGGGCCTCATGAAGATGAAGACGGTACATTAACCCAGTCCCCGTGCCAAGGTAATTAACCAATTATGGTTTAAATTCCAGACCCTGCCGGGAATCGAACCCGGGACCCATGTGACCAAATGACAACACGCTAACCATTTAGCCATGTAGCCGGGCACAGTGAGATGATGATAATATCTCAGTAACATTGCCTCTACAATCTGACCAGAGCGATGATTATAGTTCCTAGAAAATGAGTAGGTTCTATGGCTTATGATCATAGTTTCCTTTACATCTCACAGGCATGATTTAATATTTCGTGTGACTATTGCTAGCCTGGTGCAGTCTTTGTAAAGAAGACCCTCAAACGATAAGATAACTTTCTGTAAATCACAATTACATTGCATACAATAGGAAGTGACTTGTTTCGTGCATTCCTGGACTAATAGCTTACAGGTTAACTGTTGAACAGCGTATTCACTTCGCGACAGATTCTCAAAGCACTAATCTGCGGGAATAGGTTCTTCTTCTTTATCTGTTTATCCTCCAGGGTCGGTTTTTCCCTTGGACTGCCTCAAGAGCAGTGTCCTGGAGCTTCAGACTCTGGGTCAGGGGATACAACTGGAGAGGATGACCAGTACCTCGCCCAGGCGGGCTCACCTGTTATGCTGAGCAGGGGCCTTGAGGGGGGATGGGAAGATTGGAAGGGATAGACAAGGAAGAGGGAAGGAAGTGGCCGTGGCCTTAAGTTAGGTACTATCCCGGCATTCGCCTGGAGGAGAAGTGGGAAAACACATAAACCACTTCAAGGATGGCTGAGGAGGGAATCGAACCCATATCTACTCAGTTGACCTTCCGAGGCTGAGTTGACCCCGTTCCAGCCCTCGTACCACTTTTTAAATTTCGTGGCAGAGACGGGAATGGAACCCGGGTATCCGGGGGTGGAAGCTAATCACACTAACCACTACACCACAGAGGCGGACGCGGCAATAGCTTGAACAGAATTTTGTGAAACGGTGTCGCGGTGTATTATTTTCTTTGCTCTTTTTTTACGTCGCACTGACAGGTCTTTTCATGACGATGGGATGGGATAGGACGAGGCTAGAATTGAGAAGGAAGAGAAAATTGATACTTCTTGCTGACAATTTGTTGGCTTTGTTGAGATTTTACTTGCCAGCGTACATTAAAACGTCGCTGACGTGCGAAAACCGCGAATGTGACAATGTTCTTCCTATTCAGTATTTCCGTTAAGACTGGTCACGGCTCACAGCCACATGCAGTTCATCAGAACAGTTCTCGTCGAGTTCATTTTCCAGAGTATGATGTTTTTAAGGTTAATTTCCTTTACACACGTGCATCGAAAAATAGAACTCAATGAACATTTTTCTTACGGACTGCATATCGTCCCTTAACAAACAATACCGCGTATCTGACAATGCTCTTCGTACCCATTATGTTCCTTATGCTCTCAGCCACATATGGATATGCAGTCCATCAGAGCAATGTTTTCGTCGTGCTCATATTCCTACGCTGATGTATAAAGGAAAATGAACCTTAAATACATTTTACTGTAGGAGTACGCAAATACTGCATGCCGTACGGTATGGTACAGCAGTGTTGCCAACTTATATTTTCAAGATCTGCTAAATACCACTAAAATTCCGCCAAGAAATCCGATCTCAAATAATGAGCAATAAAAATGAGCAATAATAATAATAATAATAATAATAATAATAATAATAATAATAATAATAATAATAATAATAATAATAATAATAATAATAATAAATGTCTGCACTCACCTGATCTATGAGTTTCACTGGGATTAACCCCCTGCCTGCGAGCCAGCGAGCTAAAGTTTGTAGGCGTTTTAGTGCCGGGTGCAAACTAGGTGAATCCCCTACCTCAAGGGCCACACACAGAACAGACCAGTTCATTAAACGGTCTACCTTCATAGCATAAATATAAATGCTACTCATTCACAGTTTCATTATCTGTCGTCATTCGTCAACTAAGAGATAAGTACCCTTTCCCCACGCATTAGAAGTTTATTATACCATGATCTCATAACATCAAATCCAAATAACATGTTTTCCTCATGTTACTGCTAGCTCCTGATAAGAAATACGCAATAGCTTGGAGACAGACAGGGGTACAATTTTTTTTAAAACGTAAAATGGATAAAACACTAAATCCCGCTATAATAAATCTAGAATTCCGCCAAAAAATCCGCTGTCCGCTAAATGATATATTTCTCCGCCGACAGTCTTCTAATTCTGCCAAATATAGCTGAAAATCCGCTAAATTGGCAACACTGTGGTACGGTAAGGTTCATTTGCCTTTAAATGGTGGTATAGGAAAATGAACGAAACGAGAATTGTTCTCATGGACTACATTTCCATATGTGGCTGGGAGGCGTGATCAGTCTTAAGACCGGGCGAGTTGGCCGTGCGCGTAGAGGCGTGCGGCTGTGAGCTTGCATCCGGGAGATAGTAGGTTCGAATCCCACTATCGGCAGCCCTGAAAGTGGTTTTCCATGGTTTCCCATTTTCACACCAGGCAAATGCTGGGGCTGTACCATATAAGGGCACGGCCGCTTCCTTCCAACTCCTTGTCCTTTCCTATCCCATCGTCGCCATAAGACCTATCTGTGTCGGTGCGACGTAAAGCCCCTAGCAAAAAAAAAACAGTCATAAGGAACATAATGGATAGGACGAGGATTGTCACATTCGCGGTTTTGGCACAGCAGCGACGCTAATCAAACGTAAATTTTCATGGCAGTAACTCCACTGGCTTTTTGCATGAAAGTTCCACAGAGAGACAAAAGACAAATAAGCGAAGAAACAAGCCCAAAAACATACCAACAAACAAATAAAATACGCTTAAGCTAAAATTGATCACAATATAAATCATACCAAAACATGTATGGGCAGATAGACGATTTATATATAAATACACTTATCGATGGCTTACTTCTAAAACCTTGTATCTCCCAATGCACTTCATATCCATCTTCTTCCTTAAAACTGGTTACGCCTCATAACAGCATATGGATGTACAGTCCATCAGAACAATTTACGTTGTGTTCATTTTCCTGTGGTACAGTGTAAAGTAAAATGAACCTTAAATACGTTAAACTGTAGGAGTGCTTAAAAACGCCATGAAAACAACATCCCTACAATACTGTACGGAAAGGTCCATTTTCCATTACACGTCTGCACAGGAAAATGAACACTACGAAAAAGGTTCTGATGGATTGCGTATAAATATGTGGCTGGGAGGCGTGACCAGTGTTAAGGAATATAATGGGTAGGAAGAACATTGTAACATACGAGGTTTTAGAAGTAAGCCGACGCTACGTAAGTTTGAATTAGCTTTCCATTTACTAGATCAAATGCTTGTTTAAGTAAGAGCCCAAGTTATAGAAATGAAATTCCAGAGTGGCCGGCTCGTTCCTGCGTGGGGTGTGACCGACCAGAGCCTATTGAAATGTCCGCGCTCTTGTCGAGGAAACAGTTGACACGTGGTAATTAAAAGCCGTTGGCTGTATCATTGTCTACCAGAGATGAATATAATGACCTAGGTAATAACAATACATTATGTTCCTTAATAACAGCGTGTCTCCGGAAACACTGAATGTTCGCAGGTTTCGTGCCTTACTCATTCTTTCATCTTAATTGATTTAGTACAAATCTTTATGCTTAGTTAGTAATTAACCAGATAATCTGTCCACATACTCGAGAATCTCTATTAGATTCCGCCGATGTAAATATCTATATTAAATTTTTGATTTCTTGAAGGATACTATCAGCGTTTTGCCTGGTAAGGGGTGTTACGGTTCCAATTATCGCTGACATGAAATGTCAGGAGGGATAAACTATGTACCGACATTCAGTCTACACCTCTCAGATGCCCTGTGACTCTCCTCACTCTATTCAAGGTTCGTTTCCAGGAACAGGTAAATAGTTAATATTCATACAGCAATTCTTTTTTATGTTTTATTTTTTATATTTGCTTCAGTTCACACCGACACAGATACTCCTAAGTCTTACGCCGACGATGGGATAGGAAATAGGAAGGAAGCGACCAAAGCCTTAATTAAGGTACAGCCCAAGCATTTGCCTGTTGTGAAGCTGCGAAAGCATGGAAAAGCATCTTCAGGGCTGCCCGCTATCTCCCGAATAAAAGTTGATAGGTACATGATCTAAACCACGTTTCACAATCAATGTTTTCATCACGTGTAAATTAATGGAATATTTCGAGTGTGTTACCATTCGCTGCGGAGACGGTACTGTAGTGAAGAAAGTGACGAATTTTTTGCCTGACTGATCAGCGCCTGGGCTCTCACGCTTGAGGGACCTGGGTTTGATTCCCAGTCGAGCGACGGAGTTTTAATCCCAAGCGGTTATTTCCCTTACTTATTTGTGCTACCCTGAACATTCCTGTACATCATATACCACACAAAACACCACCATCACATACACGGCACACAGCGCTCACTCTCCTCGGAGGGTCTGCTTTACAAAGACTGCATATCCTCCCGAAATTTTCAGCTAAGGAAACTAACGCACGAGCAGATATTGATCTAAAAGTATAAAGGACTATCTACATGGGACAGATGGTTAGGCACTAGCCACCATTGTTCAAGGTTGCAGGATTTTTCTATTGGCAATTAAGTTTAATGTGACACCCCTGTTCATAAGTTCCCTAAAACGTTGAAAAATCATTTTTGCAGGACAAATTTATATCATTTCGGAGTCTTTTAAGATTGTACTTGAGAGGATTTGCAGCATATTTCATTATTACTATAAGCATCAAAGAATTAATTCTTGCCTTTGTTCACAGATGAGCACAAGCCGGGCACTGGTCTCCTTCTCACCTGGAACAAACCTCTCGCTGAAGACTTCACGTGATGCAGTCAATCCAGAGGGGCAACTGTATCCGATAAATGTCTCTCGGATTTGATTAGTGTTGACCTCCACCAGTTTGGGGACGGTAAAATATAGGTCCCCTCATGAATTGACTGCGGCTCAGAAAGTGACAAGAGCACATGTTGGCCACCTATTTCTATCTCATCAGGGATACGATATTTTTCTGGAAGTACCGCTAACCTGTCTTCAGAAGAGAGTCCTTTATGATACTCCTCGACCCATCATTCTGCGTTAACAACTAGTGGACAAGTCCCAAAACAACTTAAACGGCTATTGTATCAAAATAAGGTTATGCTCTGTGTTTATTGAACTGCTCTACGTTTTGTGCACAGCAGTTGACCTAATAATCAAACTTCACAGCAAGTGGAATATACTCGATAAAGAGAAGAAAAAGCGGAATTAGGCTGTATCGGAAATGGCTATGTGGCCTGGCGAAATAAAATGCTATGCTTTATTTCGAGCTTCGTTTATTCAAAAAGTAGCGTAACACTAATTAAAAGCTTATGAAAGATAGACCTATAAAATGACCACCACATAAATTGAAGCGATTTTTCATTAATGTTAGTAAATAAAAGTCGAAATCTCTACGCGAATGGTGGGCATATTGAAGTTCGTCCTCGTAGCCGGTCAAAAAGACCGCCCACGACAAACGTTCCTGTTCAGAAACCTTCTTAAACGAGGCTCACGGATGAACTAAGTCCACACAAGTCAGCACAAGTTTTAAAAGTAAAGGAAGAGACTCTTCAACCATGCCTGAGTCACCGACGAGAGAATCTGTCCTTATCAAATGAATCCGGATATCTTATTAGTTATTGTAGGATATTTTAAATACTAATTAGCAGTTGTCTTTCAAAATCTCCTTACATCCTAGAGCCAACTGACATGCACCATCGGGTAGAGAACATTTAGCCTATACACGAGATAAAGTTACAATCACACCGGGTGATGATGACAGCGCAGAGAAAACAAAATGGCGTCCACTTTTGCGCCATTTTGTTTTATTATAGGCTATAACTTCAGACCGACCGGACGTATTTCGATGATCGTTGTGGCAATTGTTTTTTTACCAACATACTTTCATTAATTTCGTCTTGGTTCTTTGAGCGATAATCTTTGTCATTTTGAAACTGTGTCACTAAATTTAATTTTGCATTCAAGAGTGAACTGTCTATGATTAAAGTTACAACTAATGTTGGTGTGTGATCTCCAACTAATCATATCTCTACAATGTAGAATTAACCATCTTTGCTAATTACTAACATTTTCAGCAATCGGCCCGTAAATTTATAGAATTCCATGTGGATATTATGTCAGTCAAAGCTTTACTTGTGAAGAGGCACTTCAAGGATATCCTTGATCAGCTAGTAGCAAATGCCCGCCACATTGAATGCAGTGGGTAGACATGTGGACATTTAATCAACTAATAAATATTTCAACATCTCTGAATTCTATAAGAGAGAAATTAATGAAGATGTTTGAGCTTCCTCAATATATTCACTTCTTGATGGCATTTTCCTCCTGACCAATATTGCCACGGGTATTAATGTTTAAAATGTGTACATAGTAATTTGGCCTTGAAATGAATAAAACAATAATTGCCTGTATTATTGAATTATGTACCAGTTACGAATCGTCACACATAATAGTCCACCAGTGTTGATTGTTATCAGCAGAAGTTGGGTATCGCCAAAAGACATGGCACTAAAAAAAAGCGGTTATACATGCATATTACAACCTCAGGAGATGTGGCAATCTTATGTTTAAATGATTATCGATTATACATCAGCTAAGCTGGTCAATACGTAATAACCTCTACTTATTTATATCCTCGATGTTAATCTATGGAATTAGCATCCGTGTCCTAGCAAAATTTGATGGAATGTGTATTCGAATCAGGCGTCTCTGCGTCGTGTATGCTGCGTGGGAATATGTGCTCAAGTGAGCAGAATTTCAAAATATCACGTAAGTTAATATTTAGATTGTTGGGCACCTGTATAAATGTATTGCATTTTGTGACCCGACCATTGCCAAGGTATTTTTTCTATGGTTATCACCATCAAAGGAAAGATTCGTAAACGGGATATGGTAGGACTGTAAAGCCAAAACCGATGAATCGAGCAGGAGTCACAGTGACACACTTATCTCCCTTGAACAGCCTAATTCCGGAAAACTGCCGGTGTGGCACCTTGGTATTTATACTAAGTATATTCTGTTTCTTAACTGTAGTTACAGCTACACTCAATACTGCAATTTTTAGTAACTTTATAACCACAGAAGTTTACGAGAGTGATGTACATCCCTACACTGAAACAACAAACACAATATTTTATAAACATCTTGTTGTTAAACGTAGTTTTGTTCAGAAACTTTCCCTCTGGATGCGAAATAAATTGGCTGAACTATCAGAATAATGAAATGTAACAGTACAGGTGAAACCATTTCAAGTGCTTTCGAAGAGCTCCTACACAATATGAGGCAAAATATTTAAAAAAATGTCATAGTATTTATCCGTATTGACCAACTGATATAAGCTTCTTCGTTCTTATAGAAACATTCATTTCAGTTCAACTAATTTACTGTCATCACAAACTATGATATCCCTTTGAGAAGAGAATTGGAATTCATAGTCCTCATTCCATTTTTATTGAATTCATTTTATTTTAACAATTTTAGACAATTTTGAGCTTTGCGACCACAGTAGATTACTTGGACTGAAATTAATAGTACATTAAACAAACACACAATCAAAAATCAGTGTTATAAAGAACCACACCGAAGCAATTCTTAACGTAGGTAATTTCGAAAACCGTAAAAGCAGTTAGTGGGACGTAAGAACAATACCTTCCAAGTAAGTGAAACATGTTCAGTAAGTTGTATAGGCCTAGTTTATTAGATTGAATAGAAGGTATTATCTGGTAGATTGAATTGTTTTGCTTTCTAAATATCAGATAATTCAAGGAATTTTTAATATATTAATCCTTTCAGTGTTCTGTCTGTTCGTATCTCTAAATAATTTATTAAAGGAAAGAGGAGTATCTTCGTAGAGGCTATGAAGGCCCATTGAAAAGTGTAAGGTAAGGGGTTCACGATCCGTAATCTCGGCTGTAAGTGGTTAGTTCCAGGTTCGTCCCACCTTTGACCCAGACTTTTCTCCAGTATCTTCCTTCGTTATTGGCTAAGTGAACTCCTGGGTCATGTTCGACTCCAGAAGTGGAAGTCTTGATTCTAGATGTCTCAACTGTCTCAAGGGGAATCGAAGCCATGTCCTTTCAAGTGGACCAAGCCCACTTTTACCACCTCGACTAGTTAGTCCCCAGCGTTATCCTTTACTTTACAGTAGTACCTTCAGCTTTTTCACTATGTAATTTGATGTATTTAAACACCGATCTAACGATCGTCTTTTTCGTCTCTTGCTCCATATGTAAAATTAATTTTAGATTATGGATGTCTCCTTGGAGAGCTATTTTTTTGCCACTCACAATACATGGCTCCGCCATCTTGCATACCGTCCGGATAGTCCATGCTCAACTCTTGGCTTTTTTGCAATTTAAGTTTAGCTTAAAGTCTGGATCGGGTGCAATAAAAGAAATGAGATGAATGCAGCCTGAACATTTCAAGATTAGCCTTCTTACAACTGACTTTTAATGGTTCTCTAACGAGCTCCAGATGAAAGCTGGAATGATGCATAGTATAACATAACAATCACAGTGTTAGTCTAAATTAATTTCAGATAATTTCCCATCCCTCACTACCATCACATAGATTTTGGTCTCACTAAATACTGATCAAGACACAACAATATTTTTCTTTTGTATGCTTAGTTGAGTTCAGTTGTGCAGTCAGTTACGGGTTATCCTTCTGTTACAAAGAGAACGAGTTTCATCCCCGCAGAGGTCGGTGAAATTTGAGTTTCGTATCGGTGGCCTCTGGCAATTTAATGAACTTCTGTGGGACAAAATTGAGCCTCAAGATAATCGTAAATGAAATACCAAGTTGCGAGTGTTGTGTAGTCATGATCGCAGATTAACGTCATCACTGACCTTTACATCAAGCCGTTGCAGTTGGAGGGAGTCCCAGATAATACATATACATAATTATAAATTTGCGCTCTTTCGCACTCTGTGATTGTGTTACTCCCATTAAGAATTTTCTCCCATTTGTCCGGCGACTAGCTTGTTAGGTACAAGCTTATCTCCTGAAACTTGGAGAAGTGAGTTGTTCAATGTGGGAGACTGCGGTCACTAAATTTGCTAGCTCACTGAAGATTACCTTCACATGACAAAACTTCAACAATTTGCATCTCTTAGAAATCTATAGAAATTGAAATTTGAAATAATAATAATAATAATAATAATAATAATAATAATAATAATAATAATAATAATAATAATAATAATAATAATACTCAAAACATACTTGAAAAATTTTGTCTCTGATACAATTTGGGAAGGTTATTTTAAAAGATATCGAAGAATGTGGAAAACTGAAAATATCGGTAAATGATAAATATGACGTGAGAAATGAAAATGAAAACCTACAACCTGTTTTCCAGTCATTGACCGGGTCAGGGATGGAATGAATCAAGCAGATATAGGCGATTAGTACGATGGGGTCGCCACTCCCAAAGTGATTTATTAATGACTGATAGATGTTATGAAATGAGAATGGAGAGTGTTGCTGGAATGAATGATGACAGGGAAAACCGGAGTACCCGGAGAAAAACCTGTCCCGCCTCCACTTTGTCCAGCAGAAATCTCACATCGAGTGACCGGGATTCGAACCACGGTATCCAGCGGTGAGAGGCCGACGCTCTGCCGTCTGAGCCACGGAGGCTCCTACGTGAGAAATATTGAATTTAAATTAGAGTAAGCAGGTCAAATAAAGGATGGTACTGTGTGTTCAAATTGTTTAACTGTATTTACTAAGAGGTCAGGCTATTCTCAGAAATCAAAAAAAAAAAAATACCGTTTGTATCTCAGTAGTAAAGGCACTTGCTTTTGTCCGAAACTAGAGAATAACATCATCATCTATCATCGTGAACTCGCTGCGTTGATTGCTATAGTTGCAAAAAATATCTGGATCATCTGTAGCAAGATATACACGGTTATTAGATTAATTTTATTCAATCCATCCACTACATAATAAACATTTCTCAATAATTCGTGATTGTTCTGCACAGATCAGACCATGACATAGCGAAAGGTGGTTACAAATTATTAACGCCCAGCCATGAAGTACGGACCACCCATATAAGTGGGCAGAGTTTCACGCCCTTCTGAGTCCCCTTCAGACATCTCTTGAGCAATTTCCTGGAAGTATTATGATAATTGAATTTGAACGCGAGATAATGGGTCCAGTTTTTAAAGGTCCATTTCTGTATATATAATGGCTGTGAAATCACTAATTATATGCGTAGCCTAGGGAAAGATATATGTCGTAGGATAAATTGATAACAAAGAGCTCATGTGTTGTTGATTATTTTGAACATATAATTATATCGATCTACACTAGGGTAAGAGTTTTTACTATTTTCTAAAGAAATAGTAACTTCTTTCTAATTATATTCTAGGGTGAGTGCTAGTTAGGAAGTCGGAATATTTACAAACAATTTTTCCACTTACGGAATATCACACGGCCCTGAGGCTCGCCAACAATGCTGGAAAAAAGTACCAGTGGGGCCAAAGGCAACCAGACTCGGAGCTAAGAACTCCATCTCACGTAGTGCCGAGGTTATAAAAAGTGGAATACCCTACTTTCTACTTCTCCAGGGGCGTCCATGATTAGTACGTAGGTGGCTTTGGATTTTGCAGAAAATCCTATCATTTAATTTTCGCCTAGAACATTATACCCTGTGGGTGGGGGGTGGTAGAATAACACCAACGGTATCGCCTGCCTGCCGTAAGAGACCACTAAAAGATGCCCAGTGGCTCTCAATTTGGGAGCGAGAGTTGGCGTCAACGGGGCCCTTATCTGTGTGCTGGCATTGCTTACACTTACTTGTGCCAGGTTCCTAACTTTCACCTATCCTTTCAGACCTCCCTTGGTCAACTCTTGTGTTCTTCCACTCCGACGAGGTTCGCGAGGTCTAAGCAGACTTTCATTTTCACGTCCTGTGGCCTGTAGCTTCATTGTTAGACGCGTCGGACCCCTTCCATTCTCTCATCCTCTGATTAGCGTTAATAGAGGATGGTTACCAGTTGTACTTCCTCTGAAAACAATAATCATCACCACCACCATCCTAGAATGTTTTATAATCTACTAAGGCGACAAAGAATGCAATGACATTCTATAGCCTGTAAATGAATTGTAATAATAATGTTATTGGACTTACGTCCCTCTGCTTTTACGGTTTTCGGAGACGCCGAGGTGCCGGAATTTAGTCCCGCAGGAGTTCTTTTACGTGCTAGTAAATCTACTGACACGAGGCTGACGTATTTGAGCACCTTCAAATACCACCGGACTTAGCCAGGATTGAACCAGCCAAGTTGGGGTCAGAAAGCCAGCGCCTCAACCGTCTGAGCCACTCAGAACGGCTAAATAAATTGCAAGACTCCATTAAGCTACATTGATAATTCATTATCCCGGTTGAGTTGCTCACGTGGTTGAGTTCTGGCCTTCTGATCTCAAGTTGACCAAATCGATCCCGACTGAGTCCGGTGGTCAAATACACTAGTGTCCAAATGTTAAGCATAAATTACGAGTATGCAGGGCAACAGGAAATTAGACCACAAATCGTACGACATATGCACCTACCAAACTTACGTGTTCGCTCTTCTTTCATTAGCGGCATAACCGCAAGATAAACGCAGCCAGTACCTGCACCCCACATTCCCTCAATCGTGTTTGCCGTGTTATAGTGTGCGGAGTGTAGCCTCGTGGTGAACGTGACAACATAATGGCACAACGACGCCATTTGGACTCCGTTTTGAAGGGTAGAATACTCGGCCGCCTGGAAGCAGGCCAGATATAGACTGAGGTCACCGTATCCTTGAATGTACCACAAAGTGTCATTTCCAGGCTTTGGAGACTATTTCAAGACACAGGAGATGTTAGTCGTAGGCCAGTACCAGGTCGACCAAGGGTAACCACCCCACGGCAGGACCGATATCTGGCTTTAACCGCCCGACGAAATCGGAGTGCACCTGCAAGACAAATGTCGGCGGAGCTTGCAGACGTCACGGGTTGCCGTTCCCTGGCAAACTGTGTACCGAAGGCTCAGAATAGCAGGCTGTTTGCCCGACGTCCAGCAGTGTGCGTCTCGCTCACTCCAAGACAGAGACGGGCCCGTTTACTGTGGAGCCGTCAACATCGAAACTAGACCTTGAATGAATGGAGGCATGTGCTCTTCACAGATGAATCCCGCTTCAGTTTGGAGAACGATTCCCGTCACACATTAATCTGGAGAGAACCGGGTAGCTGATACAACCACAGGAACATAGTGGAACGGGACTAGTATGGTGGTGGTGGCGTCATGGTGTGGAGCGGCATCATGTTGAATGGCCGTACGGACCTGCACATCTTCGTGGGTGGTCCGAGGAACACTGTTAACGCTCGGAGATACAGGGATGAGGTACTGAGACCACATGTTGGACTCTTCAGAGGTGCGGTTGTTCCAGACTTCCTCTTAATGGACGATAATGCCCGACCGCACCACGCTGTGTGGTGGATGAATTTCTGGCTGGGGAATATATTCATCGATGGACTGGTCAGCGAGTCTGTGGATGTGAATCCTATAGATAATGCCTGGGATGCATTAGGGAGGAGAATTGCACCCCGTCAGCCTCCACCAAGGACCCTCTAAGACCTTCGCATTGCCTTTTCGGACGAATGGGATCGACTGCTACAAGAGCTCTTGGACCATCTGATAGAAGGCATGCCACGTCGCTGCGAAGCATGTGTGGCCCTTAGGGATAACCATACACCCTATTAAAACCATATTTTGTTGTGGAAGACATTGCCAAGTTTTGTTGTTGTTATCAAAGGTGTTCCTTAGCTATCAGAACCTTTCTGACACTGTTGTTTTGGAAACGTTGTGTGACATAAGGTGTGTGATACAGCTTCCGTTTGTTCAGCAAACCGTCTGACATTCCTATCAGACGGTATGGACTCGTTTAGTGATTATGCTTAACTTTTGGACACTAGCGTACGTCAGCCTCGTGCCAGCAAATTTACCGGCACGTTAAGGAACTCCTGCGGGACAAATCGCCCGCTCCTCGGCGTCTCTGAAAAACGCAAAAGTAGATAGTGGGGGCGTAAAACCAATAACGTGATTATGGTTAGGCCTACTGTTAATACTATGAAAAGAAAAATGAAGTGGCGTATGGCTTTTAGTGCCGGGAGATCCCAGGACGGATTCGACTCGCGAGGTGCAGGTCTTTTGATTTGACGCCCGTAGGCGACCTATGCATCGTGATGAGGATGAAATGATTATGAAGACAACACATACACCCATCCACCGTGCCAGGGGAACTAACCAATGATAATTAAAATTCCCGACCCTGCCGGGAATCGAACCCGGGACCCCTGTGACCAAAGGCCAGTACGCTAATCATTTAGCCATGGCACTGGACTGTTAATATTATTATTGATATTGATTAATAGAATGATAATCGTTGAATAGGTACTATTATACAGTATATACCGCTGGATGAGAACAGTAGTGAAATTCAAAAATGCCGATTTTCAGTTAAATCCTAACAACAAACTCCTCTCTATGATGCATAAAGATTCGTTCACATTGGTTGCGCGCTTGCACGAGTAACTGGTAAAAATGAAGTGGCATATGGCTTTTAGTGCCGGAAGTGTCCGAGGACAAGTTCGGCTAGCCAGATGCCTGTCTTTTGACATGACGCCCGTGGGCGATCTGCAGGTCGTAATGAGGATGAAGTGATGATGAAGAAGACGCATACACCCAACCCCGGTGCCAGCGAAATTAACCAATTATGGTTAAAATTCCCGACCCTGCCGGGAAACGAACTTGGGACCGCTGTGACCAAAGGCCAGCACGCTAACCATTCAGCCATGGAGCCGGACGAGCAACTGGTGATGCGACGGTGCATAAGTAGCTTGCATGTGCCTCAAGTGGTTATACTACTGTATGCAACACTGTCGTGAGTAGGCTCCGAATATGAATTCATCGGTTGACGAGTTCTTTTGTGGTTGGAAAATGGTGTTTTAAAGTTTTTAGGTATGAATTCAGTTGTAATGAGAGAAGAAAGGGTGAATGAACACTTTATTACTAGAGAAAAAGATGGAGAATACAAACATTTTTTTTCCTAATCTACTCAAACAACCGGAAAAGATTTACGAGATTTCACTTCTTTACGTCTTGATCAGATTTGTTTGTTCCTTGGTGCAAGCTTGCACAAGCTCACACCTCCAGTTTACTCGCGCAAGCGTGCGTCCAATGTAAACCAGCCCTTAGGCTTCGATCACATTGGAGGCACGCTTGTGCAAGTAATTTGTTGGCGCGCGCGTGCGCAAGCTGGCGTGATCAGCAATGTGCTCACACTAAATGCAAGCAGGTGCAAGTTAATTATTATGAACAGGTCAGTCGAAATGGAGATGTCAGACGATGATTACATTGTTTTGGAAAATGGTGTTTTAAAGTTTTTATTTTTGGATGAGCAGGAAATCAGGGAAGAGTGGGTGAATGAGTAATTTTTGGACAGAGAGGAAGATGGAGAGTATGCATGAGTATTCAACGATTTGCTTAGACAGCCTGATAAGTTTTTCTGAATACTTCAGAATGATACCAGACACTTTGTACTATATACTGGACAAAATCACACCTAGAATAAGGAGGAAATCTAATTTACGAAAGTGTGTATCACCTGAAGAGCTCCAAAACACTACACTGTCACTGCTTCGATGGTCGGAAATCAACTGAGATCACGCACGCTTGCAACTACAAAACCAATATTTTTGTTTTCGAAGTTCGGTCGGATCAAGCTTGCGCAAGCGTGCACTTGCTTGTGGCGGGCAGTGTGAGCGGCGATGGACATGTCACCACTTGTTTCTGTCGCTCTCCTGCAGATTTTGTTTATATGTGCAGGCTTGCGCACGCGCACGCCACCAAATTACAAGCGTGCCTCCAATGTGATCGAAGCCTAATCCGCGGAAATTTCCCTTGGCCTTGCGCCGCTACGGAGCGCTCAACGTCACTATTGCAACGAGGGCATTCATCCCCCTCTTCATACATGAGAGACGCATGTCAGTGTGTGAGAAGGAATGCGCGTTCGCTTTACTAGTGACGCATGTGAACACAAGCCGAGTTAACACTCTGGATTTAGACATAGTCCTCTATTCAGACAATTATCGGGGACAGGGGAAGAATAAGTTTATAATCTATGCGTTCTTGTACGTGGTAACCTATTACAAAATCAAAAACATTCCTCTGAACTTATTTGAAGTTGGACACAGTCAAAATGAAGGTGACTCCTGCCATTCCGTTTTAGATTGAAATCTGAAAAGAGCCCTTAAATCTGGAACCATCTAAGTACCAGCCCACTATTCAGATTTACTCAGTAGTGCAAGGAAAAGTGGAAGTGGGGTTAGATTGAACGAAATGGCTCCCACTTATTTCGCTGATGTGAAGAAAATTGCATTTGATTTTACCAACTCTCACTTCATTGAAAACACTGATGGAGAGAAATATCAATTCACTAGCATCGTAATGCTGAAAATCACCAAGGGTCATCTGGAACGCTACATATTCAAAGGCTCTTAGACTGAATATGAATTAAATATATGTAGAGAAAAGTTGAAGTTCGTCAAAAGTTTGACCTTCATACACTGTGAAAGATTCTTCAAACGTGGAGAAGATAAGAGCTGGGAAGATTCAGGGTGCAGCAGACATCTAGAATTATTATGACAGGCCAAGGTAAAAACGTGCCTTGAAAAGCTAATTTTCAGCCTCATATATATTCCACTTTTATAACTTCAATGCACCAAGAACACTCAGACCTTTATAGCTCGTAGATAATGCCTATGAAATAAATAAATTTCACATAGTTACATGGTTCCTCGTTGCTAAACAGACAAGAAACTTGAATTGACCTTCATGAATTACGTACTAGTTCATTATTTTTGCTATTTTATGTTCATCATGACATGACAACATCTTCAGTGAAGTTACCGAGAGTAAATTATGTGTAATCATAGATGCTGTAGTGAAGTTTCACTTCCAATCTTACATACGTCGTACTAAAGTATTTCCGCATCCCCATAATATTCGTTACGTCATGGCATAATATGTGGTCAGGTTGGTAATAAAACTACATTCTCAGCAAGCAGTGACACAGATCTCAAACTCTCTACTGATATACATAATTTACTCATAAACTACCCACCTATTAAACATTCAAATCAGCTAATGAAATAGTTGCCTTTTAATATTTTTTTCTCGCTGGGACGAATTGTCTGTAATTGGTACACGTCAACCAGGGCAACACCTCCACACGTGATCACGTGACCAACAAGGCTGATCAACTGGTTCTGATTATTTCATATTAATTGTTGATTTTCTTATCTGACAGCGTTGGCACCATCGATATGAAGGTCAGAACATTATGATTGCTCTTTACAATGCAGGTTGGTAGTTTACTTGTTGCTAACTGAGTTTATACGACACTTGTGCCGCAGAACGTTGACCAAGATGACTTTATCTGAAATAATTATACAATTGTGTAATAATAATAATAATAATAATAATAATAATAATAATAATAATAATAATAATAATAATAATAAGAATAATAATAATAATAATAATAATAATAATAATAATAATAATAATAATAATAATAATAATAATAATAATAAGAATAATAATAATAATAATAATAATAATAATAATAATAATAATTTACAGTCCTTGTAATGCAGACTCTCCGACAAAGGTGGGCGTACCGGGCGAATTGGCCGTGCGGCTGGAGGCGCGCATCTGTGAGCAAGCATCCGGGAAAAAGTGGGTTCGAACCCCACTGGTCGGCAGCCCTAAAGATTGTTCTCCGTGATTTCCCATTTTCACACCAGCCAAATGTTGGGGCTGTGCCTTATTTAAGAAAACGGCCTGTTTCCTTCCCACTTCTAGCCATTTCCTATCTCATCGCCGCCATAAGACCTATCTATGTCGATGCGACGAAAGCAAATTCTAAACAAATAAAGAAAGTGTGGGTGTGATTAACTGTTTGTGTAGAACTGCGTATCAGTGTGATGGAAGTGTCAGTTGCATGTGATGTACGAGTTGCAAGAATGTTGGTGATAGCAAAAGGAGTCTTCGAGTTAAAGGAAATAATTGTCCTCGGTTAAAATTCCATTACGCGGCCAGGAATCGAAACTGGGACCTCGAGATTCGAAGGCTAAGAATGTCAGTCAGCCACTGATTCGGACGTAATAATCTGTATATTAAAAGAGTTTACGAAAAACAGCTTTGGCAAATCCGTCCGTCCATTCTACTGGACCTATTTGCTCCATTTCTCTTTTATTCTCACTGGAATTACCTGGCGGTGAATCATGAAACACTGATAGGTCTCTAAGTTCAGCCTACTTTGAGTATTCATAAAATCCTACCATTAAATGATCACTCCAATAATTGCAGGTGGGGGCTTATCTGAACTCTCAATACATAGTGTACTTAGCACGTTGCTAAGAGACTAACACTTCCATTAATATTCCGATATACGTGATTTTCATCCTTAGTAATGTCATTGTATGCAGCCATGTTTTTGATTAGTACCTGTCGAGCCAGAGAGTATACACTTCCTTTGATGATAGAAGAATACGATTCTCTGCTAGATACTCTTTGATTCTCTGACCTTCCCCAGCTTCTGAATATTCTCATCAGATGGCAGAACGTTCCTAATAACTTATGCTGCTAAGAGAAAAGAATTTACGTACACACAGACGGGAAGGTCTCAAGTCAACTATCCTTCTGTATGACCATTAATAAAGCGAACTCTTGAAACAGTGGGTAGTTTACCAGTATTCACCTACGGCCAATTGTATGTTGCACTATCTCGGAGAAGATCGTTTGAAAATTTTAAGATCCAGATGCGGCCGAATGGTTGAAGCACAGAGAATATTGTATGGAAGGAAGTGTTATAAACTACGTATAAATTACCGCTATTAAATGTTCATAAAACTAATGTTGCGGAGCAGTACGGAATGATAATAGGTTACATCTCAAAACTCACGAGTCTCAAAACTCACGAGTCTCAAAACTCACGGGCTATAATTAGTAACAAATAGTATCAAAACTCACGACTACAAACTGGTAGCTAAAGTAAACATTCTAATGAGTCTCAAAATTCACGAATCCGGACAGCAGGTGCTTCCGATGACTGCAGGAGGAATGAGATGCGCGGTGACTCGCGCTTCCCTTCAACCCATGTTTTTCCACCGACTTAGGGCAGTTGTTTATCTAGTCTTTTATTAAATAATTTAAGAGCCCTTTGGGCCCCTTTTTAGTCGCTTCCTATGACAGGCAGGGTATACTGTGAATGTTATTCTGCCACCTCAACCCACGGGGGGAAAATAATGGTTAGTGAATGAAAGAGACCGAGATGTATTATTATCATTATTTTCAAAATATGTTGCTGTTGTCTTAAAGTTAATTTAATGCATTTCTTACCTTTGACATAAATTTATAATACTGACATGTGGTCTTCGGGGTGGTCTGGTGCAGGTCTTTAGAGTTTACGCCGTATAGATGACCTGAACGTCTGTGAGGATGAAGCCCTACCGAAGATGAAGTCTAGTGATGAAGACGGCACGAGCAGCCAGTCCCCGAGCCATAGGAATTAACTAATGAAAGTTAAAATCTCCCACCCGACCGGAAACCGAACTCGGGACCCCTTGGACCAAATGCCAACATTCTAACCATTTATGCATGCAGCTGGATGACATAAAATTAAAGTAGGTATATTTCCCGCTGGTAGTTATAAGAAACTGTCAGTTGTTAGTACTGGGGCTGAGCTCCATAATGCGGCCAGAAGGCGGCATTTACTTGAATAAGGAATTTTATTTAGAGATATTAGATGTCAAGAAAGTTAATTCACTCATTTAGTTTCAACATTTGGAGATTCATTTGGAAAAAGGCGCATTTATAATTTGCGTAAGCGTTCATCTATTCGCTTACTGCAGTCGGTTATCTACCAGACATATTTAAACCGAAAAAAATATCCGTGTCGCATCCTATTATTCCGCGCGATATAACTAAATGATATTTGAAACTCATTCGATTATTTTATTTGATTATTTATAATCGAATGGAAGTTATTTGATTACTAAAAGTATTCGATTAACCCATCACTAATAGGGTGGGCATTTAACCATTCAAGGAAGGTCTGGCCTTGCTCGTGAGTTTTGAGGCTGGTGCAGGCAGAGAAACTTACTCTTTCTAATCCTTTTCCAGGAATTCGTGAGTTTTGAGACTGGCCCAGGTAGAGAAACTTGTTCTCACTAATCATCTTCCTGGAATTCGTGAGTTTTGAAACTCGTGAGTTTTGAGACGACACGTGATAATAATATCTTTCTTTCCTAATCAGTTTACCATCGAGGGTTGGTTTTCCCCTCGGACTCAGCGAGGGATCCCACCTCTACTGCCTCAAGGGCAGTGTCCTGGAGCGTGTGACTTTGGGTCTGGGGATTAAACTGAGAAAGAAGACCGGTACCTCGCCCAGACGGCCTCACCTGCTATGCTGAACAGGGGCCTTGTGGGGGAGATGGGAAGATCGGAAAAGTTAGGTAAGGGAGAGGGAAGGAAGTGAAGGAGGTGACCGTGGCCTTAAGTTAGGTACCACCCCGGCATATGCCTAGAGGAGAAATAGGAAAACTCAGAAAACTACTTCGAGGATGGCTGAGGTGGGAATCGAGTCTGCCTTTGCTCAGTTGACCTCCCGAGGCTGAGATGACCCCGTTCCAGGCCTCGTACCGCTTTTCAAATTTTCGTGGCAGAGCTGGGAATCGAACCCGGGCCTCCAGGGGTGGCAGCTAAGCATGCTAACCACTACACCACAAAGGCGCACATAATAATAATAATAATAATAATAATAATAATAATAATAATAATAACAATAATAATAATATATTCATAGTTTGATTTCAGGTACCCTGTGCAGACAGTTTAATTTGACGCCATTTAGGCTGCTGCGTGTCAATTTCGACGTTCCGTTATACTCTACCAGATGGCAAAGTGAATAGAACTCGATTGGGTGACCATTTCGTGAGTTATAAATTATTTTCTCTCGACTAAACATTGAATGTATCGCCAAAGATCTTTTACATAGGTACCAACGTCTTGCACACGAAGTAAAGAATGGATTTTCGTGCGCCCTTCAAAATTCGACTTCCTCTGGTGGATCTGAACCTGCGATCTTGAGACCTATAGACCGATACTCTAGTACCAAGACTAATCTTTTGTCTTTTGTGCCCTTTTTGGTCAGTCCTTTCACTAGCAGGTCATTGTGCACAACGTCTCACTATCTCACTTATTTTAAATTTGTTCTCCTGAAATTCTTCGGACTATGCACCCTTGATGAATGCATATGCCTCACTCCGCGTCGCGTGGTCATAATATCTCAGTTTCGGTCCCTGCCTCCTTATGTCATAATTTCTTCTTTTCCCCAAAGAGATTCCAATCACCGACGATAACGCTCTTGTCTCAGTACCTCCGCCTCAATTTTTCTCAAGACAAACTCTTCTTTGTTGTTTATTTACTCTTTTATGGTTTGTGTTTTGATGAAGATTTTCTCTTCCTCACAATAACGGCGAAAACGACGACAATGATCATGTTGATAACTGTTCCGGGGTTTATCGCGGATCGCAGAGGTTAAAGAAGGTGCTGGGGTGAATGGATCTAACTACAGTATCAAAGTTAATTTAAAACTTTAACAAAGGTTATATTTCTTTAGAATTTCTAAAATCAACAAACAACAATATAACAGGTACATTTAGCAATTTTGGAACAAGTCAAGGAAAATACAATATTAGTGAATTCGACAGGTCCTGGGTTTCAAGCCCCTCGCTTTACAATGCTTGAGCTCCCAGCTTAAATTTACAAAGAAGGGCAACTTTAGTAAAGGGCAGAAATCCCCTAATTCAAAGAGCACTTGCTCTTAAACATGCAATATATAGTCTCCCAAAGGCACACTTTACAATTACAAAATTTGAGAAAGAGCTAACAGGCTCTCCGTTTCCTTTCAGCCTCCTCGAGGCAACATCAAAAATCGTACACTCTCTGGCCTTCCATTGCCCAACTTACAATGTGAAACAGGGGTATCTTGTACCCAACCTACAGGGCCTTTGCGGAAAAGAACAGGTTAATTAACACGTTCCCTGCGGCAGTGATTTTCGATGACTTAATGTTACGTCGTATCGGCCCACCGGTGACCCGATGCTGCCTTTAGTTATTATCGGTTCGGGTCACCGGTGACCTGACGAATTTGACTTTGTTTACTCCCTAGTATTAAATCCTAAACAATGCAAGTGCACTTGTTGTGTGCGTTATTGTTGAGGAGACATTCCAGCGTATTTACCTGTGCGACAGTGTTCCGATTCAACAATTGCGTGAAACAGAAATGACCCCGGAAATAATTGGGTCACCGGTGGGCCGATCAAAACTAGCAGTATGCCTCGATCCTTCACTTCAATTGGAACACTATGTTGCCATTAGTTAACAGAAATTCGTAACTAGGACGTAGTTAGTTACTTCGCAATTATGGGAAATTCGCACCGACGGATAAGAGTAACATGTTTCGGGGCACATGGTGACCCGAACCGCACGGAACATGATATAGGCCCACCCCAATGCTGTCCTAAGCCTCTTTCTTTTCCGTGCCACCGGTGTGTCAGAATGTTAAAGCTCCATACCTAAAAAAAGGACTTGAAATTGCTTGTAAATATTATATACGGAAGATAGTAAATATGTCAATAACTATTCCAATAACTCCAATAACCTCTATTGGCTTTCCTAAGAGCAATGTAGAAAGCAGATATCAGAAGGGTGGTACTCCTTAAACAACAATCTACTATCTGCGGGCAGCAACACTCTCTTCTTCATTCACCGTAACCGCGCTAAGCGATTCCCGCGTAAAAATATCGGTCAGACAACAATCGGAACTCAGGGTGACCCGAAGCGATATGAATGGAAGATGAAAAAAACTTCCTTCGGGTCACCGGTGGGCCGATCAAAACTAGCAGTATGCCTCGATCCTTTGCTTCAATTGGAACACTATGTTGCCATTAGTTAACGGAAATTCGTAACTAGGACGTAGTTACTTACTTCGCAATTCTGGGAAGTTCGCACCGACGGATAAGAGTAACATGTTTCGGGGCACATGGTGACCCGAACCGCACGGAACCTGTTCTTTTCCGCAAAGGCCCTAAACACAAACTGAATGGAGGCGTACAGTGCTCCAAGGTAGTGAAAACTAAAAACCTAAGGGGCACTAGGCCGGTGAAACAGGGGCTATTCCCAAACTACTGAAGTAACTCGTATAAGGGTAAATTAATACATTACGGAAAGGAAGAAGAACAGTTACAAACGTAATCACCTCAAACCAAGATGAAGGGGAGCTCGAGAGGGTACGTCACTCTCTATCCCCGATTTACAGTTAAAGATTTTATGAAGTTATTACATTAGCCGGCAGAAGTTACATTTTCAGAAAAGTAGGTTACATAATTGATGATTAGGACCTTCCCTCTGGTTAAACTGCGGAGTCAGCAAGAAACAAAGAAAAATGTTATATGGCCATTACCTTGTAGAAGCTCTAGCAGCTGACGAAGAGGCCTCCCGCCTCCTGCTTGACACACACACTCAGTAAGATGACGATCAGTTGGCCAAGAGACGTGAAAATTCGCAGTTTATAAACCCTCGGGGAAAGTTCGAGACCATTCAAGATTAAACTAGCCACACCCTCTCATTTTTATTGGATAATTTAAAAGTTACACTTAAAATCGAAGAAGACTGTGATTGGTAGAAAATTAATTACAGAAATTAGGGTTTGGCTGGATTCAAAACTGGCGGGAAGAAAAGATAAAAATTGCCAACCCAATTAACTCTGAATACTTCCGTATACACGGTAGCAAGTATACAGTAGAGCCTTGTAACCATATGTGAACATAATAAGTACAGTATGTATTTGTGTTTTGATAATTTATTTGCCTATATTGTATTCCCTCAGATCTGCATTTAAGTATATTTTACAAGCCTGCAATGCAATCCTGGATTCCTTTCAATTATTGAAAAAACTTATGAATACAAAACTTCTTTAAATCAAAAGTTCTTTCACTTCGCACCAGGATGCATGATCATAGTTTTTAGCTGTGAAATCTATGGAAGAAAGTCCAAACTTCTTGATGAATGGCAAACAAAACAAGTAGAAATACAGTCAGTTCAGGAAACTTCACCATAACAAAATTATACCATATTTTAGTGGTGGCATCTTCTAAGTAAATTTATAAGTTTGTTAGTTTCAATTTCACTGTTTCACCAGTAGAGGAGTTCTTTTAGGCGCTAGATTTAAATGCGTGGCATTGGGGTGTACCTCCCGGTACAATAACAATGATGATATTGTTGATGATCATGACGACGCTGCTTATATGTTTCTTATTTGTATCCGGAACATGCATTTCACCTTGAATTAAACTACCAACAATCACAGCGTCACCTGACCTTCGCTTCCAATTAACTCTGAATACTTCCGTATACACGGTAGCAAGTATACAGTAGAGCCTTGTAACCATATGTGAACATAATAAGTACAGTATGTATTTGTGTTTTGATAATTTATTTGCCTATATTGTATTCCCTCAGATCTGCATTTAAGTATATTTTACAAGCCTGCAATGCACATTTTTAAAAGGATTCCTTTCAATTTCAAATCATGAATGAATAAAGACAGTGCGAATTCATTTGCAAACTTTAAGTACACGAAACGTATATTGACTCTAAATGTTTTCTTAGCTCTTTTACACGAGTCACATTCTTATATTTTGTGTTAAATTTTGAACGTAGTATAGATGTAGAACACATTTTATATATACGTCACATAAACTATCTCTCTGATTACTGCTGAAAGTAACTGAACTGAGGAAATCTTCTGCCAGTGTTCCCGTCTCTTACCTGGAGGTCCTGGTCCCAGGTTCGATTTCCGACCAGTGCGGAGATTTTAGATCAGGACTTAGGAGCTGGGATGGGGTTAATTCATCCTCGTGGGGGAAAACCGAGGAGCTGTCTAATATGAGAGGCAGCAGAAACCGGCTGTGGAAGTCAAGCAATACAGCTGATGATGTCGTCACTCCGGTCATGTGGTGCACCAGTATCTATAAGTTTCCTGGCAGGGCCGCAGTTTTCTTGGCTCCTGCACCATGGAGCGGGAGGTGGAAATTCTTAACGTTGCAACAAGTAATAGAAAGTAATCTGAGGTGTTACAGAAACTGACTTCTTTTTCACCGTCGTTAAAATATTTCGGTTGTAGTACTGGTGGCGTAATATGGAGCAAACAAATGCCAAGCTCAAATTGAAGGGCTGAGTGACTTGATATGTCTGTTGGTCTGTACTAATTAACGGTTTGCAACACTGGTGCGGTACATTACATTGCTTATCGACTCCCTGTCTTTCACCTAAATACTGACCCGCAATACAACTTGAATAGTTTGGAAGAAAATGTAGCTTGATATTCAAAAAGGAACCAAACTCCACGACACATAACGCCCTTGAAAGGGCATTGGCCTGCTCAGCGACCGCAGCTCAGCCCGAAGGCCTGCAGATTAACAGGAGTCGTGTGGTCAGCACGACGTATACTCTAGGCCGTTATTCTGGGCTTTCTAGACCGGGCCGCCATCTCGCCGTCAGATAGCTCCTCAATTCTAATCACGTAGGCTAAGTGGACCTCGAACGAGCCCTCAGGTCGAGAGAAAACTCCCTGATCTGGCCGGGAATAGAACCCGGGGCTTCCGGGCGAGAGGCAGGCACGCTACCCTTACACCACGGGGCCAGCAACTTAATGTTTTGCACCGTAAAAGGTTAATCAAAACCATAGGCGACGTTCAAACAAATAGAAACATATATGTTGTAGGTAATCACTTCACATCATGTAGAGGATCATCGCGGTACTCAACGAGGAGATTAGGAAAGTATTTTTTAATTGAATGTTTTTAGTTTTACGTCACACTAAATACTTTTATGGTTTTAGAAGACGACGATGTGCCGGAGGTTTGTCCCGCAGGAGTTCCTTTACGTGTCGGTAAATTTACCAACATGAGGCTGTCGTGTTCGAGCATCTTAACTTCAAATTCCACCGGACTGAGCCAGGATCGAACCTACCAAACTAGAGTCAGAGCGCTAGTGTTCTACCGTCTAAGCTACTCGACCTGGTGGAAGAAATTTTAATAGGAGTAAATAGATTGTCATTCTTGCGTGAACTTTGAGACTTGGAAATTTTATTTGTTAAGAATTAACTCCGATAACTGGATCAGGTATCGTATCCATTTTCTTATCGCAGCGCTTTAACATCAGTTTTGAGAAACTGAAGAGAAGTGAAGTACATTGAACTTCGTATTCGAACTGGATTGAAAGCCATCTTTCTGAAATTTCTGAAAATTCTTTTTGGTTTAGAGCGTGAGGGCTATCCTGACCTAACACTTTGAAAAATTCGCTCCGTTTTCGTGGAACTAGTTTTATGGACGCATACACAATCATCCGATTTATAGTACAGCTTGATCTTTGTAATTATGATAACTGAAATATATTTTCATATTAACACATTTAATCTAGCTGAACTCAGTAGTGCAGTTGATAAGTCACTGACCATCTGTTCTCAAGGTAGTGAGTTCGATTCTTGCTGAGGCGGGTAGCGTTTAAGAATATTGAAGTGAGAACACTCCTTGTCGTCAGTTTTCAGCTAAATAAAGAACTCCTGAGAGACAAAGTGATGGTCTGGTGGTGGTCGTCGTCGTGGTGGTGGTGGTGGTGGTGATTATTTTATTAAGAGGAAGTATAAAAGGGAAACGTAACACTTATCAGAAGGAAAATGGAAGAAGTCCGATATTCCGAAGGCATCGGCAAATGAAAGAGATGGGCCATGAAGAGCGTGAAAATAAAATAATCCTTAGGCCTTTGAAAAACTAATACCGTCGGGGTCGAAAAGGAACAAGAGTTGATCAAGGGAGCTCGGATAGGAAATTTGAAGTCGAGGAACGTGGAAGCAATGCCAGACTCAGCCAGGGGGACTGTGGTTGAGAGCCCCTGATCCTCCTTCCAGTCACCTCATACGACAGCCATGTATTCCCTTCACCCACAGGAGGCCCTGCGGGATAAAATTCCGATAAACGGAGTCTCTTAAAATCTACAGGGTGAATTAATAAGACCACTAAAGGTATTGACATTATGCCATGATATTAATGGGCTCAGGAGACAATGTTCTCTAATTTATTTTTCTTGGCAGTACCTATTGATGCGAGGTTTCATTTGCTTTATATACTATACTGGCTGATGTACCCGTGCTTCGCTATGGAATTCTACCTTGTATACATAATTTTAGGTTAGGTAGTGTACACGTTGTGAGCAAGACTGTATTAAATTGCATAGCTCATAATGTTACCCTAGGAACGCGACGGGGAATTCACCAAACTTTTCTCATATGAAAAGTGGGTTAGGGCATTTTCATTGTATAGGTAGGCACGCTTGCCTGCCATCACTCACAATCAGCTAGGGGAGTTTTCATTATAATGTCAGACACTTACAATCCACAAGCATTTTTACATCCTCAAAAAGACTGTCTTAGTGGTTTTCCCAACTGAAATGAACATAGATCATTACAATGACGTCAGTAGAAATGGCGCGATTTAAAGCAATGCTTTCATATGAAATATCGATCAAATGAAAAACCACACATTTTCTCACTTTTAACGAACGCTGCCGATCTGACAGTCCAAAGTTCCAGAGCTGGAATGACCAAGCCGCAGACTGTCGTGATCCGTGAACACTCTTCATCTTTTTTCGGCGGGGGGAGTCGAATAGTGGAGAGTCCCAGGGCAAAAACTCTGTATTTTCACTAATCTGTTTCCTAGGAGTACCCTATGAGTCGGAAAATCTCAATTCAATGCACTGGCGGCGGAAAATTCTTACTTGGGGGCAAATTTTTCCTCCAAGCCAGAGCAGAAACCCCCTTTTCACTGCTAATTTGGAATGGCTCGGAATCGATATGGACTTAGCAACAAAAATACAAATTCATGAATACCCAACCGCACAGCCAACTAGCCCTCAGTCTGGTGGTATTTGAAGATGCTCAAATACGTCAGCCTCGTGTCGGTAGATTTACTGGCATGTAAAGGAACTCCTGCGGGACTATTTTCCGGCAACTCAGCGTCTCCGAAAACCGTAAAAGTAGTTAGTGGGCCGTAAAGCAAATAACATTATTTTTATTATCATGAATATCTGTGTTATCACAGCCGGTGCGGTAAAAAAGGTATAAGACATAAATGATCGGAAATTTAATTCTATATAACTTTAGTTATGTATTATTTATCGATGGGACCACTAATAATATACATTTTTGAGAATTTAATGTAGAATTTAATAACAGTGAATTAGAAGAAGAAGAAGAAGAAGAAGAAGAAGGTTTTTTTTTAAATTTAAGAAATGGCTCTTTTCCGGGTTGAATTTTGAGTTATTTAGTGAATTGTGGTGCTATAATTTGGAATAGGCCAGAATTGTAATTCTAGACCAGGTCATAGGCCCTACTACTACTACTACTACTACTACTACTACTACTACTACTACTACTACTACTACTACTACTACCGTACTGGTACTAAGTGAGCCTCTGCCTTAAGTGGGCACATTGCTCATTAACAGCGCGTCAGAGTAGGGATCGAATAGTTGGAATGCTATGATGAACCCGTATGTTACCAGCAGTATCAGAAAATGTATGAACCAGAGAAATGGCATGCTAAAGAAGAAAGTTTTCTAACTCCGCAGCCATTTCCCGCCAATATTCAGTCAGGCTGTTATACTTGGTACACAGCAGTAATCCCATCTGTCGAAGTTGAGTGGAAGTGTAAGGGACAAAGAACATCACAACAAACAATGGTCAATGTAATGTTATTGTTGCTCAATGTTATGCGCTTTCGATATTGTCGACCTTCATATTTAGTTTTCTACCGACTCTGAATATACCACCCTTATCATAGTTGGTACGGTAAAACTGAATAAAACACATATGATCGGAAATTGTATTCTCTATAACTTTTGTTATGTAGTAATTTTCGATAGGACAAATAACATAGGTATTTAAAAATAAAACTTTAGACGCATTCCCCTAAACTACAATTTCATCCAGGGTGAATAAAATTGTGTATATCCTAGACTAGTTTCTTATTCCCCGACTCTATACCTATACCGATTTTCACATTCACATACCGATTAACATATTTTCTCGTGGCTTGGCGTTTATATGGACTTAGCAACAGAAATACAAATTCATGAATGTCTGTGTTATCATAGCTGGTACGGTAAAAATGTATAAGACATAAATGATAGGAAATTTAATTCTATATAACTTTAGTTTATGATTTATCGAAATGATCACTAATAATATAAATATTTGAGAATTAAATTTTAGACCTTCCCCTAAACTAACATTTCACTCAGCGTTAATAAAATGATTTACAGCCCAGATTGTACTGGTTTATACCCCGACTTTACATACCGATTTTCATTAAATTCTCTTCAGCCGTTTTCTTGTGATGCGTGTACAGACAGACAGACAGACAGACAGACAGACAGACAGACAGACAGACAGACAGACAGACAGACAGACAGACAGACAGACAGACAGACAGACAGACAGACAGACAGACAGACAGACAGACAGACAGACAGACAGACAGACAGACATTACGGAAAAGTAAAAAGTGCATTTCCTTGTTACAGTGGACATGACCGATACAGAAATACCATTCTTTCCAAATTCTGAGCAATGTACAGACAAAACTCTTATTTTATATATATATAGATTGATTTCATCCGCCTGCATATCAGTGCTAACTTAGGAAATTCAGCAGTGTACTTCTTTTCAATGACAGCCACCGTGGCTCAAACGGCAGTGCGTCGGCCTCTCACCGCTGGTTACCATGGTTCAAATTCCGGTCACTCCATGTGAGATTTGTGCTGGAAAAATGCGGAGGTAGGACAGGTTCTTGCATCCGAGAGATAGTGGGTTTGAACCCCACTGTCGGCAGCCGTCAGGATGGTTTCTCGTCGTTTCCCATTTTCACTCCAAGCAAATAATTAAGGCCATGGCCACATCCTTGTCACTCCTAGCCCTTTCCTATTTAATCGTCCCCATAAGACCTACCTGTGTCGGTGCGACATAGAGAAAATTGCATAAAAGAAAAAAAGAAGAAAAAAAGAAAGGGGCGTGCATATTGGATGTTACTGACCAGTGGGAGGTCGAATTAGGTAAGTATGAGTCACTATTTATTTATATGACGTGTTGTTTCGAGTTAGGTACGCCACATCATTGTAGACGCGTTACGATTTCACGATTAGAACACCTTCATTGGAACAATGGCTGACTGAAATGGGAGAAAGAGGTATTTGATATATGCCCTGTTTTATAGTTATGACGTGACAGAAGGGGAAGTAGTCTTGACGGGGAAATGGAGAACGTGATCTATATAAACATGAGTGCAGAAAATCTGACCCACTGGAGTGGATCACAATTGTGGCTTTGCTTCAGCAAATTTTCCACATTAAACTAACTTACACTTGACTAGACTCAGCTTTTACAGTTTTACTCTATTACTGGCTAGAAGTAAATCTGAAAAAAATAAACTAAGTAAGGTGTTATATTTGATGTGAAATGGGGAGGGGTTCAGAAATTGCCTCCTTTAATGGAAAGTACTTAAGAATGGGAGAATTTGCTTTCCTCCCTCTCTTAGCATTTCACCTCTTTAACCGATACCTTAAATTCACTACAGACTCGTAAATGAATCAATGAGAATCTAGCTGGGAGATACAATGCTCTCCTCTTGGATACGGCGCAGGTCAGTATATTTCGGTTACATTGGTATACCTTAATTTTACAGTCAAGAATGAACTCCACAGTTAGTCGAACTAAATTAGCGAAAAATAATAATCTTCCTAGATTTTCATTATTTTACGGGTTTTGGAGACGCCGAGATGCCAGAATTATATCCGTCAGGAGTTCGTTTACTTGCTGGTAAATCTACCGAAACGAATTTCATCACCTGCAAATACTACCGGACTAAGCAAGAATTAAACCCGCCAACTCGGGTTCAGAAACCTGGCACTAATATCTAACCAGTCAGCCAAGCAGCTGTATTAGTCGTCCAATAGCAACACCATTAAAATTAAGATTAACTTTACTATAATGTAACTGTAATGTGTTTGTATTACATAATCTCGACCTATGATTGTTGTCTCATGGAGCCTCACCCATAATTGTACAGCTGACAGGACGCGACATGAAGAGCAATGAAAGCAAAGAAACGGATTTCCACTGCTAATGGTTTTAAATATCCACCGCGAGTAGCTAAGCTAACATCAGCCCCTATGGCCACTCGTGTGAAGTTGTCATCAATATTGGACAAAACATACTTTGTTGATTGACATTGCTGAATAATTTAGATACTTTTACGTCATCAACTCCATATCTTGCTCAATAACCCACATTATCTTGAATACCGTAGTTGAGATTATAATGATATTTGTTATGTGCACAGGAGTTGGGGAAGAAGCAGCAGAGCCTTCGGTCTGGCCGAAGCAGATATAAACAAATTCACCATTAATTAGAATTGGAAGGGAAGATTTCAATTTCATTTATTATATTTTGATTTTCCTTTTTTCTCAAAGATTTGATTCGCAATTAGAACGCTTAACTTTGTAGTAGCTCTTTTTAACAAGGATTTACGTTCTACTAGAATTTGAGTGCATACCTGTAGATAGTAATGCCCTGGAAAGGCTAGGTCAAGTAGCAGGGAAACCTTTCGGCACAGTAATATCCTCCCCCCTCCCTCATAGCGCAATAGCCCCGAAGGGCCACGGCCTACCAAGCGACCGCTGCTCAGTCCGAAGGTCTGCACATTACGAGGTGTCGTGTGGTCAGCACGACGATTCCTCTTGGCAGTTATTCTCGGATTTCTAGACCGCGGCCGCAACCTCACCGTCAGATAGCTCTTCAATTGTAAACACGTAGGCTGAGTGTACCTCGACCAAGCCCTCGGTTGCAGGTAAAAATCCCTGACCTGGCCGGGAATTGAAGCCGGGCTTCCCGGTAAGAGGCAGGCACGCTAGCCCTACACCACGGGGCCGGCTGGACAGTAATAAAGAATTTTAAAAAGGGAGAGAAAAAGGAAATGAAGAATGTTTTCTGTAAATCAGGGATGAACTGATAATTGAACCCAGAAAATCAGTCGACAGGTGGAAGGAATATTTTGAAAAGCTCCTCAACGTAAAAGGAAATATTCCTGGTGACGTCACAAATGACCGAGCTCTGGGGAAGGACTGTTGGTGAAATTGTACTTGAGGAAGTGCAAAGTATGGTAAATATATTCCATTGTCATAAAGCAGCAAGAATAGATGAAATTAGACCAGCAATGGTGAAATATAGTGGGAAGGCCGGGATGAAACGGTTTCATAGAGCAATAAGATTTGCATGGAATGTTAGTAAGGTAACTTATCATTAGTCGAGCGCAGTAATCTTGGAAGGGAGGTTTCGAGTAAGTAGGATGAAATCAAACCAGATCAGAGAGGGACTGCCAGGATCAGATTTTCAGCATGCGCCAGGTAAGTGAAAAATCCTAATAGAGGAATAAACAGTTACGTTGATGTATTCTAGATCTAGGGAAGGTATATGACAGAGTACCGAGGAAGAAAATGTTAACCGTACTGGAAAATAGTGAGATTAAGTGTAGATTACTAAAAGCAATCCAAGGTATTCATGCTGCAATGAGAATTGATGGTAGAATTAGTTTTTGGTTCAATCGGACCCGGGACTCCGGGGGTGGCAGCTACTCACATTAAACTCATAGATTCATATCGTATAAAACTATTAGTGTAAGAGGTCGATGTATACAGTGATGCAGGCAGAGTAACAGAACCAATGGCATTGTTGTCTGGACGAAGTTCAAACTTGTCTCACCATGTGGCATTAATGGAACCGGGGAGAAAGGTTGTGTAACTGTTTTACATGTTACAATTCTTTAATAACTCTACAATTTTTCCTTTAATTCATTCTTCTTCTTCTTCTTGGAACTTTCCAAATATTTGAGGTCGTTATTACATGGCCCTGTTTTACGGCCGAATCAAATGTATAGGGATATATTTAAAACTGCGTGTCTCTGTGTTGGTTGGTAGTGTGATGTATTGTGCGTTTATGATGTGTATTAAGGCCAAAAACAACATCAACCGTCGAATGAAAGGAATTAACCAGATGCAGCTTAAGATCCTGGTGAGGTTGTGAATGTAAGTGACGACTCTCCGAAACAAAGGCCACTACATTGACCGTTCGGAGCACTTTGTTGTATTAATATTACATTTTATTTGGATACGCAATCAAGATAAACTTATTAAAATATTATATAGCAAATATTATTACGTTTCTTTATAACTTCAAGCAAGATATTGATTCTTTTTAAAATTTATTGCATCGTTGTTCTCAAGGTTGCCTATGAGACATAGCTTACCAAAAATGTGTAAGTGAAGTTCATAAGCTGATGTTACAATTTTTCTACTGTATACCCTATATCTTAGTACATTTAGAGCTTCCATTAGTTAATAAATAATACAGTTATCATCATTGCAAAATCTCAAATACGATAAAGTGAAGCATTTTTATGTTACGGTGTAAGTATAGGGTGATAAATAACAATGATGCCAGTATCCAGTATTCGGGAGATAGTAGGTTCGAACCGCACTGTCAATAGCCCTGAAAAGGGTTTTCCGTGGTTTCCCATTTTCACACCAGGCAAATGCTGGGGTTGTACCTTAATTAAGGCCACGGCCACTTCCTTCCCACTCCTAGCCCTTCCCTGTCCCATAGTCGCCATAAGACCTATCTGTGTCGGTGCGACGTAAAGCAACTAGCAAAAAAAAAAAAAAAAAAAACTAGGCTCTGTTTCAAAATATCGCTGCCATGGGCGTGTCTCACTTTCACTGAGATAGTCGCTGAATGAAGTCATAACTTAGTTACGAAACTGACTTTCAAGTATGAAATCTCTTTTGTTAGAGAAATCTATTGACCTATCACAGCCGATATTTCTTCTAATCCAGTACAAATCTTACATTAAGTTCCTGAAGATAGTAACCAGAGATACAGTGATGATACACATATTGTGGTTGCGCCTAGAAAAACCGCTATGTGGTAGTATTTCAGCTTAGAACTCTGACCGGGAAGGTTCTGTCATCTAAGGTTCAGTATTGCATGAACTATACTATCGAATTTTCGTTCTACATGATATATGTGCTGCGGGTCAGTATTTCTCTCAACGTTGGCACATAGCGGTACTTCGAGGCACAACAACGATATGTCTATCTAATGTCAAACCATGTTAATCAGAGAGGAGACTAGATGAATTAAATGCAAAGATTACGGTAGTTATAATTCTTTTAAAGTAATTTATTTTTAGTTCTTCCTTGAACGTTACGAACACGCTGTTAAAGCAAGACAAAGAACTCTCAAAACACACTGATGTTTACCTTAACTAAAGGTGTCCATATCGTCCGACACCTTGACAGAATGATCAGCATTGAGAGCTTCGGTTCAAATGGTCCTCGGTTCGATTCCCGACCGTGTCATAGATTTTAATCGAGCCTGATGAATTATTCTGGCTCGGGGACTGGGTATTTGTGTTTGTACCAGTACTTCATATTCAGACAATACGTCCCACTACCAACCAGCACAGAAACACGGAATAGTGATTACATCCCTCCACGTAGGGTTGGCGTAGGGAAGTGCATACGGCCGTAACACAGGGACAAATCCAGTTCACACCCGCATCCTCACTGTGTAGAAAAAGTGATCGAAGAAGAATAATAATACGAGATGTCCAAATTATTATACTGATATCCGACACAGATGTTTAGCTTTTAATAGTGCAAAGATCTGTGTCAGCAGGTTCGCGACACGATGAAAATTCTTTCAGGACAAAAAGGTAGAACACAGAAATCTAACTATGGTAAATATTTGTACGTAAATTGGGGAATTGATGAGTGGAATTCATTACTTGCAGCTCTCTTAGAGCCTTTTCCCAAAAATGTAAGATGCTTCAAGAATTCACTCTAGCATTCTGCTAATTGTGTGTAAATTTCTATGTGATAGTTACATATTTTAATGTAACGCTCAGTTCACTGTAAGTTGTAGTATTAAGGTATTACGACATCTGAATTGTTTAAGGTACGTGTGAATTTGTATAAGACGAGGTTGTTTTAAGCTAGTTTTAAATTTACTTCATTATCATATTACTGAAGTGATCATTGCCACCGGTATTTTTCTTTCCCAATTGTGATCTATCTATTAATAAAAATAATAATAAAAATTCTATCCATAAATCTGTCGGCAAGAGCCCGATGTATTTGAACATCTTCAAATACCAGCATACTGAGCCGGGATTGAGCTGTTACTTGGGTACAGAAGGCCAGTGTGATTTTTAATGAGCCACCCAGCCCAGCATGTTTCTTCTTCTTCTCATAAGAGATGTGAGATTGATTGTAGTTATAAAGTTCATCCTCTTCTACCAATTATCCCAAACCAGTGTGGTCGCGGGTTCGAAGTGTAATGCAAATGTGGATTTGGCCCTGATTTATGGCCGGACGCACTTCCTGACGCCAAGTCTATGTGGAAAGCTGTATTCACAATTGCGTATTTCTGTGGTGTTTGATAGTGGTGTGTGTTGTGCGAATATGAAGAGGAGAGTGTTGGAACAAACACAAACACCCATTCCCCGCGCCAGGGGAATTAATTAGGCGCCATTAAAATCCCCAACCCAACTCGGCCGGGAATAGAACCAGGAACCCTCTGAACTGAAGACCTCAACGCTGACCACTTAGGAAAATTCTAGTGGTAACGCTATTGTGTTAAATATCCATGTGTAATACCTATTCGATTTGTGGCTCCTCATAACCCTGATAATAATAATACTAATACTACTACTACTACTAATAATAATGTTACTGATTTTACGTCCTACTAACTTCATTTTAATGGTTTTCTGAGACGCAGAAATGCTGAAATCTTGTCTCGTAGGAGTTATTTTACGTGCGTGAATGTCTGCCGACAGGGACTGACGTATTTGAGCACCTTCAAAACCACCGGACTCAGCCAGGATCAAGTAAACCAGGATCAAGTCCAGTAAACCGTGCGCTACCAACCGAGCTACCCAGTAAACCTGGTAAGAGAGCCGTTGCCGTAGGTTACAATATCCGCGCGGTGAAACACGAGCCCGGGTACGTCAAATTTATAGCTGTATCCATGAACTACACAACGGACTAGAACCACTAAAAATTTAGTAGATTGAATCACAATCCATTTTACAACGATACAGTAGAATGCTTTATAATGTTTGGCGAATGTATTGAGTCTGCGTGTGTAGGTTTGTAAAATTTGTTTTTTTGTTTTGTCCTGACAAAAGGTGATTTATTTTGTAGAGTGAAGCGCTTGTAGCCAGGATAAGGAGTTTTCTCACGGTCAGTGAATAAGGTGTGATCAAAGGAGGAGACGTGGAGTGTATTGCATGCTTCATGAGTGTATATACCATTGTATTAAAGAGAGAACCGTCGTGCATGGAGATGAACACACCTTACGGGTTTCTTTACCTACCACGAGTGGTGACCTCAGAAAGTCGTCTTTATATTGCCCGTGAGGGATTTTCAATTTATTTTTTGTATTTCCTCAAGGCAGCTGGGGAATTAATAGTGATTAAAAAGATTGATCAGAAACTAAAGTAGCCCATAGAGGGGTCAAAACACAGTGACTTTTGAATAGGGACGTTTAGTCTAGGGAATATCATGAACGACATATTGGACAATGCATTTTATTTTTCGATTATCTCGCCATAGCTCATGATATTCCCAGGCTGATGCACGGTTTCGTCCAAGACTCGTTCTTATTTGATCGTTGTTTTGTTGCAGTCTATGCTAGTCTCAAGGTAAAAGAATAACATACCTACCTCTTACAAGGAGGCCCCGGGGTCGATTCCTAGCCAAGCCAGACATTTTCACTTGGATCTTGAGGTCCTCTCAGCCTGTGGATTACAACTGAGGAGCTATGGTGAAATAGTTGCCCCCGTCTAGAAAGCCAATAAACCGAGAGGATTCGTCGCACTGACCACTTAACACCTCGTAATATGTAAATGTTTGACCTGATCAACGCTCCCTTGGTATGTAAACACCCATGAGAGCTGTTGTGCCATGGGGTTTTGTTTAGTTTTGTGTGTTTCGACCTGTCTGAGCTACTTCAGTTTCTACGCAACATTTTAATCAATCTGCAAATAGTATATAAATCTCAAGGAAAAGGATAATATTTTAAATTTTCCGTATCGTGAGACGCTAGACGATACAAACTACACTGATGGGATATTCCTTTGAAACGTATTCAATCGTCCTGCTTCAGATAAACTGTAGATTAGGGCGGATAGGGAAATTCTGTTAATACTTTCCATAATTAATATACGAACACTTCACAGTATTTCTTATTAATAAATGTTGATTTCCACGTAACAAACAAGCATATAACTAAGAAAAGGTTAAATCATATCTTTGATACTGACATTAGCTCTCACGCGACAGAGATAATTACAACTAACGATTCGGTGATATGAAATTCTTGTTCTAAACTGAAAAATAATCACAGATGTAATCATCTGCGTTTGATTAGCAAATGCCAGGGGGGCTCATACTACAGTCGATCCCAGGGAATCAATGAACAGGTGGAAGGAATATTTTGAAAATCACCTCAACGTAAAAGGAAATCTTCCCGGTGACGTGGCGATGAACTGAACTCATGGGGAGAAGGACACTAATGTTGGTAAAATTACGCTTGATGAAGGGAAAGAGATGGTAAATGAACTACATTGTCATAAAGCAGCAGGGATAGATGAAATTAGATCTGAAATAATGAAATATACTATAGTGGGAAATCAGAGATGCAATGGCTTCACAATATAATAAGATTAGTATGGAATATAATAAAAATCTTTCTGGCTATTATGCCGTGGTCGACTCCTCTCATTTCGTCCAGACGTTTCGACTACTGCTGCGGTAGTCATCTTCTGTGGTGTCGTGTAGATACGCTCTCCTGTATCAAGCTGGCTGTATTCACTCATCTCTCCGTCTTAGACATGGATTTTCCATTCTTCATTTTCCTCCCTCCATGACTCGGTGAGTGTACTTACAGGATGAAGAACGTATCATTAGTATCGAGTGAGAGCAAACTTCTACTTACATAATAAATAAATAAATAAATAAATAAATAAATAAATAAATAAATAAATAAATAAATAAATAAATAAATAAATAAATAAATAAATAAATAAATAAATAAATACATACATATATAAAAATAAGTACAAATCCAACCAAAACCCATGATGTAACAGCCCGGAAAGGTCATGGCCTACGAAACGACTGCTGCTCAACATGAGGTGTCGTGCGGCCATCACGACGAATCCCCTCGGCCGTTATTCTTGGCTGCCGCCGTATCACCGTCAGATAGCTCTTCAATTGTAATCACGTAGGCTGAAGGGACCTCGAACCAGCCCTCAGATCCAGGTAAAAATCCTTGTCCTGGCCGGGAATCGAACCCGGGTCCTCCGGGTAACAGGCAGGCACGCTAACCCTACATCGCAGAGCCGGCAAATAAATAAATAAATAAATAAATAAATAAATAAATAAATAAATAAATAAATAAATAAATAAATAAATAAATAAATAAATAAATAAATAAATACAGTCTCAGACAAAGAGACACACAATCCTCAAGTAAATTCTTCATAAAACCAATAAATCGAGAGGATTCGTCGCACTGACCACTTAACACCTCGTAATCTGTAAATATTTGAGCTGATCAACGCTCCCTTGGTATGCAAACACCCATGAGAGCTGTTGTCCCATGGGGTTTTTGTTTAGTTATGTGTGTTTCGACCTGTCTGAGCTACTTCAGTTTCTACGCAACCTTTTAATCAATATACTTGTCACCGAAAAATTCCGGAGAATTATTTCCACAAAAAGAAATGATCGGTTGTTGTTATGAACTTATATTCTGTACCAGACTTCTTTCTTTCTTTCTTTCTTTCTTTCTTTCTTTCTTTCTTTCTTTCTTTCTTTCCTTCTTTCTTAATCTGTTTACCCTCCAGGGTTGGCTTTTCCCAAGGACTCAGCGAGGGATCCCACCTCTACCGCCTCAAGGGCAGTGTCTTGGAGCTTAAGACTCTGAGCCGGGGATACAACTGCGGAGGATGTCCAGTACCTCACCTGCTATGCTGAACAGGGGCCTTGGTGGGGGATGAGAAGATTGGAGGGGATAGACAATGTAGAGGGAAGGAAGCGGCCGTGGCCTTAAGTTAGGTACCATCCCAGCATTTGTCTGGAGGAAAAGTGGGAAACCACAGAAAACCACTTCCAGGATGGCTGAGGCAGGCATCTAACCCACCTCTACTCAGTTGACCTCCCGAGGCTGAGTGGACCCCGTTTCAGCCCTCGTACTACTTTTCAAATTTCGTGGCCGAGCCGAGAATCGAACCCGGGCCTCCGGGGGCGGCAGCTAATCACACTAACCACTACACCACAGAGGCGGACCTGTACCAGACTATGTCGATAAATATCCTCATAAGCCTTGTCCTATATCAGTGCCAAGATTCGAACTTATAAACTGCGGAAACTGCTGGTTCATCAGACAAAATACTTTATCTTACAAATATATGCTAATGTGCTACATCTTACAAATAATTCGCATTACAAATTCAAAAATATTTCTGGGAATACACAGTGGCTGCATTCGTACCCCTTCCTACAAATTGCACTTAAAAAGAGTTTAAACTGCCAATCAGACATGTCCTACATACTTGTGACAATGACGTTCATTTAGATGAATTCCTCTGAACAGAGTGTGAAATTGCGTCGTGAGCTGTAAAACTTAATGCGTTTTAGTATTTCAAAGAACGTGGTCTAGGTGATAAGCAATAGTTGTCAGTAATATTTCACCGATATACGGTATATTTATAAGTCTTGAGATTGTATCTCCCTACGGGCCATAGAATTAATGCACATATGAAATATTAATGCACATAAGGTGATAAGATCTCGGCGGCTGGCGTTCTACCACAAGGACACAATTCCTGACTGCTATGTCTTATACATCGTAATTCTTATTAGTTTGTCTGTGTTCAAACTGATGACACAATCCTGAAGTAAATTCCCCATAAAACGTCTCTTTCAGAGTATACTTGTCACCAAAAAATTCCGGAGAACTATTTCCACAATATGGAATGATTGGATGTTATTGTTGCTGTTGTACATCTTGATCATTGGGTTATGAGGACGTACTAGTGATGTGGGCATACGTAAATTCTCCTAATAATAATAATAATGATAATAATAATAATAAAAATAATAATAATAATAATAATAATAATAATAATAATAATAATAATAATAATAATAATAATAATAATAATAATAATAATAATAATAATAATAATAATAATAATGCATCCTGAGGTGTCGGAATTTTGTCACACAGATGTTCTTTCATATACTTATAGATATCGACATAGTCCCTTCAAATACTCCAGGAATCGAATCTATCAATTTTGGGTCAGAAGGCCACCAACCCGGCAAATACCATTGGTATATCATTACTGGTATTATTGTGGTTGTTAATAAATATATTACAATTGCAACAAAAATACTGTAATATGTTGATGATAATAATAAATAAAATCATGAAATATATAAATAAAATTACTCAAAAACTTAATAAAATTAATAAGCATAATTAACCGAAATGTCCGTAGTATGGGCGCCAGAGTTCACCAGAATGGATCCCTCGAATTTAGATAAGAGCATGATAAACTTTATATCCCAGGGCGTGTACATAATGCTGCGTACTGGTACATCTGCTGCAGGCCTTACCCAACCTCCTGAAAACGACTAATTAGGTAGGAACTGCACCTAGGTTTATCAATAACACTGATTCTAAAATAGCTAACTATATTCTGAACAAATTCCGTGCATGAGCACCTCATCAACATACAAGATTATACATATAATATACACATAAAATATTGCTGGAAGACCCCATATTTACAACAACAACAATAATGAAAACCGTGGGAAAACGAAAGCGAGAACTAAGTTACCATTTGTAAATAGTCCGATGAACAATGTACATGTATGAAGATAAATACCCTTCACTGTCTCTATCAATTCGACTTACCGATTCTCATAATCGGCAGTTATCACATCACACAGATACTGTACCTTGTACTACTGTGTTCACATACTTTAACACTTGTTGTAAAGATATATACACACGTCTGTCGATCCTCAACATAAATTTATGGAAAGTCTGAGATAGCTTTCACCAACATATAATGCTAGGCCGCCACAAGTGCTACAATACTTAATGCGCAAGCACTCTCCACAATCAGCCGCTTTCCACGAACATAACACGACTACGCTCCACGAACGTTTGTAGTCCAGTTCATTGCTGCCGTGTCACTCCAGTACCGTGTATCAGCACCACTTCCTTCCCGTACAGTGCGTCAGTTGTAGTTGTAGTTATCTTCCTTCTCGTTCCTTTACCTCTACAATCACCTTTACAATGTCTCCTTACAATGTCCTAATCTCTCATACAATGTCCTAATACAATCATCCGGTTGCCGCCGTATCATCCACCTTTATAGACATCAACATCCCCCTCCTCTCAGATGAGACGTCTGGATTGGTGCTTGCCAGCCAATCATGAGTGATCTCAAATTAAGACCAAGCCCTGAACTACTTCTTCCTCCCAAGACAATAACAAACTCTGGGGAGTTTTCATGAATCACCAAACTTTCCTGGTACAACAACAAGCTTATCTTATCAGGCTGGGATATATACACGAGTAATGGAATTTCCTGACACAAGTACATCATAACAGACACTGGGGTAGCCAGATGACTCATTCAAATTACCAGAGTTATTACAGCAATGTTTTCCCACTCGTGCAAAACAAATTACTCATACCTACATATGTGGATATCTTCCAGCTTACCAATATAAATGACAAAACATACAAATGAAATACTGATAATAATAATAATAATACTAATAAATCGAATACTGACAATAATATCTCTAACTTCTACATATAATTCGGGGGTGTGATATATGTACTATCACATAACGCCCCCTTGGTGAATCGATGATATCACATATTATGATTCACCATACAACAGAACTTCATACATAACCTTATAATGACATAACTGAACACATAATTCACTGTAATAATGATATATACATTGCGTCTACTGCATTGTATTCGCACACACGAAATACAATTTGTCCAAACAATAATAATAATAATAATAATATGGCTATATACACACAACTCTGATTGTTTCATATAGCATTGAACACAATCCCTTCTTACTACAGTACACTTAACTCAAAATTGATAATATATACATCCGAGGTGCAGATCCTATCTCTTATATCTGCGAAGGCTATAGATATTCAATGTCCCAAGAACCTTATTTTCAGCGGTTAGGAGCCTATAAGCACACTTGCCTATTCTACTGTCCACAGTATACGGACCCTGATATAAATGAAAAAAAACTATACATAAACTTAACATTGGCATCGATAGACGAGGAATGCGTACCGCAATAAAATCTAAGTACGTCTAGAATCCACTCTATCTCACACACAAACATTCATACCATCCAGTCACACAAGAGTCATACAAACTTTCATTCGGAACATTCATAAAAAGGAAACCCCTCTTTCTGAAATATGCGGGAATCTCACTACGTTTACTCTTCCACAAAACCATAATTAATGCAAGCAAACAGATCACATACTTTTTCATACATTCCACATCGATATCATTCAGCACGTCATTCAAATCATTCACACAAGTCTCAGCCTTAAATAAAACATTACGCACTCGCTTATCAAACATACGCACTTCATTCTCACTCACGCTCACTCGATTACAGAAATTCTTACCATAATACACTTTAATGTTGCTATCATTACCACTTAATGACCCAACAATTAATCCATCTTCACCACATTCCATATCAGCTGCTACTTGCACCACTTTCATGCCAACAACACTGCTACTTTCGACTCTCTTATCAGAAGTTTCATTAATCTCAAAGTCACCATTTTCACACATAATGGACCTAACTTTACTCTTCTCACGTACACTTAAATCAACAAAAACATCCTCATGATGTATACTCCGTAAACACTCTTCACTTACTAAACAACCTTCATCAACTTCACAAAAAACTTCGCTTTCAATTTCAGAAACTTCCACAAGATTATCGATCGCAACACCGCTATTACCATCACCACTAGCACAAAGTAAGACATCCGACACATCTTTCTTACCTTCATCACGCCCCCTATACACAAAATCTCCCTGAACACAAAACACATGGTCATACAATAATTCCTCTTTCACGTCTACCTCGTAACTTACCTGTTTCATCGCGTGAATAGGAATTTCGGTATCGGACTGCCTATCTGACCCAACTAAGAAGTCCGATTCCGGTTTAAATTACTTGACGTGGACTGTTCACTATTATCATGTCTCGGCACTTGATCTGAAGGTCTTTGATCCGTTCGCCCCCTACTTTCTGATTCCCCTTGATTAGGTCTTCTGCCATAATATTCCTGGTGATTACCTCCTTGATTAGAGTGTCTGTTTCCCCTTCCGGAATTACCACCCTGATTCCCTTGCCTAGAATGACTGAAATTCTGATTATTCCTATCTCCCGCTACCTGATTACCTTGTCTCCCATTATCCCCGTAATTTCTACCTTCACTTTGCCTAGTCCTCCCCTGCCCTTCTAAAGCATCAAACCTCTCTAACAGCTGCTCTAATTCCTTAATCGTAACAATATTCTGCATACATGCAGCTAATCCGACCTTCTCAGGAAAATGCCTCAACATCTGGCGGACTGTATCTCTCTCCGATGCTAGACCTTCAATATTCTGGCTGATCAGAACATGCGCCAAGAAATATTCCGTCATAGATACACCTTCCTGGGGTTTATACTTGCCAAATAGCACGCGATCTCTTTCCCTTCCCTGAATAGCTTCACTCCAAAATTTAGAACTAAATTTCTCCCTAAATTCCTCTAAACTCGAAATACCCTGTCTATAAACTTGAAACCAGGATCTCGCTTCTCCAACAAATGCAACATCCAACAGCTCATCAACCATACTCCAATCAATCAAACCATCGTCAAGATTCTTGGAAAACCGTTTCTCCACTGTTTTCAAGAATTCCATCGGATTAAACTGCCGACCATTAAACTTGGGCAATTCAGAGTCCTTCGTACAAGATACGTACCTATTACATATGCTGCTACCTAATTGGATTTGACTGATCTCCTGCCTTAATTTCACATGACATGATTTAATTCCTTCTTCCACTACCATTCTGGCATTTCCTTCTACTGACTTGAGGTCATCTTTTACTGACTTAAGGTCTTTCTCCAATTTCTCATTCTTCTCATCTATTCGCTTCACTAAAACATTCTGACTGGTTTTCATTCTGTCTATTTCTTCGACTTTATCTTCCACTATTTTTATTCTTTTATCACATTCCTTGCTGTTTTCAACAAATTCTTTCCTAACTACATTAAATCGGCATTCAATTTTCTCAGTCAATTCCAAGCGTTGAGCTTCTACCTTATTGTTGACTTCCTGAATTTCCCTGCTTTGATGGTCAAACTTCTGGTTTAATTTGTCTATTCTACCATTCACAGCAATACTTAAACTATCAATTTTACTAGACAATTCAACACTAGCTAAATTTAACTCTGCACTCTGCTTCTCAATCTTACTGGACAGCTCCGTACTAACTGAATTTAATTCACTATTAATACTGTATATTTCATTGCTTAAAAAACTCAATTCACTCTTCAACTCTTTACTCTGACCCTCAATCTTACTGGACAATTCAACACTCACTGAATTTAACTCCTTACTTTGACTATTAATCTTACTGGACAATTCAACACTCACTGAATTTAACTCCTTACTTTGACTATCAATCTTACTGGACAATTCAACACTCTGATTATCGATTTTACTGTTAATCGAATTCAATTCACTCTTCAACTCTTTACTCTGACTATCAAGTAGCGATTTAAGCATACTGAGCATTGAAGCCTCCCCCTGATTCCCTACATTCTGAGTTTGAGACGGGGTACTAGATTCCTCACATATCGTTGCCGATTGATCTTTCCTACTATCAGCCATTTCGCTACTCTCACTTAAATTAGATGAACTCAATGTGGTGGAATTCTTTTGACTTCTCCTATCCTGATTCATGGTATCAACAACTTTAACAACCTCTCTACTTCTCAATTTTATAATACTAGACTCGCTACAACATTTCTTCATACTCCAAAATACACATGAAACATATAAAACACTTCACTGACATAGTTTGTAGAATTCCATCCTCACCTGACAAGTGCACCTACGCTTATACGCCTAACAGATGTACCAATCATTCAGCCACACGTTGGGAAGCCAATTGTAATATGTTGATGATAATAATAAATAAAATCATGAAATATATAAATAAAATTACTCAAAAACTTAATAAAATTAATAAGCATAATTAACCGAAATGTCCGTAGTATGGGCGCCAGAGTTCACCAGAATGGATCCCTCGAATTTAGATAAGAGCATGATAAACTTTATATCCCAGGGCGTGTACATAATGCTGCGTACTGGTACATCTGCTGCAGGCCTTACCCAACCTCCTGAAAACGACTAATTAGGTAGGAACTGCACCTAGGTTTATCAATAACACTGATTCTAAAATAGCTAACTATATTCTGAACAAATTCCGTGCATGAGCACCTCATCAACATACAAGATTATACATATAATATACACATAAAATATTGCTGGAAGACCCCATATTTACAACAACAACAATAATGAAAACCGTGGGAAAACGAAAGCGAGAACTAAGTTACCATTTGTAAATAGTCCGATGAACAATGTACATGTATGAAGATAAATACCCTTCACTGTCTCTATCAATTCGACTTACCGATTCTCATAATCGGCAGTTATCACATCACACAGATACTGTACCTTGTACTACTGTGTTCACATACTTTAACACTTGTTGTAAAGATATATACACACGTCTGTCGATCCTCAACATAAATTTATGGAAAGTCTGAGATAGCTTTCACCAACATATAATGCTAGGCCGCCACAAGTGCTACAATACTTAATGCGCAAGCACTCTCCACAATCAGCCGCTTTCCACGAACATAACACGACTACGCTCCACGAACGTTTGTAGTCCAGTTCATTGCTGCCGTGTCACTCCAGTACCGTGTATCAGCACCACTTCCTTCCCGTACAGTGCGTCAGTTGTAGTTGTAGTTATCTTCCTTCTCGTTCCTTTACCTCTACAATCACCTTTACAATGTCTCCTTACAATGTCCTAATCTCTCATACAATGTCCTAATACAATCATCCGGTTGCCGCCGTATCATCCACCTTTATAGACATCAACATCCCCCTCCTCTCAGATGAGACGTCTGGATTGGTGCTTGCCAGCCAATCATGAGTGATCTCAAATTAAGACCAAGCCCTGAACTACTTCTTCCTCCCAAGACAATAACAAACTCTGGGGAGTTTTCATGAATCACCAAACTTTCCTGGTACAACAACAAGCTTATCTTATCAGGCTGGGATATATACACGAGTAATGGAATTTCCTGACACAAGTACATCATAACAGACACTGGGGTAGCCAGATGACTCATTCAAATTACCAGAGTTATTACAGCAATGTTTTCCCACTCGTGCAAAACAAATTACTCATACCTACATATGTGGATATCTTCCAGCTTACCAATATAAATGACAAAACATACAAATGAAATACTGATAATAATAATAATAATACTAATAAATCGAATACTGACAATAATATCTCTAACTTCTACATATAATTCGGGGGTGTGATATATGTACTATCACAATACATGAAGAGCAAAAATAAAATACAAAATTTACATGTAAAACAAAAAATGGCGCGATGAAAATTAAATATTATTCACAAGTGATATAACATAATAGCTGCAAGTTATTTTACATGATTTCAACCTCGAACACAGCACTAACATTCAACAAGCTTGTTACAGGACTAGGATTGAGAAGTATAATGGAGTATAGAGTTAATAATTATATGAACATTAACATGAATTTTCTGTAACTTATAAGAATATTAACTTAGAATTTCTGAGTTGCTCTTTACAATTACGGTTGTAAAAATAGCGGCGTAGGGATCTTCTCACAAATGTATTCATTTTAAACTCTGCTAAGCATTTTTGGGTTAGTTTGACGGACAGAACTTGGCCGAAAGTAACCCAAGTGAGAAAAGAAGTGATTTAACACCCAACAATTGTAAGATAACCCAGTGGTAACGTCTGTTTACAGTAGTAGCTTATAGTAACAAAGAAGCACTCGAGGAGCAAAGAAAAAATACAAAGATTACAAAAATAAAAAAGTGGTGCGTTAACAATAAAATAAACATATAACAGACGATAACCAACAAAAACGCTGTATGAAAAATTAAAAATTAATTAAAAGTGATGTAACATAAGAATTACGAGTCATCTTAGATAGGGTTTTATACCGGACGAGTTGGCCGTGCGGTTAGGGGCGTGCAGCTGTGAGCTTGCATCCGGGAAATAGTGGGTTTGAACTTCACTGTCGGCAGCCTTGAAGATGGTTTTCCTTGGTTTCCCATTTTCACACCAGGCAAATGCTGGGGCTGTACCTTAATTAAGGCCACGGCCGCTTCCTTTCCACTCCTTGCACTTTCCTATCCCATCGTCGCCATAAGACCTATCTGTGTCGTAGCGACGTAAAGCAACTAGCAAGAAGAAGAAAGGGTTTTATGTTTCTCTTCAGTTCCAGGTGTATATTTGAGTAGTACATAACAAACTGGTTACGGATAGTTCCTTCCGATGGTGCAGTCTAACAGGTGCTGAACTCTTGTTCCACCGAGCAAGTGTGCCGCGCGGTGAGAGTCGAGCAGCTGTGAGCTTGGATTCGGGAGATAGTGGGTTCGAATCCCACTGTCGGCAGACCTGAAGATGATTTTTGCGTGTTTTCCCATTTCACACCAGAAAAATTCTGAGGTCTGTCCCTTGATTAAGACCACGGCCGCAACATTCCAAAACCAATCATTTTCCAATCCTTGCGTTATGTTGCCACTTTTTTTAGTGACAGCGGATTTCGTCTGGAGAAGATAGGTCAGTGGCATCTGAGAAGCTGAAAATGGAAAGTTTCGTGTCTTTGTCTTCCAGTATGTTAAAGAAACCCTGCGGGACAGAAATCAACATCAGAGGTTAGATGAAACCTTGCGGGAGATAAAACTTCCAATGCTAATTAATGCTGAATATAAGCTGATGTTTTTGTTTGTGTTTATTGGTCACTCATTGATTTGAACTATTATATTTCCATATATGTAGCAGAGTGGTATTATTTGCAGTTTATTAATATTAGCTTGCATCCTAGCCTTAGACTGCGTAGAAATGCATTGTTTAAAAGCGCGGATTTGTAAACAAACGGTTGATATTTAAGAAATTAATACTGAGGTTTTCTTATTCTTTCCTTGTTTCCCTTCTTTTATTTTCAGATGACATACCCACCCAGTCCCTGAGCCAGTGGAAATAATGAATGAACGTTAAAAATGCCGACCGAGCCGGGAACCGAACTCGGGGCCCCTTGAGCCAAAGGACAGCACGGTAACAGTTCAGCTATGGGGATGGACAACATCTACGAGGACGCGGAAACGTCCAGATATTTTAGTTGAAGGATTCCTTACACACATGCGGTCCCGTGGATTTTTTCTTCGAAGATTTTGTACTAATTAATTCTTACACACATTAACCGAGGATATCTTTACAGGTTTAAACAGTGTGAAGCCGAATATCAAGAATGCTCTTCCTATACCTAGAGCAGTTATTCCTCCTTGTAACTAATAATAATAATAATAATAATAATAATAATAATAATAATAATAATAATAATAATAATAATACTCCGCCTCTGTGGTGTAGTGGTTAGTATGATTAGCTGCCACCCCATGAGGCCTGGGTTAGATTCCCAACTCTGCTACGAAATTTGAAAAGTGGTACGAGAACTGGAACAGGGTTCATTCAGCCTCGGGAGGTCGACTGAGTAGAGGTGAGTTCGATTCCCACCTCAGCCATCCTAGAAGTGGTTTTTCGTGGTTGCTCACTACTTCTTCTTCAGGCAAATGCCGGGTTGGTACCTACTGTAACTTTAAGCCACGGTCCTTCGTTCCCTCTTCCTAGCCTATCTTTTCCAATCTTCCTTACCCCCTGAAGGCCCCCGTTCAGCATAGCAGATGAAGACACCTGGGAGAGATACTGGTCCTCCTTCCCAATTGACCCACCTTATGTCTCACGCTCCGGGACACTGCTTTTGAGGCGGTAGAAGTGGGATTCCTCGCTGAGTTCGGGGGAAATATCAACGCTGGAGGGTAAATAGTATAAATAATATAAATAAAAGCAATAATAATAATAATAATAATAATAATAATAATAATAATAATAATAATAATAATAATAATAATAGTAATAATAATAATAATAATAATAATAATAATAATAAGCATCATCATAATCATCATCATCATTATAATAGACGCGCACAAATGAGACTTTTTCAGAACAAGCATTGTGACTTTTTGAAATTTTCGGGATGTGAAGTGGACAACTGATGAAAAGTGAATCAATCGAAAACTGAGTAAGCGCCAGAATGTGTAATGGTCCTTAGTTGACCAATTAGCGAATAATAAATAAATAAATAAATAAATAAATAAATAAATAAATAAATAAATAAATAAAATGATATATGACCCTCTGGAATTTTCTGTAAAATGTTTATGTTCCACAATTCTTATATCTGCATTTTGTGGGAATCTTGAGCAGTTAGATGAGAAAGTTTTCTTCAGATTGCTCCGTTTATGCCGTTACAGTGCAATATTCAATACATGGAAACCTCCACCGTGAGATTCTCTACGCAAACAGTGGTAACCGTATTTTGAAAAATTATAACGGTTTTCGAGTTATAACAACTTAGAAAATGTAACTGTGGTCGAACGTTTACAGGAAATGTAATGTGCCCCAGGGAATTACTTGTAGAACATGTGTTGCTCTTTATCATAACGCATGCAGTTTAGTGGAATAGAAATTTTGCGCTACATACGGGAATAACATTCTATAACGGGAAAACGACTGGGAAGATTTTTATACGGTTTTCTCTGTTGCCTAAGTGCAGATGAAGTTGACTCCTGGCGTCATTTTATTCTAGTTTTTCCCATAAGCTATTACTGCTCGTTTTCCTTCCATTTTAGTTCAACGTTTAATACTTGATATACATCAGGTAACAGTGAAAACCATATAAACATCTCCACAGTAGTTCTCGAGTAGTACAACGGGGCTTCTACAGATAATAAGTACACAAAGTGAACGACCTTCTAAAACTATATATGTGATTCCTGGGGCGTTGTATAGAACATTTCATGCTTTGAAATCTTCTGCGTATATTTTGTCTATATTATTAACGGTTTAAGCTGTATAAGCCGCTAAATTGTATCGCGTGGCGTTAGTTTGTTCCAGTTGTTCCGCAGAAACCATCATTGCTTGTTTTCCACCACAGTTCAATGTCTAATAGATATAAACCTTTCTCGTGAGATACTGTTGGCAACAGCGAAGGTCGCGTAAGAATCTGTTAGGTGGTTCTCGAGTTATGAAATTATTTTCTCGAATGTTCCGCAGTATTTATATTGCTAAACACATAACTGTTATTGTGTTCGGATTTTTAAAACAGGTAAGTTGTCTGGAGGCCTTTTTTGGTTATTTTTTTAGCTATACAACTCGTACCCGTGATGTCCTTAAGGGTTAGGTACCTTTAACCAATTATGTTGTCTCGTTGCTACATTTTTGAGTTGTCTCACAGAAATAATTACTCCTCGTTCCCCTTTCATCACATCTCAATACTTTATATACGAATACCTTCCTCTGGAAATCCTCTAGTTAACAGCAAATACCGTATAAGAATCCACCCAGTATTGCTCGAGTTATTATAACTGGACACGCATTCAAACATACAGTACATACATATGTACATACAAAGAGATAGACGTTGAGTTTATGGGGAGATGGGCACAGGCATGAAAACATGTACCCGTTCTTGTTGAGAGAATTCTTATGCACATTAATCTTTATACAATTTTTCATAGAACATTTTATACTAAATAATTTTTACACACTTAGTCTGAGGATATCTTAGATTTAAAGAATGATCGTTCGTAATCTAGCGTATGGTTTCTACTCTTAACAAATACACAGTTGAAAAACATTAGGGGAAGATGTCTTTGAACGTATGCCATGCTCCACAAAACAATACCTCACACCCAGGTATATTACCAACAAAACCTTCATTCTTTACCGTTGAAGTACACAAAATAACATCGATGGATTCGCGTTCATTTTCAAGACACAAACGGAAATGTCCAAATAGGGGCGAAAACAAAGTGATAACAGTTCTCCAGGGTGGATTTTTATCACCGTTGGAGAGCTTCAGTATGATGTATGTCCTCCACGAGCATTTGTCACAGCCTGGCAACTACGTGGCATGCTCTGTATAAGTCGACGGAGGTCACGTTGTGGTATCAGGTCCCATTCTTGAATGAGAGCCTGTTCGAGGTCTTGGAGAGTCTGTGGTGGAACAGGACGCCTACGAACACTTCTGTTAAGCCTATCCCACACATGCTCGATGGGACTCACTGCTGATCATTCCATCTCTTAAATGTCCAGTTCTCGCAGAACAGCTCTGGTGATGCACGCTATATGAGCCCTGGCATTGTCGTGCATGAGTACGAATTCCGTGCAAACACCGTATGCACCAACCAACACATGCTGTAGCAGTATCTGCTCGATGTACCCCGCAGCGGTAAGATTACCACGGACGACTACGAGATCCGTACGGACATCAATACTGATGCCACCCCACACTATCAGAGAACCTTGTCCTGGACAACATTTGGCATGTACTGCTCACCACGGCGTCTCCATACACGTAGACGTCCATCACGCTGTGTCAGGGAAAATCTGGACTCGTCTGTGAACAATACAGGTCTCCATTGGCGAAGTTGCCAGTTGATGTAGGTACGAGCAAACAGAAGGTGAACTGTGCTATGTTGCTGCGTTAAACAGGGCACACGGACAGGACGTCTGGGTCGTAAGGACACTTCTCCTAACCTGTTCCTTACTGTCTGGGCAGACACCGTGACTCCAGTGACCTTACTGAGGTCTTGTTGCTGTTCTCTGGCAGTTGCTGAACGATGCCGCAACGCACAGATGGTCAGATATCGGTCATCCTGTGAGGCTGTCATGTGTCCACGACCTTGCCCAACCCTCCTTGTGAACTGGCCTGTCTCACTGTAGCGATTCTCCAAGTGGTGAATAACTGACGGAGAGACATTGAGATCCACAGCAACACGACGAAAAGTCCATACTTCTTGGATCAGAGTAACGGTTCTTCCGACTAGAACCTCGTTAAGATGTCTCATGGGATGTGCTGGTTTACGTACAACGTGCTCAAATGACCGCAGTAGTCTGTGTACCTCACAACGACACACGGACACACCGCTATTCACTTTGTTTTGAGGAGTCACCTGACAGTTTAATGCATGGCTACGCCTACAGATGGAGTATAACTTCGATTTGACATACCCTGAGTAGCTAAGGTTTCCAGGTATACTGTACGACCATTACCATCTACCAAATTAACGTTCACATACCAGACGTTAAAAAAAAAGTTCCCCTAATTTTTTTGAAATGTGTATAAAGGCTGTTGTTGTGAGCGGCCTGGTAAAGGAAGGTATGTCATCTTACGGACCTTTTGGTAGAAGTACTTATTCTCTACAATTCCTATACTATTAATTTGTGGATATCGTCAACAGTTTACGCATCCTAAGCCGAGATGAAGTTCTCGCGTGTCGTCACTTCCTTCGACACCGTTTCTGTTTATTTCCTTTAAGCACAGTTCTATATTTAATACATGGAAATCTTCCCCGCGAAATGCTGTAGGAACGAGCGAAAACCAAAAAAAAATCTCCCCAGTGATTTTCGAAATAGAGAATATTCTTCCCGTATCTAGCACATGATGTATAGCGTTAACAAGCAAAAAGTGTAATTGTGGTCGAACGTATAAAGATGGGATTGTTGCACCAGGGATATTTTTCAGAAAATGTTATGCTCTACAATCCTTATCTGTATAGTCTGTGGATAGATTCAATGTTTCTGGCAGCGTAAGCCGATAAATGCTTTCACTTGTCATTATTTTCTTCGAGTTGTTTCTCGGAAGTCGTTACTGCTAGGCTTCCTTACATCTCAGTTCAATATATTATATACGATAACATTCCATTGTAGACTTTGTAGGCAGCAGCGAAAACCGTATCAAAATCTCTCCAGCAGCTCTCGAACAATAAAATGCTATTCCCGTATTTAGTGCAGAATTTCTACTATTAACAAACATAAAACTGTACTTGTGGTCCAACCTGTACAGTGTCCTAAGGAAATTTTTGTAGAACATTGGTTGCTCTAAAATTCGAAAGCATGCAGATTATTAAGGACATAAAAATGTTGTGGCCAAAATGTTTAAGATAGGTGTATAATCTCTCAGACTCTTTTGTAGTACATTATATACTTTACAATTCGCATGTATGTAGTTTTTGGATAATTTTAAGTTTTAGGCAGTGTAAGCTGATGAAGTTGACGTCCGGCGTCATTTTGTTTGACTTGTTTCGAAGAAATCGTTACTCCTCGGTTTACTTTCACCACAGTTCAATATTTTAGGTACGAAACACCTTACTCTCAAAAATCGTCTAGATAACAGTGAAAACTACATAAAATCCAGAGCTGAGTAGCTCAGGCGGTTGCGGCACTGGCCTTCTCACTCCAACTTGGCAGGCTCGATCCTGGCTCAGTCCGACGGTATTTGAAGGTGCTCAAATATGTCAGCCACGTGTCAGTACGTTTACTGGCACGTAAATGAACTCCTGTGGGACAAAAATTCCGGCACCTCGGCGTCTCCGAAAACCGTAAAATTAGTGGGACGTAAAGAAAATATTATTATTATTATTATTATTATTATTATTATTATTATTATTATTATTATTATTATTATTATTATTATTATTATTACAATATCTGTGAACATACATACAGGTAGGTAGATTAGACAGAGTGACTTAGAGTTTTATGTATGTAGAAGCCCTCCTTTATCTGAAAGAGATGTGGCACTTAAAGAGACCTGCCGTATTGTTACGAGCGGCTTAATACCTACACCAGTAGGTAAGCTGAATTGTCTCGCTGGCTTAGCCCCTCCTGAAATAAGACGCGATATAGCTGCTAGGTGCGAGAAAAGTAAGGCTATGACTGTGGAAGCCTGCCCCTTACTTGACTGTCACAAAAGAGTTGCTTTACAATCACTACAGAGCTTAGGCCTACAGGAACCCCACAGCAAGCACGTATTTTGAAGTGGCGGGGAAAATGTCAGCATTTGGGACCATGGAAGAGCTTTCCCCTGGTAATTCAGAGAAGTGGGCAATATGGAAGGCTCTCAACAAATTACATTCTAGTACAACAAGACGCAAGGCCAACCTGCGCAAGTGGGCCTTTTCTGTGGAGTCACTTCTCTGCACGTGCAGGGCTGTGAGGACTGACGACTGTATCCAGCAGTATTCTTCATCACCAACCACATGCACCATGAAAGATCTGATGGGGTAGACACCAAATGCACTTGATGTGTACAATTTCTAGTCATCCAATGTCTCATTATTTTATTTATTTTATCTTCGCAATTTTTCACGTCCGCCTCTGTGGTGTAGTGGTTAGTGTGATTAGCTGCCACCCCCCGGAGGCTCGGGTTCGATTCACGGCTCTGCCACGAAATTTGAAATGTGGTACGAGGGCTGAACGCGAGTCCACTCAGCTTCGAGAGGTCAACTGGGTAGACGTGGGTTCGATTCCCCCCCTCAGCCATCCTGGAAGTGGTTTTCCGTGGTTTCCCACTTCTCCTCCAGGCAAATTCCGGGATGGTACCTAACGGCCACGGCCGCTTCCTTCCCTCTTCCTAGTCCATCCCTTCCAATATTCCCATCCCCCGCCAAGACTCCTGTTCACCATAGCAAGTGAGGCCGTCTGGGCGAGGTACTGGTCATTCTCCCCAGTTGTATCCCCCGACACAATGTCTCACGCTCCAAGACACTCCCCTTGAGGCGGTAGAGGTGGACTCCTTCGCTGAGTCCGAGGGAAAAACCAACCCTGGAGGGTAAGCAGATTAAGAAAGAAAGAATTTTTGACACGATACATACATAATCTGGAGATTAAGACTCTCTCTATATTTGTAAGCAAAAAGAGTACGTATTCTCCCTTATCCCTTTCTCTATGCAATCAACACCATCTTACCATCTTAAAAATATTATTTAAATTTATAGAGTACAGTATCCGTGGGCGTATGTCCCAACTTTTGAGATGTGAATCTGATGATTGGAACAAAAATATCATAACAATTCAGTGTACTTGATGGAAAACATTATATGAAATATCTTTTTATTAAGAGGGTAAATTGAACGTGCATTTTGTGACACTTGGAAATCAACATGTAGATCAAGGAGAAATTGAATAAAACATGGACTGAAGAAATGGGGTCTGAAGCAATCTATATCGAGTAAATTTTTCTTTAACAATTCATAGCTAAACTATTTTAAGAAGACAATTTTTTTTATATTCTTTCAGTTAACTATAATCCACGTACCGTCTTCGAATATATACCGGGTGGTACAGCTCCCCCTATATCTTCCCGAACATGTGCAACCAGCTAGGAATTAAATGTCACTTAGTCCTATCTTGTGCAACATCTTACAGCCCGATATAGACTTCCCCGCACAATGAAAAAACGGTACAAGAGGCAGTAAGTGAGGCTCATCTCAGAAACACTGTACCTTTTTATATGTAGAGAGGAGCCCAATACTCCAGTCAGTTTTACGAAATGTTACTGTACTATACAAACCACAGCCACTACTTTAGAGAATTGCACACTTGATTGGTTAAAGAGGCCATTTTCTTTTGACAGGTGGTTACCGCCATGTCCGCCTCTGTGGTGTAGTGGTTAGCGTGATTAGCTGCCACCCCCGGAGACCCGGGTTCGATTCCCGGCTCTGCCACGAAATTTGAAAAGTGGTACGAGGCCTGGAACGGGGTCCACTCAGCCTCGGGAGGTCAACTGCGTAGAGGTGGGTTCGATTCCCACCTCAGCCATCCTGGAAATGGTTTTCCGTGGTTTCCCACGTCTCCTCCAGGCGAATGCCGGGATGGTACCTAACTTAAGGCCACGGCCGCTTCCTTCCCTCTTCCTTGCCTATCCCTTCCAATCATCCCATTCCCCCAGAAGGTACCTGTTTAGAATAACAGGTGAAGCCGTCTGGGCGGGGTACTGGTCCGCCTCCTCAGTTGTATCCCTCGACCCAAAGTCTCACGCTCCAGGACGCTGCCCTTGAGGCGGTGGAGGTGGGATCCCTCGCTGAGTCCGAGGGAAAAACCGAACCTGGAGGGTAAACAGATGATGATGATGATGATGACGGTTACCGCCATTTTGTATAGTCTCATCACATCGATATTGATAGAAACGTGTTTTTCACAGTATTTTATAATCTATGGCACTCAATTGCTGTACAGCAGATGTGATAGCTTACGCCAGAAATTACTACCGTTATAGTGCCGAATAATGTCATAAAACTGGGCCATAAGGCTGTAATACATCAGTAACTTTACGAAGCGAGAACTTTCGCTTTCTTCGTGGATACTGAGTTCTAAGAGCTGGCCCTACACGCAGGAAGTCGCTGCAAGGAGTTGGGCATGTTACGTTCATCTTGACGAGCTACATGGAGCAGTGAGGGTTCGAAACAATATAGCGTTATGCCTTTTTAAAATTTTAATTTCGTACTCTTCTAGGTATCCTTTACGAAGACTTGACTTTTCTTTTTGCTACATGCTTTACGTCGCACCGACACAGACAGGTCTTATGGCGACGATGGGACGGGGAAGGGCTAGGAGTGGGAAGGAAGCGGCCGTAGCCTTAATTAAGGTACAGCCCCAGCATTTGCCTGGCGTGAAAATGGGAAACCACGGAAAACCATCTTCAGGGCTGCCGACAGTGGGGTTCGAACCTACTATCTCCCGAATACTGGATACTGGCCGCACTTAAGCGACTGCAGCTATCGAGCTCGGTTGACTTTTCTTAAGACTCAGATATTCATTTAATGAAGTTATAATAAACAGACATAATAACTATTGCCACGTAAGCACCGACTACGGACATACAGTATTCATTGGATTACCACCTGAAACATTATGCTGGACTCATTTAACCAAGTAATAGGTACACACGTCCGCCTCTGTGGTGTAGTGGTTAGCGTTATTAGCTGCCACCCCCGGAGGCGCGGGTTCGATTCCCGGCTCTGCCACGAAATTTGAAAAGTGGTACGAGGGCTGGAACGGGGTCCACTCAGCCTCGGGAGGTCAACTGAGTAGAGGTGGGTTCGATTCCCACCTCAGCCATCCTTGAAGTGGTTTTCCGTGGTTTCCCACTTCTCCTCCAGGCGAATGCCGGGATGGTACCTAACTTAAGGCCACGGCCGCTTCCTTCCCTCTTCCTTGCCTGTCCCATCCAATCTTCCCATCCCTCCACAAGGCCCCTGATCAGCATAACAGGTAAGGCCACCTGGGCGATGTACTGGTCATTCTCTCCAGTTGTATCCCCCGACCCAAAGTCTGAAACTCCAGGACACTGTCCTTGAGGTGGTAGAGGTGGGCTCCCTCGCTGAGTCCGAGGGAAAAACTGACCCTGGAGGGTAAACAGATTAAGAAGAAGAAATGCACTGTGACATACGAAGTTTCGTTTCTTGAACGACGATGGTATGAATCTAGAGTCCACCTTTCAAATTTGTATATTTCTCTAAAGTTATCACAATACTTTAAAGAAAATCTTTCTTTCTAAATAACGACATTGTTCTCACTGCAACGTGTGACAAAATTAAATGTATTATTCCAACAGGAATTGGAAGATTGCTGTTTTCATTTAGGAGGTTTTATTAACATGCCTTCATGCTGATAATATTGATATCATCTTATTGGTAGATCTAATAGATAGACGTTATATTCCGCGCATAGGCTATGGTCACATTTCTGATGGGTGTCATTTCATATGTTTGTAGGTTTTATCAGTACGTTCTGGCGGTCATATGTAAATGACCACTTATATCGGCGAACATCCACTCTGCAGTCAGAAATTTTGGAGAAATTATCATGGGAATGAGCAGCTGATAGTGGATATAACTATGCTTTTGTGTTTTGTTCCATCACACCAACTGACATAGACAGTTATTACGGCGAAGATAGGGTAGGACAGAGTTACGGCTTGTAAGGAAGTGACCGTGACATTAATTAAGGTACACGCTTAGAATTTTCCCGGCGTGAGAATGGGAAACCACAGAAAACCATCTTCAGATCTGGCGACACTGATTACTTTAAGAAGAAATCATATGAGTGCATGCTAAGTTAAGGTAGATTTATCCCTTTGTATCACTCGATTGTGACTCCTTGATTATGGTATTAATACTGCGTTTCTCATACGAACAAGGTATTAGCTAACACCCGGAGCCGAAGAGAGGGGCCGATAACCTTTGGTTCTGGTACACGCAGTTTAGTAGTCTACTTGATGTTAGTGCTCGTAACGCACATGACTGGTACCATGCAACGCGCATCAATAGTACATTAAAAAAGATCTTTCATCATAATAACAATCTTGAAGGTTGGCAGCTTTGGTGACAATCATTCTTCTCTTATCTCCTTTTACATCTGGAATCCGAACGTCATGTCATATACAACTGGATATGAAAAATAGAACTGTCCTCCTGTGTTCTTCCTAGAAACCCTATGTTGGCAGTTATGACGAAGAAGTAAAGGAAATGTTGCTAAGAAATATGAACACGTGGTAACATACTAGTACTTATTATCTAATTACATGTAGAGGATAATTTAGGAATGTGCGTACTTCAAGAAGTCAGCTGTAGCGCAGAAGAACGTGTTATTGCTGATAGAACTACTAGATATGAGACTGTGCTGGGAAGCCCAATACATCTGCACGTCTGACGTTGAAGATTTTATGACCTTGACGTGACTGGGCGACGCAGTGTCGTGTTTCATCTGTTGCCTGGAGACGCCTACCAGCTTGTAGCCCACTGTGGCTTGTTATTCATCTTAAGGCGGGGTCCTACCTGCAGCCTTAACCTCTGACCCGGACAGAAGAGGGAAGGGGACCTCCCGTGAGTGAAACTCACCCCTGAACTCAGCTAACATTAGAATACACAAATTCATGATAAAGTCTACTAATACGGCAAAAACCGCTTAATCGTTGGACTTGTGATTTATTGTTCTATTTATGAGTATGGAGATTAATAATGAGTCATATGTGCCATATTACAGTATGTGACAGTTGTGTTGTAAAATGTGTCATTGCGGTTTCACTAGGTTAATTATTTTGTAATTCATTTTGCAAATTTTACAAATAGCTGTATTAATGACATAAATTATGTGCTCGCCAACTTTGCCCACAGAAACTCATATTTTGTGTAGGCTGAGTGAACTCCAAGGACACATACCTCTCCAGTTGTAGATTTCCTGTTTACAAAACTTGCGTCTTCCTGATGGGGATTCAAACCCACATCGTTCCGGATGAACCGAGCATGCCTTTGCCGATTGCGGTAAGCAGCGCCTAGCCACCACTTTACAATTAGGCATACGGTAATGCTAGCTACCTATAATCGCATGTATTACTACAATGTTGTCGCAGAAATACTCATCCGCAGCACACGCACCACTTAGAACGAAATTTCGTCGATGTATAATAGTTCATGCAATATTGAACCTTGGATGACAGAGCGTTTATGGTCAGAGTTCTATGCTGAAACATATCAGATAGCGGTTTTTCCAGGCGCAACGACGATATAACATTTGTAATATGAAGGATGTGAGAGGTATCGTCGGAGCAAGAGCAACAATTTCAAAAATTTTAGCAACTTTCAAAAAAAGTGGGGACATTCCTAAGGTATATATTTTGATATAGTTTGGATAACAAATGATCCATACAAATGGTTAGAAATCGCGGTACAGTCCTCAGTAATGTTGAAAAAGGGAACCTCCTGAAGCCTTTAACCATTTCCCCTATATCTTAATATATATGGAGTATTTTCATATTTAGTCAGGTTTAGGCAGTCCGTATTATTTGTAGGAACTGCAAAGAAATAAACATGGAAGTGTATTTACTATTACGTTCTCCAATTCCATCGGAGCATTTCTCTGATGAGAGCAGGGAATACGAGACATTATTATACTACCTATATATATATATATATATACTAGCAAATGTACCCGTGCTTCGCTACAGTATTCTACAATGTATACGGATATCGAAGTAAATTGCTGTACATGAAGTGAATACATTTTTTAAATTGCATGTCTCTTGGCGTTATCCAAGAAAAAGCATAGGGAGGTCCGCAGATGTTGTTTCCAATGTGAAGTGCGAGTTGCAGTGTTGTGATGATAACGACAGGTCCACTTGTCTACCGCAATTCACTATGCGTATCGTCAGTCACATTTTGATGGGTAAATTTGTTTATAATCGGGGGCACCTATATCTAATGATAAAGAAAATCAGGTAAAAGAGTTTTTAAAAATGCACGCTCCCTTGCCTTCTGCTATTCAAATCAAGAAGGGAATTATGCATTACAATGGTACACAGGCGTTGGAGAACTACCCCATTCCTATTGCTAGTTAAAGTCGGTGGGGGGAGTACTCATTACAACAGCAGACGCCCTCCTGCTGAGAGTCACTATTGATTTATAAAGTATTAATTACAATGTAAGACACACCCCTTTCTACATCGCTACAAATCGACTTAAATTAATAAATGTAGATCGACATACGGAAGTATATGCATGTTCACCTTCATTTACAGAATAACTGCTGCTAAACGGTTCATTCATATTGAAGAACGGATTGTATAAAAAGACGACTCTGGCCTCATTTAGCTATCTAAATGGCTGGCCCTATGATATTTCCTCGTATCTCATCTATTTAAAGGCAAGATTATTTTAGAAACGTTGAATAGGGTGAAATTTGTGTAAGGTTTTCACACAGTAAATTACATTTCAGATAAGCATGCGACAGCTTCAAACATAGAATTTGGCTTACATATGGCTACTGGGTGGGCCAATATTTGTGTAGAATTTGATGATCCCATCTTTCCTATAAGTGACTCAAATCATCAGTTATACGTGTACAAAGTGCAAAATTTAGGTAAATCCAGAAATAGAGCCAAATTTATCATAAGGGATAGAGATACGACAAAAAGTCATAGGAGCAAAGTTGTGGATCACTCCAAATTGAACGGAGATTGTGCCATCCGTTTTGTGATACGACTTACCGTGTAGCTATCAAATACCTCGAAAGGAAGGTCTGCACCGTCATTAAAATTGCCTCCATATTTCGATATTTTTGAGGGGTAGAAAATAAATTTTTTGAACATCTCGAAAATTTTCCATCGGTTACAGGCAAAAAGCTAAACTTTTGCCAAATTCCTATTTTCTAACTTGTCTGGGAGATTGTGCTGCCATCTTGATATGGGGGAGGGGGTAAAAATTAAGACTTTCAGGAAACTTTTAAGCCCATGAAACCTATAGGTTATCGTTCTGGATAAATATCACCGACTGTGTTCTTATGCAAATTTGAAACTACCAACGTGTCCCTCTCAGAGAATTTTGAGTATTTTAGATTTTTATAGGGATCCTCAAGTCATCAGGTTGTCTGGTACCACGTTTTAAGTTTCTAGGATGCCTAGAATGGTCTCATTAATTCACGTCTGTTTTCATTTTTATTTTTTTAATATATGTATAGTACAGTATATACAGTAAGTCATACTTGAAAATCATACTGGAACATACACACGTCTATTACCTTGGACATTCTTGACAATTTATTTTTTCACCCTTTCTCACCCTCTATGCCAAAGGGGGGCATTTTTGACAATTTATTTTTTCACCCTTTCTCAACCACTATGCCAAAGGGGGCTGAAGCTGGACTTTAAAAATCCGGAATGTTACTATTCATCTCAGCGACACGAAAAACTATGGATTAGGCAGTATATTCGATTATTATAATATCTCACTCCCCTCCCCCCTAAAGGGGGTTAAACTTTGAGTTTAAAAAAACGGGAGTGTTACTATTCATCTCAGCGACCCCGAAAGCTATGGCTTCGACACTGTTTTGGATTATATTTAAATCTGTCTACTTGTAGGCTTTTGAAACGACTCCTTCATCGATTGCGATAAAATCTATTAAGTGTACATTATTATAGATTGATATAGACCGTTAACGCACGAGACTTTAAAGATGATTTTCAGAATGTTTCTACAAACACTGTATTGATTGAAAGTATATTTTAACAATCAATGAATTATTTTTGGAACATTCTAGAAAGTAGGTATAATTAAAAGACGGAGGAGAGTGTTCCATTTTGAAGTCTTCATATTTCTAACCTCCTAGAGACGTCAATATTGGAGGACTCGATTTTAGAGTGTGTAGACCTCATTTAAATTCTAAGCCAATAAGAAGCTTGTAGTTTTGTGTGACTGTTGGTGTCGTCCTCATTGTCACGTGACCACAAGGTTTGCTGATATGGACACTTCAAGAACTTACCTTCAAACTACCACATGGACTGGCCAGTACTCCAATAGTGGCCTTCTTAGGGAGAAGCTAGGGTCGATGTTATTCATACCCCTTTCTCATACAGATGTTTCCAGCTTCTTAAATAAAACATGAATTAACAAAAAAAAATACTACTACTATGTTCGGTTTAATATGCTTCAAATGACTAAGTGTTTCCTGGTGGACTGTATCGCATAATAATAATAATAATAATAATAATAATAATAATAATAATAATAATAATAATAATAATAATAATAATAATAATAATAATAATAATAATAATAATAATAATAATAATAATAATTGTTACGGGGTTACCCGTGGACCAGCAGAGGTGAAAGAAGGTGCCGGGGTGAGTGGGTCTAACTACAAAATCAAAGTTAATTTAAAACTTTAACAAAGGTTATATTTTTTGAATTTCAACAATCAACAGCAACAACAAAACTTTAACAACTTTTCACTAGGTGAGAGCACAATAAAATACCAGGTACCATGACAAAGTTTATACAAGGCAAGTACATCCAAAATTTAGTGACAGTTTAGTAATCCGGGCTTCCAGCCCCTCGCTTTACATTTCCTGAGCTCTCAGCTCGACCTTACAAAAGATTACTATTTCACACAAGGGCAGAAAACCCCTAGTCCCTGGAGCACTTGCTCCCAACTTCAAATATCAAGCCTCCCAGAGGCACAGTTACCACACTTGAAAAGAGCTGACACGCTCTCAGTTTTTCAAGCCCATTCAAGGCAATATCAGACTTTACAATTACTTGCCATCAAGGCACAACTTAAAAACATGAAACGAGGGAATCTTGTACCCAACCTACTGGGCCTTAGCAGAAAAAGAACAGGTTAAGTAAATGGCCCTAAACACCAAATTGAATGGAGATGTGTACTTGCACTCCTAAATATGCATTTTTAAAACCTAAAAGGCACTAGGCCGATGAAACAGGGGCTATTCCCAAACTATGGAGGTGACTCGTATAAGACATTACGGAAAGGAAGAAAACCAGTTACAAAACGTAGTCACCTCAAACCAATATGAAGGGGAGCTCGAGAGGGTAAATCACTCTCTATCCCTGAAATACAGTTATAGATTTTATGAAATTTTCACATTAGCCGGCAGAACTTACATTTTAGAGAAGTAGGTTACATATTAAAGTTTCGGACCTATCCCTCGGGATAAACTGCTGAGCTAGCAAGAAACAAAGATGTTAAACGGCCATTACCTTGCTGAAGAACTGCTGCCTGATGAAAGGGGCACCTACTATCTCCTGCTTCAGACACACAAACACACTCAGATGTTGATCAAATGGCCAAGAGACTTGACAATCTGCAGTTTATAAAGTTCGATACCTTTCATGAATAATCAAGACACACCCACAGCGTTTATTGGATAAAATCAAAAGTTACACTCAATATCGAAGAAGAAATACGGGATTGGTGGAAAATTAATTCCAGAAATTCTTGATTGGCTGGATTCAAAACAGGCGGAAAGAAAAGATAAATATTGCCAACCCAAAAATGAATGAACGAAATTTAATAAAGAAAAACTTATGAATACAAAATTTCTTCAGAAAGGTTCTTTCACTTAGCACCAGGGTGCATGATCATGGCATTTAGCAGTGACATCTACGAGAGAATGTCCACACTTCTTGATCAATGGAAAACAAAACAAGTTGAAATTCACACAGTACTGGAAACTTCATAATGACAAAATTATGGTAATGACATCTTCTGCGGAAAAGTTTAAGTATGTCTAGTTCCAAATTCAGTGTTTCTCCTGCAGAGGAGTTATAATTGGCGCAAGATTTAAATGTGCGGCGTAGAGGTGTACCTCCCGGTACAACAACAATAATAATAATAATAATAATAATAATAATAAAATCAACTTGGTAGGTTCGAAACTGGCTCAGTCCGGTGGTATTAGAAGGTGATAAAATACGTCAGCCACGTGTCGATAGATTTACTGGCACGGAAAAGAACTCTTTCGGGACAAAATTCCGTTACCAAGGCATTTCCGAAAACCGTAAGAGTAGTAAGTGGGACGTATAAATGTAACATTATTATTATTATTATTATTATTATTATTATTATTATTATTATTATTATTATTATTATTATTAATATACATAAAATACGAGTTTTGTCTGTAGATTGTTCAGAATTTAGAAAATTTTGTATTTCTGTATCGGTCGTGTCCACAGTAAAAAGGAAATGGGTTTCTTTATTTTTCGTAATTTCTGTCTGTCTGTCTGTCTGTCTGTCTGTCTGTCTGTATGTACGCGCATCACGACAAAACGGCTGAAGAGAATTGAATGAAAATCGGTTTGTGAAGTCGGGGGATAAGTCGCTTCAATCCAGGCCATAAATAATTTTATTCACGCTGAGTGAAATGGTTTATTATTATTATTATTATTATTATCATCATCATCATCATCATCATGTGGGTATTATGAGTACTTTGGGGCTACCTCCATTGTGAGGCAGTTTTGTAAATAAAATATTGTTCTTTAACGTTTCGAAATTGTATTATACTTCCTAGTTTGGGTGATATAAGAGACGAGTTTAGTTCCTCAGACAGTCGGTAGAGTGGGATATTAACATCGCATCTTCGAGAGACTTGGACTGGCTTCCGTTAATGACAGTCATGAATGGATGTCTCAAAACTTTCCTGTGAATCTACTATTATACTAAATTTTTAATTGAACTATATTCTCGTATAATATGATCTAGGTGCATTATTTACTCCTCAGAATTCACCTCCTGTATGTTTTCCAATGATCAATATCGTGAAAAGGGATTCTTTAATCGTTATATACTCAGCAAGTACTATTCCCCTTAAATTGACAGCTCTTAAAATTGTGTAGAGAGAGGATGAAAGGAAGTTCAATTCTTTTCAAATTAGTTTCATTTCTTGCTCATCAATTAATTTACGGAACAAATGTCAATGAACAAGTTGAAGCTCCTCTTATTCCTTACACACACTAACCCTTACTTACTGAGCTCGATAGCTGCTGTCGCTTAAGTGCGGTCAGTATCCAGTATTCGAGAGATAGTGGGTTCGAATCCAACAGTCGGCAGCCCTGAATATGGTTTTCCGTGGTTTCCCATTTTCAAACCAGGCAAATGCTGGGGCTGTACCTTAATTAAGTCCACGGCCGCTTCCCTCCCATTCCTAGGCCCTTCTTATCCCTTCGTCGCTATAACACCTATCTGTGTCGGTGCGACGTAAAGCAAATTGAAAAAAAAAAAAAAAAACCCAACCTTACTTGTCGGCCTATAACAGGAGGGGCTAATCTGTTTGTAGTGGATTTTGAGCTAATAATACCAATATTGGCCCCGATATTTTAGTAATCAATCAATGTATAGTGGCGTAAGTAATTTCCCTACTTTCGGGCGAGGCTTAAGAAGATGGCTCATTAGTCTTCGTCTGTTATCGAGGTGTGACTCTGTCAAAATGACGAACTGATTAATTGCCGTTTTAGTGCTACGACCTGCGATCAGCCCACTGTCTTGTCGATTGTTCTCAGTGATCTGCAGCTATGACCTTCTCTACTAAAGTTTTATGAAAGCGATCAGAATTAAATATATGAAGTTCGTTTTACCATTTAAGTTTATGATAAATCTAATTATAGTCTGGGTTTTAATGATATGTGGGGAACATAAGCTGCTCAGCCCACAAACAGCAGGACCTTGGCAAGCGTCTAATTAACGATACTTCGGGACATATATCTGTAGCCGGAACTGCCAATTTCTTAATCTGAAAGAGAATTACAGTACCCTATGGTTTGTTATGTAACTAGTTACTGGCAAGGTGAACACTATTGCCGATCATGTAGAAATACACGCAATGTGCTCTCTTCTTGAGCCTGAAATTCATCACAGGTTGTCTATTTATTCACAATCTAACAACTTCATAACCTTTCGTTTAATTTAAGTACTTTTGTTGGTTTTCGGGAACCTCTCCACTGAACGGTCAGGATATTGGTCTTCCCTTCAGAGGGCCTCGGGTTGAATTCACGCCAGGGCCAAATATTTTAACTGTGTGTTGTCAGTTTATCTCATTTGGGGATTCATCTTAAGAAACTCTCTCTTTATGTACACACAACACTTACACAGCACACAGTAGCGAGTACATCCCGCCACATAGGGTTAGGAAGATCATCCGGCCGTATAAATGGGCCAAATCCATATCAAATTCCGACTCCAGTAAACTAGGATTGTGGCCAGGAATAATAATAATAATAATAATAATAATAATAATAATAATAATAATAATAATAATAATAATAATAATATTTTTTCCAGAAGCAACGTATGCAACCGAAACAATGGTCATCGACGGTCATTCTAAATTTATGTACGTAGAAAAACAGGAACGAAAATTCTTCCGAAGATTTATGGGGCAGTCGTGACAGATGGAATCTGGGAGAAGAGCTGCAGAACGACCTCTATAAAAAGATAAACATTATTACGGATGAAATCAGAAAGCTCCGAGCAAAGTTTTACACATACATTTACAGAATGGACAACTCCAGAAAGGCAAAGAAACTATTAAACATCGTAACAAAGAGTAAATGCGGTACGGAATGGCTAAAAGAGGTTCAGAGGGACCTACAACAGATCAACATAGAAATTTAGAGGACCGCAACGAGTGCCTAAATAAAATCACAAATGTAAAAATTGAGTCAAAAATATCACAACAACCTGTGAAAAGGGGACAGAGGAGTGGAAGAGGAAGCATTCAGAGAGGATGACGAGATTTTGGGAAGAAAAGAAGAAAAACGCCCGAAGATGACATGTATTCAAGTTCAACCGCTCTCCTTAAGGGGAACAATCGTGTAAATAATAATAATAATAATAATAATAATAATAATAACACATTGATTAATAACATTATTACAAACACATTTTAGAACTAAAATACGAGTGCATGGATGAATGAAGTACTGTTACAATAATAATCTAACAGTTCATTTTTCACCGATTCCTTGCAATATGGTTTAAATTTCTGTACTGAAAAAATCCCATAAACTCCGATGTTTCTTTCGCATGTTATTCTTGCGATTGTACCCGTGGAGTAGAGGTGACATGCCCACCTCATTTTTGGAGAACACTGGTTGTCTTCTCATCTCAATGAATTATTTTAATCGTAGATCGAGAAATGGCATGAGGTTCACCCATCTTAATGAGACCAACTGATGTCCTTTTTGTTATAAGAGGTAATGGACCTCGTCGAAGAAATAAAGAAATTATACTAAGGTTGTCGTCTGTATGGGTCACAAGGATTTTTTAATATGTAAACTAATATTGTTCTGTTTTTTAAATACTCTTCTAAAGATTTTGACGGTGATTATGAATTTAAGGGGAATAAAAACCTATGGTAAGTTTAATAAGAACAGAAAAGGTGCCGGGAGAGTTGGTCGTGCGGTTAAGGGCGCGCAGCTGTGAGCTTGCGTCCGGTAGATAGTGGGTTCGAATCCCACTGTCGGCAGCCCTGAATTTGATTTTCTGTGGTTTCCCATTTTCACACCAGGCAAATGTGAGGCTGTACATTAATTAAGGCCACGGCCGCTTCCTTCCCACTTCAAGCCATTTCCTATCCCATCGTCGCCATAAGACCTGTCTGTGTCGGTGCGACGTAAAGCAAAGTATCCGGGCACCTCCATGTAATGCGGAATTGAACCCTGCATGTCACGAGAGGTGGACTCGCCAATATAGAAGGACGTGGGAAGTATTGTGTTGTCAGCAGAGAAGCAGTAACACCAGAATGGATAGGTCAGGAGAGCTCAGTAACTCCGAACATGGACTAGTAATTGGATGCCACCTGAGTAACAAACCCATTAGGGATATATATACATATATATACATACATACATACATATATATATACATATGTATTTGTTTTTTACAATTTGCTTTACGTCGCAACGACGCAGATAGGTCTTATGGCAACGTAGGGACAGGGAAGGGCCAGGAGTGAGAAGGAAGCGTCCGTGGCCTTAATTAAGGTGCAGCCCAAGTGTTTTCCTGGTATGAAAATGGGAAACCACGGAAAACCATTTTCAGGGCTACCGACAATGGGGCTCGAACCCAATATCTCCCGAATACTGGATACTGGCCGCACTTAAGCGACTGCATCTATCAAGCTCGGTCATCAGGGATATTTCAACCCTTCTAAAGCTGCCCAAGTCGACTACTGGTGATGTGATTGTGAAGCGGAAACGCAAAGGAACTATGGAAGCTAAAGTCTAAATGCAGTTTCAGATAATGGCCAGATTCTTTTGATCAGGTATATCAAGTTTATCGGGCAAAGAATGGGAATGACCCCAGTTGCTGTAATGGAGGAGTTTCTAGACGTCGGAGACTAATGTCATCGTGGTCGGGAGGGAACAAAAGTTGATCAAAGGAAGTCAAAGAGAAATGACGATGTGAGAAGTCTGCCACTAGTAAGTGGAATAAATGCTTGTCTGAATTGGATGTCTCTTGGTCCCCATCCAAACTCTCCAACTGAGGGCTCCTGGGAAGTTATGACTATCAAGGGATAGCGTGAAACTCTTCCATGCTCCATTCTCAGGGAGAACGTCTAGAAATACGAGCATGAAAAGAAAGAAGTACGAAACGACTTATGGTATATTGTCTCCAGGTGGTGTAAAAGTTTATAGTGGCATAGTGGCACATTATTGATTACCGACTTTTTAAATTCTAAGACAATGGCCATTATCTTTTCATCTATCCGGGAGAGAAAGAACTAGAACCACCTGGGCGTGAACCCGAGCTCTGTACTGCAGATCGTGATTTAGGCGAGTGTTCCACAAACAGCTTCATCTGGCCATTGTGTCAGCAAAAGTCATTAATCCGCACAGTGAGTTGCAGATCTCGCCGGTAAATAAGTCATGCATTTAACATCTCTCTTATACTAAATAGCTGTATAAGAACCACTCTGTCAGCACGGAGAGTGGTGCTTGATTGAAGAATGTAAACTCAGTCTATTGTAGCAAAACTGATATATTTAGCGAGTGCTGAACACATTTATCTATGTCTAGATGGTTATCTTCCACCTAGGGGTAGAACAGGTGTAGAGGGGGAGGAACACGCCCTTCTCAATCGTTCACGATTTATTACTTAATTATAGAGAACATATGACTTATTAATTCAATAACTTATCGACAGTCTTGAACAACATTTAATACTTGGTATCTAATAACACGGTTAACATTGATCAGAGTGCCAACCTGACTGCGAGCGGGGGTGGAGAAGGCTAACCAGATCAAACAACGCTGTCTCGCCTCTGAGAGAAGTCCAAGGACTGAAAGTCACAGTTTTTATTTCAGAGATTACTATGACTTTAATGTTCTTGTTATAAGAAAGGGTTTGACCTTTAGCCTCTTGAGCACTGTTTTTCGGGTAATTGAGAGAGGGAGTTTGAGAATGTGGGATGAGATCGTGATCTATATTGTGTTAATAGTATTTATTTCGGCAGTGATTTAACAGTTCAACGGATTGCGTCGAGACCTTACCACAAAGTATTATTTTGGAGCCCTTTAGAGAACTTGTAGACAGTGTCATCGAAGTTGCTGATACTAGAAGAAAAGGAATAAAAAGAAAATGATTATTCATTACCGTATTCATAACTAATATTTATATTATTTGCTTAGTGCAAATTTTAGGTTTTAGGTAAGTATATAGCATATGTTAACATTTATTTTAACTGTCGTAATTTGATTTTTTACGAGTTTCTATGGATATGTTCCACCAAATGTTATTCTAACTACCTCCTGGTAAACGTTTTACTGAAGGTACCAAAGCGATAAGGTAAAAGAAATGAATATTATGTTCATCGACCTATTCATTGTTAATATTTATATAATTTGCTTGGTGTAAATTTAAAGGTATGTACTTTGTGCAACTTAGCGTCGGTCCCTCAGGAAAAAACTTGTCCATTTGTCCCCCATAGTTTATAGTTATTTTCTAACTCTTGAGTCGCATTCTGCGTGGCCACCCTTGCAGCGAAGAGGCTCTGTCTTCAGATACAACTCTTACAGTTATCATTAAAGTTGCATGTTGGCAGTGTTTTTGGCGTTTGCGAGGAGTTAAATTACTCCAACGTCGTATCGTATATTCGTTATCGGATCATTTCGGACAATAATATTGATTGATATGTTACATTACTTCGATATTGTAAGGCTAATTAGAACAGCAGCATGTACGATATAATGTACTTAATGACCTAGCCGATATAAGATTACTTGTTGCGTTTCATGAATAATGCAGTCAGGTAAGCGGATCCCCACATGCATTGAGATATTGTTTGATTATATTTGGTAATTTTCTTCAGTAGCTACTTTTTATTTCTTTGTTAATGGTTTGACGTCGCTTTAACAAATCGAAGGATTTCGGCGATGAAGTTTTGGGAATAGTTACTAATACCGAGTGAGTTGGCCGCGCGGTTAGCGTCACATAGCTTTTGGCTTTCATTAGGGTGACGGTGGGTTCGAATCCAACCGTCGGCAACTCTGAAGACGGTTTTTCATGTTTTCCCGTGTTCGATTGGTTGGCTGAATGGTCAGCGTACCGGCCTTCGGTTCAGAGGGTCCCGGGTTTGATTCCCGACCAGGTCGGGGAATTTAACCTTCATTGATTAATTCCAATCGCTCGGGGGCTGGGTGCTTGTGCTGTCCCCAACATCCCTGCAACTCACACACCACACATTACATTACCCCCACCACAATAACACCCAGTTACCTACGCATGGCAGATGCCACCCTCACTCAATGGAGGGTCTGTCTTACAAGACTAATAGCCACACGAAATTATATGTATTCCCTTATTCACACCAAGAAAATTCTGAGGCTATACCTTAGTTAAGGTGTTAGTATTCAAGCTGGTAGCAATGGTGGATACTACTTAGGTCAGCCATATTTGCCCTTTAGCGACCAAGTTTTACACGATATCAACTGTAGATTATTATCCACCCTTGAGTTCATATCTCTAGAAGTTCCGTAGAGATTTCCTTACAAACTTTGATTGGTCTGTACGCTGTCTTATGAAGGTAACAAAACGACAAAAGGAAATATTCTCTACTGACCCGTCTATGCTCAATATTTCTGTAATTTACAAGGTGCAAATTCATAAATATAGGCACGTGGACGATTACCCAGAATTAGTGGAAAAATTTATTAGAATCGTCGCTAAACACTACGGCGCAGGTGGTCGAGTGGCTAGCGTACTGATTTCTACTCAGATTACAGGTTCAACGTCGATCCTAGTTCAGCTGCCTTTTTAAAGATGGCAACATTCTCTACACACTATGTCGTTCATATACGGTTGTAAAGAAACCCTTGTGAACAAATTCGGTACGATATTCGTTCTCTCAGTACTCTACAAATAGTTCCATTTTCGCAGACAGAAGAGCCAATCGTGCTAGCTACTACTGCTATAAAGTTTACATTCTGAGGGGCACGACGCTCTCTCTTAGGCCAGGGAGACTTGAGAAGGTGATTTGTGGTACGTTGAAGGTGAGGGGGTTGGCAGCCGTGGCCTACGCTAAGAACTGCTCCAGCATTCGCCTTAGTGCAAGGAAATGGAAAACCAAGGAAGACCATTCTCAGGACAGCCGGCGGTGAGGACCAGTCATCCTCCGTCTGTCAAATAAAGAGGTGTAGAGCCAGGGTAGAGTCGTGGCCACTGGTTCTCTGCTCGGTTAGTTGGTCGGAGTGCAGAGCTGTCGGACCACGGTCCAGCTGTGGCCACTTGTGGGCAGAAGCCTATTGTACATCGGTCGTCGTTCTAGCTAATGGGATGCCACCTATTAGCGAGAACAGAATTTCGAAAGCTTTCAAGAGGTTTCAACCCAGAGAACTTGCACTTCGGCAGCTGAAACCATATAATGTTTTCTTCTTGATTTCTTCGTCGGTAGATTTCCTGGTATATCGAAAACTTCTTCTTCTTCTTCTTCTTAATCGGTTTTAAACTCCAGGATTGGCTTTTCCCTCGGACTCAGCGAGGGATCCCACCTCCACCGCCTCAAGGGCAGTGTCCTGGAGCGTGAGACTTTTGGTCGAGGGAAACAACTGGGGAGGCGGACCAGTACCCCGCCCAGACGGCTTCACCTTCTATTCTAAACAGGTACCTTGTGGGGGAATGGAATGATTGGAAGGGACAGGCAAGGAAGAGGGAAGGAAGCGGCCGTGGCCTTAAGTTAGGTACCATTCCGGCATTTGTCTGGAGGAGAAGTGGGAAACCACGTTGAACCACTTCCAGGATGGCTGAGGTGGGAATCGAACCCGCCTTTACTCATTTGACCTCCCGAGGCTGAGTGGACCCCGTTCCAGCCTTCGTACCACTTTTCAAATTTCGTGCTAGGGCCGGGAATCGAACTCGGGCCTCCGGGGGTTGGCAGCTAATCACATTAACCACTACACCACAGAGGTCGACTCGAAAAATCCTACTGGATAAAATTTCGGCACTTTGAAGTCTCCGAAAACTACAAAATGTAGTTGGAGTGATGAACAAAGAAAAAAGAAAGAAAAAGCCAAAACATTCTTCTTAGTAATAACAATTCTTCTTCTTCTTAATAATAATTATTATCATTATTATAATTATAACAATAATAATAATACTTTAAATCTCAATAACAACATTTACGGTTTTCGGAGACGCCGAAAAGCTGGAATTTAGTCCCGGAGGAGTTATTTTACGTGCCAGTAAATCTACCGACACGAGACTGACGTATTGGAGCTTCTTCAAATACCACCGGACTTAGCTAGGATCGAACCTGCGAAGTTAGGGTCAGAAGGCCAGCGCTTCGACTGTCTGAGCCACTCAGCCCGACTTTCTTCTTCTTGTTGTTGTTATTATTATTTTACAATATGCTTTACGTCACACCGACACAAATAGGTCTTATGTCGATTATAGGGTAGGTAGAGGCAACGAGTGGAAAGAAAGCAGCCGTGGCCGTAATTAAGTTACGGCCCGAACATTTGCCTGGTGCGAAAATGGGAAACCACGGAGAAACATCTTCAGGGCTGCCGACAGTGGGGTTCGAACCCACTATCCCCCAAATGCATTATTATTATTATTATTATTATTATTATTATTGTTATTATTATTATTATTATTATTATTGTTCCGAGGTATCTGTGGAACAGCAGAGGTGAAAGAAGGTGCGGGGGTGAACAGGTCTCAGGCTACGAAATTAAAGTTAATTTAAAATTTAACAAGGTTATATTTTCTTTTCAAAATCAAGAAATAACAAGCATGGCAGGTACAGAGTAGCAAGGCAACAAAAGTACAATTACAGTATTTACAGGATTTGGGCTTCGAGCCCCGAACTCACAATTCATGAGCAATTAGCCCAGCTTTACCCCAAAACAAGTTTCAACAGAGGGGCAGAAAACCCCGTTCACGCCCAGGAGCACTTGCTCCAAATTACACAGTAAAACCTCCTCGAGCCATACAACACTCAATTTTCAAGAAAGAGCCACTCGCTCTCAAAATTTAAGCCTATCAAAGGCCACACCAAACTCAACCTTCAAGCTGTCCTCCAGGGACATAGACACAGGGGTAAAATACCCAACCTACTGAGGCCTATTAAGAAAGGAAAGGTTAATTACATGGCCTCTAAAATACCAATTTGAGAGGAGGCGATCTGCACTCCTAATACATTTTATATAATACCTACGTGGCACTAGGCCGTACTGCAAGGGCTAATCCCATACTAAAGAAGTGACTTTAGAAAGAAACAATTTACATTACGTTAAGGAAGAAACGGTTGTGAAAAATAAGTTCACCTCAATGCAATATGAGTGGGAGCTCGAGAGGGTTAAGCACTCTCTATCCCAATATGTAGTTAAAACAGAAAAAATTGACACCGAGTGTCTTTACATTTTTAAAGGAAAGTTACATGGAAAAGGCTTCGGACCCGCTCCGAGAGTTAAACTGCTGAGCTAGCAAGAAAAGAAGTTATTAAAAGGCCATTACCTTGTGGTTGAACTGCTGTCCGAAGAAAGAGGCGCTTTCCGCCCCCTGCTATGTACTTTACACACTGAAAGGTGTTACTGAAGTGGCCCGGAGACCCTAAAATCAGCAGTTTATATACTCTCGCGGAACGTTCGAGGCGTTTGAGGAATGAGAACACCCTCCCACAAAAACTTTATTGGCTAGGGTTAAGCAATATATCCCCTTTGGGGAAGATACACCTGATTGGTCATAAATTAAAGAAATTCGGGATTGGCTAAATTCAAAACAAGGGGAAAGAAAGGGTTATACAGCCAACTTAAACAATAACAGAAAGAAATTTAACAAGAAAAAAACTTTTGAAATAAAAATTTCTCAAAAAAAAAAAAAAAACCAGTTCTTTCACTTCGCACTAGGGTGCACCATTGTAGTTCTTCAGTAGTGTCCTCTAGAAGAGAATGTTCACACTTCTTACTACAGGCAAAACAAAAATACATCGTAAACGACCTAGTTCAGAAACTTCAAAATTTCCAAGTAGTGACATCTTCTGTGAAACTTGAAAATTAACCCATTAGATAAAGTTCACACTTCCTCCAGTAGGGGAGTTTCAACAGGCGCAAGGTTTGAATTAGCGACGTGGAGGTGTACCACCCGGTACAATTATTATTATTATTATTATTATTATTATTATTATTATTATTATTATTATTATTATTATTATTATTATTATTATGGATTGGGCTACTACTAAGTAGTCAACTAAAATAACAATAATAATCTTCCATTTTCATTAATGTACAGAACTGACAGTATATAAATGAACTGGCCTATGTCATAGTTTTATATGTGTTGTCCGCTTATCACCGTCCACTTTATTCGAGTAGGTAACCCAAAGGACACCATAAGGAAAGGACAAAGCCACTGGTATAAGATCTCTAGTATTTTATAATTACATTAAGTAGAACTACGTGCTTCCTTTTTAATTGTTTTTTAAACTGGCTTTCTAGTACTGCTAACACTTTCCCCGCTTATGAGCAAATGTAGTTAGTGTACTAACATTTACTGTAGCTATCGGTCTAGCCCACGTGGGCTTATTATTGTTAATTCATATATTAGCCTCTTGTTAATTATATGAATGCATTAAATATTCCGTTGTAATAATAATAATAATAATAATAATAATAATAATAATAATAATAATGATAATAATAATAATAATAATAATAATAATAATAATAATAATAATAATAATCTCTTGAAGTCATATTGACAATAGAAAGGTATTCGATATGGAGCCATACTCTACTATACAGAGTAAATGAAAGCCTCATTAATTTTCTCACTACTACAATGCAACTTTGGAGTACCAGGATCATTTTGAAGACGAACACTACCTCCACTGAAAGAGAGGTCAGTCCAATCAAACATGGTATCTTTCAAGACTATGCTTTAAGAGCACTGTGGTTCTACTTAAGTCTCAACTCAATCTGAGAGACACTGAAGATGACCGATTATGGACACTAAATAAAAAGGAATAGACGTAACCTTCACAAATTAAACCATCCCCTCTAAATGGATGACATCAAACTTTATGCAGCCAATAAATTCCAAATGACATCCCTCAACAATATTACTGAAAAGATTTGTAAAGACTTCTCCATGGAATTTGGTACGTCAAATGCAAAATCCACAGCATAAAGACGGTATTAAAAAAGGAAAACTGTACAGAATAGAAGAAATAACCATTCCAGCTGATCAACAAATATAAATCATGGGAAATTGTGAAACATTATAAGTATCTAAGTATCTAGGTCGAAAATAAACTTCAGAAGGAAAAATTCATAAAGAAATTCTAGCATAGACTTCACCTCCTCCCAAAACTAGGCTTAACGCTTCCAATCTTTGAAAGGCAGTCAATACATATGCTATAACTGCGCTGACGCATTCATTTGGTATTCTAGACTGGACTCAGAGAGAGATCTAAAAAACATCCAACTCACAATAAGGACAATGCTTACTAAGCACGGAATGATGCATCCTAATTCGAGTATAGAGAGAAATACAATGCCAAGAAGAGAGGGCAGAGGAATTCTTGATATTTTAGCTCTACACAACCAAAAAGTATTAAACCTGAGGAAATATTTTCATTGTCGTCGAGACGACAACATTGCACATAGAGCTGTAATTGAAGCAGATATAAACTACATCCCCTTGAATTTATATTAAGGCCATATCAGCATAGAAGTCACGAACACCCTCCACAAGAAGAATGTAGAAAAGAACTAGTAAAGAACCAACTGGCAGATAATTTAACGAGAACATTGAAAAAGAAATTTCACCCTCATGACTGGCTAAGGGAAGAATCACTCGTGAGGTTCTAGAAAGTAAGGATTTTCAACCAGGTGATCCAAAATAAAGTGATCACAAAGTAAACACATCCTTAAAAATTGCATTACTAAAAATGAAGAGAGTAGCAAATGAAACAGCTGCCCAGAAATGATTGAGCATATCATCAGCAACTGCAGATTTCCAGCACCAACATCATACACGTATACACATTGCATACCATGAAATTGTTCTGACCTGCTCCACAACAGGGTGCTTTTCTCCAAATACGTCCCACAAAGTGTACTAGAAAATGAAAATTTTGAACTTTACTGGGATCGCACGATACAAACTCATAGAACAACTTCGTATAATAGACCATGCATAACATTAACAGACAAGAAGAACCAACAAATATATCTCATTGACATCGCTGTCCCGAATATCCGCAATATGCAACAGAAATAGCCTACAGGTAGAAGATTGAGAAATAACCTCTGGCTATGGAAGTATCAAGAATGTGGAAAAGGCACTGTGGCATTTTTCCGTTTCTCCTTTCTGGTCTTACTCCATAATCTCTAACAGAAAACAGGGTCGGTTTTCCCTCGCACTCAGCAAGGGATCCCACCTCAAGCGCCTCAAGGGCAGTTTCCTGGAGCTTCAGACTCTGGGTCGGGGATACAACTGGGGAGGATGACCAGTACCTAGTCCAGGTGGCCTCACCTGCTATGCTGAACAGGGGCCTTGTGGGGCGATGGGAAGATTGGAAGGGATAGACAAGGAAGAGGGAAGGAAGGGGCCCGTAGCCTTAAGTTAGGTACCATCCCGGCATATGCCTGAAGGAGAAGTGGGAAACCACGGAAAACCACTTCCAGGATGGGTGTGGTGGGAATCGAACCCACCTCTACTCAGTTGACCTCCCGAGGCTGAGTAGACCCTGTTCCAGACCTCGTACCACTTTTCAAATTTCGTGGCAGAGCCGAGAATCGAACTCAGGCCTGCGGGGATTGCAGCTAATCACACTAACCACTACACCACAGAGGCGGACTCCAGAAAAGTTAAAGATAAAGTTCCCTGTCTGCACTCACAATGTGCCGCAAACCGCTGCAGTTTTGAAGGTCTGTAACATCGCCAGAAAATTCCTGATTGATCAGTACGGACCGTAAATATAAGATTCTGAAACCTATAAGAAAATAATGGTCAAACGCTGAATAATGTTATTGTATTATTCTGATTGCGTATAAATTATTGTAAATTTATGTAAATGTGTAAATTTTATGTTCTGGGAGCGTGATTAATTAAGTGACGTAATTGCTGGCTTCCCACCCGGAAGGCTGAGGTTCGAATCCCAGTCAATCCTGGGCCGAGATTTTCATCTTAATAATCACGTGATGTCAGGAAGGGCATGCGGTCTTAAATCCACGGCCAAAACTAAAATGAGCATGGAAGGCTCCAGCGACCCCAGAAATAACTGGGATAAGCTGAAGAAAATTATTTTATGTTTTATTTATTGTACTTAATATTTCGAAATACGAGCTATATTACCGACTGTAAATGTATTGAAATATATAATAATAGTAATAATAATAATAACAACAATAATAATAATAATAAATAATAATAATAATAATAATAATAATAATAATAATAATAATAATAATAATAATAATAATAATAATAATAATAATAATTGTACCGGGAGGTACACCCCAAAGCCGCGCATTTAAATCTAGCGCCTAAAAGAACTCCTCTACTGGTGAAACCGTGAAATTGAAACTAGACCAACTTATAAACTTACTCGGAAGATGTCACCACCGAAATATGTTATAATTTTGTTATTGTGAAGTTTCCTGAACTGTGTGAATTTCTACTTGTTTTGTTTTCCTTTCATCAAGAAGTTTGGACATTCTCTCATAGATGACACTACCAAAAACTATGATCATGCACCCTGGTGGGTGGTATAAGAACTTATATTTTAAAGAAATTTTGTATTCATAAGTTTTCTTACTAACTGATATTCATTTATTTTTGGGTTGGCAATATTTTTCTTTTCATTCCACCAGTTTTGAAACCAGCCAATCCCTAATTTCTGTAATTAATTTTCTACCAATCAGGCTTCTTCTTCTTCTTCTTCTTCTTCTTCTTCTTCTTCTTCTTCTATTTTCAGTGTAATTTTTAAATTCACCAATAAAGTGAGAGGGTGTGGCTAGTTTCATCTTGAATGATCTCGAAATTTCCCCGAGGGTTTATAAACTGCGGATTTTCACGTCTCTTGGCCAATTGATCGTCATCTGAACTAGTGTGTGTGTGTGTCAGAGCAGGAGGCGGGCGGCGCCTCTTTGATCAGGCAGCAGCACACCGACAAGGTAATGGCCACATAACATCTTTATTTCTTGCTAGCTCCGCAGTTTAACCTGAGGGAAAGGTCCGAATCATTAACTATGTAACCCAGTTTTCCTAAAAATGTAACTTTCTGCCGGCTAATGTAAAACATAAATCTTTATCGGGGATAGAGAGTGATGTACCCTCTCGAGCTCCCCTTCATCTTGGTTTGAGGTGACTACGTTTGTAACTGGCTTTCTTCCTTTCCGTAACGCATTAATTTATCCTTATACGAGTCACCTCAGTAGTTCGGGAATAGCCGCTGTATCTCCAGCCTAGTGCCCTTTAGGTTTTAAGTGCTCATATCTAGGAGTGCAAGCATTCGCCTCCATTCATTTTGTGTTCGGGCCATTTATTTAACCGTTTTTCCTTTTACATGAAGGCCTAGTAGGTTGGGTATTAAATAACCCTGTATAATCGTTTTCCTATTGTAGGTTATGCCTTTAGAGGCCAGAATTTGTAAGTTGATGTTGCCTTGAGTAGGCTTGGAAAACTGAGAGCCTGTTAGCTCTTTTTCAAAGTTTTTGTAAGATTAATGAATGCTTCTTGAAGGCTAGGTGTTGTAATTTCGGGGAGCAAGTGCTCCGTGAATTAGGGGATTTCTGCCCTTTGAACAAATTGGTGGTGGTCTGTAAATTTGAGCTGGGAGCTCAAAAATTGTAAAACTAGGGGCTTGAAGGCCAAAAGTGTTTAAGTTCTGAAATCTTGGATTTTCTAAGTCCTGTTTCCAAATTGCTAATTTGTACCTGAAATGTCATTGTTCTCTCACTAAGTGAAAATTTGTTAAGTTGTTTTTCAAAAATATAACCTTCAGTTTATGTTTTAAATTCAATTCTTGACATTGTAGTTAGACCCATTCACCCCGGCACCTTCTTTGACCTCTGCGTTCCACGGGTATCGCCGTAATAATAATAATAATAATAATAATAATAATAATAATAATAATAATAATAATAATAATAATAATAATACCTCTCGTCCGTCATGAATGAGAAATTTGAAGATTAGCTCTTGGGAAGCGACTTTGACCTATATATATATATATATATGCAGCTGTGCATTATGTACGAATGGTTAGGGTGGCGGTTTTCTAACGGGGAGGTCCCGATCCCAGCTCCCACTTTCATATTTTAAACCTGTTATACTTTACATATGTATATCCACGTAATTATGTCCTATTTCTTGGCATTTCGGAAACAATTTATGAGTCTACGAATGCATTTCCAGAATTCCAGTGGGTAAAAAGGCGATATTTCTCTCGTCCGAGGAATGCTTACAACAGTAACATAACGAATGTGTACATATACGAAGAATACACAGCGATGGTACCAATAAGTTAGTTATTGAGAAAGGATTAATATTTTCTGCTACACGAACGCTTTAACATAAACGGTTTCCGTGACATGGTTTGCCTGCACGTCTAGCCTTCCCGGCGCTCCATTGAGGGACAAGAGACTCACGGATCCTCTACGATCAGTCTTTGCACCAAAGGTTAGGATGATTATTGATGAGTGTCATGGAAATATTGTGGTTTTATTACACGAAAACTCTCAAGCGTGCATCAGTCAAGCCGCAGTCGATTTAGGACTCAGCTAAACTTTCAATCGTCGACTATTCCAAGGATACTCATTCGAAGAACGAAGGAATAACTACAAAGCCAATAGTTGTCCTATCCGTCACTGGCAGGTCATGTCGTTGAAATGGGGACCATTTGTGTTGAAAAAATGTTTTAGCTTGAGCCGATAATCCAGAATTTGTTTCAGGTACGGTAGAGAGCATCAAACTTTTTCTGAGAAGGATGTCGTCCGTACTGTTCTCAATACGTATTTCGAATGATACAAGTTCTCATAGCAATCTTATAATCCAATCGTAAATCAAAAGGCAGTTATTAATCACCCAAATAACAGTATAACGTTAAAGAAGTGACTCCTCAACACCACCTCTATTTACCCATACCTCACCTTTCTTTCCCTCACTTTGAGTTCAGCATGCACCATCCAGTCTCATCTCAGTGCGTTTAACACGTTATTTACTGTTGCAGTTGTTATACACACATGAAATAAAATTGAAACAATCTATTTTTCGTCTTTCGCGAGTCACAAGGAATAACTAGACATTTTCTTCACCATATTCTCTCTTAAGAGAGTTGATATTTGATTTACATAACCACTCGAGTAAACAGTTACTGTTTCGCTGTATGTGGCCTTCTGCAGTGACTTCGATAGCAATACACGTAGCCCCGAGGCCTGGTCCTGGAATTCCCTTATTGTAGGCAGACAGCTCATTAAATTCGTGCACGCAAGCCAGTTGTTGATCACAGTCAGAAGAGCTCTGAGAATGGGAGAATACACTAATTGAGCCAAGTTCTGCAAGCTACTATTATTTAAATTTTACTGCTATGTTTCATTCAATGTGTTTACGGCAGACTTCGTAATTCACAAGTTATTTGTGATACACCCACGGCATGCAATTCTATAAGTACTCGAGCGTGCAACTGTTAGTAAAAGCACACAGTTCCAACAAGCTATTAAGTGCATGCTATATGATTGGTATCGAAACAGGTAACGGATGTGTTCTAAGCTTTGCTTTGGCCTCGGACTATATCATCGCTCCATATGTCCGGTTCCATGGCTAAATTGTTAGCGTGCTGGCCTTTGGGCACAGGGGTCCCGGGTTCGATTCCAGGCAGGGTCGGGAATTTTAACCATAATTGGTTAATTTCGCTGACACGGGGGCTGGGTGTATGTGTCGTTTTCATCATCATTTCATTCTCATCATGACGCGCAGGTCGCCTATGGGAATCAAATAAAAACCTGCATCTGGCGAGCCGAATTTGTCCTCGAACACTTCCGGCACTAAAGGCCATCCGCAATTTCATTTCTTTTCATCACTCCAGATGATTACGACTTTACTCCCCACTCAAGACCATACATGTTCTCCGTACTCTCATTCCAGTATGATTCCTTTGTATACTGTAGTTACACTTAAGAAAATGGAATTTGCAACACCATGGAGGCTTTGGTCGTCTGTGGTGATTTTCAAGGTATAGAACGATGCCATGTAAGTATGTAAACGATCAAAGTTTCAGACCCATTGGATTGTTGCTACAGGTCTCCCCACGTGATTGGTCGCGGAGGAATCAACTCCAGTATTCGGACTCTGGTGTAGCGTAGTTGACTTGCAGTTTTTGCAGTAAAGTGTTCACTGTCAAACATGCCTCGACGACAAAGAAGAGCATGCTATCAACAACTGTCGCCGTTTGAGAGGGCTCGGACAATTGGGCTGTGTGAGGCTGGATTATCGCTAAAGACTGTCGCTGCACGTGTTGGCCGACAGGCATCTACTGTACAACGTGTATGGCAGCAGTGGGCAAATGAAGGTACCCAAACTCGTAGACCTGGCACAGGCCCAGCGCGACAGACAACTGTGAGAGGGGATCGCCGCTTCATTCGGATGGCCCGGATGGAACCCCATGAAACAGCTGCGCAAATTCGAGCAGCTGTGGCACCCCACGTTACACAACAAACAGTTGGTAATCGCCTGCGTGCAGCTGGCTTACGGGCCCGTGTCCCTGCAGAAGGTGTTCCATTGACCCCACAACAGCGACATGTAAGGCTGGCCTGGTGTCGAGAAAGATCGACGTGTGTCGAGAAATGGCATAGGGTCGTCTTTAGTGATGAATCGCGCTTCTGTCTTGTCCACAGTGATCGCCGGAATCGTGTGCGCCGACGTACCGGGGAGAGGGGCCGCCCAGATCTTATTGTCGAGAGGCACACAGGGCCAACCCCAAGCATTACGGTCAGGGGAGCTATTGGCTTTAATGTGAAATCACAATTAGTGCTTGTTGAGGGCACTATGCCTGCTCGACAGTACGTTGATAGGGTATTCAATCCAGTGGTTGTCCCTATGATGGCGAACATTGCTAATGGGATGTTTCAGCAGGACAATGCCCGGGTTCACACTGCACGCATTTCCAGAGTAGCTCTCCACGTCATCACAACCTTAGAATGGCACGCCAGATCCCCGGATCTCAGTCCTATTGAGCATGTGTGGGACATGATAGGTCGACAACTGGCCAACCGTCCTCAGCCACCCACAACTCTGGAACAACTGACCCGTGCAGTGCAGCAAGCACGGGCCACAATTCGTGAGGAAGCGATCCAGGGCCTTATTGACTCCATGCCTCGACGAATTTATCAATGCATTGCAGCTCATGGTGGACACATCCTGTATTGATTCTTGTCCAAACTTTTGGACAAACTCCGCACTGCCGGTATTTTGCCCTGCGATGCCATTTAACTATGCTAAAATTTGATTCCACAATCTTGAATCGTGTGTCTACGTAACTACACTGAAGAAAATGGAAATTGCAACGCCCAAAAGAGTGGTGCTACATTGCTGCAATTGAACATGCAGGACGAGTGTTCGGTTGTGCTTCGATGTTTACACGGAGTTTCTTAAATTGAATAGTAGTTGGAGTAATGTTGAATAATAATAATAATAATAATAATAATAATAATAATAATAATAATAATAATAATAATAATGGGCACGTCTACAGGATGCATCCTACCAGGTTGACCAACCGGATTCTCAGCTACTGGCAAAATAGGAAGACCATGTCACCATGGTTGATGGAAGTGAATAAAGATCTACAGGAACTGGGAATAACAGAAGGAATCTTAAAGGATCGTACAGCACTCAGGAAGATGCTGAAACATAAGAAGTTCCAGGACAGACTACCAACAAAGAAGACTGGCGCCCTTTGGACAAAGGAGAGGAAGGAGCAACACAGCCTGAGGATGCGCAACTACTGGGCAAACATCAAAGCCCATTCCAAAATGCAATAGTGAATGTCGTGGTCCTTAGCTGGCCTATACGAAACAATAATAATAATAATAATAATAATAATAATAATAATAATAATAATAATAATAATAATAATAATAATAATAATAATAATAATAATAATAATTGTTCCAGGGTATCTGTGGAACGCAGAGGTGATGAAGGAAGGTGCGGTCTTGAATGGATCCAACTACAATATCAAAATTAATTTAATACTTAAAATGAAAGTTATATTTTCCGAACTTCCAACTTAACATTTTTTCATAATAATGAAGCATCCAGTACAATGACAAACTAAAAACAAGACAAGAAAGATCCAAATTTGAGTGATTTTTACAAATCCTGGGCTTCAAGCCCCTAGCTTCACAATTTCAGAGCTCCCAGAGCACAAATTATTCAAGGGCAGAAATCCCTAATTCACGAGCACTTGCTCTCCAAAATATAAATATCTAGCCTTCCAGGGGCACTCTTTACTGTTACAAAACTTGAAAAAGACCTAACAGGCTCTCAGTTTTCCAAGCCTACTCAAGTCAACATCAACTTACAATTACTGGCCTCTCAAGGCACAACTTATAATTTGAAAATAATTTATACAGGGATATATGATACCCAACTTACTGGGCCTTCATGGAAAAAGAACAGGTTAGATAACTTGCCCAAACACAAGGTGAATGGAGGTACACTGCGTTACAATATAATGAACACTTAAAACCCTAAAGGGCTCTAGGCCGATGAAACAGGGGCTATTCCAAAACTACCGTGGCGACCCGTATAGAAATTGCATTAACACATTACAGTAGGAAAAACAGTTAGAGAAAAACGTAGTCACCCCAAACCAAGATGAAGGGGAGCTCGAGAGGATAATTCACTCTCTATCCCCGATTATCAGTTAAAGGCTTTATGAAGGTTTTACATTAGCCGCAAGAAAGTTACATTTTAGAAACGTTGTTACATACTAAAGAGTCGGACCTTTCCCTCGGGTTAAACTGCGGAGTTAGCAAGAAAGAATAAAGTTATGTGGCCATTACCTTGTAGATGTTCTAGCTTCCGACGAACGAGGCTGCCCACCTCCCGCTTAACACACACACACACTCAGATAGACGTCGATCATTTGGCCAAGAAACGTAAAAAGCCGCAGTTTATAAACTTTCAGGGATGATTCGAGATCATTCAAGACTAAACTAGCCACACCCTCTGAATTTTATTGGTAGATTTCAAAAGTAACACTCAGAATCGAACAAGAAGCCTGTGATAGGTGGGAAATTAAATATAGAAACTAGGGATTGGCTAGATTCAAAACTGGCGGAAAGAAACAGTAAATATTGCCAACCCCAAAATAAATAGGCATCAATTAGTTACAAAAACCTAGAAATACAAAACCTTTAAATTTTAAGTTCTTACACTTTGCCCCAGGGTGCATTATCATAGTTTTCTGTGGTGTCATCTCTAGAAAAATGTCCAAACTTCTTGATGAATGTCAAACAAAACAAGGAGAAATTCACTCAGTTTAGGCAACTGCACAATAACAAGATTAGATCATATTTCTGTGGTGACCTCTTCTGAGTAATGTTTTAAGTTGCTGTAGTTTCAGTTTCACTGTTGTACAAATGGAGGAGTTCATTTAGGCGCTAAATTTGAATGCGCGGCTTTGGTACAATAATAATAATTCCAGTGCATTTTCCGTTTCGTATAGGCCTACAATTTCAGACTTTTGGTGACGTTTCTGAACTGTTCCCTTAAAGATACTGTATTTGGTATCAGTATATCAAATTCATCAAACAGGAAATCCTTCGACTTTTTCGAACACCTTTCTAGGCATGACGAGCTTTTCTATCATTTCTCATAGTATTCTAGACTCCTATTGTGATGGTGTGGAGTATCCCGCACACACACACACACACACACACACACGTACACTCTCTTATTACTTCAGTTGTAGATAGTCAACAATAAATTACCAAGATTGTACATTCACACACTGCACTAGCAATAGAATATTTTTGAAGCATGGAAATATCAATCATTGCTGTGTAAGTCGGTTCTTAAAAGAATCTCTGACTAACGTAAAAACCACTCTCACATTTTTCTTCTTTTTTAAAAACAATTTGCTTTACGTCACATCGACACAGGTAGGTGTTATGGTGACGATGGGGTAGGAAAGGGCTAGATGTCGGAAGGAAGAGGCCATGGCCTTAATTAAGGAACAGCCCCAGAATTTCCCTGGTGTGAAAATGAGAAACGGCGGAAAATCATCTTCAGGGCTGCATACAGCGGGGTTCAAACACTCTATCCTACGATTTCAATTGACAGTTGCGTGACTTAAACCACGCAGCCAATCGCTGGGTATTGCAGGGTATTGGAAGGTTGAAGCTTGTCAAAACGATTGCTTTCCAGACAGACGACCTACAGATAATGGAGTGAGTGGAGGGATATATCGTTAGCGGAGGTACAATCTTAGCATGAGTGTAATGCGTGAGAATATTTTGATCTCCGATTTATATACATTTTAACATTTATGATCTCTTGTTCTCATATCAGACAACTCAGCATTTGACCTATCGAGGATAACTGTACCCCACGCTCATAAGGAACCGCAATTTTTGTAAGAACAGGGAATCAAACCCTAGAGTTTCAGGTGAGAAATAAGAACGCTACCACTTCACATGAGACTGGTACCGCTTTTATTGACTACTGTCGAAAGAGCCAATATTGGAAATCTGGCCGGCTATAATTCTCAGTATCACTGGCAGCCATTTTTCCAATTACTTGAAGGTGGCATCATATTATGTTAATTACGCCCAGTTTTACGGTCAGATGCGTTTTCTGACGCCAACCCTGTCGGGAAGAATATATTCACTCTTGCCTGTTTCTGAGATGGTTGACAGTATGGCTTGTTGAAAGAAAATGAGATGTGTATGGAGGCGAATATAAAATTCCCAGGCCCCAGGCCAGAGCAATTAACCTGGTGCGGTTAAAATTGCTGGCCCAAACGGGAATCGGACTCGGGACCTCTGAACCATAGGCCACTACAATGATCAGTTAGCGGAGGAGACAGATATCACTGGTAAGCAACAAAAACAGTGGAGTTGAACTTTATAACTGAGATGACCGTAGGCATGTGCATGACTCGTGCTCAGCTAATCAAAAATAACCTTTAATGTGCAATTTTTGCTGATAGGTTTGAATCATCATAGTCAACAGTGTAAATTCTGTATTTAAATGTGTGTGGTTGATGTGAATATAATGGAGTGTCCTTTTGTTCTTAAATGAGTTTTGTATCAGGAATAAGGCATCCGTTATCAGTTAATATTTCGCTATATATCTAAGGCTGAGGTCAGAAATAACAGAAAACTATGTTTACGGTAGCTGGCAGTGGATTATGTTTACACCCTTCTTCCCAGTTGTCTGAAGGCTTGAGATAACCAGGCAAGGTTAAGTAACGGTCAAGGTTAAATAATATTGAATAAGCTGGCTCCATGGCTAAATGGTTAGCGTGCTGGCATTTGGTCACTGGAGTCCCGGGTTCGATTCCCGCCAGTGTGTGGAATATTAACCATCGTTGGTTAATTTCGCTGACTCTGGGGCTGAGTGTATGTGTCGTCTTCACCACCATTTCATCCTCAACACGACGCGCAGGTTGCCTACGGGCATCAAATCAAAAGACCTTCGCCTGGCGAGACGAACATGTCTTCAGACATTCCCCGTACTAAAAGCCATACGCCATTTCATTTCAATGTTGAATGGAGTATAAACCTCCGTCCTCTAACAACATTTTTGAGGATGGCACTATATTATGTTGATTAAGCACAGTTTTAAAGCCAGTGGTATAGGCCACAACATATATTTGTCAGATTTCGATTCTCATTTATGTCACGAATTTAAACCTTATTTCAGAGAATGAAATATGATACAATCAGTTTCTTGTAACGTAGCTGAGATGTGAAGTTATCGATTTACATCCTTGTTAATGCTGTTTACGTGTTATTCCTTCCTAATACAGGAACAAAACAACTTGCTTCTCTACAGTAATCTGGCTTTTATTCACGATTATAATCTATGATTGATCCGTACATTATTTACGTCTTACTCACGCTTGGTAAACTCCAGGAATCTTCTTTGCCCTCAGGCGGACATACACTATGTTCACGGAGCATTTGGTCAAGATGTATGAAGTTTGATCCACACAAGCAGTACAATAACGGAATAGAAGAAATATCCCTTTACGCACCAGATTATAACAGTCAGTACGGGAAGGTAGTAAACTAGATCACTGCTCAACACCTAAATATCTTGGTGTAACGTTGGATCGTACTCTCACCTACAAACAACACTGCGTGTCAGCTAGAAACAGCATCCTTCTCAAGTAGTCTGGAACCAGTTGGGGTACACATCCAAAGACGATGAGAACTACAGCCCTGGCTCTGTGTTACTCCGCTGCAGAGTACGCTTGCCCTGTTTGGTACAGATCAAGTCATGCTAAACAAGTTGAAATATCTCTAAATGAAACATGTCGACTTATCACAGGCTGTTTGAGACCAACACCACAAGATAGAATCTACTGTTTGGCTGGAATCACCCCACAAGATATTAGAAGAGAAGTTGCATCCATGAATGAGAGATCTAAAGCATTTGCCTCATGTGCACACCCATTGTACGGATATGAATCTGCCCACCGAAGATTGAGATCTAGGAGGAGTTTCCTGAATACAACCGAAGATCCAAACGAATATGCTCAATCCATAAGGTTGAGATTATGGAGAACTAGAAATCCTCAACTTGCTGGTTGGATGATACCAATTGAACATCTCCCTCCAGGACACGAGCAACATTGGTCTACTTTGAAATCGTTGAACAGGCTTCGCACTGGGGTTGGTAGATCAAGAAACAATATGGTAAAGTGGGGCTTTCCTGGCACATCCAGGCTATGTTAATGTGGTGAAGACCAAACCACAGCCCATTTCATGAACTGTAGTAAGTGTCCTTTAAGTTGCACAATGGAGGACTTAATGGCTGCAACACATAATGCCCATGATTTGACAACATTCTGGGCAGACACTATTTGATGTATGATATTAAGTACCATTAAGTGTATGCTTCTGATACGAATAAATAACACGTATTGCAATCTGGTTTGTTTCACTGGAATTACGGCATTATTACTGACTAGTAACTGGGTTTCGTAAATTCTAGTGTAGAAAGAAAGTAAAATTTTCTACTCAATGTATTTAGGAATGAATTTGCAGACTGTTCTACTTTATACAGATTGGCTACCGATGTAGGTTTAAACAAGACAGAGTGCTATGCTATCAGTCGTGCTGTGTTCGTACGTTTCAGAAACGGCTTCTACACAATTGCAGAAATATATCCTGTTTCAACAAATAACCAGAAGGTATATTTTTATAACATTTAACGAGTTCTTAAAATGATGATTACTACTTTAAGGGGCCAAATAACGACATTATCGACCCGTTACAACATGACTCACTCTCGAATGTATTTTGCAATGATGGTATTTGAATTCGTTTTCAATTGCAGTATCGCTTTGTGTATTTATGTCAGTTATTTCATATATAGGCTTATATTCCAACAAAATACACTATCGTTACGTTGTTTTCTAATTCTATGATAGTAACTGTCTCTCTTCATCCCAAGAAAAGTACAAATTTAGACCAATAATTTGACTGATTTTATTTATATTTTGTAGAGGTTGAAGTAGTAAGTAATGTTTATTCTTTAATTTTAAAGAAAATATATTTAAGGGCTGAAATCATGAGCAAATTGTGGTACAATATTATACAATTTTTAGGAGCTGTCGTTAGATCTGAAAGACATGGACATGAAAAAATAACTTGATGTAGGGCTATAATGGTTTATGTATATTAGCCATTGCTCCTGATTAAGTTTTCAGTGTGAAATAATCGTACGAAGTATTAAAATGGCTTTAAAATTGTCTTTTGGGTGAGAGAGAAATTTAATTAATATATCCGGCGGGTTTTCGCTTATACAGACCATTATCTGATCTGTAGTGAACTAGGTACCACTAAGCGAGGATAGAAAGGGGGGAATTGTCCTGCAGACGAATAAACGCAGAGAACCTCTAGGGCGAGGAGACCTACATGCATATGAGTAGTAAAAAGTTCCAAAAATAATTTTTTCACGTTCATAAAAGAAAATTGGTGACATACAGGGATGCTGTAATAGAAATCGCAACAGTAAATAAACTCTACTGTCGTAAAGCAGCAGGAATAGATGCAGTTAGACCAGCAATGGTGAAGTATAGTGGGCAGGCAGGGATGAAATAGCTTCAAAGAGTAATTTAGCATGGATTATTAGTAAGGTACCTTCTGATTGATCGAAAGCAGTAAGTACACATACCTGCAAGCAAGGGAGCATTAATGATTGCAGCAATTGTCGAGGTATTTCTCAGATAAGTTTGCCATTGAAGGTGTACCCAGACATTTTGAAAAAGAAAAAATGCGATCTCTGATTGAGAGTAACTTGGATGAAAAACAGCGTGGTTTCAGAACACAAAGGGGCCGTCAGCACTATATTTTCACTAGCGCCAAGTAATGAATTGAAAAATGCTAAGTGAAGTAAGAGGTAATGTTTCGTAGACCCAAAGTAGGCATGTGACAGAGTACCGAGGGAATATTTGTTTGCCCTCCAATTAAGGAAGGATTATTACAAGCAATCAAAGACATTTATGTTAGCAATTCGTCTGCAGTGGACATTGATGGTAAAATGTGGTCTTGGCTCGAGGTACTTACAGGGCTGTAATCTTTCACCTTTATCGTTCATTGTTTACCTGGATTATTTAATGAAAGGTATAATGCGGCATAGAGAGATTCAGCTACGTGGAAATGTAATAAGTAGTTTGACCTATGCGGAAGATTTGGCTTTAATGGTATGCTTAGTTATAGCTTGCCATCTAACAGCTTGGAACATGAAAATACGTGCAATTGAGTATGATAAGAAAATTAGTATTGGCAATACTAAAGTGGTGTCAGAAGGGAAGACGACTGAATGCCAGGCCGGGAATACACAACTGGAACAGGTAGATCATTTCAAGTATTTAGGATGTGCGTTCTCCCAGGATGTCATTATAGTGAATGAGATGGAATCAAGGTGCAGCAAAGATTACACAGTGAGCTCGCAGTTGCAGTCTGTAAGAAAGAAGTTAGCTTCAGGACGAAATTATCTTTACACCGGTCTTCTTTCAGATCGACTTTGCTGTAGGGTAGTGAAATCTGGGCGGATATCGTATTGATAAGTTCGGAAATGGCCGACATGAAATTAGTGAGAATGATCGCTGGTACAAGCAGGTGGGAATAAGGCAGGAGAGTACTCAAATGAGAACATAAATGCTAAGATGGGAATGAACTTGATAGATGAATCTGTGCTCATAAACCGTCTTCGGTGTTGGGGTATTGTGAGGCGAATGGAGGAGGATAAGTTTGCTGGGAGAATAACGGACTCGTCCATGGAACGTAAAAGAAGTTGAGGGAGACCAAGGTGCAAGGTGGCGATGGTTAGACAAGGCTTTTAGCGGTTTGGAGATACAAGGCACTGAACAAAACGAAGACACGAAGCTAGTTAGAGGATTGTGGAGGCGTTTAGTAATTTATGGATGGTTTTAGACTGAACGCTGAAAGGCATACGAGTTTTTAATGCAGACGTATGTATATTTATTGTTTAATTTTCATTGGCAACCTGTGAAAAATAGTTTTGACTTCGTCTTCACCTTCAGTAGCACTTCGAATGCATATGTCAATTCTGCCCTACATAGAATGATGTTCTTCTCAAAATATAATATCGTACGTTAATATTTATGGATATATTGGTTATTCATTGTTTACTATTTCATCGGAAGGGGAATTGTAATTAAGTCCTTCAGCCTCATGACTGAAGGTAGTAACTCGGTAAGTAAGTAAGTAAGTAAGTAAGTAAGTAAGTAAGTAAGTAAGAATAATTAATTTAATAAGGAAGGAAGAAATGACAAGTGAAAATATTGAAGAAAACAGGAACGAGGTCTCATCAAAAGACAAAGGTAACGAATAAAGAAATGAAAAGTTATTAAAAGGTCAAAATTTAATAATTCTTATACATGAAAAATCAACTATCGTTGTTAGTGGAAAATGGTAAGAATTGTCGTACATGAAAGACGAAAGACGTCTGACACAAATAAATAGGAAATTACATTACACTCCACTGTAATCCCATGGTCACCACTCATCTCATGTCTTAAGCTCCTGGCTACATTGTCATCCTCTCTCCTACCCACATATGCAGTGTCTACCTACTCATAGAATATATGGTACCACTTCTTAGATTTTACGCCCCTTTGTTAATGGAGCGTGCGCTGCACATAATTTTGTCAAGAGGTTGTGGTATTTATAGCTCATACTGTGTACTTTGTTCTCGCCGCCATTGTGCTGGCTGTACGTCGTATACAAATAGCTTGTAGCTCCCATCTTGACCGTATTGTATTCTGGCGGAGTGGGCGTAAGGAGAAAGAACAATTCAGCTCTATGCCAACGAGTACATATTAAGATGACGATATACTAGCAGGACAGACAAGTACTGTATGTATGTTCATAAAGGAAAAGAAAGATGACATCAAATAACCGGGTAGGTAAGATTGATCTCTAATCAGTCGTCTTAATGAACGCAGAAAGGTACTTGAACAGCGCATTCGGAACTTCGGCAACCTGTACATAGAACAACGACACATTCAAATCAAGACGAAGGATACAATGGAATATGAAACTTATTTCTTTCCTATTTGCTCCGATTCTCGCGTTCTCATTGATGTCTCCACTGTTACTTCGTCTTTCCAGAATCGAGTGCCAAAGGAATAATATTGATTGTAGTCAAGATGTAAGCAGGGCTATATGCAATAGAGGGGGAAGAATACTGACCATCGTACCCTTTAATATCCTGCTTCAGTATGCCTCTTCTGGCTTGTACTGAAGTGCTCTCGGCTTTTATATCACACCATAACACTAATAGTCCTTCGGTGACCAAAAAACGGCATTATGCCTACACACACACACACACATACACACACACACACACACACACACACATACATGCCATAATGCAGCAAGGTGCTTGCAAGAGGTTTGCGCTACAGCCAATATGCTTCATTCTGCCCAAGATTTATTTAATATCACGTCTGAAAGCTCTAGAACGTGTTAGTTCTCGTTCGAAAGTAATATCATATTCATATGGGCTGTGAAGCATAATGAGAAAAAAGAGTATAAAGGCATCCGTCGATATAAAATTCGGCTGAAAGGGTAGAAAGAAGTCATCATTATGACTTAACATTTTTCTGCTCACGACAGCCATTTGGCTGTAGGCTCACTGCCAAAGGAACGTTCCAAACGACATCCTCCTCAATAAACTTAAATCACTTTGATTAGTACAGTTACTGATACCTCGTCCGATGTCAAAAATTTTCCCCAAATATTCAAGTATCTTTCCTTGTTGAAGTGAATGTTCTTATAAATGGGTATTATGTATGGCTGGAAGCGATGCAAGAAATTTATGAATACCAGGCATTTATTTACAATTTGAAAGGTATAAGGGATATACCAATGTTCTGTGCGCCACTCGATAGAGGAAGGATAGAAGAGTGAAAAAAATGGTCATCTTGAAATTAATGACATCATTATGCAAAAGAAGATATTCACTAAGTATAAAATCACGTGTCACTGCCGGCGTTAATTTAATTTACTTCGACGTAAAAACGTTTGAGAAGCTCGCGAGTGGGGGAATTTTAAAGCACTTAGATAGTTCTAAGAGATTAAATCATGAAACAAGCTGAACTCATAAATCTTAGGCATATTTGGATGATGTACAATAAGTTGTGAAATAGTGAAAAGTTGTATTTGCAGGAAAACGTCTAAATGTATCCAAAGTAAGGAAGTGAATTCCTACAAAATGAGAAACATGGTAAAAGAACAACGGATTCTGAATCTAACGAGCTCAGGATGTCACCCACAGAACTTTCCAGAAAATTTAAAGAGCGGCAGAAAGCCAAAGACCAAGCGAGTTTGTCATGCGGTTAGGGGCGTGCAGCTGTGATCTTGCATTCGGGAATTAGTGGGTTCGAACCCCAATATTGGAGGTGGTTTTCCGTGAATTCTCATTTTCAGACCAGGCTATTGCTGGGGCTGTATCTTAATGAAGTCCACGACCTCTTCCTTCCCAATCCTAGCCCATCGTCTCCATAAGACATGTCTGTATCGGAGCGACGTAAAGCAAAGTGTGAAAAGAAAAGAAAAGAAAGGTCAAAGCGACAGCCGAGTCAGCACCTGCTACAAGTGTACAAACAATGGATGCTGACAGCGATGATAGCGCCACTGCTAACTCTAACTGTGATTCCAATATGATGAACTGCGTCAGAAGTCGATATACGTTGATACCCTAGTTTCGAACAGCATTGAGTGTCAGCTTCACAGTACTTTTAGAATGCCTCACCATTTCAAATTCATCATGGTCTTGGTATAGTATTGTACATCTCCACACCATAGGTATCTACAATAAAAGTTTCCCTTCCGAATCATGTTTCATTGTCATGAGTTCAGTAAGTTCTGCAAACATACCAACACTTCATAAATGATGAAAATTAAAGATAATCCATTCGATTAGTTGTTTCATTTCATTTATTAAATGCACTTCATTGACATCCCAGACTCACAAAAGGACGAACCACGCAAGGAACGCCTGCGGTAGTGTCGCAGACACTACACTTTTTTTCCTTGAACAAATTTCAAATTGAAATTTTAAACATGTAGCCGACATGTAATACTAAATCCGAGAACAATTATTTGTGAAACGTTATAAATTCCCAATCGCTTAAAACGTAAGATAATTTCTTTTAGCTTTAGCTGTAACTTCTGTACTCTGGCCAGATTATTATTCTATTTCAACGTACCGAAATGGAATCGTATGCGTATTAAATCAAAACATTACGTTGGGCATTCTTGAAAGGGATTGGAAGGGATAACTCTAGTATTTAAACGAACAGCAAGCACGTTTAATTAATTTTAAAGATTTTTCGGTATTGTGTGCAAAATATAGTCGTTGTGGTGTAAGGATATCACTTGAATCTTGAATTTGGCACGTGCCTAATTAATATATGAAGTTTGTTGAGTAGAATTAAGTTAATATCTCAACATGCTTAAACAAATTTTCAAATAGAAATTTTGAACATTTCTCGAGTGAAATATGTAGCCGACATCTAATCCCAGAACAAATCGTAAAACCGTGAAATCTCTTAATAACACATTCGATCATAAGATAATTTCTTTTAGTTTGAGCTGTACATTTTTTCAGTGAGAAATTTTCTAAATGTGTCTTAGGGATGTCTATATAAAAAGAATTAAATATTATGTGGATATTATATACCTTTACTTAAACCTTTTCTATACCACGTAGAGACAGCCATTTTCTTTTTCTGCTAGTGGTTTAACGTCGCACAAACACATGCCTGATGCGATGGGAAAGGGCTAGAATGTAGAAGGTAGTGGCTGTGAACATAGCGCAGTCATTTCCCTGGTTTGAGAATAGAAAGCAATCTTCTCGACTGTCGATGTTGGTTCATTCTCTGAATGTAAGTTTGCAGGTGCATAACTCTTACCGTTCAGTCAACTCGCTCGGAGATTAATTTATTGTATAGGCATATATGTAATGTATGTATAAATGGTTCTTACTTTTGAATGACCTCGTCTTATTGGATACATGCTGTGCATTGGGTAATGATCAAGCCTCGTGACCACAAATGGAATGAAATATTTACGGGAACAAAGTTTAATACAAAACTCTTCTAAGAAAGCGAACACCAAAACTTAGCAATCTAACGGAATTTGCTTGTTATTCAGGCATTCATGATTTTACAAATATTGCCGCATTTTCAGAACAAACTCTGCTCCATGCAATAACTCTCTTTTTTAACAAAACATATTCATCTTTCCCGTGATGTGTGATCCATTAAGGTTTTGTTTTTTAGTAGAGAATAAAAGAAGTTCATAACTGTCAGGCAGCAAGGTGTTCATCTTCACTCGACGATAATTTTCTCTGAAATGTTCATCGTTCTGTAATATCTTGAGTGTTCACTCCTCATGGGTAACTGGTGAAGAAATCGGCCGGTTTGTAACTAGAGCATGTGGACAAAACATGTCAATGGAAGACTGAGCAGTTACTTGTAACTAAACAATAGAAACATATTGTTAATACAACTGTCTACCATGTAGTGATAAACTGGTTTGGATGTGCAAATACGTGAACCCTGGAGGAACACAACTTTTGTGACGTATGTAGCAAAACTCATCGTCTCTACTAAGTCTGGTGTTGTATCGATTTGATTTCACTAGGTTCCTCTCAACCCCTTTCACAGTCAGTTTTCGATCTCTACCAGTCCTAATGAAGTTGTGATATACAATACCGTACCTAGAGGCTCTTACTTTTTCGTGCAGTGCTAACTACAGTGTCCCAAACACCTTGTATTACACCATGGCAGCATCTGAAACACAGGTTAAAATCTGTGTGGGTACATCACTGCGCCAGTGAGTCACCGAAGAATGATAATTCATATTACAGTAAATCAATTCCATACAAATCCTGGTCCAGATCGGTTGAGGTAGGTTCGAATTCTTGAACGGATTTTATACTGGGTAATGAGATTGGAAGAGATTGCGTTAATTCTGAAATAACTTTCATATTGAGAACACTTAAGGATTAGGACCTAAGTAACAGCCATCTCAGAAGTAAACTTTCGTGATTTACCTACATCAAATGTAGGCGAAAGTTAACATGATGTTCAAAATGTTACAAGTTGCAGCTGGATAAGTTATAAGACTTCATTTGCGCTGGAAACAAGGCACACTAGACCACAACGTATAAAATTGTACATTCTCTCTCTTTTCTAATTAAGTTACTTCCGCATGCATGCTACTATCTACGACTATAGTTTCTTATTTATGTTTTTGTATACAGTTGCATATTTTTCTCATTATGTAACTTAGAAAATGTATCCTTAATATCTTTAGAATTATAACTATATCTATAATCTAGTAAATTTCTTTAAAAAATGATCATCTAACCACTGTAATGTTGGAGATCTACAAACATTAGTTAAAGTGTAAAATGACTCAATATTAAAATTTATGGTAAAAGAAAACTGATATTTTATTAACACTGGAGCACTAATAATAAGAATAGATTGAGAGCTTTCAATGCTTCAGCTTGTAAATATTGTGAGATGCATGAAATGGACAGTTACCCGCTGGGTAAAGATCAATAACTCCTCTTTTCATGTCAATCCTTTCTAGCAGGCTACAGAGACTGGCTCTAAAATACTGACATATACGAGTGAAGAGTAACATTATTTTTAAACTGTTTTAACTAATGCTCTTTCTTTTTGGATGAATATTAGTAATGTTACATTATATCAATAAATGAACCTCTTCATCTTCCTGTTTAGGATTACGTTTACTGGTGTCTACGATTAAGGCAACATTTATTGAGTTTATGCTAACTTCCTCCGGGAACATATTCTGTCGAGATATATCCACCTTTGTACATATTATTTTACAGTGTAGATAAAGCAGATGCATGTACTTCACACGTCCTCTTGCATGTTATCCAAATATCATTTCTCAGCGTGAATTGTTTGCCCGGTGCGCGTCGTGAGGCTTTAAGTTAGCATTTCGATGATACTGGGTTCCAACAGTACCATCAATAATACTGTATTTTTGGTCAGAGCCGAATAGATGTTTATGTGCTCTTTTTTACATCTGTAAATTAAGGCATTATCAGGTAAATTAATGCTATTTTATTAATACTTGCCCTTACCCTTCTCAGTGTGACCGAAAGGTGACCGAAAACCTTCACATGTTATCGCAAAAAAACAAAAATACAAATATTTCCCTGATCTTTCCGTGTCATTATCCCAGGGATGAACACTAATGCGTGCTGTGCAATATATTTCGTATCAACTCTAGAAACTCACCCATATCACATCTTTCACATTTTCTGCTTAAGAGGCAACGTCGAGAGTATTTAGAATGACTTAATTTGAATAGAGCTATGTCTAATGATTCCAAAGACGATTTTAACATTTTCATTACATGTCAATTTGTCGCTGCTCAGTATTTCGACTCAAGCGATGGTACTAGGTGGACGACCTTGTGATGTACAACGGATTTCGGATACAACTATACCTCCTGATTGCAGAAGATGTCTGTGACCTAGAGTCACTTCCACCTGAAGGCATGTCCACTTTACAGTCTCAGGAGTCTAAGAGCGTGTCGCCGTCAGTTATTATGCAGGAGTCAATATTTATGTTAGAGAATTCCTCAAGCGGGGCACCATAGACTAAAATCGTGCCTTATTTGAGCACCACACTCCTGTTATTCGGTTTGCAATATGAAACTAACAATCCAGATTCAACCAAAACAATATTTTCAAATAATACCATACGAAAGGACTGAATTCTACATCTTTCATGAAGCGACTTCTGTCGAAATTGCATACACCAGCTATACAGGAATGTCTAAGTTACATGTCACCATTTGCCAACTTGACACCCTTATTGCTCTCTTTTTAAGAAGTAAAACATGGAGTACATTTCAACTAAGGTGTGCGTGTTTCAGTAAGGTGTGGTAATAAAAGTATCGCCTGACTTGAATACCACACATTGCTGCCAACAATTTTATGGCTTCATGTAGCTTTTAACTATCTGAATACATTAATTCCTTTATTATGCCTAAGGGTAGGTCAACTAGTGGGCGGATACAGAAGGAGTGAAACTGATAATGATACTAGGTGGACTGTATTGAAATTAATGGTTAATTTTACTAAATTGTATTTGTGGGCAAATTCTGGTGGCTGTGAAGTTATTTCAGAAATACTATTAAGAATTCATAACAATGTTACAAATGTTTTAATAAACAAGAAATACCACGCAGAAACTTTAACATCCTCTCTGTATTTCATGGAACCTTTAAGCCGTATGATGAAAGAATTTCCGTGGGTTTGATAAGACTTTCGCCCATAGATCATTCCTAAAAGTGTTCTTTCTAGCTTCTGCATATCGTTGAAGAACGGCGTAACTTCCTTTTATTGCAGTGATATATGCGTCCTTTTAAAGGATATCATGTTTACAGAATATTCCAAGCACTCAACGCTACATAACTGTAAAGAATATTGCATCGAAAGTTAGGAATTTGCAATTGAAGAGGAAGTAGAATTAAAAATGAAAATTTTAAAAATATTGGATTCTCTCGTTACCGTAGCCGAATTCTGTCATTTACCAGACGATTCCAATGTCTTGAATATGTGTCTACAGCTTTATGCTAAATCTCCAGCACAAAATACTACCACAAATTTGTAGGAAATATATAAGAATTCTTTGAAGTATACCTATGGCTGAATTTCACCTGCATTGATGAACACCAAGTGGGCAGGTTCATATCGTTGAAAACCCGAATAAGCAAAATTGTGAAGTGCATAGCGTGTAGCGGCTTCTTGTTAAAAAATTAGCATACTCATGAACAGTGTATAACCGATTAACTAACATCAATAAATTTAGGTGTGATAATATAAACTTAGGAAGAGAAAATATGTCGGGCATTTGAGAATAAATTGCAAAAAATCGTCTACAAGCACGGTAATATGTTGATTATATTTCAGGAGTGCAAGATCCAAAAGCTATTGAGTATGCTGAGTGGAGTTGCTCAGCGGGCAGAGCATTGAATGTCTCATCCCTTGCCGTTGGGTTTGATCTCATCTCGGTCCGATGGTATTTGAAGATGCCCAGGTGTCTGATATCGTGTCGGTAGATTTATTGACACGGAAGAGAAATCCTGAGGGACAAAATTCCGCAACCTGGGCGTCTCTGAAAATCTTTCTCTCTTTTTTCATGCGAAGCATTATGTAAAGACTTCTTAGTGTTAGTACGTGCCCGATGGTGATATGATGATATCTGTTTTAAACGGAAAAGCATCTACATTTCTGCCTGTTATGTATTTGTCTCTATACTAGAGGTAATTACAGAACATACTTCAATCCATTTTCTTATTCACACTTCAAAGTTCAATAGTAAGCTGCTTGGATATTATTTCGAATGTTCGCGTAAGATTGAGATGTCCAACTTTAATTCCAATCAAATTGGAATATTTATTTGATTAATCAAATACGATAGGAATAGAAATAATGGACTTAGTGAGTGACGAATGTTAGTTGAGCAGAGAGGGTTACACTCTGCTAAAAACAAGTAACATTTAATTTCATAATTTAGACCTGATTTACTATTTTTCCATATCTGTGGGTATTTAAGTCATACTCGAATAAACTGAAAACTGACCCGTAAGAAGGGGTTATTCTTGTAAATTTAAGAGGGCTTTTAGACTGGTGAAGCCAGTGGTTCCCTAAAATCAGTATTGCTTCCGTTATGTCATACAACCTGTAATGATTCAGTGAAGGAAATATTGTAGAAATATTGTTAAACCATCAAGGATATCCTGACAGTGTTGTCATCGGTCATACCCTTGTCCTTGATTAAGACCAAATTATTCGACTTGTAAATGAACATGAATTAATTTACTTTAAAATTAATCCATAAAATAAGAATAACGGTAATTGAGAAATTATAGACATATTTTTGAACAGTCTTTCTGAATTAGAATATGCATTAGAATATGTTTCTTTACAACAATGAAACGACATAAACATGCAATTTATTTTTTATTTATAATATTTTACTACCTGTCTTAACTTACTCCTGTTTAGAGGATCCAAGGACTTAAACTCAGACGTTACATTATTTTTAATATTGCATGACTACTTATAATGTGTTTATAATTTACAATTACTGTTTTATTGTTACTTTCCCGAACAGTGCTTAAGATACAAAAAATGAGACATGTAAATGGGTTTATTTTCACGTTCTGAATTTATACTTAACAATGGTTTGTAGTAGTTATGACCAAGTCCGGTGTGGTATACGGCTTTTGATAACACTGTCCGTGTCTCGGTTTTGACTAATCAGATCTACCAAATAAAGTGTATTCTTCGTCAATAAACTTTCGTACGCTCACAGAAGCGGACTGTACCTTCCTTTATAATAAACTTGATTATAAAGTTAAATAGTACCCACAATTCTATAAGGTAATATTTAATGGAAGAGTAATTTTATTGCCACTTATATAAAGAAACCAAGGCGTTTTCTAGACACTCATCTACTTATCATAAAATATCAGCTTGAAGGTAACATCTCCTATATTTGCGTGAGTCATCTGCCAGCTGAAATATGGCATGCGTCAATGCTTTGTTAACCGTATGACGTTCAACGTATTCAGTGGTGAAGAACTGAGCATACTGCAGTTAGTCTTCAGGAGGAGAATGTTCAAAACGGCGTATACATTAGAAAGTATGTTTGGGAAGTGATGTTTTAAATATTGTTTTCGTCGCATCATGTACGAGTCTTGTGGCATTATGACCACTTGTGAATTGTATCTTCACTAATTTACTGCTAATTCAGAGTTCGGAATGAAGGTGAACATTCTCAAGACAGGTGGTGAAGTTAGAAAAGGAGGAAAGTGCTGTTAATATAACACTAGAAGGAAAGAAATTGGAACAAGTAAAGTCATTCAGATATTTGGGGAGTTTGTTAACATGGAATTAAAGATGTACAGAAGAAGTAAGAAGTAGCATAATATCTTTGTGAAAAAATCTTTCGGAAAGGTGAGAGGTCTAATGAAGTTAATTAATTTAAGAAAGAGGTTCGCAAAGTGTTTAATGTGGAGTGTGGTGCCTTATGGAGCTGCAACATGGACATTAAGAATGAAAGATGCAAAGAATTTGGAAAGTTTCGAAATATGATTTTGGAGAAGAATGTAAAAAGTGAAGTGGGCAGATAAAGTGAGAAATGACGAAGTGCTAAGACGATTAGGAGAGAAGAGACACGTAATGGAAACGACAAGGAAGAGGAAAATATCCTAGTTGGATCACATACTACGTAGAAATTGTCTTCAACAGAGGATGGTGGAGGAAAGAATAGAGAGGAAGAGGAAGAAGGTTGGGAATGTTAACAGAAGTCAAGCAATTTGCTATTGGCTTTACGTCGCACCGACACAGATATGTCATATCGCGACGAAGGAACAGGAAAGGGCTAGGACTGGGAAGGAAGCGGCCGTGGCCTTAATTAAGGTACAGCCCCAGCATTTGCCTGGTGTGAAAATGGGAAACCACGGAAAAGTATCTTCAGGGCTGCCAACAGTGGGGTTCGAACCTACCGTCTCCCGAATACTGGATACTGGCCGCACTTAAGCGACTACAGCTATCGAGCTCGGTCAAGCAATTTGGGAGCTATGAAAAACTTAAACAAGATGCTCAGAACAGAGAATCATGAACGATGTCCGGTTGATACCTGTATCAAGACAGTTTCACAGAAGAAGAAAAAGAAATCAGAATCATGAATAAGAAAGGCTATGGTCCATTTACAAGATATTAATCGACTCAATTTCCAGTAGTTGTAGTATTTATAGATGTCTCTTCAAGTAAATAAATACTTCTATTTTCCGTTTTAACGAAGTATGACAAAGGAGAAGGTTTTGTCTATAACCTCTTCCGTTGTTTGATGATTACTAACATATTTTTATATAGTAAGAGTATTACAGGCAGGGTACTCTCAGGTCTATCTTAAATATTTACTTTCACTGTCTCTACTCGGTGGATAAATGGTAATACTCGAACAAGTAATGGATAGTGGAACTTTTATGTTCATTATAGGAATGTGGGATAAGATGTAAGAATAAATCAGAAATAATTACTATTAGGATACCTCTCTATATCACTTTAACAACAAGGTTACTAAATCTACGTCCCAGCAAGTGCTTTTACTGCTATATCTCTTTAAAAGTTGTACTCTTTAGTTTGGTTTCTGAGAACAGCTGATAGTGGAACGAGTAATGTATGTTCAAGTATCAAGAGTCACTTATTTTCCTTTAAATATTAATGACAGCATAGAATTTTATTAGTACTTCGAGTAGGTTGTAAATTGCATTTTACGGCCTCACTTGTCTTGAAGTGTCTTTGGTTACTTCACGTAAATATTATTGAGTAATTAGATTAATATAATATCGTCTAGTTGATGAATATGTAAATTAATGTGTTTACCTATCGGGTTTAATTAGGACTTACACGCATTATTCTTGAACTCAGGTGTAAGTGATTCGAATACCACCGTCAACTACAATGGATCCTCATTCAACTTAGTGCTAGGTTGGTAACTATCTCAGGTCTACACTTGCTTCCACTCTCCAATAATTCTGAGGCACATGCAATCTATTAAAGAGTTTGGTTTGCCAAGGCAACTGCTGACCAGCCAGATGGCAAGTAGGTATTGAAGAGTTACGTGGTCAACATGACGATATCTTCATCCATAATGCCTGTATATTACTCATTAAATCTCATGATGCTAAGTGAACCTCAGTGGATTCCTTAGTCTAGAATTTAATTCCTTAGACTGGCCGAAACTCGAATGTGGTCCCTCCGGTAAGATTCAGTTATTAAAACATGTATGATGGCTTCCATTTCAATCCCAACTCTAACTAAACGTATTTCACTCTAAATAAACCCCACAATCATGAAATTTATTCAGGATCGATCTTAAGATGAAGTAATATGAATATGAAGTAAAAACACAGCCTAATCCAGGAATTTAGTGTTATTAAACGTCATGATTAGGATTTCTACTATTTATCGGTTGACAAGGACGGACTAGGGATGATTACTGTGGGGTATGAGATACAGAGTTGAACGGGTACAATTCCGGCTATATGTATGGAGCAATTCATTACACCTCCTTCAAAAATCTTAAATTTTGGCCACAGATTCACTTTGGCTGAAAGCTTGCTCTACTATATTCGGAACAAAGATAATATTGATACTTGAATTAATTTCACAGCATTGTAAGGAAGATTGTAATGCTCCATATCGCCAAAGTTCAAGTGGACAAATTTC